>NC_060263.1:26194257-26900924 GCF_021901455.1 Neodiprion lecontei
ACCGCGTGCGATAATTTTGTAATATAAGTGGCAATAAACATGGCAATAAATTTGGTACATGGCTCACGACGTGTTGAATTTGCATTGTATATGTTTAGCGGAATATAGCGGCTACACTTACGCATATCGAAGCCTCGAGCATAATCACATTAGCCATCGTCGTTGCTCCAACGGTTTCATCTGAAACATAAATATCGTACTCGTTGAAGCTTTCGTGCAAGTTGCCACAATTTCTGACTGCTATTATTTCCTCTCGATATTTATATGATGTGCGGTTGACGTATATCCGAGTGAAATGCAAGTGTTCACTGTTAATTCTCGACTACGATCAACTATGCGAAGCTTCGTTAAAATTCAAGTAAATTCATAACGTAACCGCGGCTCACACCGAAGTTGTTGAATCGGATATCCGTGCTTATTGAGGACGGGTGTAACAGCGAGTGGTAGATTTGCGTAAAAAAATTTACCGTGTGAAAAGAAATACTAGAGCTAAAATTGAAAATTAAAATGAAAAGCAGCATGGAAACAAATTAATCGCCATAAATTAGGGAACGAATCGTGCAAATCGTTTGATTCCAAATTAAGGGTGAAGCGAAAAACCGGATATTTTTATTATGTAATGAAGACTAGAAAAAAAAAAAAAATGAAATCGAAGCTTCTGAAATTCTTAAACCCCTTCTCAATTCGTCTGCCGAACAGACTGTCGTCAGCACTGTCTGTATTTGACGGAACTTCGAGGGGAGGGTTTAATGGCTAATTTACTAAAGCCAATCAATCGAAGGAGAATGATTCATTATAGTTTGAAAGCACCGGCTGCACGGCCGGAATAACTTTCCTGACAAAAACAACACCGAGGCAACGGAATTTCCCTTTCGACGATCATGGCTGATGAAATATTATAACGCGATGAAAATTGTCCGCTTCGATCGCGTTTCGGCCGCACAGACTGACGTAATGTAATTATCGCGAGTGCGTAAAAGAAAATAGTAAAAAGGGAGAGAGGGAGAAAGAAACGGAAATAAAAAACAAAAATAGGAGAAAATAATCAACGATCATAGTCGAAAACGTCCCGCCTTAAGCAGAACTTGTGATCCCCGAAAAGAAAGCTCTTGTCCGCCAGTGTCTATCTATCTATCTATTTATCTATCTATCTATCTATCGATCTATCTATCTATCTATCTGTCATCTACACCACCAGACGAATCGGTGGTAAAAGCAGTGGTGAATCGAACGAGTATTATCATTTTCTCTAAGCGTCAAATTTTTCGGTAGGCAAATCTTTTGGCGTGGTTCAAATGTTTCGGAAATCCGGAGTGAAGATCCGAGGCGAGATTTGGGATGATTCGGTGGTGCGAAAATCTTTTTTTACCGAGAAATTGTGCAATTTGCGTTGGCTTAATTCAGCCTGTCGACGATTTTCGATCGAACTCCTCCAGGGTTGAGCATCTCTGTCGATGGCGGGGCACCGATGGTCGTCATGGCAACTCGTCAGCTCAACCCCAGGCAGACCGGGGTGAGTATAGAGGATCATTCAGTCTATTCCCGACAAACGATAGACTTCGGCTGCCCAAGGATTTAAATAACCGTTCAATTTTTCATCGATATTAAAAACCGTCAGCGTCTCAACGTTGCTGATTTCCCGATACGAGTCGATGTTATTGTTGTAATAAATTTAATGGAAAAATTTTCACCGAACTTTTAAAACGATAAAAGAAAAATCAACGTAGCATTTAGTTTCAAATTTATTGTACCGAATAGGTATGTTGGGATAAAAATATAAATAGAAAAAAGAAGCATGCCGTACCAACATATTATCTTGAGACTTATAACAGTCACATGAAAAACTGAAAATTTTGTGAAATTTATTTGTATTATTTACAAACGTAAGATATTTAGCGAATAATTTAATCTAACGCAATTCTGACAATTATTCTGGACGGTGATTTAAAACTACTTTCTGATTACATCGCCGCGATAATGGATGACAATAAAAAAAAAAAAATTCAATCTTCTAATCGCCTGCGGCCTAAAGTCTTTCGAGAAACTAACGTGGAAAGCAATCAATTTGTACGTGCATTGCAATTTTTATTTCATGAGATTTTATGCCTTTGATAGGAATTAAAGAAGAAAATAGAAGGGTAACGAAAAAAGTTACTACACCAAATTTATTACATTGTTTACTAAAGAATTGGTGAAATATACGAAGCGCCGCTAATTGTACGGAAGAAAAAATATCGTTTGGATTCACGGCATACAGTTTTAACCATGCTATTTTTGCCTGTCGCTGTGTTACCTCGGATTAAATCTTCCTTTGGTACGATAAAAAATATTTATACAACTTGCAGAGTTTCAAAATGAATAAAACTCGCACCCCTAATATTATCCACAACACGGATGAAAAAGAAAAACCAACCGAAACAATCAAATGGAAAAGGATCTACAGGTTGAATTGAATGTCGATTGAATTCGTACGCCCAAAGCTATTAATTAGTCCGGGAACCCCAATTAATCACAGCGCAGAGTCAGGGTTTAAAAAAAAGTCGGGCTGTTTTTTTTTTTTATTCTGACCGAATATTCAATCCCGTTACATTATTTTTCGGCACCAAATTTCCACCTACTAAAAAAAAGAATATCTTTATCGTGTCAAATACAAAGTGTTTGAAATTGTTTGAATGAAATATAATAAAGTAATCTGTGAATCATGAAAATTGTATAGATTCAATTAATTTTTTCAGTCAGTTGAGGATATCCTGAATTTCCCAAATCTGCAAATAGATAATGCGAAGCTCGTTTACTGGCTTCGTTCGAAGCCGTAAGGTGTAACCAAAATCGTACCTAACATACACAAATTCACTTCTCATTGTCAGAGTAATTCGATATTGTAGTTGAGTATAGGACTGAGTGAAAATATTTGAGAGGATATTGCGTAAATATTTCGTCAACTTGTGTTAGCAATGGCCTAAATTTTTGTTGCACGTATCGACACTTCAAGTATCAGGCTGATCCTGCGAAGCACAGATTTGACTCTTAATTTATCGTTGATCGGCCGGATTACGTTCGGGTGTAGTAACGGTGAAAATTTCGCAAGACCGTGCAGCCTAAGCGAGCTGCAGAATTCCTATCTCAAAAAAGCATCTCGTGTATTATATTAACTGCGGTATATGACCAGGAACTGCACGTATAATGAGCAAAGTTGCTGATAAGAGTGAAGGTAACGGAATTTCTTTTACTTTTATGAATATGTAAAAAGTGTCAAGCACGTTGACGACGGAATTTTGACAAAGGAAATTCATGTCGACAGGCGCGTGTAGCATGAAGCGAAAGCTGCGGGATGAATTCTCTTAATAAGACTAAATGCGGGTGCAATCAACTGGATCGATTCAACGTGACAGAAAATTTCGTGCGTAGCGTCTGTAGAAAAATTTCATTATTATGTATATTAGGGTGGGTGTAAATCGACTACTTTTTTTTTACTTGATACTCCGAAAGCTTGGTTGGTAGAGACCTCAAGAACATTCTCTCCAAGTATGAGCTCTTAATTTTAATAGGAAAGTCCTCCGCCTCGCGGTTTTTTATTTTTTTCTTATCGTGACGAAGAAAGATACATATCTCAGTTTCTACTATTTATAAAAAAAAACGTGTATCATATTTTTGTAGGAAATTGAATTCTCTACAAAAAAGGTCTCTTACAACTTTTTTGTATACCTCACTGTTCAGAAGATGATCACCGTCAAACTTCAATGCATACTATTTTTCACAGTGGCGTTAGTTGCACAAGACAAAATTCAATTTCCTACAATAATATGATACATGTTTTTTTTTTTTTTATAAATAGTAGATACCGAGATATGTATTTTTCTTCCTCACCATAAGAAAGAAAATAGAAAACTGCGAGGCGGAAGACCTTCCTATTAAAATTAAGAGCTCATACTCGGAGAGAATGTTTTTGAGGTCTCTACCAACCAAGTTTTCGGAGTACCAAGTGAAAAAAAAAATCGTCGATTTTTTTGGCCCACCCTAATGTATATTGTGTAATTTTCTGGTTCTGACAGTCCCGGATTTTGTTACGACAATGTCCGTCACGTGCAATTAAAATCGCGAAGAGAGGGACGAAAGGTACGACTGATTAAAACGAGCAGATGCGTATCTTCCGTCCCCTTTGGTATATGTATCGTGCCTACACGGCAGAGTTACTTGTATTGGGATACGCGTATGTGATTACGCGTGACACACACCTTCAAATCTGTGCAGAACTCGAAAACAATGGCTACCTGACATGCGCAGTACGATAAGTCGGAGAAACGCCGGGTCAACACGTGCTGGCACGAGCAGTTGCTTGATACGCGTGAGCCAGACAGCACTCAGGCTCCTCTCCAATTTGGTGAGCCTATGATTCGAATCTCTGATTTGAACTGACGCTAAGTCGTATTTGTCACGATGGTTGTGTTGATACATAACTGAGACAACGCCACTGCGGCATAAGAGGGTCGACACTCGTCGTCACTCCATGACATAGCGCCTCTCGGCCATTCAAATAGCGCCTCTCGGCCATAAAAATAGCGCCTCTCGGCCATAAAAATAGCGCCTCTCGGCCATTAAAGGAGCGCCTCTCGGCCGTTCCATCTCTCTCTTGTATTCCCACTGGGGAATTAATTATCGCCTTGATAATTATCGTGTAACTAGCTTCCACGCTAGCATCTTGTAAGGCGGTTGAGCTCACCCCTATTGTGTCTTCACTCGAAGCGTCACAATTCTCTCTCTAGATACATCCAGTGCACACATCCACTCATAAATCTAACATTCATTCACACATACATTGTACACGATTTCGAGGAGGTTTTTACTCAGTTCCTGCTGAGGTTTTCCTCCTCTGGGGTAATAAATCATCATTGATTGACCCCCAAACCGAGTGGATTTATTTAAAATACCTAACCTTGCCCATATCAATAATTGTTATAAGTATTAATTTCAAGATGAAAGGGAAGTACGGGAATTAATCCTGGTGGTCAATTTCCGACAAAACATTTGGTGCCTCCTGTGAGGTTTGAACCCACGACCCCTGGTTTACGAGTGTCAAGTGAATCAAAGGTCAACTGCAATACGACGTCACCGCCTGCCACCAGCATCGTGAGACGCAATAAGACAAGAGATAAGTTCCAACATTAACTCACTATTAACAGGAAATAATATTATTCGATCATACATTCATTTATTTAACCTGTGCAATAATTGTCACCGCGTGTGCAATTGTTTATTTCGTTATTTGTTAATCAAATTCTAAATATTTAATTTTTCTTTCAAATCACATCAGTGATTCTCACATTATATTTCTACTATATAAAACTATCTCAAAATGGACGCCAAAAACATTCCCTTGAGCACAAAACGCGAGACACTTGCTAAGAAAATAGAAACAATCCGAAGGGAATTCGAAGACGAAACAGCTAATTATGCAGTAACAAATTTGCGCTTTAATAAATTGGCAGAATGGTTTAAAATCTATGACAAACTTGCCGACAAGCTTGAAATGACAAGGCCCGAGGACCCAGAGGTAGTTCTCGCTGAAGAATTACGCACAAATTATTACGAACTCTCCAGTAAAATATTACATGCCAATCAAGCAAGAGCCGCGGCTGAAGACTTGCTCAACAAGGGTACACTCAATAACTCAACCAATAATAACACAACGACCGATACACACCGTCGTGCTAAACTCCCCACGACTGAAATACCCAAGTTTGACGGGAATTTTGAAAATTGGCTTTCTTTTAAAAACAAGTTCCAGACTATGATGGAAAAACGTGAAGACGTTGAAGATATTGACAAATTCATATACCTCCGCGGAGCATTGCACGGCACAGCATCACACAAACTCTCGCTTTTCGATGCAAGCGCAGAAAACTATCAAAGGGCTTGGGCTCTTTTAACTGATACTTATCAGAAGGAACGTCCGTTAGCATATAAACATTACGATGCTCTCTTGCATCTCAATCCCATATCTAATCCGACCAATGAAAATCTTACTAAACTCATAGACGAAGCTCGCCAACACTTGAATTGTTTAGATACATTAAAGGCAAAACCGACCGAGGCATTTGTGGTGCGCATACTTGAACTTAAATTACCAATAGAAATTAGAGATAAATGGGAGGAGACCTTTGACGATGACAATATTCTTCCAACCTTTGAACTCTTTAGTAAATTCGTGACAAAAACAGCCTTCCGGCTTAGCTCACGCAAACCAGAATCACACACTAACTCATTCAAACGACGACGTGATCAAACTGGCAACCCTCGCAAATACCAAAGGACCGAACACACAACACGAGCACTTGTAACATCAATCTCTAACACCTGTGCTCATTGCAAGGGTTCTCATCCTCTTTACAAATGTCCTCACTTTAACACACTGACAGTCGATCAACGAGTTAAATTCGTCAAATCAGCTCGACTCTGCCAAAACTGCATGCGGAACCACAAGGGGGCCTGTACCTCTATTAGATGCAAGACCTGTAACAAATTCCATCACACCATGTTACATTATCCACGAAACACAATTAATGAACACACTGGTACCAATACTCAAAGAATCCAAACACCTGCTACTGCAGCCGCCGACAAGAGCACGACAACCTGACTAGCCGCACACACTCTCGCAACGATCCTACGAACGCCGCGATTCCAACTTATGATGAGCGCACTCATACAGCTGCGCGACTCATCTGGCAAATTCATACAAGCTCGTGCTTTACTTGACACTTGTGCAACAGCCAATTTCATTACAGAAAATCTAACACTGAAATTAAAACTTCCAATGCAGACTTGCTTACTTCCCATCGGGGCAGTTAATGGAATGCAAACTTTCTCTAAACACCTTGTTCAAGTAACTTGTAAATCTCTCGATAATAAATTCAAAAGACCAATAACATTCTTAACAGTTAACCAAATCGCGGACATAAGTCCAAGTGAGACCTTCCCACGCGACAAAATTCACTTACCTAAAAACATTAAATTGGCTGATCCTCAATTTCACATACCACAAACAGTAGACGTCCTCATTGGATCGGGAATCACTCTATCTCTCCTGTCCATTGGACAAATCAACCTTTCACGAAACGATTGCGACCTAATCATACAAAAAACGCAACTAGGCTGGGTCGTTGCTGGGGGAATTAACAACGACAATACCTTGCAACCTGTATCCTGTCAACTGACAGATTTGTCGAGTCAATTAACTAGGTTCTGGACGATTGAAGACGCGGGCCCAAGGGGTTCCAGATCCCTAGACAATTCCCTATGTGAACAACATTACCAACAATACACGACTCGTAACGCAGAAGGACGTTACGTTGTTCAACTGCCTTTCCGCATTGAAGACGTAGATTTTGGAAACTCGAAGAATCAAGCTTATCGACGATTTCTGTCCTTGCAAAGAAGGCTAAATGCTGACGCGCAGCTCAAGGCTGAATACTACAAGGTCATGCAGGAATATATTGACCTTGGTCACATGGTGCACGTCCTAGATGACCATGAACCCGGGTATTACATGCCTCACCATCCAGTGATTAAGGCTTCCAGCACCACCACCAAGGTGCGCGTCGTGTTTGACGCTTCTGCCAAATCCGAGAAGGGTATCTCCCTGAACGACGTCTTGTTGACCGGACCCACTATCCAAGACAACCTCTTCACTATTCTCCTACGTTTCCGTATTTACGTCTATGCTATGACCTCAGATATTGCGCAGATGTATCGCCAAATCTGTGTTCACTCTGATCATCACAAATTCCAACGAATCCTCTACTATCATAACAACACTATCAGCACTTACGAACTCCGTCGAGTTACCTTCGGTGTCTCTGCTGCACCATTTCTAGCGACACGTACAGTGAATCGACTTGCTGACGATGAAGCTCACAATTTTCCGAAGGCTTCTCAAGTCTTGAAACGAGACTTTTATGTCGACAATCTCTTAACTGGAGCCAACTCCCTGACTGAAATCCTCCAATTGCGTGATGAGATCATTCAACTCGTAAGAAAGGGAGGTTTCGAGCTTAGACAATGGGCGTCCAATCATCAACATGCCCTTGACAACCTTGACGAAAGAACCCTGGACTTGGATGGTGCAATCAATAACGATCCAATCTCGAAAACTCTTGGCATTGCGTGGAATTCACTCACCGATAGCTTCATCTACACTGTCAGTCCAATCGATGCCTCTCGAAAAATAACTAAACGAACAATTCTCTCCGATATCGCGAAAATCTTCGATCCCATTGGTCTGCTGGGTCCGGTGGTACTAGCTGCAAAAACCATCATCCAACAGTGTTGGAAATCTAAGGTCCATTGGGACGAGGCAGTGCCACAAGAACTGCACACTCGCTGGCTCAAATTCGCGGAACAGCTACCATCCATCAGGGACTTTTCTATCGAGCGCAATCTCACACTTCCTAATCCCACTGAGATTGAGCTACACGGCTTCTGTGACGCAAGCCAGGTTGGCTATGGTGCTTGTCTATATGTAAGATCAACGGACCAACAGGGACAAATGATTGTCCGGTTGGCGTGCTCAAAAACGAGAGTCGCCCCAATCAAGGATATAACTATTCCGAAGCTAGAACTGTGTGGTGCACAGCTACTCTCACGTTTGTATCGAGACGCACTACCGGCCTTTGATTTCCCCATATCGCAAACTATCTTCTGGTCTGACTCTACTATTGTCCTCCAATGGCTCAAAAGATCGCCCGAGTCTCTCAAGGTCTTTGAAGCCAATCGCGTCACAGAAATCCAGTCTCTTGGAGACAAAATCGAATGGAGACATATCCGTACCAAGGACAATCCGGCTGATTGCTTATCCAGAGGTCAACTACCCTCTGAGTTCCTGACCAATCAAATGTGGTTCGAGGGCCCTTCATGGCTCACACAAAACCATGATAAGTGGCCCACTCCCATTCAATTGACCCCATCGGAACTTCCCGGTGTTAGGAAAAACACCTGTTTGTCATCCACCACCTCGGATATCTTTCAACGTTTTTCTTCTTACTCAACTCTCGTGAATTCTCTCGCTTATTGTCTGCGCATGCGCAACTCCAGTAAATTTAAACACAAACTCTTGAGAGTGGAGGAGAGAGCGTTGACTGAACTGAGAATCCTAACTCTGATTCAAAATGAACAATTCCACGACGAAATTGAACAGATTAAGGAAACTGGCGCGACGAAAAACCTACGACTTCGATGTCTCAATCCATTTCTCGACCAACAGGGTCTGCTTCGAGTTGGCGGACGTCTAAAACACGCACCCATCTCTTTCACCAAAAAACACCCGATTCTGTTGCCTTCTCATCATCATGTCACTGATCTAATCATTCGTGAGACTCATAAGAATGCATTCCATTCCGGTATCCAGAGCACACTTTCAAATCTTCGACACCGATTCTGGCTGCTAGATGGAAAGGGGCAAGTACGACGAATTGTCCGACGATGTGTCGAATGTGTTCGACATCGTCCCGTGTTACTGCACGGAAAAATGGCAGACCTGCCCAGTGCACGAGTCACGAATTCAGCCGCATTCTCACATGCGGGTGTAGATTGTTTCGGACCCTTATTCATCAAAGAACGAAAATTCAGAAATCGAACCAAGATCAAGGTATACGGGTGTGTATTCGTTTGCATGGCGACAAAGGCCGTACATCTCGAAATCGTAAGCGATCTGACCACCGACGGGTTCCTGGGTGCCTTCGGACGGTTCACTGGACGTCGAGGTGTCCCGTCTCATGTTTATTCGGACAACGGTACCAATTTTGTGGGCGCGAATAACCAACTACGAGAACTTTACTCCTTATTCACCTCCCAATCGCATCATGACCAAGTAAACGAGTATGCTGTGAGGAAAAACATTACTTGGCACTTCAACCCTCCACTTTCCCCTCACTTTGGGGGCATTTGGGAGGCGGCTGTGAAGTCATTTAAGCATCACTTCAAACGAGTGGTGAAAGAACAACTTCTTACCTTTGAGGAATTAAATTCCTTAGCCATACAAATTGAATCCGTACTTAATTCTCGACCTCTATGCTCATTATCTAGTGATCCTAACGATCCTATTGCTCTGACACCTGCCCATATCTTAATAGGGCGTCCTCTCACCATGCTACCTGAAGATGATTTTTCTGATGTCCCAGATAACCGACTCAGCGTGTGGCAATTCATTACCAAGGCCAGACAGGACTTTTGGAAGCGCTGGTACTTGGAGTATCTCCACGAGCTCCAAATCCGCCAGAAATGGCATTCTTCCCAGGGTGAACTCACAACCAACCAGATAGTACTACTCATGGATAAAAACCAACCATGTATGCGGTGGCAATTGGGGGTGGTGGTCGAAACCCATCCAGGGGATGATGGAGTGGCACGAGTCGCCACTGTCAGAACAGCACAAGGGTTGTTCAAACGAAACGTCACTATGTTGTGTCCTTTACCAATTAATTCTTGACAAATATCTGTGAATTTGATAAACTGTATCTCACATTAAATCGTACAATACCATGATCACACATTACATTGCTCATTCATTCGCAACGGGGGGAGTGTGTATCGTGCCTACACGGCAGAGTTACTTGTATTGGGATACGCGTATGTGATTACGCGTGACACACACCTTCAAATCTGTGCAGAACTCGAAAACAATGGCTACCTGACATGCGCAGTACGATAAGTCGGAGAAACGCCGGGTCAACACGTGCTGGCACGAGCAGTTGCTTGATACGCGTGAGCCAGACAGCACTCAGGCTCCTCTCCAATTTGGTGAGCCTATGATTCGAATCTCTGATTTGAACTGACGCTAAGTCGTATTTGTCACGATGGTTGTGTTGATACATAACTGAGACAACGCCACTGCGGCATAAGAGGGTCGACACTCGTCGTCACTCCATGACATAGCGCCTCTCGGCCATTCAAATAGCGCCTCTCGGCCATAAAAATAGCGCCTCTCGGCCATAAAAATAGCGCCTCTCGGCCATTAAAGGAGCGCCTCTCGGCCGTTCCATCTCTCTCTTGTATTCCCACTGGGGAATTAATTATCGCCTTGATAATTATCGTGTAACTAGCTTCCACGCTAGCATCTTGTAAGGCGGTTGAGCTCACCCCTATTGTGTCTTCACTCGAAGCGTCACAATTCTCTCTCTAGATACATCCAGTGCACACATCCACTCATAAATCTAACATTCATTCACACATACATTGTACACGATTTCGAGGAGGTTTTTACTCAGTTCCTGCTGAGGTTTTCCTCCTCTGGGGTAATAAATCATCATTGATTGACCCCCAAACCGAGTGGATTTATTTAAAATACCTAACCTTGCCCATATCAATAATTGTTATAAGTATTAATTTCAAGATGAAAGGGAAGTACGGGAATTAATCCTGGTGGTCAATTTCCGACAAAACAGTATAATTTTCAGCGGCTATAATCGGCCCGAATATATCAAGCCTTGATAGAAGAAATATGTTCCGAGAGTGCGTTGAGAAGAGAAAAATTTCTTACTAACAATAAGCAAACATTGCAGGGGATCTCGTTGTTGCTATCAAATCGGTTGGGAAACAAACGATGATTCGTTTTATTTCCCTCGTTAAGGCGGAAAAGAACTAGTAGAAGAGAAAAGAAAAAATACGCGATGGCGGAAGAACAAGGCATCGATCCAACCGCGGCGATGAAGTAAACAAATAAGATGAAAAAAAAAGAGAAAAGCGGAAAACCACACATTCCAAAAACAAGAATCAGTCTAAGGTGAAAAACGCGGGTAAACAAAAGGAGCTCAAAAACTTTTCGGGCAGGGACGTTGTTTTGGCATTAAAGTAATACGGTTGATTGATGAAAGCTCAAGCCCACGTCCAACACTCGCTAACGAGCCAAGTTGCAGAGTTGGAAGCAGCAGCTGCAGCCCGAGGTGATAACAAGTGTGTCGGTACTAGGCGAGCGACTACATGTGCCTACGTATTTTATGCCACAGGGTAGGTAATGCCAGCGTAAAAAATCAGACCACGCGTAAGGCTTGATTAGAACTTTCCCTCTGGCTCGTCGTTCGTTACACACTCGAGCCCAGAGGTTCGAGTAATACGCGGGTCCAAAGACGAGACGGGTCAAAGGTTAAATTGCTCCCCTGACAAATTGCTCGTTGAAACTTCTACCCCCGTCATCTGCTCTGCACGCCTGGTCATCGATCGATGCAAAATAATTACCCAGTTCAGATAACATTACGACTCTGCATCATTGCGATGATCATAACGATTGAAACATTTTTTTGCAATGAGGAAAAACGAGGGAATAAATCACGTCTTCGTGATTCTTTATACCGTTATTTCTGTGGTTGGATATGACGTCAATTTGATAAGTACGATGGGAATGAATGGATTACAAAATTCGTCCTTAATGCGAGGAACGAGAACGAATTCATAACTTTCTTATCCTTATATTTAGATTGTTTTCTTAACCATTTATAGTAACGCAAACTCCCGACATATGATGCAAAGGAACAAAATCTGTCTGTTTTGTACTCCGAAAAATGTTTTGAAAAACGGGAATTCTACATTAAATTGTATGCGTTTGTATCAAATTATGATCGAACGTTAAGTCGCGGTATAATTGATGAGGAGAGGGGAAAAATAGGCGTATTTTTCATCTCCGCACCCACGAGTTCCCAGGTTCATCTCGTTACTCAGAACCAGCGCGAAGTGTATTTGGGGTAAAATGTACGGTTATGGGCATGATGTAGAGTTTATGCGCGGTGGGTCGCATTCCCTGAGCGTGGGACGTAAAGCCGAGAGAACGAAGCGCGGGGAGGAATGAAAGAATTTTGTCAATATTTGAGACGACAACCGAATCCTCGAAATCGGAGGACTTAACTCTCTAGATCCAATTCAATTCACCAGGATTTCCCACAATCCTGTAGACTAGACGGTCCCTTCCTTAGGGAGAACATGGCGGACAGCCTCTTGCCGAAAACCGTAACTCACAACAGCCTTAAGACATCCATCTAGTAAGCTTCGCAAAAGTTTCTCCTTTCCGAATCTCTGAAGAGAGAGAGAGAGTTGGCGGGATGCAAATTTCTGGATTTCGTATCTCACGTTGGGGTTCTTTGACTAGTTGGATCCGGAATTTGATGCTTATCTCGCGAGTCTCTACCGGAAGACACTTTGACGAACCCTTTCCAAAGTTAATGCTATACTCCAAAGTTTCGTGAATCGAATCCTCACACTTCGCTCTAGTGTTGATTTAGAAGCACTAATGTAGAATGGAAATAAGAAATATCAAGATTTCGATAAATTTTCTGGTCACAAATTTCACTGATATATTCAAAGTCGGTTTCGAATTCCGCACCGAAATATACCCGAAACCTTTATTTCCAACCAATTATGTCCAAACAGTGTTGACCTCTTTGTAGGATTGAAGTAGGACTTTAAATCCACCGAATTACACCAGTCAGAGTTATTCTCGAGGTGTCAGACCTGTTTAACCTTTTAAAACTGACGATGGGCTTGAAATTGTCCCAGATGCAAGCGCAGAGAGATGCTGCACCGGATAATTGATGTTAGTTCGCTGCAAGGCCAACTCACTGTTGTTAAATACGAAAATGATTATATTTCATCCCTGTTCTAAACTGCAACGGTTATATTATAAAACACGTCGTTATTTGTTGCAAAAATTTTTCTTGAATTCATGGTTATATGGACAATTTCACAAACGCGTGTTCAAACGTTGCTACGTTTACCAGGAGGCATCAAACATGGGGTGTTCATTTTCATTTCTGCACTCCACTTTTTACAATTTTCCTTCCAATGAAATCATGGCGCATGACGATGTTCAAAACCGATCTACCCTCTCGTCAAGATGGAGACCAGAATCGATCACTTCACACCCACCAGTCTTAACCGGACTCGAAGGATCGTTTCACCAGGGACGCCAGAAAGTAACGGATGAAAAACTGAAGCAGTTATATATTTCTTGATATACAGACAGCTAACTCTCTTCACCGAGAAGTGAAAAATTATCGCGAATTTGATAGTCGTATTATAGTTCCGCCGGCGGCTAGCGGGCGTTATTCTTAGATGCCAAGATTCATATATCCGGATAAACATCAAGCGGCGATGTGTTGAAATATTTGTGAAACCATCTGTTAGATGTCACTCAAAATGCGCCTCTCTCCGCCTAGGTTAAAACTCAGACAGCTTGTAAGTCGAGAATAATCCCGTTCCACGCATCAGACGTTCAAAATTTGTGTATGAAATATTTCAATCGCTTCGAATCGTGTCTGCATAATTCAAGAATAATATGTCAGGAATAATCATCTCCAAACCGGATAGTAGTTAGTTTTAACTTTGAAAACAAATTTTCTTCTGATTCTGGTAAAATTTTGATCTCTATTTTCCTGCACCAATTCCCTTCATTTTCAACTAACAAACGTTGTTCCATTTAGAGTCTAACAACTTTCGCCATAATCGCTCAGTATAAGCTGCTGGGCTATGAAAAAACACGTGGTATAAAAGAGATGTGGAAAAAGCTTGATTCGATTTTGCGAGGGAAGTTACGTCCATCCATAAAATGTAAATTCCATTGCAAGCATATTTCGCTGGTGTACCCAGCGGGAAAATTATCTGAAATACGATTTTCCTCGCGAATGGGGATTTTCAGCGTTTACTTCTGCACCGGTCGAACGGTTATGCGATGGCGATAACCAAAACGTAAGTAACGATGCAATTACCATCTGGGGAAAATAATCGATCACAAGAAGAAGCACGTCTTATGGCTGTATATTTCGCCCTTTTTCAAGTTTCACACATTCCAAAACTCCAAAGAATCGCTCGACGATTGTTTAATTCCAACGTTAAAAAGCTCTCAAACTTATTTCACAACAGTAGTATCATATTCTTTCGAAGTTTTTTGATTATAAACATAAAGTCGAATCGAATTCTGATACCGTTGCTCATGAAAACCGTTCCTCTTTTTTCACTAAATTGTACAATCAAAACAGCGAACAATATCGTTTGACAAATTTTGACTCTTATGCAATTACGTATGAAATACACCACATCAAAGAGTTTTTGAAAACAATTCCTCAGACGAACCTTTATTCACTTTCATTTTCACTTTTATCGTACGAGGAGACTTTCAGCCGGCAGCGGCGTTCAACATTGCGTTATAAATAAATAAGGATGAGAAAAGTAACACATTAACTTTATGTCAACACAAGGTAGACCCGAGCGAATTTTTCATCCGTAACGAATGTACGTACCAGTGATAAAAATTGCATGTAAAACATTTTCTCCGATACACAGCTGCCGGAGTAAAATCAGCTCGTAACGATTTTTACCCCTTTTTTCAACCTCTAGCGTGTCAATCTCGCTGACTGAACGTTGTAGCATATGACGGATGATTGCAGCGGCAAATCGTTGTACGGCATAATTTGCATCCGCATATTTTCACGTAGTCGTGCATAAAAACGAGGAAATTCAGAGTCTGTGACAGTTTCTTCTCCAATATTTTCAGCTTTCATTTCGCCGATGATGAAGTGAAACGTTTCATCAATACGCAAGTATTTATAATATATTCAATAGCTCCGTCACGTTGATATGCTGGAGTGCAGCGTCACGACATGATGAGATATGATGCCGATAACATTTTTGCGTAACACGAAACATGTGACATAGAGACATGCAAGCGTATCGCTCTGCAATACTCTATATACGTATCGGACAGAGTTAATCGAAGTACGTAATATTCCTGTGCAGGCTTATACGGGACAAAATATTATACTTTTTTTACTGATAATCACGTTTATTATTTTTTATTCTTTTTTTTTCTCGCTTTTTGTATCACCGTAGCAAGAGAAATTCCTGACTGTGCAGTTATTATGACGATGTCTGTTTAGCCAGAATTTTTTAGTAACTATGACGAATGAAATTTTACTCAGTGTGATAGTGAATGCAAAATTGGTTTTGAGTAAGGAAATTGAAACGGAAATATTTTATTATTTTAACACGCTAGGTAGACCACAGCTTTCGATATCGACGCTTTATTCCAATCAACTCCTAACGATGAAAAATGTAGCACACATTTCGTCGATCTCACTCTATAGGATGGTTAATTTTTTTTTTTTTTTTTGGGAACAATATTTTTTTGGTCACTGGTCAATTTAATATCTTGTTGAAATTGAATATTTAGAGAGATAAAAGAGATTTGTTTCAGAAAAATTGCAGACAATATTGTTCCTAGTAAAATAAGACATCGTAGAGTGAAAATCGAGCAAATCCACTACAATTTTAACGATTCTGAAGTGACTTGAAACGAAACACGAATATTTAAGCTTTTATTCAATAATAGCAATATTTCCCATTTTTTTATTCTCAGAGAGGCTAACGTAGCTCACGAATAAATACCATAATTCGATAATTAGATACTCAATGTTCGATAATTTGGTAATAAAATCAATAAAAAGTACCGTTAAAATCGGTATCGTTACAAACACGGGTTCGAGTATAGTTGGAATCACAATAAAATGTATTCCAACTAACTATTTAGTGTTAAAATAATTATCAGTGTTACATTTTTTGAAACATATATCAGGTAATTGGCATCAATTTATCGTTGCACCAACAACAGGCTATCGTCATAGTAATTTAAAAAAAAAATATATTACGAGTGACGACAATCACTTGCAGCTAGAGAGAAAATTGCTCCCTTTAATCTTGTACCCAGAATTGTATACCGATTTTCCGATCCCGGTGAAAAAAGACCAAAATATTCAAGGTGTGCACTAGAAATTTCTCTCGCAATCAGACACGGCGGTGAGTGGGCTGTGTCGAGTGACGTCACCGGCGCCATAATTCAAGCTCGTTCCTCGGTGTTCCCTCAGAGTCCCCTCGTTGAGACGCCGGAATTCGATGTGAAAAATAGGGAGTTCCCGCAGGAGGAGAGACACGTTCTTGCATGTACGAGGGGATTCGGGATCACGTTTCGCGTGTTGCCGTGGGATGAAAGAAAGAGCTGCTTTTGTGTTTTTTCAGGTCTCGGGAATACAAGTCGGAAAGTCGCGGGAACCGCGGATCGCCCCGAGTAATTCGGTCGGTTCATGCTTAACTTTGTGGGTTCAATTATTCCATATTCATACATACTTTGACGATACGTTCCCTTTAATTCTCCCTAGGGAGGAAAGGGAGAGCGAATTTCTTCGTTATTTATTATCGCATACCGGATTTTTATTACCTTAAGGATAAATACACGGAAGATATACGCGTATGTACAATTTAAAGTACATAATTTCCCCATCTATTTCACGCGCGCGAACGTCGGGCGGATATAAAGCTCCCCATTAATCGTACGGGAATTTCGCGAGAAACAAAAAAAAAAAAAAAAAAAGAAACCAAAAATGGAAGAATTTTATCTCTGCGAAAGAACGTGACGATGCATGTTGTAAATTTATAGGGGTGGAAAAAAACCGATCCATCGAACATTCGCGTCAGATTCTCGTTGAATCAAATTAGGATCAGGTGCCTGTTATTTTTGGAAAATTTATCAAATCATTTTTCAAACTAATTTATTGATGCTGAATCCGAATTTTTTAAATTTTAATTTGGTGACGAATAATTTGTAGAACAAGTTCCAGGAACAATCGTTAACGTTTCATCTTTCACACCACTTTCAGAATTCAGGAAATAATTTTTTATACCTAAACCGTGATTGCAGAATATCTCACCTGAAATTCGAGCAACTTTGAACGGCTTGAACGTCAATTCTTGATTTCTTTTTAGTCTCTACAATTTTCCAAACTTTAAAGCGCTCTCGCACCTTTTTAAACATTTTTTTAACACTCATACACTCGCATTACAGAATTCGGAGGAACGGATTTCAAAATTTCCAAAAGCAGAATCGATTTTTCTTCTATTTATTAAAAACTATCATACAATGCACGCCGTGAACTTGGTATTCAGGGTAATTTATTATAAAATTCCTCAAATGACACACGTGAATTGTTAAACAATATCATGTCAGTCCGGAAATCCAATTACATTGATACGAATATTCATTTTACTTCAGAGTTCGATTTTCTTGACTGCGATTCTGTTTGATAAATTGATCCATTCATTTCTGATGCCTCCACATGCATTCAAAAAATCTTGACCACCATCAAAGTTCATACGAATCAAAGTTCCTCCGCATAAAAGTTGAAAAACAAACAGGAAGAAAAATTAAATTCCACCTAACGACAAGGTTTAAATTTAGCGATAGAAAATGAAAAAATTACATTGTTATAAATAAAAGTGAATTTTCACGGTTTTTGTCTAAAAAATGGTCTAAATCTGGATCTATTCAAGTTTATCGTCAAAATCGCTAATAAACGTCATTAAAAAGTAAAAAAAATAAACAAAAAAAATGTTTGGCTACAATCAACGATCCATACGGGAACGTTTTAAAGCTGGGTTACCAAAGCATGCGGTAAAAGATGAAAAAAAAAAAAAGAAAAACTGGATCCATTCCAACGTGGTCAGAGTTTCGAACGTTTGATTGGTCTCAAATTGGCTGCACGAATCTCCCATGTAGTATAGAAACGGCGTGGTAATTCCGCGAGTTTTACCGTCAAACTTCACCGGTCATTACGGACTAAAGTTCGCGTTCCATTAATAGGTATATACCCTATGTATAATATGTATATAACAGAAGGCGAAACGGCCATCCAGAGCCACGTGTGCTCCGCGTTCCCTGGTGGCACACCATCGGCGAAGGATCTTTTGCAGCTCGCGTACGGTTTCTCTCAAGAAGGAGGAGATTAAATAATGGGACCCATGAGATCGAGCCGATTAGGACAGCGGCGTCAGCAGCGATGGGAAAACGTTTCGCGTTCGAAACGCGGATAGATTATTCACGGGAGGAATGTGTTCGGATTTCGGTCGGTATTCATGGATGATAACAATTTCATTCTTCACAGTTGCGTGGAAATTTTGGTGAAATGCAACGTGTTGTCGCAATGATTCAAACTTTCACAATATTGTTGAAATATTTATTAGTTATTGTATTCCTGAGTATGTTTGTTTAGTTCATCAGATTGTTGTAGTTGAAAAAAAAAAGAATAATTATGTTCAATAGATTTTATGTATCAGAAGTCTCGATCAATCAAGTTTGAACTAAAACTTTTAATAATAAAAAAATATGGATCAGTGGAATGGATTGAGCCTCAAGTTCGTGCTTTCCGTTGATTGTAAAAACCAAGTATCTTCGCTTACTCTTCAGAACTCCAATATTGCAGTTTTCGATCAAGCTTGAACTACCCAAATTTCAGGTGCAATATATTTTCCGGTCACAGCTACGAAACGGATTTTCATTCCGTACCCAGAAGTGTATTATATATTATCTTTCGGTTACGGTAAGAAATGAACATAGTTAGGGATTACACATAGTGAGTATATATATATATAACTGCACGTACAGAAATTTATCACGGCGTAAGTTAATCCATACAAATAGCTTCCTGCTTTGAATTCTCTGCATCTGACGATGAAAGCTCGATAGTAATCCGTCTGCATTTTGCAGTGTCATTCAAAATTACATCGCGTCCCTTCAAGTCTTTGATTTTAACCAACGCACCGCTGGATTCCGTCGCATATATCCAGTATATATACATACGTGAAAATCTAAATTTAATCTTACCACGTGAATGAAGATATCGCGGTTCGTCATTTATTCAGCAGCCGTAGTAAGCCCGAATAAGTTAGATGCAAAGTTTTTGTGATACAGGGTTCAGTGTTTTCACCATTTCGGTCTTCATCTTTTTCCCTCAATTTTCTACATCATCTGTTTCATTTAAGGTGCATGAAAGAAAGAAGAAAAACGTCGAATCCTTCGCATTACAATTATGCTTAAAGGACGTTTCATATAGGTGGTATTAATACAACATCTTGATCAACGTAATAACTAAAGAACTTAAAAAAAAAACGCGATCATGGACGGTTTTAAAAAATTTTCAACCGTTAAAATTTCTCTGAAAATTTCAGATCACACAATGTTAACAAATTCAAATATCTGTTTCAGAGCAGCGTTTTTAAACGCGGCATTTCGGTTAAATTCGCGCAATCTCGTACAGATAAGAAAAAAAAAACCGATAAAAAAAATCGATGGAAGCGAATGCGTATGTACTCAGGCGTAAGTGAGTAATTAGCGCAGTAATTAGTATGATTAGTGCCTGCATTACATACAAATTGACTCTGTACCATATAATCAGCTAGAATCTCAACCTCGATAAGTGCATATAAAGGCCGGAACGAAACCGCACAGATATGAAAATCGGTCGAGCATAATCTCGAGGTTGTTTCGTCCTTGTTGTTTATATTATACAGTTTCCACAAAACCAGACGAGAGTTCTTATCTGGTTCAATTCCAGACGTGAGCATATCTCAAACCGCTATTTCCTTACTTAACTAGCCCAATGGCTATATAAAGGAGTGGTAATTTATTGAATTTACTAACTATGACGAAAGAAATATTATTATTATTATTATTATTATTATTAAAATAAACGCAATGATTTCACCTGACAACCCAAACGACCCTCCTGTAGATTACTATTTACTCGAATCTCAATAAAACTTGTTTAGAAACATTTGCTTTTTATTTGAGTGCTCTAAAATAATATTTAATTGATCAACCAATAATCGCTGAACCCAACTAAATTTCTTTCTTTGAATGAAACGAACCGTGTTCCAAACAAACTATCAGACAGGCTTTCGTTTTCTCAGTGTATGAAATTGTTTTTCATTTCCTGTTCACCTATTGGAAATTATCATTTATATTCTACATTCATTATAAGCATTATTTTGTGATCGCGATGTGAACGAAATGAGAAATGACATGATCTCCGAGCAATCGTGCAAGAATCTGTATTCATTTTGATCGTGACGAAGAAGATGGAAAAAGTCTTCGAGACTGATAAATCTTTCCTGCTAATTGTCAGTTTCCGAGAAATACAGTTATTGCGATCAATGAATTTTGAATCGAGTTATTATATTATAGTATTGCACGTTATAGAATCTGTTATGAAATCAAAACAGGCACATTATAGAACACATGGCCACGCGGTTCTAAAAGCGTTTCGAGAAAAACATCGTGTAACGAAACAAGAAATAAGAAATTTACAACTTTAAAAATACCCTATAAATGAAACCAGACCAGATCATCGCGGTTTGGATCAAAGATCGTATATATATACATATGCACGTTCAAAGATTGACGAGCCGTTTTTCAACGTATATGCACCGATGGTCTGGCCTCGTGCTATACATTTGCGGAGGCGAGAAAAGCTCGGGTGAAAAATTAAGCGAGGACTAGATGTGAAAAATGGTTGTCAGAGTTGGAAGCACGCGAAATTGAACCGCCTATCGAAAAGTGAGGATCATTTTTACGGAAATTAAGATGACGCGGCGTTGTTATTTAGTGCAATCGTGTTGCAATCCGGGCCGATTCCGAATATAAGTTGGATCGAAAATAAACCCGTGCAGAACAGTATAAACCATTATATGTATACAGTTTTGGAACACTGTTGTGGCATCGGACCTCAATTCGATGACTAACTCGTGTAAAATTGGCGAGTTAGAATTGCTGCCTACGGCTGAAACGACTCGAGATACACGCGGCGATAAACTGCAACCTAGTTTAAGACGGACATGGAACATGTGTTTGATTCAAGCCTGCAAGCTTACAGTTTCTCGATTATACTTGATTAGAAAAGGTGGATCGATAGTTAATTCGCCCAAGCAAGTCGTAAATTCAACAATTGGAAATTGCAATCCTTTCGGAGAAGCGTATAATTTACATTAAACTTGTTGAATTAATGCACAAGAATAAAATTTTATTGACAAAATTCTGTCCATAGTTTTTCGTCCGATTACCGTTGTCATCGGATACAATTAATAGCGAGTGTATAGTTCCATTATTTTCATGCGTTTCAATGTACAATAGATTTGTTTTAGTCGAAAATGAACGTTTCAATCTTCATTTTGTTGTTATTAGTTGTAAATCGATCCAGGATATGTGAAAATACAATTCAAGATATTTAAATTCCGCGCCGTATTATCGGATTCCGGAAGCGAGGTTTGTAACTTATACATTGTCGTGTTTATCGTAAAATATCTTTTCGAAACGATCGGCCGTGTCAAGGCATTGTTGGAAAAATCATTATTCCAACCACCATTATCTCGTTTTTTGACAAAGCCTTTGGATTTCGTGAAATAACTGTGATAGCATTTGCGTTGAAAAAACGTCAAACGGCCATAATCTCATACAAAGCTAAGGACTTTGCATTGGCTAAAGAACCACCCTAAATGTCTGAAACTTTCTTTGAGTTAACAAGGAATCAATGATAATATAATGGAATCATTCGCTTGATGTAGATAAACGAAGTTGAAAAAAATTTAATCCCGATTGGTTTGAACAAAGGTATCGTAGAAAAAGAATGTATGTATCGTATATTCATCTGTAAAAGTTGTTGGAAGTGAAAAAGCACTCGGATGAATCCACAGACTTGCAGGTGTAAAATTAACTCGTGGGAATCATTAAACCCACTTTCCCCATTTCGCATTTCGAAGTCAATATCGTAAGTTCGATAATTTGGGGAACTTAAGCGCTGTGCAAACACCTTTTTAACCGGAGTTCAATCTCTCATCGTTCGACCCTTCAAGCAAATACTGTCGGCATCGACATTTGCCTGAAACGCAATCCCCTAGAGGTGATACGCAGAATTAAAGGGGGAAAGAAAATATGATTTGCTCCTTTCTTTTCTTCTTTTCCTCCAAATCTCGCCCGTCTTCGAAGCCTTTCAAGAGCCCAATCCACTAATGGAAAACCTCGAGGCGTACCTTCGATGCATTCATGCACACATTCCCATGCCGTCCTTTTTCTGATAAAAGGATCGGTCGACGCATCGAAACTAGGGGATGATATCGACGCGGTATCGAACCGGTGACGGATTTGTAAAAAATGTATGCAGATGAAACCACTTGCCGCTACCCAAGATTGAAGAATATATTTATTATAGGTACAGAAGCAGTTTTTCAATCTTCTTTTTTAAACAAAATTGATGACGATTATTGAGATAATGGGAAATTATGAGCCTTTTATACCTTCTTTTTTCGAGCTTTTTAAAGCTAATAAGCGATCGTAGGTTATTTTCAACCTTTCGAGACTTTGTGCGATCGAATCATGAACGTATGATCAGGCTCAATTTATGGGTGAAACCGTGTTTTGAGCTAAAATCAGAGTCGCGAGATTCGTATCAAAAACTAGGACATAAATATACGTGTATACCGGTTCCTCTGCTTTCGAGATAAGGAATAAAGAAATAGAATAAATCGGGTAAAAGGTGATGAAAATTTGATTTTATCCCGCTGCGTGTCCCTTGCAATATATTATAAAATGGTTCGATAAAGATTTTCTTGGCAACCCCTTATAGCTGTGGGTATCGGAGAGACGGAAAAACACGGAGCTCGTAGTTTCGAACGAGGAACGAGGGCGGAGATCTCGATACACACGAGCTCAAGTATTTCAAAGTTTCCTTATCGCCTTGAAAGATTCTACGCTGCGACACACCCGATATGCCTTATCGCATATCTGCCTCGGCGTAAACGGACCCATTTTTTGCTGAAAGAAATTCTTCTCTCTGTGCAGTGATATGGTATAAAATGTATGAACTGTACGGCCTACGTGGAGTATGAAAAGATGATTCGCGGAAAAACGTTTTTTACTCGTCTCATAGTTTTACAAAAAGATTTTATTGCAGCGAAGTCGGAGAATGAATTATACAACAAGGGTTTCAGGGTGTGTCGAATCTACAGTCCAGCCAAAGAGCTGTAAAGAAAGAAATATGATGTAACGAAGGTTTCAAAGTGCAGCTGAAGTTAATCGAATCGAATTCAGTTGAAACAATATACCCTTGACACAGAAATTAAATTCGGCTACAATAGCACAATTATTTCATAATCGAACCATTTCTGCAATGAAACAATTACGTTGTTTCAACAATTTTAATAATTGAAGTATCGTTTATCGAGGCACTGATTTACTATTCATTACTTATAGTGACTCGATTGAACTCTTTTTTTTTCTTTGTTTTTTTTCGGATCAAATGAGAATCCAAGTGAAAAACATAACTTTGCTGATACGTTAAAAATTCAATTACGATCAATGTGAGCGATAGTCCATTAAAGTTGTTCAAACGATGGGATTTTTTCATTGTTGAAATGATTCGATACTAGGATCTCTTCAAAGTCACCCATAATTATGCTATCGCATCTGAAATTTACGACAGAAAAAACAATCGTCCTAAGGGAACATTGTTTCAACTGAATTCAACTCGTCGAGTTTCAGTCGAACTTCCAACCGTTCATCACACGATATTTCTGTCTTTACCACTCGTTGACTGGAAAGGTACGTTTGGTAAATCCTGAAAGATAGTTGGATTAAGAAAAAAACTTATCACCGCTCGTTTACTGTTTCTTCTCGAATTACGTTGGGTAAGGTTTAGCAGCGCAAGGAGTAAAAAAAGAATTACAATCTCTTTGAATATATCCAAGCCTGTTGAAAAGGTATAAATATTTATAAGGAAGACCGCGCGAGGGTTAAACACGTGCATGCTTGTGCGAAAATCCTCGTTACAACGTATTCGCGTATAACGAACCGTACAACGTTACACGCACCGCAAGCGCGATACATATCAAGAAATATCAGCACTCGCAGCAAGAGCCAAGATCTCGTCCCTCCCGCAACGAAACCCCTCTTCTTACATCTAAGGTATAATTTTATCGTCCATTTCTTATTGTCAAAAGACACGCGTCGAGCCGTCTTTGGCGTCGTACCTCACACCGTCATTTATCCAGTACCCGGGGACCGATGGTTCACCTGTCCCATTGGGACTGCATCATTATACAGGCATTAAGTATTCACCTTCACGCGTACGCCTCTGCGTACAGAAAAGAGGGACAGTGGCGTTTCATTTGATCACAATGTACACCCCTCCGTACGTGTGTATCCTTATTCTCCGATCTAAAAATAGAAACGGCACAGTGTCTCCAGGATGTAAATTATCATCCTCTTCGTAGATGGTCGAAGGGTGGAAGGTGCGAGAGTACAAGTCTCCAGAGTCTCACGTGCTCCTCGAACGTGTCACGAATGTCACTTGTAGTTATAACCAGTGTCACGATGTCCGTGCAGCTGTTATATCCACCGTACACTCGGTCTCGGGGATATCGGAAACGGGTATATGTGGAGGCTGCACATTTTCATGCATGATTGTCGCCGCCGACGTTTGAAAATGCGTGGGAGAGCAAAATGGCGACAACGGAATCGCGTTAGAGACTATTTTCGACGCAGTCGCAATCGGAGATCCGTAACGCACTGACGTAAGACAACGGTTCGTTTTTATTTTCAAAACATCGTTTCATTACTTG
Source organism: Neodiprion lecontei (assembly GCF_021901455.1). NCBI lineage: Eukaryota > Metazoa > Arthropoda > Insecta > Hymenoptera > Diprionidae > Neodiprion > Neodiprion lecontei. The sequence goes on from NC_060263.1 coordinate 26,219,731, forward strand.
TTGCATATTGGACTCGACGTTCATCGTCTCGCGAATTTTTGAAACCCGCCATGCTGGTGTAATATCGGTGACACGTTGAAATTGCGATCAAGCTTGATCGATCTAAACGGCTGATATATGTTACAGAGATCTACGTAACGGGTCAGATTCGATACGCAATTATTAACGTTTGTATTACGCAGAGATAAATGAGATTGTTGTTACTATTTAATTCGTCACTTGGGGCTTCAATTGTTGTAAGAGTACTTTTATTCGTTGTTTCTTCAGTTAATTTGACTAATTCAATATCGATGAATAGTATTCTTTTTATCGCCAAGCTGATAATTGAAGGTTTCACACCCAAAATGAACAACTGAATAGTCAGCAATAAGTAAAAGTTCCCACTAATCGGATCAACCGTGAATGCGTTGGAGTCGAGTAGCTAACAGAGTACCACGAGTCAAAAGTAATATACATTCAAGTCGACTATTTTGTGACCTAAAATTTACAATTGACCATTTTTACACCAAGCAATTACTGCAACAATATTTCGATGTTTTTCGATGATTCTAATAGATAATACATACGTGTTTACTCAAGGTTGGAACTTTTTTGTAACTAAACATACGTGAAGCCCGTTCAGAAGTGATAGAATTGACAATCCTCGTGACAACTCAGCGAGTAGTTTTATTTGAAAGTAATTGCACCGACGGTTAAATGGCTTGAGTTGTGACTATTTCGGATCGACTTGCAACTATTGACATAACAACGCACACATTCGGTTCATTCTGGTTCACTGCTGCATTGTTCCGTGATAATTTTAAAATAGAAATCGTTGTCCAATATTATTTGTGCAGTGAAATACAGATAGCGATACCAAACAAATAGTCTATCATCAATCATTTGCACACTTACAGCATTTGTATCGTTAGCGAATTAGACGCAGTTTGAGACAGATCGATTCAAGCTTATTGATTGGTTGGTAAATGTAACAACGCAAAGTCGGAAATGACGAAACGCGGAATGCAAACAATACACGGTGTTAATCTTTCCAAAACTATAGACCACGACCCGCGGCCATTAGCCTCGAAAAGTACAAACGAAACATTGCTGTAAAAATGACGTAGTGGTTCTCGGAAAAGTGAAGACACGTTTCGTAATAACGATCAGAGTAATTTTCAAGAGTAATGGCATTCGTTAATTTTTTTGTTTTTCTCATCATTAGCATTCGGTGGGTTATAGGATACGATGGTGGTTGAAATTATCAACGTTGATATAGCGAAGTATCGAAGAAAAAATATTATTTTGCAAGTTTAGAATAATTTCGAAGTAGTCGAGTTGAGTAGACAATATATGAATATGATTGTGAATTGCAGACAATCCGGTATTTGCGAAATAATAATTTTCGCTGAAAACGCAACGTTGCACTAACGTGTCAAACTTCATAAAATATGATCCTTCTTGGTGTTAACGTGTTATAACTAATTTCGTATAATTAATTTCCTGTCTGCGGCTTGGATTAGATCAAATTGGGTTAAATTAGGTTATAAGTTTTGTGCGAAATTAAAAGCAGATAACCAGAGAGTTATTATTATAGATATTCGATAATTAAATTGTTAATAACCAAACGTTATAATATAAACTGTAAATTTAAACGACTAAATTAGTGCTTGAATACTAAAATTGATGGACAATCGCGATTTTAAATCAACGTATGCCATTTTTTTTTTAGGAAATTCATGGAAATGTGTATTTTTTTCACCAAGGTTGGTTTTGCAAGAAAAAGGAAGGTAAAAATTACTGATTACCTAATTTTTATAACTACCGAAAATCGCTGAGTGTGAAACGTATAATTGTCATACCATAAAACGCTCCAAGGGATTCGGTTAATTTGGAAATTTTCTAAATCACTTAGCGACGACTTCCCACAAATTATCTACGAACAGTATTTTCAGCTCTTGCACCCTCTTCGATCGTGATTTCAGGACAATTTCCCAGACACGCTTAAAGTCAATTAGGGAATCGCAAAATTATACTAACGCCAGTCTCGTAGAACATCGGGAATCGAATTAGCCGAAATTTCCTTTCGGCGGTGTCGAAGATCAATCTTTTTTGGTCACTTCACCACCCGCAGCTATTTGATAGTGAAAAATCAAGCGAGCGTATTCTTTCACACAACCATTTAACCTAAACAAACTTTTTAGGGGGTGGCATGGTGGAAAATCACAAATTATTTTTTTCTGAAACACTCTATATACATATGTGTACAAAAATCTACATACCTATATACAGGGTGTCCCAACTTAAACCGCGAAGCAAACTCAGCCATACGTGGCAAAAGTGCCTACCTTCAACGGACTGGGAATTGTGACTGTTCGAAACTCAGGAATTTATCGTATAATTCTTTTGTACCTTTCAACAATATTTTAACCGTTGTTGAAACGATACACGTTTTACCATAGAATTTTATAGTGACAATTAGTGGTGTACAATTGATCGATTAATCGCTCGGCACTGGTAACTGTAGATACATATGACAAATGGAGTCGTTTTCTTCTTAGCGTAACGATCATCATCACTCGTAAATTCGTCTTCATTATCTTTTCATTTCTTTTTTCCTTCTTTCTTCCCTGCGATAAATCCGCGCCATCGTCATCGTGCCAAATTATGATTGCAACGCTCTTTCTCTCGTTCTCTCTCTTTCTCTCTCTGGCCATTGTCAGAAACACTTTTATAACGAGATCCGGTGGAATGGAATGGATTTCGTCATTCGGATAAACCAGCAGCTCCCCGCGCAACTTCGCCTCTTATAATTATTATTTATCACCCGTTCATCCTTGGCCCACTATCGCGCAACGATAACCTCCCTCTTCTGCTTCTCCTCCTCGCCCATCTTTTTCCTTCTCGCTCATTTTATTATATCCTCCCCATCACGACAATCGTCGCCGAAAAATTCGCACTGCAATTTACATTCCTGATTGGAATGCAGCGTTTCTTCGAGCTTTCAGACATCATTTTCAACTCCTCCAATTTCATGAGACAATAAAGCAATTCGAGTTGCGGAAAAAACATGCAAACACGATTATTTTCATTGAATGTCATTTGAAAACATTACCATTTTCCGTAAATTAATTAAGTTTTCGATTAAAAATGACTACGAGTTCAACACACTATAATATCGACATTCATATAATAACTAGTTTTTTCAAACCCACGCTCGCTAAAGCTCGCTCGGGGTCGGATGCCTAGTGTACCTAATTTATTTAGAAAATTAGCCCGGAAGGTCAAAAGTCATCAGGTCAAGGACCAGGACAGCCAGAACTACGGAGCGCTCGTCCTGGAAGTCGAGTTGCACCAGGAAGCGTACCCGAGCGCAGGATCCAGAAGGTAGAGAACCCGGTACTCGAAATTTGCGGAGCGCGACTCTCATGCGTCCGCTCTACTGCGCGGTTGTTTCCAAACTGAGGAATTCGGCTAGCTGATTTTGGTCGTTGCGATTACTGTAGATCGATGACGTCAAGAGAAAAAAAAAATTTTGGTTAACGTCACTTTCTGAAGATCCGAACATCCGAACATTCAAACTTTGGCTTCGAACTTTAATACTATGTATGATGTATGACGTACGATTTCAGATACATACATGATATATTATACATAATACAGACAAGATGTCGACAGCTCGAAAACGTCGTATTAACATCGTACAATCGATATGTATAAACTGCGCGATACAATTAGCACACGAATTACCTCGTCAAGCGGTCTAAACTTTCAAGAGATTTCGGATCTTGCTGATCGATTGAAGACTCGTGGATCCAACATTGGCATTTGTAGAATTGTCGGTACGTCTTATACCCGCACACATTATAATCGTGGTAATTATAAGATCGTGAAACGGTTTATCTTCGATCAAAATTACCCAACATCCATCACTCCGCGTCCAGAGTAATTCAATGAAACGGTTCTTTCCTTATAAGGAACTGATCTTTGCGGAGTTGACGCGCTACTTAAATCCTTCGTCTCGCTCTTTCATATCCTTCGTCCTTTCTCTCCGTCTCGCTCCTTTTCTCGGTATTGATTCAATCCGCGTACATACTTTCGTCTCGTGCCGCTGTTGCTGCTGCTGCATGCACCAAGGCAATAAAGATTTTTTAACTCACACCTTGGAAGGGCTCTCGAAGGGTCAGAGATTTTCTCTCGTTTGACGGATTTTAAACGGTCACCGAATTGGTCGTAAAAACTTTTCGAAACGAAACAATGTTTGTGAGAATAATTTGCAATTTGCTGCAAGTTTTATATCGAGGTGGAATTACGTAATAAAATTAGTGGATGAAACAAAAAATAAATTTAAAATGCACAGAACCGGTATCTATGTATAAAAATGTTAATATAAATGTAATATAACATAATTTGTTCTGTAGATTTCAACGATAAATTTTATGCGGACGAATAATGTAAAAAAAACTAGGTTATTGCAAATCTACCTTACGTACAAGACTTGGCATTTGATATGAAAAAAAAATGTTTTACGTATTCATTGATATTGTTTCCGAAAGTACATAAAAACTTAAAAGCATTCGTATAATAAATACCGAAAGTTTACTGGTCGCCCGGAAAGTTTCCGTTATACCTACGTGATTTACGTTTTGCTTATAACTCGCAGCCGCTAAAATTTATCGACTTTAATTAACGACTTTCGGTGGGTTATATTTTCGTCATGTAGGTACATAAAACTTCGTGCAACGCGATAAATAACGATTTACAGAACGAAATTCTACGTAAGAATCGTTCTGCTTTCATTATCCCGAAATTTTTTCTTACTTTCTACAAATTCACCTTCAAAGTTACATCTATGATTTATGATTTTTAGATTAGATGTAGCCTGTAACCACGAGAGAAATTCCTAGTCACGGTTACTCGAGAGCTACTCGACCATTATCACGTTTTAAAATAAATTTAGTAGCTTTTAGTAATTTTTGTTTTTAAACTCTATTCCAATTAAACTGATGTTGACAGCGTAAATTGAATCAATTAAACGTTGCCCAACTATGAAACGAATATTCACTTGCGCCAAACTTTCTCTTCCAATTTCAACAATTCTCAGACTTATCGCAATTCATTTTACTACACAGAATTTTCTCGCAATAACCGATAACGTTACAAAATATAATAAATAATCAAATTTCTCTCAACTTTCCGAAACGTTCTGCATACAGGCAGATAAACGCGTCCCTTGATCCCTTCTTCACCCCGCTCGGAACCCTTCAGGGGGTTGCAAAAGCACGCAGCCTGCCTGCATCCGAGGGTGAAGAGGAGGAGATCCGAGGCAACGTAACGCACTAAATCGCGACAGCTCAGCACAGTGAAGTGCAAGGGCGGAGGGCGCATCCCGTCTCTGTTCGAGGGTTGCCGCCTGGGGGGGGGGGGGGGGGGGGGTTTAAGGGGGTGAGGGTGGGGGGGGGGGAGGGATAATTTTTCCTGGGTGTCTACGCATACGGAGAACCGCATCCCGGTTGCGTTTTAGTACTGTGCGAAGAAAGCAAAGGGAATAGAAGGGAAGGGAAGATCGAGTGCGGTGTACGTCTCTTTACGACTTTTTCTGTACTTATACATAAACGAATTGCGTCCCCCTTTGTGCTATGCTTCGTTCTTTTACTCCCGATGCAGCAGCTTTTGCGCGTATATTTATTGTACGCGTGCTTTCGTAATTTACATTTTCTTTTATTACATTTGGATGATTTACTTATTTAAGCGACTTGGTGATCGGGAAAGTTGCGGGAGGGAATTTAATCACAGAATGTCGGGCAAAGCGTGTTATTACAGTTATTCCCGATGATGATATTTATGGCGGAATTTAGTATATTTCGAATGGAGAAAACCACGATGAAACTTGAAAAAATGGATAAAAACTGCAACCTCGAATCCAAGAAAATATTCATTTCGATTATAATTATTGTCAAATATTCTATGCACCTATATTACGTAATACATGAATAAAAAAAATCGGTGTTTGATTTTATGAAAAGATTTAATTGTATTAATTTATAACGCCTCGTTGTATTCACAGTTGCGTGTTACGTATAAAGATTTTTTCAGAGTAATGAAAAAAAAAAAAGCAGAATTTCACATGACCAAGTTTCAGCACATTTATATTATATACCCAATTCCTATCGTGAAAAAGCTGCTAAACTACACCCAATGCAGTATTATAAACTGATTGACAAATAATTATCTCACAGGTATTAGTTAATTTTCAGAAGTTTACCACAATTTTTCCAAGACAAAAGCTGACGTAAAATAAAATTGAAAATAATTTTGTTCCACGTTTCCATCTCCATTCCTAACTTTTGGCTGGTATCGGTAACTTTGGCGAGTTTAGCAACGTCGTAGGTACGCGTATCTATTCCTGACTAATTTGCAAAAGCGGTGAACTCGTCACCGGCTTTCGTTTCAAGACTGAATGATTCAGAGGCTGCACGTTGGGCTATTTTTCATTCCAAGGGCGAGGACGTAAAAGTTCGGCCGAGGTGTTTCTAACGGCGTCTAAATGTTACTTCCGTCGATGGTGAAGAGCTGGAGAGCCTGCAGCGCTCGAGAAGCAAGAAATCCAAAACCCCGCGTTTAGGAATCGATAAACCCTCGAGGAAAAAAATCCTACAGATTCGACACGAAATTCGTCTTAAGCGCATCGTCGCGAGGAGGGATTTTCGCGCGTTTCGCTCCTCTTTTCACTTCATTAATCTGTCAAGCGCTCCTCGACACCCTCGTCGTTTTCTTGATACGCACGAAACGCTGCTGCACTCTTTCGCAATTTCGTTACTTTCAATGTAAATCAGCCTTGGGATCATTCCCGAATTTGATGAAACGAAAGAATGAAGAAAATTCGAGATATTGTCGGATGTGATGAATTTCTATAAGCGCTTCTTCATTTTCGCGTAATCGTATTTCAAAAAAATCACTTAACATCGAATGTGTGAAAACAAAATCTGTAATAAAATCTGCTATCTGTAGTTGCTACTAAAGCAATTGTTTTCAACAAAATTATCGCTGATTATATTTTACGAAGCCAAGAATAACACCTTTTCAAGAATTCTGAAAATTACCATCCTTTTTCTACAGAGTTTCATACAGCACATATTTCGATTAGAATCTAAGGTAAATTGCGAAAAAATTAGCAGCTCGACAATCGTTTTTATTTTTTACATCTCTAAATTCTGATCCATGAAAACTCTTCAATATAATTTAAAGAAATTACGTGTAAGTTCAAACGTGCGAATCGTTGTAAAAATATATCGGATAAGTACGGAAGTCTGAATGATCCCCGTATGTAGGTTGAATTCAGCAAATGCTTGTTTTTAATAAAACGCACCCCTCGATATGACAAGCAGATTTTATGCGAAAACAAAAAAACGTATAAACGAAGGGTACGATTGATCGTTTGTTCGATGAGATGCATAAGAATTCATTTTTCTTTTTTTTTCTTTTTAAATCTTTCAACTCAGGCGGCTATGCAATGTATTATTTATTATAACCATTCTGTTATAACACTTTCTTGTTTGGATTTCCCCCTCCTGCATTCTCTCCTCTCTCTCATCCCCTTCCCGCGATGCTCTACCCTTGTCGGCTTAAGCCTGGATCTGGTTCTTTGAAAACCAGTTTTATCCCATTGCATTATTACACGTATATTACAATGTATAAGGTGTGTATATAGGTATACATATTTCCATTCAATACATATATTTATACCTACAGTACGCATGCAATCGATATAAGTGTTCTGGTTTTTTTTCCACCATTTTGATGATATTCCAGGCAAAAGTTTTTACGTTATCTTTGCGAATTTTTTTTATAGATACCTGTCGACTATTCTATAAATAAAAGTGTGAATTAAGCTTGTTCGTGTTTGAGGTGAAAAATTGATTCAGAGTGGAAATTATTACAAATAGTGTTCTTTATTTATAAATATTATATGCGGTTGAAAGGACTGAAATGAAGAGGCACGCGTATTGCTGTAGGTTTTTTTCCGCTTTCATCGTATCGAATTAATAGTTTTTTTCGAATTGAGAGCCTCAAGAAAAAAAAAATGTGCACCTTCACTTATAACTGATCCAACAACATGTCGGTACAATATTGACCTGCCTTTCGAATTGACCAAGAAAAGGACAAAATGAAGAAACGCGATAGTTTAAAGTATAATTTTCAAACTTCACTGGAATAACACGGTCACCTAGAAAATGAGGTTGAAGTCGGTGACCAATGCATGTTTAGAAAAAACCGTCACTTGGCACAATTATAAAATTGCTTGAAATTTAGTAAGCCATACCAAACGAATAATGGCCATATTTCTAAGAGCCAACAACTCGAAAGTCGTTTTAACAAAATTGCCTGATAGTGAATTCCTCCCTGATGTTAATACTTTCAGCCTCCCCCTACAAACAGTTACAACTCTCGCACGCGAATTCTGCATCTTTAACCAGCAGCCCTTAGGTTCGATGTTTCGCATTTATGCATCGCGCGCCCCTCTGACTTGCGCCGTCGAAAGCCAGAGCGCCCTTGCAGGGTCTGCACGCCACAATTAAACTACCCCAGACCCTCCCCTTCCCTCCCTTTCCCTTCTCGTCAGCCTCCTTCTCCACGGGTTTTGCCACTGCGCTGGCCCATCCAGTAGCAATAAGCAGCCTGAACCCTTGGGAAACGTTTGAGCTGCATGGTACGTGCGATGGAATGAGGCGGGCGGCTGCCTTTTGCGAGACGACGTCGTTAATCCTGATCATACTATTCTTGGATTAATCAGTTTTAATCTAAAACGTTGTACATTACCAGGAGGCTTTCCTTCTGCTGCCTCGACGAAACGCAGAAGGATGTAACAATGCGATATATTATTATACGCGTAATTACGGAGCGAAGGAAAATAACAAGTCTTGTGTAACAACACAGGTCGAGTTATCTCGGTTATCGTATAATATCGTTGTTCCTGTATCATTGCAACATCGCTGTGCGAATTACACTTGGATGTGAAATATTTCTTTGCACTTGAAAAAACATTCCGTCATTTTTGTACATTATATACAGTCGCTTGAAAATTGGTGTATAGTTACGATAACGGTTTAAATACTTTTACAATTGTCGAGAAACTATGAGACAATATTTATTCAACATTTCATCCTTTCGTTGTACAAATGAAATTCTACAATCAGCCTTTGATCATTCTGTAAAGTAACGTTCTCCCTTGAATGAACATTGTTGTTTCAAGTACCGTAGGATCGAAACTCGCATTTTCGAAAACTATTCTTTTTCAACCTAATTATATAGCTATACATATAAGGTCTGCTATAATTGCAGTTCAAATTTAAAGAAAATTACTTGTCAGTAATAATAACGTTGAGAGTAATTTTTGTCGCATGAAAAATCAAAAAAGAGATGTTTTAAAGATACGCAGTGAGTTGGATTTTTCTTTTATATTCGGATCTCTGTGTGCAACTGTTGCATCGGTTCAACTGCGGGAACGATCCGAATAATTAACCCAACACGCGGATACGTTCTGCGATTCTGATACGCGGCAATACGTACACCGATACTAATTTTACACGGTCGGTTAATTTCCATCAATTATATAATGGGGGAACGGTCATTGGCACAAGTTGGTTTTCGGCTTGTATGATTGCTTTCATAAACACACCGTCAGCACGGATCTTGTTAAGGTTCAAAATCCACTCACAAATAACAAATTTTTACACAACGTATTTTCATAACTGCTCGTTTTTGATTTACTTAATTCGTGGAACGACGATCGGTACTTATACGTGATCGAACGATGACGATATTTTTGTCGTTTATGCCCGATTGCAAAATGGATGAACTGTAAATTCATTTGTAAATCACTGTACATTGTATATAGTAGAAATGATTTCCAATATCAAAAAGACAAATGAGTGATGAATATTTGGAATAAGACTCCAAAAACGAAGGTCCGAGCTTATCGACAGGTTGCAGAATTAATTCTCGAATCAGGTATATAATATATAAGATACAATTTACGTCACGTGATATAACAATTTATCAAAATTTTTAACGAGAGAAAAATAGAAAGAAAAGATAGCGGATGTACAATTTCATGCTGTCTTGAGCAGACTGAGAATATGGAAATGCAAAAAGTAAACCTAGCATCGAAACTACTTCCTTCCATTTACAATATACGCGGCGTGTAGGATCTGATAACGCGAAGAACACGTTACAGGACTGCTCAACGGCCTCTCCACAGGTATAACGTAGCAGCTAGCTCTTATGCCTGGTCAGTGATACTCGATCGCCGCATTAATTAATCAGGCCGTTAATTGCTGCCTAAACCGGCAACGCGTATGTACAAGAAACGTTCGATTGACGTATGCAAATTAAAACGTAGGGAAATACGTTAATTCACAAGATTTTACAGATTACGTGAGAAAAATTGCAACAAGTTTGTACAGATATGCGTATAAATGCGTAGTGTCCGATTGTTACGCACAAAATACATAATAATATGGACACAATGTTCGATCGTTAAATAGTGACTAAATCGAGAATTGAATAGGTAGTATAAAATTTGAAATTTTTTCAAATCAAAGCGTTGTTCGGACCAAAGTTGTAGGAAAATTGAAAATCATTTGCACGAAGTAAATGTTGGATAAAACTTTACGTTCCAATTTTGATTCCAAAAAAGTAATTGTTCTCACAGTTTTATCAGCTGACGAAGCTGGAAGAGACGATAAAATCCCTGCCATAAATTTTCACGTCCTTGAAGCATTGATCGAAAAGAGTTGAATGACAATAATCGACTACGTCTGTGTAATATTTAGTCACAGTATACCAGTTTCGTACTCTCAAAAAATGTACAAGATTCCACAGAGTTTGCTTCATCCCTCAAAAAATTTACCATCGGAACAGTAGTTGGGCTAAGGCCTGTTTCTTTTTTATTACATACTCAAATATTGACCAAAAAAATAATTAGGTCAAATTTTTTTCTTTTTTATTTAGTTACGCACACGAATTTTTCAACTTTTGAGTACATACAAGTATTTCCAATAAAAAAATCAAAAATTATCGTCGACTAACTCCGAAATGACCCGACAGTCGTGTACATCGCACAAACAAAGATGCATCAAACGTATTCCATAGTAAAACGTAGTACGTATAGTAAAGTGGGCGACAAAAGATACGGAGAAGCGTAGTAGGAGTGACAATCGACGAACGGATGAATGACAAGTATATAGTAAAACAAGACGACGATAAAATCGAATAGAATAGAATCTTACCAATCTCATCGAGGCGTAACGTCATTCCGGGGATGTCGGTCAGGCGATGATATAAACCAATGGTAGAAACGCATATAATCCTATATCAACAAAACTGAGAACCAAATATCGCGTGGATCGTGAAAATTTGATTTTTTCTCCAATCGATCCAAAAAAAAAAAAGAAAAAAACGAACGAAGAATCGTTGATACAAGAAAACCGATGAGAAAAAAGAAAAAAAAAAAATAAAAAACCTTCAACGTACAATAAATTACCCGCACAACGCGAACTCCGTAATTAATTATGAAACGTGCACGTATGCGCGTATCTCACGTATTAAATGAAACGCCGACGAGACGTGTCGAACGCACATGCGTTGCACCTGCGGACGGAGTTTCGGCGCGACGACAAGCGACGCGAACGCGACGAGCACCGAACGAAGACTGCGGCCTGCGAGCTCTTTCGAAGTGAACGGGCGAGACGCCCGCGCCTCGACGGGACAACCGGGGCCAATCCGGGGGTGCGCCGAGTGCCAAAGCGCCGCGAGCTTAAGGGGGGAGGAGGCGAAACAGGGGCGGAGGTCCGCGTCTCCTCGTCCTCGTTGCACACCCACTGTCGGACCGACTGTCTTCTTATCGAGAAACGCGCGATACGCGTATACGGTTGGACAGGGATGTTTTTGGTTGTTGTTCGGTAATATCATTGTTTTTGTTTTTTTCTTGGTTGTAGAACGTAAGGGTACGAGGATGAGCTGTCGCGTCGGTACTAATGCTGTGCGATTTATTGATCAATCGGCAGCTTCGATTGATCGACTTCATTCGATTGATCCTTTTCTTGTTTAATCGGTTATTCGAAAGTACTCGAAAGAAAGTTAATCTCAATAACGATCGACCGAAGTCGACGATTTATCGTCTGATCGGAATAACGATCGATCGAATTACTGATTAATCGATTAATCGCACAGCACTAGCCAATTACGAAATATCGAAGACGTTAGTATTCGCGAAGATATAATTAACGGAGCTTTGTTTACAAGTGAATTTGCTTAATGAGATGTACAATACTATACTTTTGTCAAAATATCCGATCGGCAGTTTTATAGACACATATCTTAATTTTTTTCCAATCCCAGAGGTTTTTTTGTTATATTCTTTTCTCTTTTAAAACAACAGTTTTTATCGAAACATCTACATTTTGGCACACCGAATATACCGTTTGAGAAATTCTTGCAGAAAATTTGTATATAATTTTCGGTACCAAAACCTACCCTAATGTATACGCATGTGCGGTACGTATCTACGTATATATGCGCGTGTATACCTATATACACATAATCTATACGTAGGTACATACGTTATTGTAGGGCGACGGGACGAGAGTCAAGAACGTAGTAGAAATAGGCACGCAATGTATCGCAGAAGGGTGGAAATCGTATTGAATTTTCAAAGAGTCATAAATCTGATTTATATGCGCAGAAAAAAATTTGGTGAATTTTGGCTAATGATAAATACGGTGATTAAGTAAATCGAAAGGAATGTTTCGCTGAAACATAGAAATTTTGGTTTTGATGGTGAATATTCCGTAACCAAACAATTCTGATCAAAACTACTGCACTTTACAAATAAATGTGCAGAGTGCTGGAATTCGTTGATATCGAAACAGTTCGACATGTTTGAGAGTAAAAAATTTTCAGCTGCTGGTGCAATGATATAGTAATTGAAACAAATATATAAATGAAACAACGAATATTTGTTTAATTTCTAATCTTGTTATCGTAGAAAAATTCTGCCACTTTTTCTCATGATAAAAATAGATTTTGCTATAAAATGAATTGTTTCACATTTTATGTTGCACGGCTTATTGTTCCGAGGTATCGTCAGAGACTAAAAGAATCGGAGGATAAAAATATCGTCGTATTTGAAATCTCTATGCGACAAACTGTTTCGTTCATTTTGGATTTAAAATCATGAAAATACATTTAAATATTGTCTCGACGTGTCCGCAATACAATTTCTCCAAGGTCTTGTATAAGTGAAGTATGCGATGATGGAATGGAAAGGCGCGAAAGTATTATCTACCTTTGAAATCACCTATTTGTACAATATAAGTTGCGAAACAAGGTGAATTACATAATTTCATTATTATCGTGTATAATAAGTCGCGGCTTTCTCGCACCTTATTTTACTGCCCGGAATTTCGGACTTCTCTAGTTCGTTTAAAACTGACGAAATTGCGTGTTATACAATCGCATATCCCGCCACGGTATTTAGGATATTTCACCGAATAACAACACGCAATTGCAAATGCGAACATTTGACAAACGTCGCACATAGTGTAACGATTATTTTTTACATCCTCATGAAATGTCAGTGAAGTCCAGGAAAATTTAGCGGATAAGAATGGTGTTTGACAGTTTCATATTTAACAAATTTTTTCGTTATTCTGTCGATACCTCGTTTTTTCAATTGAGTCGTCATTCGACAGGGGTAAAATAATTTTTCCGACGTACCCCGATTGAATTTCATCTTACAGAGGCGATCCTTGCAATTTCTCTTCGTTATACAGTAATTTGTATCGATCCTTTACGATTGATCGGATTATTTCATCCTTAGAAAATACGACGAATGAAACACCAAGCAATAACCGCGGAATGTTGTGACTCAATTTAGATTCTGACAAAGTATTAATAACGAACGATTGAATACCATATTTATTTTCAGTGACACTGCCATGGCATTTCATGGTTTTTAAGATACGATGCAAAGTCTGTGCCCGCATTAATTAATCATAAGAATAACGAAGGTCCTATAAGAAATTCACGCTGCAGGTAGACCTGAATTGATCGCGGAGTAGCTTGGAATAAATCACGAAGATCACAATTGATCGTTAGTAAAAGGAATCGTTTGTGATTCTCGGTACGAACCCGATAAATCAACGTGGCAGTGCGTGCGGGACGAGTAGGACGAGTAGATCCATGCAACACGTAACTAATCCGGTCCTATGGTGTACACGTTGCATCTATCAGCCTACCAGAACACCCGGGTACCATGTCACCTAATAAATTAGGTAAATTTATGTACATACCTACGTACGCCCTTCATGTATTATCTCGGAACGGTAAAGTTGCTGCATCAACGTTAAAAAGTCAACCGAGTCAACCTTCGGTTTGAGCTGCGCAATGGCGCAAGAATATTGCTTCAAGTTTAATGCACTTTACACCGCGGATGGAGACAAGTTGAAGGTGGGATTTTCGATTAAATCAATTGTTTTCCCGATCAATCGAGTGTAATCGATTATTTTTCAAACTAGATTAATCGAACGACTCGATTGTTTTGCCTCGCAATTGGTTTTTGTTTTTTACTTTTCTTTTGCAACATCAATTTATGTGATCGAAGTATCAATTATTATCGTCGTCTAACTGACTAAGTACTCATTTGATATAATTAGTGAAAAATAAATGAATATTTTTACCTGGAATTGAAGAATATTTTTAATGAAACTATGAATTGTCATAAAACCTTTCCGCCATTAAGATCGCGCGCTGGAATATACGAAATATTCTATCAAATGCTTAAATACATTTTGTAACTGATTCATTTGATTTTGATTTTGACTTTGACTTTGAACGTAGCCAATGAGGAAGAAAAAGAATCGATCAATTTGAATTTTCGTCTCGTTACTACTCTGTCGTTCAATTTTTGGTTTATACATCTTACAACTCATATATTTCACAAATTTTGTGGTTTGAAAATTTCAACTCATAAAGTGCTGAAATTTCTGATTTGTCAATTTAATAGTTGGTACATTGAAAAAAAAAAAATAGACCAACGTAAAGATATCTATTGCAATTCAATTTTGAGTTTGGAAAGAACAATTAATTAGCTGATTCTTTGTACATTTTTTTTTGTTTTTTAATTCATGTTCAATTCTTGAATTTTTATTAAAACTAACAATTTTTTTTCACACCTTTACGATTACTGAGAAATTTTAATAGTACACGTTTCATGTGATAACTTCCTCCTTGGTATTTAATGTTTGAAAGATCTGTGTATACCTCTGTTTTTTTTTATTCTTGTCTAATTCATCGGCTTATATTTTCGTCCCCATATTTTTTTGCACACACGTTCCTACAGTCCTTATACCTTAAAACGTTTCAATCCATAGTTTGAAATTTAATTTCCAATAAAACGTAGCATATCCTAACCGGAGATCGAAGCACAGTGTAGATTTTTCCTTACTAGTCTGAGACGGGAAAAATCCAAAGAGTTGTACATTCAATTTTTCAAATTCGCCGATTACTTTTTCATATCATCATTTCTAAAACGTACCATGCACGTTTCAATTTATACGTACATTATACGGCCATGTACTTGAATTTCTTGTCAACACATACGCCGCAAGTTTGAAATTCGTCGCCTGAAAAATGAGAAAAAAAGAAAAAGAAAACCGTAATAATAACCGTCGGTAATTTTTTTTCTTCGCGACGAATTTTCCCTCAGCCCTTCAGTCATCGATTAGTCAAGCACGGAGAGGCAAGATCGAGTTATTGCGAGTCGGGCTGAGGCGCAGGACGAATGTGGAAGCCGATGTTCGACCCGAAGGCGCCGGTGTGAGTACGAGGTATACGCTCGACATATGTACGTATTTAAGTAGATGTACGGGGGGGTCGGGCGTGTTTATGTACACGTGTAAACACATATGTATTTATATATATACACGCGTATTAGGCGGTGAGAAAAGCGAGGAAGGTTTCCCTCGCTCGGATATGAAGACAAGAGGCGCAGCCTCTCCTCTGCATCGCCGTGTTTGCCTCGTGATTCGATGCTGCCCTGTTATAAGGGGTTTGCGCAAAGAGTGGCGAAATTTTGTGCTCCGATTTAACGACGAAATCGAGAACAACGACGTTCGAAACGAAAGATGGGCGAGGTGGAAAATCACGGGAAATTATATTTTTTTAACGCGAATGAAAAATGTTTCTAATATAATGTCACAGAACGGAAACTGAACAAATTTGAACAACGCTAACTGAGATATGAACAATTTGGCGAAGGTTTTTTTGCAATTAGAACGTTCAAAATGATTGCACTTTGACTTTTTTCGCACGATTCTAATGTTTCGGGGCTCATTTTACACGCTGATCATATCTCGATTTTTGACGAACTTCTCTTGTGCCATACTTACACGAATACAGTTTTGTACGCTATTATACGGAGATAATTAATCGTTTGTAAAGTTTTTTTTCACACAATACTCGCAGATCTCTATGGTCCACGAAATAAGCCCGTCAAAATAAAAATCGGATAAGGAAAACTTAGTTTGGTTGAAAAAAAAAAAAAAAAAAAAAAAAATTGTTGCTTACAACATGGCCTATATTAATCGAATTCACTTAGAAACCATGCGAATATTTATCCTTCAATGCTTTCGAGATCCGAAAAATTATCGGCACTCCAAAATTTACCGTAATTGTGACATAAATTACATGTACAGACAATGGTGACAGTAAAAAAATATGCGTCCTTATTCCAGAAAATGATTTGGCTTGGTTTCAATTGAATCCAACAAAACACCTTACACTTACACATAACGTGAATTATTCGATTGATAGCTACTATTTTTTATAACATATTGAACATTCTTATTTTCAGTTTCATACAGTCACTATCTTGGTGATAAATTTGACCGTCATATTGAGTTTGATTGAATCGATTTCACTTTTCTCAATCCGCTTGTAAAGATAACATTGCAATAAAAGTTTTCTCTTGTCGTTTAAGTCACCATTTATCTTTTATTTCTTTGAACTTTTCCATCGAATTCCATCGTTTTTCGCGACAAAATCTGAAAACCGATTTAATTATAATTGCAAGTTGAATTACTGAAAGATTCACCGTAATTCTATTTCTTCAACTTTTTCTAAATATCGGCCATTTCCATGAATTATGTGCATGTTTTATGTAGCGAAGTGTATGTAACTCGATTTTATCGAATGACCCGATTTCGTACTGAAACGTTGACGACAGTTTGAACCCAGCTGCTATTGTTCTCTTGTATTGTTGAGGAAAACGGCCCCGATACGGACAAGCATTGTTTTTTAACACCTCAAAAATACAGCCGACTAAACTGTGATTTGTTTTCAACCAGAAAAATACGCGAAAAGCGTGGCAACGTTATTGCATTACTACTGGTTAAAATTTTTTACGGTGTGAAAATATTTTTTTTTCCTTATTCCTGAGTCACGTGTCAAATGCCGTGCAAAAGCAAAGCGTGAATCTTTCTCTGTAAAATTATTGACGAGGGTTCGTTACCCTTAATCAAAATTTTCAGCAGTAAACAATAATTTTTCATAAACTTAAATTAGAGCATTTGACCTTGATGACCCTACCTTTACGCAGAAAACCCTTGGGTAGGAATTCATCCCCAAGTCGAGGGTTTTTGAGGTTTTTTTTTCCCCCCCATATGGGTTACCATGAAACGGGAGTTATTACAGGGTATCTCCATAAAGTTTCCAAAGCAAGGATGTGGATCGAACAGTTTTTAATACTTGAGGTAGGAAGATTGTAGCTGTAAACTTTACGAAATATCGATACAACATTCATATATACGAATGAGAGTAAAAGAGTCGAAAAGTTTAAACCGTAGTACAGCAATAAATCAAATATGACTGATCGGAAAGTGGGCTTGCAGAAATTTCCAGACATTGGATCAAGCCTGTCGGCATTGTTGGAACAGGCTAACAGATTGCCAGCGTTTGTGGCGTGACTTCCAAGTCTGCGGTTACCGGTCACGATAATGACACCAGCATCCACGCAACGTGTATCACGAGTCTCTGTGGATACAGCACCACAAATTGGCGCCATCGTCCCGGTAAATATTTGCTCCGCATCGAGCTGTATTATTATACACCCATTAAAGGTTAAACGTGTTAGAGACGCGTATAATCTGTACGTAATTAAACGTTATAACAGGCATAGAAATTGCACCGTAGATAGGGAAATCGATTTCAGCCAAAATTGAGGGGAGGAGGGATACCGATTTTCCAACGTTCGTTATATTATTCTATCCGCTTGCAAACACGAAACGAAAATAATAACAGTAACCTCGCGGTGATATTTTTTTGTAAGTATCAAAATCAATCGAATAATAATTGCTTCCGTGAGATTGGAAAAAAATTTAATTGAATGAAATATACTCACTCGTACGAGACATTTTGATAACGATGAATTAAGTTTATTCAAATAATGCTCGTTCAATGATATTACGGAAATAATAACAGGCAATAATATGTTAATCCTGATATTTACTCACAGTAACACAACTTTGGTCTTCCCAATCGGTCAATAAATTGTATTCATCAATCGAGGGCGACGATACTTGCTGGAAAAATTCGATATCAGTTATTGCAGAGTTTGCGAAAGTGTTGAAAATCCGCGGGATTGCAAGGAGGATGAAAAAAAAGTTCAGTAATTACGATATATCCAGGCCGGTCGGAAAGAAGCCGTTACAACACCGCTAGAGAGACTTTATAAGCTGCCGTTCGTTCGCCCGTTCGGCTTTGGAATGTCGCCAAAACAAATATCAACTTTATGACGGTTTGAAACTCTTCTATTTGTCTTGGCAGTTCGGCTGATAGCCTAGCCAGCTCCCGCCGTCCGAATTGTCACGCGACGAGAAACGAGCCAGGGGGGTGCTTCGTAAACAAGTCACAAACATCCACGTCTACCTTTGCGCACCCCAAAACGCCTCATTTTACACTTTCTCCATGAAAACTCCAACTCCAACAACCCTGTCCGAGTTTCTCTAGTTATACTGGAAATAGTGCAAACAATTTTCTTTACGAAATAGCTCAAACAGACAGCGGAAACTTGAATTTTTATTGTCGACAGATTTCGATGCAACAAATTATTACACCGGCATTTTTACGCAGTCACAGTTGTTGTAACATGGTTAAATCATTTGGATGATTCCAATCGATTCGGAAATCCATGCGAGGATCGAACGTCGTCGGAATGACGTTCCACGTCTTAATTCACGTTGGGTGCGAATTATTAGGTACTCGCTTGTCCACGAACGTTTAATGACCGCAGTTTATTTCAGGCGATTCAACGCATGCACCAGGGTTAGAATCCGTCCCCCTATGCACTTTCGTATTTTACGACATCGGATATATGTGTGGGCGTGGAATAATTGGAGCGGTAAATTTCAACGAGCCGTTGCCGTGTAAGACGAAATACTGTACCTGCTGCGCAATGTTGAAATCATCGGGCTAATCGTCAATGGAGAGGATTAACTCCTTTGACAAATCAACAGGCGAACATCGTCATTGAATTTTATAACGAGTGTAAAAGCGGAATTGAACCGGGAAAGTCGAACTAAAAATGAAGATAAGTTTTCCACACGTCACTGCTCCTGAAGTGACAGAAAATATCGTACAGATAAATCTTGAAAGAATTACATCAACGGACTGCAAATTATGTTTAGTTCCGAGACTGTTCAAACGCGCTTCTCTGTTATTCCTTCGCATTAGCAAAACGTAGTTTACTCCATTTTTTGCAGCTTCATTCGTTTCGTGAACCAGCTGTATAATTTATGCGTCAAGCCTGCGTATGTTCTTTTGCGGAGATACAATAATCAGCAGCTTTGATAGAAAGCTCTTAATCTTTCACACCGCGCCTACTAATTTTGGATGTTTCGCCCTAGCTGATTACTGCTGCATCATTCAACTCTGAATCGGCCAGCACCCTCGGTTCATAATGGATATCGGAATTTCGCGTTGTCTAATTTTCGGCGGTTCATTCGCGAGGAAGTATCACAGGTGTGTAATAATGCGTAACTTCTCAGGGGAAAACCGCTGGCAGCTATTAGTTTCCCAAAAACTCGGCACCCGAGCTGTCTCCCCAAGTTTCAAGGAATCCGCCCGTGAAAATTACCCCCATCAAACACTCCGCAGGGTGTTTCCATATCATTGTCTTGTCGGAACGGCGTAGGCTCAGGTGCGTATCAATCCAACTCTGGATTCTGCTGACATCTACCTTTTCCCTTATGCATATACACGCGAAGTTGTAACCGTCGTGCAAATACGCGTGTTACATACATCCTCTCAGACGTGTATGGGTCATTCTCGTTCGAGTTGAAAGGGTTCTGAATTTCGACTCTTGGATGTGATGGAAATTTTTTTAAATTGGGATGAGAATTTCTACCATTTCTCTCCTTTTTCTAAATATTATTCGAATCTGATACGGAGAATTACATATAAAATCAATTTACCGAACATATTTGGAAATTATGTATGGAATAATCGGTTTAATTTCAGAAGATCCGATTCGAAATATGAATAATAAATCAATAAAACTTCATACCAGATCGAATCAGCTTTGAAAATTTTGGTTTTTCCGCTTGTTTTTTGTGTTTTCAAAAAAAGAACATCAAAATTCTAAACATCATGTTTTGGGAAAGTTTAGTTTTGTACTTAAATTCGAAAATCTCACGTATGATTATTTACGATGGGGGTCGACATAATTATTGTTTTTGAAATAGAACGTTCGAGGTCTCATGAATTCTTTTTTTTTAAAGCAAGTCGTATATGAAAGAGGAACACCACCTTATTAGTTTTGACTCGCTAATCCCTAAAAATTTTCGATTCTTGATTAGTAAAGATCGATAAGTGCTAAGCGGAAAACTCTTTCGGAAATAATTTCATGTTGAAAATAGAAACTGTGAAAAATTTTATCGCGTCAAATCTAACGAGAGTACTAATTCAGAACCCTTTCTATTCGAGCAAAGAATTGCTCGTACATACATTATACGTTGCCTCGGATAATATGAATTTCCATGTGCTGGCAGAGGGTGAAATTTCTGAAGGTGGCTCTCTAAAGCGGAGCTGCACATGCTCTCCTACGCATTACAGCTTCCAACGCAGGGCAAAAAGGGCTGTCGCTGTTGTTTCCAAACGGGCTTGCTGCACCGGCTCAGCTAATCAAGCATTCTCAGTTCGCGCCACACGCTGCATGTGCATTTTTGCGGTTAATTGCGTCACGACTGAGGTCAGACTCCGGAAGATCGACCAGTGAATACGACTTATAATTAATAGTACCTGCGTAACGTGCGGGAATGAATTTTTCAACACGGTTCACGTTACTTTGATGGTTTGAAAAAAAAGGAGAAAAAAAAACAGACTGTTCCGAAAATTATTCGGAACAGTCTTGCCTCCGATTTAAAAAAATTATTTTCAGTTCAGCTGTAATCCTATAAAATAAGAGGATTATTCACGCAAATTTCACGATCCTCACAATTCACTACGCTGTTCGAGTTTTGCAAAAGCTCGCACCGAAGTGTAAATTTGTAATTTGAAGTCAGTAATGTATATTGGGACCTGTATTTCGCTGGAAATAAACTAAAGTCTGGCAACAAACAGTTTGGTGAATCCTAAAACTTGGAGTTCGATAAAACTTTGCAATTCCCAATTAAAGTAATCTACCCACTCGCGCGTAAAATTACCATGCATGAGTTCATCCGGTTTCGTTTGGTCATCGGTGAAAGCCAGAAGTGTTTCTTTGAAGGCATTTAGGGTAAAGTAACCAGTAACGAAGAGCCTACGGTTACGACGAAATTGAATTGTTCCAGTAGTTCCAACCTCGTATTACGATCGTGGCTGGCAATTAACGCCAAGAATCTTAAAAGGGTTGGATAAAACGATAAAACGGACCTAATTCGATTTATAGAACTGGAGAATTTTAATAAAATAGGTGTCGTTACAGTAATCGTTTAAATGTAGATCGATTCACAAGTAAACGTGTCACAAGTAACCATTTAGTGCAATCGTAGTTTTCAATATTACATTTTTCGTTTTGGATATGTAAACCCGTACGTTTTGAGTTGACTACATATTTTCAGCTAAATACGGTCTCGATCAACAATTTGTTGCTGCCACCGTCAACAAGTCGTTGCAGCAGTTGCAAAAAAAAATCTAGTACAAGCAATACCCATGGTAGAGAAGAATACTAACATACCGAAAGTTTTCGATGAAGTGTCGATCGGGTGTTAATTTGTTTTAAGATGTAACTTGGTGTACGAGTTACATAGCAAGAGTATATTACGCGGTTTTTCACGAAGCACGGATTTGAGGTTAGGTTCACGTACAGTACAGAAAAGACCACTTTTACTCCAAGAACTTAAACGTGGTTTTTCTGTACTCTGCGCATGCGCATTCGCAAACTTACTCGATCGTCATAACTGCGGATACTTTGCGTACGGAAAATACGCATGGAAAAAGGCGTAAAACATGCTCGCGTTGTATAAATTATATATTTTGATCGTTGTAAAAAATGAAAATAATTAAGGAGAATCGGTCACCGACGGTGCAACATTGCGGCGTTCGGACGAGCGTAATTGAGGCAATATCAGACATGCTCGACTAGCAGCCGTGACCTCTTCTTCCCTTGTACAAGCTGCACTGGTTGGCGGACCTGAACGCCCCCGTCCGGCGGAGCTTTGCATGTGTGCGTAGATGGGAATGAAAATTTATTACCGGTAGCTGAATGGTTCGGTTGGCTCGAGAACCTGCGTATGCAGGAACGCTTGCGTCCGCTCTAAGGTTTTATTAGCCAAATAATAAGGCCGGAATACTACATTGCAGCGACGTTCGATCCGTTTCACCGTCTAACTGCAATATTTACAACCTCTATTAATTTTCATCGTTCCGCTAGACGCCGATCGGTGATCGCCCTCGGTTATAGACGCATGAACACCGAATGGTAATGGGTCGCAAATATGTGGGTATGAGGTTCCTGACAATGAAATCGTTCAAATGCCCAGAACCAATGCCATTTTACTATATCGCCGGTTACTGCGAATCACCAAAAGAAAATCTACGAGTCCGATATTCGTGTGACTGATCATTTTTTTACTTTGCCGCAATTTCGTTTCAGCTGCTTTCGCTAGTTTTTTTTCAACTATTCATTCTTCGTATTCGATCGAGTTTTCTCTAACTTTGAAGCGATAATTGAACTGTTACAATTCTTTTAATCCGTTGGCTGATAAATTGTTGTGATGCTGAATAGGAACTTTGAAATAATTAAAAATCTGGTAGAATTTTTCGACTTCACTCTACGATAAATAATTTCATTCCGAAGACCATTTTCGAAAAATTGACGGAAACACTTTTCTCTATCATGCAAGCGTAGTTAAAAATTTAATTTTAGAACATTGTACCGATATTGATCGTGATCGACAAATATCAATACTGAATTGACAGGTGAAAAAAGTGGACGTCTGTTCGCGTGATACTGCAGAAAATATCCTTTTGAATAAAATGAGACATCGTAGAACAAAATCGAACGATTTAACTTCTCAAATTTTTAAACTGGTGTTTGACACGATATGAAAGAAAAAATCTATAGTTATCAATAAGCTTGTTTTTATGATTCCGGTGCCTTCTTTCCCGTTATTTTCAACAATTTCTTCGTAGCTTACCAATTTACCAATTATATTGACATTGATAAGCAATCAAAGCGAGACTGTTCCGGTAATGAAATTTATAAAACGCACCGATTCTTGAGCAGACTGTACGAGCCGACATCCTGAAATCCATTGAGATGAGAAAAAAAAGCTTCCCTGTGACCGATTGAAGTTCGCCATCTTTCTTCGGCAACCCGGAACCCGTTGATCGAGGAAACGTGATAAGTGAATCCGTTTTATTTGTCCAACCGCATACCTCGAGTCCTTCTTATCGTATCTCGCCGACGGGGAAAAGAGGCGAAGGAATCGAAGAAATAAAGAAGTATTCATTCCGACGGAGCGTTTCGGCCCGGATAAGGGAAGAGAGGCGAAACGCGTTTGTATGTAAGGGTGAAACGCGGAAGCCGGCCCGGAATGCAACCCCTGCAACCGAACCTTGGAGCTTTAGTCTCCGACTGATAACAAATAGAGGGGGAGCTGTTTATTCCCTTCGCTTTCCTTCCCTTCCCGTCCTGGCGTACTCAAATCCAAAACCAGAGCCACCCTGCACCCGGCTTAACCGCAAGCCTCTCACGGCGCTTCGCACCCGTTTCTATTCCAGAATTTTATTGCCCCCGATGAACGCTCGCGCTCCCATTCCCGCATACAAAACGAACTTTTCAATATCTCCACGCCAATTCGTATCTCCAGTTGTCCGTCAATTTCTTCCGGATCTGTACATTGTACAATTTCCTTCAGAAAATTGCCACGGAGAACTCATGAGTCGAAAATATTTCAGACCAATCACCCTCAAGCTTTTTGCTCTGCGTTAAAAATTTTCAATCAGCAGACTTTGGAAGCCTTGTTTTACTTCGGTGAACCTTATTTAATACAGGCACGCGTTGGGGAGTTTTTTTTTTTTCTTGAAATAATTCAGGTCAAAATCAACTTCTACAACTTCAACAGATTTTTAGAATAATACATTGATACCAATTCAATCATTTTCAAGTTCCGTTTAAAAAAATGCGTCGAATTTCGCTGAAAGTTTTCTGCCGTCGGTTTATTCTTCTGTTGAAGAACTCTCGAAATTTTCAATTGAAGAGCTTTGAAAGAAAAATTTCCACTTTGTAGGCTTGTGGTCGTGCATTCTTCACTTTCCCACGTCGATTCTATGCTGTGTTATTATTTGTGTTTCTTTTTTTTTTCATGTTTTACAACGACCACCGAGGCCGAAGCTTTCTGAAGAGATATATTATGTGGCATTCACAGTGTGGCACGGAAGGCCTGCGAAGGAAAAAGAAACATTGAAAAACATAAAGGAAATTTGTAACTTCTTTGGCTCCACTGGGGAATGTCACGGATGCAGAATCCTCACCTTTGGGAAATCCCTCCGAATTCTGAGACAAGAGCAAAAACTTGCTCCTTTCCTTCAAGTATCTGTATATGTCATACTACCTACATCGCACATATCTCTCTACAAATTGAAGCATTAGCCTCGTGAAGAATGTAAATATGATCGAGAATTCGTCGAGATTGAAAAAAATGGTACTCTTTCGTTGAATCGTTGTAAAATTCAAATTTATACACCGAATGGCCCTATTGGTACAAGATCACGTGGCACAAATAAATTACAAATTACCGAATGCTCATTCAATTAGTAATAAATTGGTCAATGAACGGGTCTTGCTCTGAACGTTGTTCAATTTCTATTAGACGCTTCTGGTTTCATCAATCCATTAGTGAGTAATGATATCCAACCACGTGCCGGCGATTATAATTCATGAAGATGAATGATGACATCATTTCTCAACTCTCAACTCTGCTGACTGCCATCGATTTAAACTTTCCGTACAACCAGCTTCCCGCCCGTCTTTCCATTAACTAGACGCGTACCTTATACGTACATATTGGCTTAGGGTGTTTCAGAAAAAAATAATTAACGATTTTTCACCATGGGACCCCCTAAAACATTCGTGTTGGTTGAAAGAAAGATTCTGTCAATCACTGACACAACGATGTATCAACCGGGAATTTTATTCTCCTAAATTGAAAGTTTATATGAAATTATTAATATTTTATGAGATTGAATTAATAATGAAACAGTTGTCAGATACACATCTCAAAACGTCAAATGGAGACTTAATGTTACAAGTGTGGGTCTTCTTTGTGACGTAAATTGATATTACGATTGATGTAAGAAACATAAAAAAAATGTTTGTTTGCGATTCTTCATGAATTTAAATAATTGTGATCTTACGCATAAATCGTAAAACGCTTGTATTAGGACAGAATCTTTATTGAAACCTGAACAATGAACTTTTTAGGGGGTACAAAATCGCTAATTATTTTTTTCTGAAACACGCTACTTGCTATATACATCGTTTACCCCGACATTCCAGGTTTGAGTTAGGCACAAATTTAACGCATCAGAATTTTACACAAACAGTAGATTTATGTCAATGTATTCGTAGATTACTTTTCCATTACAATGACTTTTATTTTGACCCAATCCAGCTAAACATGGTGATAATTTTTAAAGTTACCACTTCTTTTTACTATGTGGCTGTTTCATAGTTCACTTGAATTCTCACCTCCAGAAGTCGCGAAGGAAATTCATGAAATTGTTGGAATTGAATTATATCCTCGTTTAAAAGCCGAGTGTACGTGAGTATGAATTCTTTTTCTTTAGCACTAGTATAAAGTACATCAGAGAGGTGCTTAAGAACATCTCAGCGTCGAGATCGTCGAGAGAGTCGAATGTTTTTTCCAAAAAAACTTCAACCCATGATTACACTCACGCATATGTCTTGACCCAAAGAGTAAACATTATCGAGTGAATAAAATCAAGTCAACTAACACGTAGGTCGATAATAAGTAATCGATAGGTAAAAACCAGTGAGGAAATTTTATGAAAAAATCACATCTGCAGAGATCTGAAATTGATCCACTGAAAAACGATATTCGTAAAGTTCAGGAAAATTTCAGGAAAACTTACGACCACGAGGGAGGGGAACGTGATGAGTAGCGGGTAAAATAAGGGAAGATGATAGAAGGTAGGAGGCACGGAATGGGGCAACATGTAAGAACCCTAATTCACCGATGCACCTAGCCACGAAACCCCTTTGACAAAGAACGCGTTGAAGCTCTCTCGTCTTTTGATTTATTGAAAAAGCTCGGACGGTTCTGAAGCAGCGAGGGTGCAATGGGCCAGAGAAAATGGGATCCCCCATAGATTGGAGAAAAGCATGGTTGGATGGAAGGACGTGACGGAATGCGACGAAGCCCAAGAGACGACGAAGGGCAGAAAAAAGTTTCGGCGAATTCCCCGGGCCCGCAAGATGAAAATTTCGCGAATACCACTCGCTCTCGCTGAGATACGGGATACGGAACATAAAATAAGCTCACGGCGATACTGCGGTGAGAAAAATTCCTCTTCATGTTACAGTTGTTATAAAAGTATGGTAAAATGCCGAGTATCGTTACAACAACGGTTTGAATATTGTTGGAAATGAAAGCAAATGTGACGAAAGTAACTATTCTGTGTGCTTACAACAGTCAATGGCTACATTTTCTGGTTACGTTGCGAAGTTGTTGAGATTGCTATATTTCTTTAGTTTTGTAAGTAAATATTGTACAAGTGACAATAATCGATCGAAAAAGATATTACAATATACCACAGATGTTATGATTAGAACTGTAAAACTGATTTTCATTTTTTAATGTAAAAAAAATTATGTAAAAAATGAAAACAGTTGAGGAATTCCTTCAGGTTCTTCCTGTGAAAATTTTTTTCGCAAAAGGGGGAACTGCTGGCTCAGTTTGCGCAGCGCGTCGTTATAACAACCTGCGGACTCACGTCTGTCACATTTATCAGACAAATATCGGCGCGGAAGGCTGGATGATAAAGCAGGTACCTGAATTTCCCCCGGCATCGTGTAACGACCCGCTATACTACAAGCTACATTTTATTCAAAGACCGACCTCCGCCTGAACGTCGGAACTCTGCGTCTGCGCTCCGCTACGTCTAACAATAAGGGGTGGTTCTTCCTGGATCCCTTTATTCGGCAATTTCCGAGGGTTTTCCAATTCGTCCAGATTATAGAAATTCGCATTTCATTCGGATAGCTTCACCCCACGTATCACGCAATGGCAAGTTTACGCAAAGCAGAAATTATACGGATAAACAATCGATCTTTTGAATTGATTTTTCACGATTTCGATCTTACATGCTTAGAATAAACTTATGTAAACATTTTGCAATTTCACCGTTCTGATACAGTGTACAAAAATTCTCTAGGACCGTTTTGACGCTTGAACAAAAATGTTGGCAAGTAATGCAGTGTATTGCGCGGATATTATTATACGTATTTTGAAATGCTATTGCTACATTCCATCCAACGCACTTTTATTTTCTCACCGTTACAGCATCTTTAATGTGACTTTATCTAGCTCGCCAATAATTACTGTTTCAACTTTACCGATTTACGGATGGATTCACGGTAGACCGATTCGTTGTAGTCGCTTTTGAAATGAAATGAAACGTTTCTCCAAAACCTGAGTAAAAATCTAACTTCCCTGACTCAGAAAGTGCTTCTTGTAGGTTCCTTACGGTACGTTCGTGTAAGTTTTCTGGTTCTTATTGCAAATGGTATAAAAAATAAATCACGACACCCTGTATAAGCGAATAGGAGCATTGGGCGTCTATCGCGTTGCGTTGGTTCGGACAAATGGGGTGTTCAAAGACGAGCTCGCTGCCAGGCAGACAGGCAGGTGTGTAGAAGTGTGAAAATGCAAAGTGATTCGGATCAAAGGAGTCGTGCAGCATGTACAACGCCACTGCGGAATACGTACTTATTTTTCAAAGCGAATTGACCGATGGGTTGAAAAGCGGTAATACGCCTCCACTTCACTCACCCTGTCTCGATTTAAATATTGGATGCAGCACTCGAGGCATTTTATCTGTTATGCAACGTATAATAAATAGGATTTTTTTCCAAAACGCTATAATTTGCTTCATGCGCATTATTTGCTCCAAGTTCGTAAATGAATAATTTTCGTATCACGGCAGCTATAAAACGATTTCAACGTTGTGTTTTACTCGGGTGCAACAGTTGATAAATTATCTCGGAAAAATTACAATGTCGCAAATAAAAGAAACTGTTGTACAAACTATTTCTCATATTCTGAACAGTAATTTTAAGATTATTTTTGAATTCCGCAAAAACCCGTAATTTTGACGAATTTTATTTAAATCGAACCATCGTTTTAGTCATGTTTATTACAGATGCGAAACGCGTGTTTTCTGGAAAACCTTTCAAAGCACTGGGCCATGGGTCGTTGAAAGTTACATAATTCCGAAGTTACGAAGTGCGTGTAGGAAATTGAATTTCAAACTTTTATGTCACCCTCAAAGCACTTTTCATTCGCATACACGCGTACATTATACTTCGCCATGTGAGTACGGGGACGGTCTGCTGAACGTGACTAAAACCGAGTCACTGACCGGCTGCTCCCCGTTCCAACGCTTTGCAATATATTGTCAATTGTATCCGTTTCCATATACGAGAACCGTTCCTCCACCCTTTCCGAGGTAATATGCTTTCCAAGCGAGCGTGTATTATGGTGCATTCGAAGCCAGTTGATAGCCGATAGTTTTCCAAAATCCGATGAAGTCCATAAAGTTGAAACTTTGTTATTGTACTTTTGAAGCGATCTTCGCAGCTCAAGAATACGATAATATGTTAAATGAATTATACGCAATGTACGAGTGTCTCGTAATAAAATTGATAAAGAGTATCGATTTCTGGCCAACCCAACCTCATTAAAACAACAACAGAAGCTGACGCATTCTAAGAGAATTCCCCCGTTGCTGTTCATCCATTTTCTCCTAACTTTTACGTCTATGTCTACAACTCGGTTGTCACGTATCCGAGGGGAGGGTTTGAGGTGAGGAAGTAATGGATAGGTAGCTACTAGCGGCGTTACTGAGCCGCAGATAATTCTCGGGTAGGAAGGGTGTGTCCAGCTGCCTGTCTTGGCTTCGTTTTTCCTCCGCCAGGAGTTTCACTTTCAAATATCTTGGATGCTTGCAAAGGAGATCCACGTCGATCCCATAAGAAGGCTAATAAAAGAAAAATTATATTCCTGCACGTTGCTTATGAGTTGAGGGAAATCTAATGGAATCGGTGAATCCATCCGGTGGTCCGTACAGGAGGTCGCTCGATTTAGCCCACATATTTTTGGCAATCCGTTTATAGTGAAGTAAATGTGCAACACTGTGCAGTTTCAGGCTCTGATGCTTCTTTTTACGAGTGCTGCAAGTATCTATAACGCTTTCTGCACTTATTCAATTGATTTCTGCACTTGTTCAATAATTAGTATCTTCGGTTATTTTTATGAAAATGCAGTATTGAATTTCCAACGCACAAATAAAATAAGTAATTTATTTGACAAGTCTTCTGCAGTCTACGTGGAAGGAAAATTAAGATTCTCGTTACTCCGCAACGGTACAAATTAAATGAGTTGTAAATCATTGATTCATTATGTGAACTTTTCATGAAAAACTTAAGACATATGACAGCCTTGGTAACAAAGTACACAAATTTCGAATATAATAACCAAAATTAAAATTTTTATTCAATGTTCAGTTCATGTTAAGTTTACCTTGTTAAATTTTTTTGGTATCGAGGAGTTTCACATCCTTTCGTTGTTGGCCAAAATGTGTTATACTAATGTTATGTTAATGCATTCTATTAGATTTATTTTCGAAGAAATTAAAATAGTGCGAATCACCAGTTAATCAGAATAATTCATGCAACATTCTTAAGACCATTTAACACTCATTCACATAAGCTTCTGCAAAATTAATTTTTTATTTTTAAATTTTGTACATCTCGTTTGAGAAGCTGCAAAATAAAAAAAAAAAATGGGTGCGTGTACTTATGTACGCGCGTGAGAAGTTATACTTCTTTGGCATCATTAAATAATAAATATTCAACATTGATAATTTAATAATATTCAGTATTAATTATATTAAATAAAGAAGTATAACTTCAATAATGATATTTTAATTTATATCAATAAATAATACATACGGATAACTAACCTCAATTATATTGAAGCACTTGAAAAAGTATTTTAGCACAATTTTTTCACTAATATTCACAAATAGTAAATAATATTAATCCAAATATTCAATTTAAATCACTACTGAATATATTTTATTGCCACATGTATAATTCGCACTTGTATGAAAATAAAACACGTGTTGTGACTGTAAAAACTAAAACCATGTGGATAAATATTTAGCTTTGTTTCGAGACTTAATGAATTCGGTTGAGTGGGCAACTTCATCCTGTTAATTTTGTGTTACAGTGATGCGCGCGCATCTTGAAATTTCACTCTCGAATTTGGTTGAGTGGGCAACTTCATCCTGTTAATTTTGTGTTACAGTGATGCGCGCGCATCTTGAAATTTCATTCTCATCAGTTTTTCATAACGCGCCTAAAGAAGTATAACTTCAAAAGTAAAATATTGCGCATAATAAACAGCCGCAGAATGTTTACATGTATAGATCGCGGAAAACCTCATTATCTGATATCTCTTTTTTCCTTGTTCTTAACCAGATCGCCTTGCCCTTGCGATAGGTAGAATAAATGGGTTTGCAGTAACGGTCTGGTGACGTCAGGAGGTAGTAGGGACTGATTGTGAGCTAACTGCGCTTAGTTCAATTAATCGTCACCAGGCGACTTTCGAGCCCATAATTTCTCGCTTTAAAAGTAAGACCTCGATCTTGCCTAGTCCTGAACGATTCACAAACCGAATTACTCTGGTTTCTCTTCAACATACGAATAAATCTTTCGCCTTTTACTAAAGATTTCCGTGGAGAGGAACGACTTGATGAGTCTATAACTCGAATTTTTTTGCGTCCCCGTGAAAACTGGGACTATAAATTACGGTAAACAGAATTACAAACTTTGTACGGGGCATGAAGTCCAATTGGGCCATATTTGTAGAATTGACTATTATAATTCCGCTCTGAGAAGCGGAAAATGTTGCTACATTGATTCAACGTCAAGGTTCTTGATGAGTTGATTTCGAAATAAAATCAAATTGCTTCCGACTATTTTTAGTTTCGTTCAAATTAGTTGAATATGAACCACTAAAAATCTAGAATTATTAAATTCAAATAGTGAAATGTAATAACACTACAGATTACTTGGATAAAATTTCAACAAAATTTATCGCTCAGTATTTTTCTGCATTGTTTGAGTAATCTGTCAACTCATTCTGTCGTTATTCCCGAAAATATCACAGCTAATGGACTGCAGTTCTCAAACACAAGTGCTCGCATATTATGACATAGGCACGTATATCTACCATCGTAATACTCAACTGACCGTGAATGAACCTATTCGTAAGCATGACGCAATCTCACAACTTTACGGGCCATATACTCCACGTAGGTATCTTCGATCGGTAAGTAGGATGCCGGATGACAGAAACGCGGCACGGCAATCGTTGTTGGCACCACGGTAAGGCAACCGACTCACTCAGGCTACAATGCTACTGCCTGCCACTAGAGGCTGAGTGCAGCTTTTCTCTCTCGCAACAAATATATGGCCTCGATACATATATCAACCTGCCTAGCTGCAGTAATAGGTACTCTGGTTTCCCTTCAATATACGAATAAATCTTTCGCCTTTTACTAAAGATTTCCGTGGAGGGGAACAACTTGATGAGTCTATAAGACTAATTTTTGATAGACCCTGGCATAAGCTAGGGCAACAATACAATGGAAACACAATATCCAACTGCTTTACTGATTGCTGTGAAGGATTGCTCCACGAGCTTTCACCGAACCATGTGTACGAACTATCCCTACATCGCGTACAGATTCCCTATGTACACATGTAAATTGGCACACCCTAATGGCGATGATTACCACTGAGAAATCGACATGAAGTCGGGCGGTATTCAAAGTTATTCGTGAATGCACTCATTGTGTTATATTAAATCATATTTGCATTGTGGCTAAACAGAAAATAATAAAACCCAAGAAGCACCACCGATAGATTCTTCTCAATCTGCACATTGTAGAGACCATGACCTGGCGTGATCCAGAGTGATATGTCAATTACGAAAAAAAATGATGACTCTTGATTGCAATTTCTCTGGAACAAGGAAATCGAATACTGCTCGATAAATTGCAAATTAAGAATATTTTCGATCAATGTAAATATTTACCTCTGCCCTAGGATAGATTCTTATGAATCTTACATCTCTAAAGGTCACCCCCACCGTTGAATGCTCGAGATTGTGTGATAAGACATTCCGAAATGAAAGTCGTGTTCGCAATAATGATTACTGAGCTGCTAGCGAGTGATGTTGGGTATATTCGTGTTGTAGGTAAGTAGGCGTAACTGCTGCCCCACCCAGAGTAGAAGCAATCTATCGCCGCTCCAGCGAGGTATAAAGGATTCCAGCGAGGTATAAGGGATTCCGCCGAGCGCAATCGAAGGAAAATGATTGTTGATTTTACCAATCCGTCAACAAGAACGATGCTCAAGCTCCGAGTCGACTCAGCCTCCAGGCGGTTCGTAGGTAAGCAAAAGCAATTTCGCAACGAAAAACAACATTTTCGCAATGCAAATTATAAGGAAAATAGCCTGAATGGCAAACAAGGCAAATCTGACGAGATTCTGAAGTGCGGGATATTTTTTGAGTTTTTATTATAGGTATACTAATCACTCAGTTCACTTGAGGATACTTCCAATTACAGGAAATCCCCTTGAATTTATCTACTTTTTACTGAATCGTGAAAATGGGTCGATCGCGTTTTATGCCACGAAACTTTCTA
The DNA here is from genome assembly GCF_021901455.1 of Neodiprion lecontei. Taxonomy (NCBI): domain Eukaryota; kingdom Metazoa; phylum Arthropoda; class Insecta; order Hymenoptera; family Diprionidae; genus Neodiprion; species Neodiprion lecontei. Next base: position 26,253,268 of record NC_060263.1, read on the forward strand.
GCTGGGTCTTATAACCGACTGTGCAAAGTTTTCAACGCAAACCGTTGGGGTTTTCATAAGTCTTCACTGTCGAACTGATCTTCGAAGTACGACAGGGAACAAATAATTCCGAAGCCTGACACGAAAACTTAAAATCATAATTACGATAAATTCCTTCAACCTTCAGAGGGCCAGCATTTTTCCCTTGAAATTCGATATTTCATAAAAGTATGATTTATGTGTATAAATAGTCAACACGTCCGGTGGAGTTTCCGAGTTATTAGCTGACTCCTAAAAGAGCCAGGTCGTCAATCTAAAGATTACTATAATTGGAAACAGCATGAGCAAGAGATTTATCGTACGTAGAATTATATAAATTCCTATCTAACTCATCCTCGAAGCCTCCGTGGCGCAATTGGCTAGCGCGTTCGGCTGTTAACCGAAAGGTTGGTGGTTCGAGCCCACCCGGGGGCGGTTATTTTTGAAAAATCAAGCACACCGGTAAATGACGGCGACGAGCTTTATTCCAACTACCTGCAAATTCGAGTGCACGGTAAGTTTCATTTTTGTTCAGTCGTTTTTTCCTTTTCGTTAAAATGCCTACTAGATTGCGATACAAGAGCCTATAGACGGATTGGTATGAAGCGAGCGTAAGTTGATGCATGACAGAAAAGTATCTCTCTCTTATAATGAATTTAAATTTGTCAAATCTTGATCGCCAGGTTTCAAAAGTCTCCTTGATCGCGCGAATGCAATATAAAAAGACAAAAAAGTATCTCGCCCAACGTGGGGCTCGAACCCACGACCCTGAGATTAAGAGTCTCATGCTCTACCGACTGAGCTAGCCGGGCTATTGATGTACATTGATGTAGTTGCAATAAAATTTAGTATAAGTTGTATGATTCAAGATTATTTAAGATGTATTCAATGTAACGTTCTGTGGAAAAATTCATCAAATAATGAAATATTCGAATCAATATTCAAAAAGTAAAAATTAGGTATATTGATTAGTTTTTAAATACCCCCAGTAATTGTTGCGAAAAATAATCTTAAAACGGTAAATTAAGTGAGGAAAATTTAGTTGTTCAAGGATTCTTCTGCTTCCTCGAACTCAGAACTGTGTTATTTGTAGAATTTGAAGGCATCAAGCGTCATTTTGATTATCAAATTACATAGGCATTCCTTGCACTAAATTTTCACAATGTTAAAATTTTTTCGAACGAGGGATAAATTTATCAATTACAACCCCTGATGAACTAAAAACTGTTGGAAAAATTCGTCTTCCGATTAGAGAATTTATAGAGAATCCATTCCAGATTCATTAAAAAATTGCACGATAATCTAATTACTTCAAAATTATTGATAATGGAGAGTTTTTAATGCCAACACGTGCTTTTAAACATTTGTTTCCTCACTGAGACGACACAGTTTCAGTTAAATTGAACTTCTTTGTCTTTACAATGAGTTATAGCTTCTGAACCTTCAATTGACCACTGTTTTTAATTGGAAACTTTCGATATTTAGACTGTACAATTGATATATCCGTAAACAGATTTAATAAAAAGGATATGGAAAAATCGATGAAATTTTCGAGAACGAGACGACTGCTTGACACGTTGAGGTCCGTGACTTGCAGATCGTTGCAATGTAAACAAATGATGTAATGGTAAAACTAATCAGCCAATGAAATGAGGTTAAAATTGTTAAAGTATGGTACGACGCATTTTCTAATTCGGAAGAATGACAAAAAAGACAAGAACCAAATTCGACGAGGATGGGATTCGAACCCACGCGTGCAGAGCACATTGGATTAGCAGTCCAACGCCTTAACCTCTCGGCCACCTCGTCTTGTCGAACAATGATATCTCAAAATGGCCGCCGTACTTTAGATTCATTTTTATTACACATCAATCAGCAAACGAAATGATAATTGAAAATGTAAGAGCGTGATATGGGAGCGCGGTTGGAAATCCGAAATCGATAAGTTCCGAAAGGACAAAATGACGAAAGGGCATAACAAATCAAGTTCCAAAAGTGAGAAAGTGAGAAAATTAAAAAATTTTAAACATCGAAATTCTGAATGGTCGAAAATTTTCAGTTCTTTAAATTTCTAGCTTGGTGAAATTTCACTACTTTGATCTTTGTTTATTTTGAATTTTTGATATTTTTACGTTCGGAATCCTGGTCATACCGATTTTCGGTTTTTCTGATTTTTTACGCCCATTCGTTGAGTGAACTTCTCTGTGTGAGTATATCTTGATATTCCGAATTTTACTCTATCGAAACTGTCTTTTTCGGAATTTTGCTCTATCGAAAGTTTACTTTTCGGAACTTCCCTCCATCGTAACTTGAATTTTTGGAACTTTGAGCCGTCGCGTTTCCGACTATTCGAAACATTCTTGTTGCGTAAAAGTTTGATTTCTTTACGTCAAGTTTGACCAATAAATAATTCGAAATCAGGGGTCTTCGAAACTTCAACCCCGCCCCATGACATGATGTATTTTCAATTTGGAAGAATGATAAAGCAACAAAAAAGAATTCGACGAGGATGGGATTCGAACCCATGCGTGCAGAGCACATTGGATTAGCAGTCCAACGCCTTAACCTCTCGGCCACCTCGTCTTCTTATCATATGACATCTCAAAATGGCCGCCGTACTTTCGATTCACTCTCTTTATCACCTTTAGCTCAAAAACATCGATTACTCATAATATCAACATTAAACCGTGTTTGCCCGCCGGGTAAATATTTGGAAATGAGAATTCAATATCGCCGTCGTTTTACACTTCGTCGACTCGTCGATCACGCATAAAAAATATCGGATCCGCCATTTCCACTTGTTTTCCTTTTGTTTATAATCCATTCCAGTGATTCAAAGTATACATTCGTACATCAATGGCTCTGGCAGTAAATATTGCAGTGATTTCTGAGGCGATTGTGTTATGATGGCTGTAAGGCCGATATGATTAGTAGCAGGAACCGGTAGTAATTCGGTAAAATTGCATGTCATAACTGAAGAATTGGTATCCTAACGACATCATTGCGTGTGGAATGGCTTTTCAGTCTTTTATTCTTGAGAATATGTTAGCGGTTCGCAGCGAAGAAATAGCTATTCAGACCTCGGTACGTAGAGTTTCCAAATATCAATCTAACACGACCTTGCAACATTCTGTAAGAAAATTTCGTGATGTAAATCATTCAGAATTTAAATCACATTATAATTTATAATACGTCTTGTAAGGCTCCATAATTGCATTTTTATATTCAGGTATATCTACTCAGACATGGCCACTTGAATCTACAAAGATGCAATTGATAAATGAAACAGTCTAACATTCCATTTGTTTAAGAAATATCAATACTGATGCTGACAGGCACACTTGTAATGACATTTCAGTCGAACAAAATTACAGGCTATATCAGTTAAAGTTGTTTTCAATAAAATTAAAGCTGGTTGATTTCAGACCTAGTTCTAAAACCACTGCTATGATTTTACTATTTCAAAATATATGAGTCTGGCCTGTGAACTCTACGCATCTTCAATTTTCTGGGTTCTCACCCAAGCTTGAAAACCCTAAAAAATTAGTGGGTTATTTTTCATCGAGTGTGTTTTTCAATCATCAAATAGAACAACCGCGTTGTGGTATTATGTGAAATTTTGTATTATTTAAATGGCCAATTCAATATTGCCATTTGATGGTTATAAGCTACGTATATCGGCGCAGTGTCGTCAAATTATATTCAACAGTGCCAACAAGACAAAAAAAAAGTATTTCAGTCACATTGAATGGAATAATCTTCTGAATAAAACGAATCGTCGTAGAGTAAAAAATCGAACGAATCTAGTAGATTTTTCATCATTTCGAAGTGATTCGAAATATAACACTGATATCCAAAATTTTTATAATTCCAATACTTTTTATTTTTTTGCTGACGTAAAAAACGTTGTAACTGAAGAATACATTAATTTGATGAATGCTCAATGTGCGGATTTTTCAGCCATTTTACGCATATTCATTGCCAGTCCCTGCAATAATATCTGATTTGTTGTTTATACTACTTGGAAATTTGTTTAATTCAACGGTTCACCGCTCAACTATCGACAATCGTACACAAACTAGAATGTACAGTATAGATTAGTTGAAACGCGGTTGCAACAGCTGGTGATTTTTCTGTTACGCCCTTGATAAGAACACATGTTTGCATAGCGATAAGCTTAAGTAGCGGCAATGGTACTTGAGTGTAGTGCATGTCTGCATGTATAAACACTGCAGTTGTAACGTGCAGTGTGCATGTGTAGGTTAAAAAACTCGTTCTCAATCACTGGCATCAAACGTTATACACATGTCAAGGATGCTAACGAGGCTGAAACAGCTGTGTAAACACGACGATATTTGCAATACCTTTTTCCCCAATCTTTCTAGATTTCTCATGCAAACTTCACTGTTATCTGATAAAGTATGTGGCGGCACTTACTCGCTCTCTTTATAGTTTTGCATACTAAAAATTTAATAAAGTATAATTAACATGCCGAGAGTATAATTTTTTCGTAACATAATGCGTTTATTATCTCACGAAACTCATTTAAATTCCTCGCTGATGGTTATAGCTACTGGATATAAAATTTTTTTTTCTTCATAGATCTGGTTTTCGATTAGGCAATTAGTATTCCCATAACGCAAATTGTTTAACGTGCGTACAAACTGTAACGATTTTAGGTTGTTCTGAAATCTACGAGATGAAATCAAATAAATAGGCAAAGCAGGAAATCAAACGTTACGCCAAATGGTCTGTACACCGATAACCTAAATTGTTGTTCCGATCATTTTTTTTTGGTTTCAAACGACATTTCTCTCCTCATATTTGGCGAATTCAACATAATGCTGCTTACGCTACAGTTCTCGAAATCACGTCTGCTGGTGGATACGTTCACACCTGTCATTTCAGATTCTTCAGGAGGTCAGGAAACTGAAGCGTCAGCGTTACAAGCTCTTCAACTGTCTCGTCCTTTTCCTTTTTGCCGCTCTTCGGTGCAACACGTGCCCCGAATACCATCGATCTCATCTTCGTATGGACCCGACTTTGAATCAGGGATCAACGGGCTGTCTGCTCCTCTTTTTCGTCGAATGACATGTCTCGTTGCTTGACCAGTTGCGTCAGTGGATTTCGTAATTTTTTGCTTTCTCAGCTTGTCCGTCTTTGTGAAATTGTTGCTTAGGAAACTTCAGTCGCTTTAGAATCAATGAATTATTGTAGGAAGTCGTTGATGATCCGCGGTCTTCCAAGATTCGGAGTTTTGGAATTTCTTACTTGCGAAAGGGTGAAACCCACAAGCTTTATATCCGATTGAGATTTTGGCACTAACTATATTGGTTGTTCGACTTGTAAAATCGACGTTTCAACACCGGGGGAAAAGATAAAAGTTGACACTGCTGTTTTATAGTACAAATAAGAAATATCTACGACTCTTTCGGAAGGTTCATTGCGTCACTTCGTTACACGATACTTACGCGCAGGTTAAAAATAAAGCCTTGACATCTGACAGTATTTACAGAAGTGGGAAAAGTGTAATAAGCTCTCGTTGGCCTAGTTGATGAAAGAAAAACAGCAGCAGCAGATTCGTCTTGGGTTGCATAACGCGTTTCAACGGCATGCAAAATGGACCGGATAAGTTTTATACCGCACAATAAAAATTCACGGCAAGAGAAACCGACAGCCAAATGACTTAGGTTGACGCTAATTGTTCTTCATTAGTTTCGCGTTCGAATATCGATTAAGCGCACTGCTACATCAACTTCTCATCATTAGATCTTGAACAAACTTATATGATACTTAAGATTCCGAGACGATGGCTTTAGCCAAGCTATGATGAATTCCTAATGCGCAAATGTGAATGATAGATATACATTAGAGTGGCTCATTTGGAAACTTTTTTTTTTAAAGTGCTGATCAAAAAGTTTGTGACTAATATTGAAAAAAACAAATTATCCTAAAACCTGGAGGAGGTAGAAAAATATTTATAGATCACTACCAATTATTGAAATATTTTTTACATATTTTTATATGTACACCTTACAGACTTACATACATATATTAGTTTATTTTTTTCGTATCGAGGTCCGATTAATCATCCACCAAGCAACATCAAACTGCGCCTAACAATTCCGCAGTTGGCTGTTCGCGTCTTTTATCCGAAAGATTAATCGTCTCGAAGAAATTTGGACAACAGTTTTTCTTACCGAAAGCGGAGTATCACATCACCTTAATGTCCCTATTTCGTTTTCATTACTGATTTTGATGAACAGTGATTAATCGGTCCATGATACGAAAAAAATTAACTAATGTAAGTATATATATATAATATAAGTCCGTAAGGTGTACACATAAAAATAAATAAAATAATATTTCAAAATTGGTATCGACCTATAAATATTTTCCTACCTCCTCCAGGTTTTACGACATCGTTTTTCAACATTTTTCGCAAATTTTTCTAGTAGCACCTTACGAAAAAAAAAGTAAAAAAATGAGCCATCCCGATATACATATAATCCACTCAGTGTCGGTTTGCCAAACGTAATTTTCATCTGTGACCATCCATTACATTACATCGAGGACAGTCATGGAAAGACCAAAAAACGAATCGGACCCACAGCGCAAAGATCCAGAAATCCTAGCAAGAAGACTAAAATGGGATTGGGCAGAAAATCCTCCGGTTCGTACGGGTCTGGAAATGGAGTTTCCAAATAGTAGCTCGACCCTTGAAAGGTCCTCATTGTTCGGGGTAAATTCGACGTTGATGAGATAGCGGGTACCTGAGTAATTATTTGAGCCCGATGCTTCAGTCGCCGCAGGCATAGCTTGGCTTAATCGAATTTAGGTCTACTGTCTACCAATTTTCGACGATAAACGGTGGCGCATAGTCGTGGAACTTTGAGCGCTACGTTTACTCGACTAGGTACGAACAGTTCGCGATGTGAAAGCAATAGCGAAGTGAAGTGACTTCGGCCACTGAGAAAAATTCAATTTCTCATAGTCACCCGAAAATTGTGGCAAAATGCGTGTCGATACAACAACGATTTAAATGTTGTTAGAATTTGGTGCGACGATGGATTGTAAATGCTACATTTTCTGGTTGATGAAAGGTTGAACTTTTTGGTTGATTGATGACATTGTCTCAATTTAACGAAGCCTTAGCATGAATTTCTTGTCGAATCAAAATTGAATTGTCGGAATAGCTTATCCGAGAAAGTATAAAACGAGTGTGCATGACCAAAAAGAACAGTGACACATGATAGATTTTACGGTTGCAGCTATAAAATTGATTTTCATTTTTTATATGGAACCTTATTATTCGGTGAACGTAAAAAATGAAAATATTTAAGAACTCTAGAGTAACTGTAACCAGAAATTTCTCTCCATGTTTCAGTGTGCAATGAGACTTTGAAAGACTATTCAAAAAGCAATCGGCCTTCGATCATTCCGCAGAAACGAACCGTTTGTTGCGTGAAAAATTGGTTATCAGAAATCGATTCGGTTGTTGACGCCACTGTTTCACGAGGGTCGTAATCACGGGATTATTTCTTCACTGGTACAATGGCGTAGCGGATGACGTGCGCCATATAAGCTGTATAAGCCAGAGCTTCCACTTCGGAGACTTCGAGATTAAATTCTGCAATTCTACCAGAAACGCGATGCCGGGACCTTCGCTGTTTCTTCTGTTTTCCTGCATTTTCATTCTTGCTGGAGCTGTCCTCTTCAGTAAGCTGAGATACTTCAACGGTCGTTTTATCCTCGAGCTTTATAAAGTCGCAAAAATTTATTCCGCAAATATTCATGCGGATGAATCGTTTCGGTTTGAATTTTATATGTATAGATTGAAAAAAATCATCAAATCATTCGCCCAATCGTCGCCCGTATTTCACCTAAAAATATTCGCTTCAAGAATGGTGTAATATGCATACTACCGAAAGTTAACTTACGAAGCAATGTAAGATTGACGGTAAAGAAAGCTTGAGTAATCTTCTTAAAACAGTTTACGAAGTTTTCTCGTCCAGGTGGAATGCGACGGGTGGCTATAGCTGTGAGGATTAGTCAAAATAATGAAACGAAACTTGCATAAGCCGCTTTTCGTATTGCGAAACTTTCACGAGTGCGAAACAGGATTGCGCTTAAAGTGCGTTAATACTTGACAGCGAAAATTTCGGTGTGCGATTCACCTTTTCACGCACACTAGTGCATAATCTCTTCATCACTTTCATCCGAAGCCAATAAGTCCTCGAGACAAGAGAAGGACGATCGTTGTCAATTACCGTCTTTTGACGCACCCCTATCTTTTTTATCAATCGACTCTTTTCCGTCAAATTTCATCCCATTAACGCCCAACTCTCGAACGAACTTCCGTAACTGACTTGCATCTAGAGAAAAAAGAAAAAAGAGAAATATCGTGGTGTTGTAAACTTCTTCTCCTTGTTTCCCACGAAATCAAAGTCCCGTGAAAATGATTCTCTAAAATCGCTGTACTTCAAACGCATCGTCTTGCTTTCTTTCTTTTTCTTTCTGACGATTCTTGCGACGCCCGCGTAATTCGTGACGATGTCGGTCACTTGGCACGCCTTTGAGATTTTTTCATGATCTTAAACGAATACAAAGGCCAGCATTGAAGAGAAGGATGAGAAATATTTTCTCCAAAGTTATAAGCTAACTGAACGTACCAAAGAAAAAATTTCATACTACTTGTGAGAGGATAAAGTTAGCCATAAAAACTTCGTAATTGCGTCGAGTCCGTCATTGTTATGATTCTCGTAATTCCTCTGAGTTGCTGTTCAGAAGTTGGTTTAATGCTCATCCTTTAATCTGGATGAACTCTATTTTCCACCACAAAGCATCGAAATTACTTCACCGCCATCTTGAGATACGGATGATATTTCGTTTCACCATTATTCGGCATACTTTATTTTCCCAACGTACAATTTTCATCCAAATTTCGAACCAATCACCTGAATTTAGCTTCAAACCGTAAAATTGTCAATTCCTTCATCTTTCGAGGCAAAAATATGTGCGGGAAAGTGCCGAACTGTCGGTTTAAAAGGAACCAGGTATACTGCCTGAGGGGTTGATTGCTCGAGGCATCGCTGAACGGATGTAGTAAAAGTGTAATAAGCAAGTCATGCCAAGCCCATGCATTAGCCGAGTCACGTCAACTCTGTATAATCCATAAGCCAGCGCATTCCAGGATCAATTGATATGGTTTGCTTCTGTTTTTTATTCTTGGTGCTTCAATATCATTTCAGTTATCATTTTTCATCTTCCGACGCGTTGGATGATGTAACATTATACGTGACATAATTATAATTATTATAATGTATAATGTTATATTAACAGGCGCATCAGAAGATGAAAAATATATCATATATTTCATGATATATGTATAATGAAAATTACTTTTTTAGAATCTTGAAATCATAGGATCTCATTAATTTTTACATCATGTAATGTTTCAGGTTTCATCAAAACGTTTTTTAAAATTCCTATGAAATCGTTTGAAGCATGACGATTTTCCGATAGAAAAATTCGAACTTTCCATTAATTATTTTTCTTCTTCGTTTTAAAAATTCATTCGTCTTCGAAATTGCAACGATTACAGCAAGAGATGATAAAACCGGCTCTATTGACATAAAATTCAAACTGCAAGGGATAAGGGTACGAAAGAATGATTCGACGAAAGATTTCTTTATGAAGTAACGTTTTTACGAAAGCCGGACTTCCCGATTTTCAATTTTAGAACAGACACATTTGCTAAATTTCTCAGTAAATCACTCATAACAGCATTGTACTATGCAAAATCTTTAAATACGTATCGCTTGAAATCCAATACAGCAGTAAAGGCGTGTATTACAATCTGACTTTCTTCAATCTTTCCCTTGCACGCAAAAAGCACACCGTCAAGTTTTGATGAGTTGACTTGCAGACAGCCGCTCGTCAGGGGTACGTGTATTCAATTCTCGCGCATAGTTAGTAAGTCTGCACACTTGCAAACATGAGGCACCGAAGCAAGCTTCCCTTCCTCTACAGGACAAAGTCCTATACACACCAGCAGCCTGCAATGTTGTGTTCCTTCCAAGCCAACCAGGTTGGAGTAGGACGTGAATCGGTGTGTAATAGGCACATCCAAGCACTATCGACCCTTGGCCCAGCAGTCTGTTCTTCTTCTCCTCCTCTTTAAGAAGCTTGGATTCATCGCTATACGAACATCTCGAAGAAAGATGGCGCGCCCAGATTAGCGGAGTCGGTGTTGAGGGTGGTTTGCTACTTTAGGAAGCTTTCAACCTCGCCAAGTTCACGCTGCGTATTCCTAGTATCGCAATGTTTTATATCGCAATAATTAATTTCGGTCAATCGATCGTTACTTTTTTCCATACCCCTGCATTAATTAATCACTCAGAAACGGAGTAATTTAAATATGCAAGCCTGAAGTATCGTCGGGTCTGTCTATGGATAGCGGGAAACTTCGTTAGAAATCGACCGATGAACGAAGCCCTCGAAAAGATGCTCGGTCGTTAAGGTCAGGCTGAAATTCAATTGTGCCCAGACCAAATCTAATCCGAGAAGAAACAAGGAACCAGAATTGATGTGTCGCGTAAAAAGTTTGCCACAGGAAATCAGGAACAGGTTTCTCTATTGCGTAGAAAAATTTTTGTTACTTGTTATTCGTCAATGTTCGTAAATAACAGCGCGAAAATTGAGCACGAAGGATTCGATTTTCTGTCCTGAGGTGAAGAAGTTTGAGACTCTTTTACCAGCTGTGTAGTGAAAAGCTTGACTGATGTCAACGCCTGTCTCAAAACTTTCCATATCGACGCGGTATTCGAAAAATATCGGTTTTCAAAGTTCAAAAACACGGCACTCAAGAGTATGCGGGAAAAACTTTTTCCGTGACGGATGCAAAAAGTGTCCGCGAACTTATTCGCAATACGGATGATAAAAGGTTTCTGTAAGTCAAAAGTTGCAATGAAATGACCGAAAAAATGCGCAAAAAATTGAGTGCATAAATAATCTGTGTATCTTTTATTCACGTCGAAGCGTCGTCGAGAAGGGTTCAAGAGATATGATATATTAGACACTACGCTATCGATTAATATTCCCCAACGATTTGCCGATTGATAAATTTTCATATCAGTAAATTTATTGCAGAAAAATCACCACGGTAAAGTCGCACCAAATTATACCTTGATTAGGGTTAATTGAGTTTTCGAGTATTACGTTATCGTCTTTTGCACAGCTTTTGGCTTATCGTTTTCCGAGTCGGTTAAAGTTCCTTTTGGTAAAAGAAAGAAAGAAGATAAGTTGGAAAGTAGAGTGACAGTAATAACTACAGTGGAATTTTACTTTTCCAGTAATGCATTTTGTCAATTTATCAAACATATGAATATTTAGCTACCCTCCACGAGACAATTGGTATTGCCCAGCTAGTGTACTGCGTATAATTTCGCCCTCAGATTTTATTAAATATTAAAAATTCAATAAGCGAAGAGAAAAATAAAATTAACGAAAGTATGAAATCACGATCATTTGGCCAAGGCAAGATGGCGCGTGCATGGCAATCGGCTGATCGTTTCCACTGAATCACGCGTATCCAAAGGTACGGAAAACGTCGTGCGTGCTGTGAGACATTAATTACGTTACGCCGTGCGAAAGCTGAGTAAAAAATGAAATGAAAAACAACTTTTATAATAAACGCCATACGGCGTTTTTTAATATTATCGACGTATTACTCGGACAACAAGCGCATATTACAACGATCCGTAAAAAGAGAAGGAAGTTCAAAGAGCCGAAGGGCAGGATGAAGCTGAGGATCCTTTCTCATCGACTCGGAGGAGCCGCTGTTTTATCGGGTCAGCGAAGCGATACGGAGGAAGGATCGATGGCACCGAGAGGCGGAACAGCCGTCCGCAGCCATGCGGGACTCAATATTCATGCCTCTTCTTGTAATTGTATCTGCTGACGGTTAAATAACCGGTTCAAACCTCCTTCCTATGATCCCGATTTATGTGGGAATCCGTGCTGAAGCTCGCAAGGATTCGGTTTCACTGCGGATGAATTATGTCGTAACGAGGTGACAACGCCACTGGCTTTTCGATCTCGAACCGTTTTACCGGACCCTTAAAACTTTCGTATTGTAATTACCGAGTAGCCTAAAGGTGGACTTAATTGAAGAAATCTGTTCCCACGCGTGACTGAGTTCAGAATCTGTTATACATACGCTACATTTGATTTCGAAATTAGAGGGAAAAATATCTTGCAAGTGATCCAAAGTTTTCACCTCGTTTCTTTTTATAGGGTCGGTAAATTGGTTCTACGGTTCGAAAGATTAAAGCAATGCTTTTATTCTTTTACGGACTTTTATTACCAGTGCACCGGAATTTACCATGTGATAAATACTTGTCATTTCGCCCTGAATAAAGCTTGCGAACAATCTCGATCAGCCTTAATCGAATGTATTAAATAATTTAGATATCGCGAATCAAGAAAATTTAGCGATTTTTAGATTTAGAATCTGAACATCTATTGTAATGCATAAAGTCGAAGTATGAATTATTTAAACAGTCACTTGACAGTCGAAAGTAATTTGTTCCGTCAAGTGAAATCACAAATGGACTTATTCGAAGAAATTTCAAGATCGAAATAAATCCAATTGTATAATTACACTTTACCCAAGTAAATAGAATTTCGCGTTTACAATCGTTTCTTCTTTGCTTCACCAATTCGAATTCAACTTCTCACGTTGCACTAAAATCCCTCCATTAGATTTTTTTTCGTTACTAGCTATGCCAAAAGCGTGACGAGAATGATCATTATTTAGCAACTTATAGATGGTACAAAGCTTGTTTATTTCTAACAGTAGCCGACGAAACTCTGATAAAAGCTCATTGTCATGTATCGGATGTGTGTTTGCTGCGTTCAATTTGAATTGTCCCAACGAGGCATAAAAATCGATATATATACCTCTGTAAATAAATGATATCCTTATAGGATTGAGAATTAATCGATGATCGGGCACAGCTCATTAATCGGAGTCAATTATTACACTCAACATTTTTCACGTATACCTAAGTTGTTTCTGAACTCACAGTCAGTTTGGGTTGGGCTACAATCCATTATACCCATGCAACTAGCAGACCACATAGCTGATCAGGTTTTCGAGCCGAAGGATCAAGCGGGCGCCAAGACTGTCAATCGATCAAAATTGCTTTCACCTCTCAACGGGATTCAATGCGAGTCCTGTTTAGCATTAATACAGATAAGAAATTTAGATAAAGTGGTTTACGTATCGGACGCGGTTATAAACATCGTAACGATCTTTAATCGAACCAATTACTCGCACTCGCGATACAAATTTATGTATACGAGCGAAGCAGCTCTTTATTTATGTAATCCATTCTATGCTCGGGTTCACGAATATTTTACTTGAAATGTATTCTAGGTTCTCGAAGAAAGACTTTTTCTTTTTTTCGGTCTTCAATATATGCACAGCGATATCGCCTCGATCAATTGATTTATTACTGAAATTTATTCTCACTTCACGAAGCTGTGTTTCAGTCATTTCGACGATACGATCTTCGATGCGATTAATTTAGGCGTACAGGGCAATGTTGATCGAAAGTTTCTCGGTGCCAATCTGACGAATCAATGGATCGAATTAGGTGTCTGCAAGCTGTTTTTACACGTAGCACAAATTGCATAAAATATGATCGTATAGTGTTTAATAACTTCGTGAGTTATCGATATTCGAAAGAACGTCCGTAAAAGTCACGAGCACGCTGTAATTAATCTTTGATATGAACTGAAAAAAACGTGAAAAAAATACATTCAAAACGATCTTGGCAGGCAGGCTTAAATTCAGTTGCGTTCATTTTCCCTTCTATTTTGTAACATATTCCGTTTGGTTTAAGGCTATTCATAGATATTCACGGAAGTTGAATAAATACTAATACCGAACGTAAATATTACTTGTCTACGAGTGACAGCGATACAAAAACATGTAACAATAAAAGTCGAGAAATTGTTGAAAAGGATCCTTGAGTTGAGTAAAATCGAATAAAAATTCTTAGACAAAACGTATGTCGATTGAATAAAATTGCGTTTAGGAAGTAGCTTTTACTTTATGCTCAGAAATTAAAGGGCGTTCAAAAGACGAGGTCGGAAGTAGGTAAACCTTCAGGCAGAGATGCTAGTTTAATTTCTGTCATCCTAAGACACAATCGCAGTCTGGAACATTAACGGCGTTGATTTGTAGGCAATTTTTAATAACACCTTTGTACAATTTCAGGAGAGCGATGGCGCGAAGTCGGAATGAATGGCTGTACGAGATCTCGATGGTAGATCGTTAGCGAGTAGCCGCAGCACGTGCAGGGCAACCGGTAATTTCCACGATAGTAAAACATCCATTATTACAGAGATTATACGATGTAAATTTACCGGCTGTTGCACAGCGTTCAACGATACGCCCGATACAGGTGTGGCTAAACACGTGAGAAGCAGCAGCCTCGGGTCGATATTTCACGACAGGTATGCACACAGGGAAATTATGCGACGACGGGCGGTTAGCTGTTTGTCGCTGCAACGTCATCGAACAATGTCGAGGATTTTCTTGTGCCTCGGAAATCAATGAGAATGCAGGAATTATACACGCCTGGTTCCGCAATATGTTTGTCGAAAGTTTTTTCCCACGGTTAGTTGAATTAAACCATCATAACGATTGTTTTTTCACAGTTTTAAGCCGAACCTGTGAAACTCGATCGATTTAAAGAAAACTGGAAATTCAATATACGAAATCCATAAATATGAATTTATCATGCGATTCGTATTCTGATTATATGAATTTGATGACTTTGAGGCTATCTTTGGCCAAAAATTTCGTATCAACATAATTAGTCTTATTGAGAAAATGTGTTCTTAGATGATTCTTGTTTTTTTTTTTCTTTTCTGTTTCTTTAGTTGGAAATTGAGCACTTGTTACATTTTTTATACTGAAATTATCAAAATCGTATGACATTACATTTCTGCGGTGCAGTTTAGTGAAGAGCTTTAAAAAAAATTTCATACAATTCACCGAACAATTAAAATTTTTATAAACCATATAATTCGGTGAATGCATTTGAAATTCTACAAAGTTCTGGAATTATTTCTGCTTTCACAATATGCAGATTTACGAATTTAGAGTATCTATACCCGAAATACTTGAATTCGAAAAGAAACAGAGATTCTGGTGTGTTTGACCAGGTTAAAACTATCCGCCAAATTGATGCTAAAACTCTCAGTTGAGGTAGAATGTTTTCGATATAATTACACAGCAATTTGCAAAATGAAATATTGTAAAAATTAGAGTGTGCGCAATATTACTGCTTCCATTTCATGTTTTGTGATCCATTAAAATACTCAATACTGTAATTTAGCTTATTGAGCAGAAAAAAAAGTGCCGATAATTCTACGTATTTTCTCTGACTTGAAACAGTAACGTATCAACGTTATTACTCAACGAAGAGCGAGTGGAACACGAAATTTCAGGTGACGATCCACGGAGGTAATAACTTTAAGTGGTGTTAAACCCGGCTTGTTTTTTAACAGCGCAAGATGCACGGGGTGAAATCGGTTCTGGTTAAACATCATTTAAGAAAAGGATTAATGCGTACGTGAAATACCTACAAATACGAGTGCGTTACAAGCGGAGCTCTGCAATTATCGATGGCCTTCGTATACATAAATTCAGTTATACGAGAGAACCCGCGTGTCCTGAACTTACATACGTCTCGTAGTAACTCATGAAATTTATCGCGGCGTATATACGCAGTTTGTACCTTGTGACAACACATTCCGTCCTTGCTAAATTGCGCAAGCTTTATAACTTACCCGATCCGATAAGGATCAACGGATTTCTGTCGCTTCTTGTATCAACATTCTGCTTTCTCATTTATTTCCGAAACATTTTCCAACACCCCATTTGTCCAAGTCGAACAAATTGCCTCTGCCTTGACCCGAATCACCGGATTTTCTGTTCTGGAACATTCATTTCGCGAATCCGACAAGCTTGGATTTTACTTTTAAAAATCTACGATACCTTTTACTGATAAATCAGAAGACACGAGGATGATCTGAATTTTCTGATACCCAAGGTTCGTATCCAAGTGTCTGGTTAATTGTTTGTTTTCAAAAAAGTCACTCGTAGCAATTTGATTTTATTGCTGCAAAATGAGCTGGAAATTTCCGAAAACCTCAACTCGACTCCCTTTTCTTAGCCTTTAACGCGAATACCTACATTCTACACGTGAGACCGGAACTTGATGCACAGTTTTGTTCGCCGCAGCTTCTTCACGAGAAGAAAAGAAGAAGTCAAAGGATCCCGATGCTTTCACGAGCGAGCAGGTAATAGACTGGTCGTGTGGCTCAGCTGTGCCTCGCAGAAATATACACGCGCTTTTGCCACACATACATGCCCACTTTTTTCTCCAGGCCGTATGACACTGTCGTACAATGTTTGCATGGCCAAGATGGAACGCTTTTTTCTCATAGAAGAGTAAAAAAAATTCTCTTTAACGCGGAATGGTTCATTCGGAAATTCATACCATAGGCGGATTTTTCAACCAGCTTCACAAAATTTTCGTTGCGTCAATCTTGTTTGTGTACCGTGTATACTGAGATGCGAACTTCGTGAGGTGGGATTAGGATTCATGAAATTGGGGCGAACAATTGTAAATTAATGCCACCAATAATAAATAATAAAATCCCTAAAAATTTGTGAAATCTACTAGAAATCTCGGGTCTTGTAGGAAGAGCTTTTTTACAATCATTGATCTTTTGTGAGAGAACGTATAACGCGGAAATTCTGGTTACGAAGAATTTGTCATTCTGAAAAAAAAAAAAAAAAATACCATTCACATGCTGTAAGAAAAACTTTTCGTCTACGTAGAATTATCATTCAACTCTACAAAATATGAAGAAAATCCATGAATACCGTTGAAACCGATGAAACCTCTTCAACATTTTCCAAGTTTCGTAAAATCTTTAAATTTCATATACCAAAGTTACTAACGTCGAGCTAAGTCGAAATGAATTACGTTTACTAAAGTTAACTCAAGATTTCAGACTCATTTGACAACATATTTTACCGAGTTCTTTACGTTCTAATTAACGCATCATCAGTTTGTATGTAACGTATAATATTACCAAACGTGATTTTTACTCCATCCGACCATCGTTACAACTGTCAGTTATCGCGAGTAATTTTTTCGCAAATTTGTTGTACATAAATTCAATCAGTTTCCAAAGTAATCAATGACACAAGACAACGAATTCGTCATTTGTACACCGGAAAGAACGTTGGTTGCAAAAATGACCAAAATCGATTATTGTAGACTACTAACCACACGAAACAACTTTTACAATCGATTCGAAATTTCAGCATCAGACGATGACAGATTATCCCCGATTTTCGTAATCTAAAGAACTACAGGTCGCATTTTTTTCTACAGTGTATTCTTGATTCTACGTCGGTAATCGGGAGATGCCTATATTGAAGGGTATCAGCGATTGCTCCAAAACAGGTAAAGCGAGTGCTCCGTTATATACCCGGAATAAAAGCACTCCAGCACCATGTGATAGAGTGACTCGGACAAGTAAACGCGACGCTGGTTGCCAGATACTTTCACCGTCGAGTCCTTTCAGGGTGAGGTACATTTTACCTACGTACGTACGGTAGATGGGTTAAGAAGTGTGCGTGTATCCGACTGTTCGACATTATGCAGTACACCCGAGGAGATGCTGCGACGGCGCCATGCAACGGTTGACACTGGCGCCGCAGTATTTCTCAACCTGTTTTTAAATATTCCACCTGCAGACGTCCTGATTTAGAACGTTCCCCTCTGCCCCGAACCATGTACGGTAGGTTGGCGCACCGCAAAAGGACCAAAGAGTCTGGCAGCGAGCTGCTTGTTCTACAACCAAAGACAAGAAGGCGGGGAAAATCTTATTCCCCGATTTTCGCACCACCGTCAGAGAAGCCAGAGCTCGCAACTGCAAACTGTGAAACCTTCTCACCAAGTTCAAGTTTCGATTACCCAAGGCCAAGAGTTCCGAGTCACGTTAGCGGTTCCACAATTAGACGTTTACCGAGTGCTCGAAGTACCCACCTAAACGCGTTTTCCAGCTGTACCGATGTTTTCAATATGTATACATATACGGAACACGCTTACAACCTTTAAATGTCTGCGAGCAGGCGGTGAGTTTTTTCGAGTCAACCGTTCGCTGTGTTTCGAGACATTAAATCGTGGTTTAGTTTAAGAGGGTATCGTGAACACCCACCCTCGAGATTTCTGCTCGTACAAGGTGAAGGTTCCCATCAAATTCCGACAAGACACCGCTGACAACTCTCCGAGAAATTTTCGTCACTACTAATGTTTCGGGCGATACAAATTCATCCGGAAGATTTGCGTCGTCTAGCGTTCCAAGTCTGAAAAGATGATAGTTCCTATAGTAATTCTTGACCCGTGGAAAGCTTAGGTGTGATAAAAACAGCCCACTTTGTTATATTTTCGAACAAGCAACCGATTATGATTCGAATACCCCAGGTATGGTCGATCCAACGGAATAGACAACCAAGGACTGTATTTTCAAAGAATAAAATTGACCGGTGTCGCTTTCAGTATGTAATTCTGGTGCGCACCTCGCAACTTTTCCGAAAACACATAGTTGCAAGAATGACGTGAACTTTCTACGAAGAGATTTCATTCAAGAGAAAAACGTGGTACTCAAGTTTCACAATATCGGTCATGCATTATCTCGCTTGGGGTCGAATTCAAATTAATTTTTGGGTAATAAATTATTCACGATAGGTGCATAATAGAGGCTAACGGCACCGGTGAATAATACACTCGTTTCCGGTCTACGTCTGTAACAAGGTACCGGAAGCTGTTTTTCTAATGACACAGAAGAGGGATTGTTCTCTCTGTTCGATAAGACATTCTGACTCGCTACGTTATTATTAACGTTCGGTGCTTCTTCACGTTCGGTTAGACAATAGTAGAGAAGAGGAGAGACGAGAGGAACAGGTTTACATTGTCCGATGGGATTGAGGCGTAGGTATTCATCTAACGTTTCGACTCTGCTTCAATTCCCAAGGCTTCTTGGGCGATCTTAAGGGTCGGTATCTCTGACTACTCGTATCGACATGCGTAGACGTCTCCAGCTATGGTGAATTACCTTCGAGACCTTGGGATTCGAAGACGCCTCGTCCGATATCGGACCTTCTTTCAACCGAATTGCAGAATTTGTCTTCCACTGATGAGAAATTGAACATTACATTTTTGAAGCGCGCATAAAATCCAGCAAACTTGCCTAGTTTTTGGATAACTATGGAGTGAATTGAGATGATCCTCGTAGCTCGTGTCACGTCTGGTTGAAAGGGTCGAAGCCCTCCGAGGGAGAGGAACTTTAACCAAGGTTGATGCCGAGTCGAATCGATATTCGAAAGAGCGATGACAAGCTAATTAGAGGTGTCCACTGATCGTTAGAGGAAAACCGATAAACAATAGAGTGATTACCGGTAATTTTACGCCCAGGGTATAATAATCGTGGGATGAAGGACGGCCGTATCGGGACGGCAAGAATGGCGTAGGTGCGGAGTACGTCCCATTTATCAACTTTGTGTCAAGGATTAAAAAAAAAAAAAAAAAGAAGGCAATTCTCCGTAAACTCTGCACGATCTCGTATAACCATTTTTGGCGTTTTGTTCACCGACCAGTATCAAATTAAATTCCCTGTACCGCATGCTGCTTCAGCAGTGGCTGTCAAAGCTATTCAGTTCTCGACATTGATCTGGACGAAGTAAGTGATGGAAATCCGCAGCGTGATCAAGATTTCTATTAGGCACCAGTATGTAAGTTCAGCCTGCAAGTCTACCGCCTGGATGTTTTAATCCACCCATTTCGTCTCGTGTTCATCTACGCATAAATTCATCGCGCTGTTCAACTTGTTGGTTTATCTACTCAGACTGTCTTAGGAAAACGTATCAATCTCTCGACTCCACGGAGGTTCGATTCATCGATGAGGATCAAGATATACATTCATAATGGATTATTTTCACACCTTCAATAACGAAGGATCGAATCTTGATGAAAAACAAACAACAATTTGGACAGCAATAATTGAACGATTACTTCAAGTTCTAAACTGCACGGGAATAAGGTTTGCTTTATGTGTATAGCTTATGAACGGAATGGAACAGGGCGGATATACGATCTGAGAGAAGGAGAGAGTCCTAAAAATACAAGAAGATTAAAGCAATAGAAGGAAGGAAGGAAAGAAAGAAAACAAACGACACAAGTACTGCAACGAAAAGTTGAAAAGTAGGGAGCGGCGCATTTCTTTCCAAGAAGTACCTACAGACGCCAAGTGTCAACTGTCAACGTAGTTGGAACAGATGACCGCCACGCCTTTGCTATACATATACTGCGGTGATTGCTTATACTCACTCGGAACAATTCATACGTGGCACCCATCTACAACTGCTTTTCACAACAAGCCCTTTATCAGACTCGCTCGAGGTGAGCTGTGCGTTTAAATTTGGCGGTTAGTCACCGCACGGTCGCGGCTTCTTCATTGTAGGCGTGGTGCGGAACGACGAGCTGAAAGCGTTTAGGAGTGAACGTGTCCGTCTTGATAACGATTAGAAATTAGAACCAGCTCCCATCGTTCGAGGAAAGTACCTAATCGTGATTCAACCCTTGGGAATGTGGTCTAAAGGTCAAGTAAGATGCGGTAGAATTGAATTTTCATTTGACAAAGTGAGCTTGTATTTCTGATTTCTTCGCGTAAATTCGAACACGACTGCATAAACATTCCATTGTGCCCAGTAGTTTTCAATATTTGAGAAATCTCACGATTTATTAGCATATAATGATTGGCCTTTGCGCTCTACTTCCCGCCCTTTACTTCTTGTACATAATTTCCATATCGTTGAATTTATTTATACAGGCTTGAAAATCGTCTGGGAATTGTTTGTCAAGACGCTGATCAAACGGCGTCAAGTCGTTTGAAACGCTTCGGTTACTCGTATAGAAAATTATGTAACGAGATTGGTTGCTGGGCAATTTTGAAAACCAACTACGTTCCTCTCGATTTGTGCATATGGATTAACAGACGAATGCATGTAGAATTTGAATCTCATCCTTCGTCGTCCTGAGTGTGATCCTATTGTCGAATAAATTCTCTAAAAAATTCCATCCATCGACGAATGCGAGGATCGATCGTTGCAATTATGACGACAGTGAAGGGGACGAACATTTTCCACCTTTTCCCTTTATCATCCAGGCTTGTTCAGCATTCGCAGTTTCGGTCAGAGTTCATGGCTTGGCGCGAGTAGATAATGGATTACCTAGAACATCGATAGAAACTGAGGGGCTTAGAGAAGCATGTGTGCGCCTGAATCGCGTCCGGCACAAAAGGACGCGTGCCTTAACACAATCAGCATTTGGTAGTATCCCGTTGGTACGCGATGCGAGACGAGATAACGTAGACGGGTTTTAAATTTAGACACAAATGGAGGGGAGAACGTGGTTCACAAACGAATACGAACACTCGTTGTATATCTGCACTGTTCCTCCTCCACCCTTTTCCTGCTGCAGTTGAATTTACATTTCATCCACACGCCTTGCAGTCCATCGGAGTCACGACGTTTCTTGTTCTAGTCGATGAAGATATCCGTGCATTGAGTTGCGCGTATTGCCTTGATTTTTCAATCACCTCGATCTAAATCCTGACCATTTTTATTTCCCAGAGGGAATTTCAGCACCCCAATATGAATGCGGGAAGCAACGTTGAACCGGCGTTGCAGGATCTGTCTGTCTGGTATTCGAAATTCGAGTTCAGCTCTTCGTTCAAACAAGGTAACGTAATTAAAACCGTTGATCGGATTTCCATGTCGTGTCAGGCGTCAACTAATCAGAATTAGATTCCCACATACCAGGATTGAACGACGAGCTTCTGCCACATCGGACTGCGTCGTATTATATTCGCGGAAATTGACACGTGCAGCGATCCGTGTCGTCAAGTCGAGTGTGTAAGAAGGCAAGTGTCATTCCAACGTCGCTAATCGTCTCATTACTCATTATTGTTAGTCCTCTTACGGTTCGGAAAGAACCGCGTGTCTCGTATATGTATACAGTAGTTATGTTAGCATGTGCATTGGTACATTCCGGCCAAATTTGTTGCCAAACAAATGCGAAATGATTCCATTGTAAATTATGGAAAGACTTTCGCAGAGTGCATTTTTAAACATGATGATATATCGTCGCTGCAAGATTCAATTTTGGAATCTATCAAGAGAATGAAGTTACTTGAATCTTTGCATGGAATCCATTTGAATTTGGCAAGTAAGCCGGTCTGTTTAGCATAACGTTGACACAGATAAAGCTGCGTTTAAACATCTGCAAATATTGCGCTGGATGTTTATACACACTCTGCACTTTTGAGAGGTGGAAAATGGAGGAAACCACGTGGCGAGAGGAAGTAATAAACATTGAATAAAAATAAGCACCGATGTTACAAACGGTTTCTTCGGTTTGCTAATCGCGATTTATGTCTGTGTATAAATAAATTATCACGGTTCTTGACTCGTTTGTGAATGTCGCAATGTCCTCGTCGAGATTTTTGTAATATACAGCAAACAATTACGGACGTGAACTTTTGGTCATCCAAATTAAAGATACATTTGACAAACTGTTTTCACCTGCTGTTTCAATAACTGTATCAATTGCTTTGCCTACTTAGCAACGATTGGATAACGAAAAACAAGACAACTGTAAACTGTAAAATTGTAACAACAAAATCATGGTATAAAATTTATCTTTTTTTCTTGCCGTAATTCGTCGCGTGAAAACGCTGTTGAAAATGCTTCGTCATATTGAAAACCGTGATAAAATCTTGAAATACGGTACAAACTTAATCGTGCTTTTGTAATTTGCGATTTGACAAAAGACGGCGTTAATACAATTCTCCGCTCGGAGTAATAATCGCGTCGTTGGCTAGCAGCATTAACAATAATTACAGACTGGGAGTGCAGCGCGAACTTCCAGGTAGGTATAAAAGTAGACGGGGCTTAATTATCTAATTAATTAAAAGCACCACCATGCCCAGATATCGCGCTCGGCTCCTTTCGCTGATGCGACGCGTTTATGTTTGAATTTAAATTCCGTACCCTCCGGCACTGCTGACGCTTTCTGGTCACGCGAACTTGTAACGGGATTCGGTCACCCTCGATTAAACGACCGATCTAAAAAAAAGTACGACAGTGCTTTTTTGTTTCCTTTTTTTTTTTGTATGTTTTTTCGAAACGTCGATTCATTCGCTTCGGAACTGACGTTAAGTTTACCATATTTTTAGTCATTTTTCAATCGTATCGATATTAATGTCAAACCGATTTCTGCACCATCTCTGACCAACTAAAAACAATTTCCAGTCAGGTTCAATTTTGATGTTCGAGTATAATTTGAAAACGATTTTTCAATCGATTCGAGGCTAAAAATTGTCAAGTATTTCACCCTAACGGTTTCTAAGGAATTTTCATCCAATAGGAACAGTGGATGGTTATAGTCTGATTTTTACCTATCTCTTAAAACTTTATCTCTTTAAACACAAGAACGAACTACTCTCGGAAGTACAAGTAATTATTTCGAGCATGCGAGGCGCATTTTGTAACATGTAATGTAGGTATAAGGGAGAAAGGGACGACGTGTTTTATTTGTCCTGGTTTAACGTGAGATGGGCGATAAATGTAAATATAAAGCAGCAAGCTCCGAAAAGAGGGGTGAAATAAAAAATACGACCAACAGAGGGAGAGGAAAAAATGCTCCGAATCCCTCAAACGTCTGTAAACCACGTGCAGCGTCGGCCTAATCCTGACGAATATTCACCGTCGATATGACAAGATCGCGTATCTAACATAGATTCTCGGCAGCTTTGACCAGCTTCAAAGAAGTCCATGTAACGTATCTTAATCCTATCGTCATTGCCGATGGAACATTATTATTGATTTTGTGACGTAACTTACGAACAATGATCTGAATATTTTACCTCATGATGCGGAAAAACTTCGTTTCTGCCTTCGGAAAAACATTAAATTGGTAATTCAAAAAAGTAACAGTTTTAACGACTGTCAGAAACAAGGAATCTGAGAAACAGAAATGAATTATCCTGTTTGGGTCAACTATTTTTCAAGTGGTGATTAAGAAACTTTTTATTTTTCTACCTAGAAATTTGTCATTTTGCATACCTAATTCTGGGGTGTAAAAAAAATTTCTTCAAATTATAAATGATTCATTTCAGTTTGTGGGGAAATTTATAATCCCGGTCCATTTTCGTATTACACGTTAACCCTGCGGGTAAATAATTTCGTAAAAGATTTATACATCGCTAAGATCTTTCGCGTTTTGGTCGGAATTGAATATTCGTTCGTAAAATAAATTTACGGCGAGAGGGAGAGCGGTAAAAAAGGTTTGCTCCAATCTGGAAATTTGAATCGGATTTACCGATTGAATTAAAGTTCGAGACTCGAAACGGCGATCCAATTAATTAGGAAGCAGGTGAGAGTGTCTCGTTAATTAGCGACTCGGCCGAAATATATAATCGAGCGTACTTTCGGAGTCTCGTGCGGCGAACAGATGCGTGTGTGTTGAACATGAGCGTGGAAGATAGTCCGATATCGAGTGACAAAGAATGCGTTTGCGAAGCAGATAACAGCAGGCTCTTACATACAGTTATACTTTATTCGCAGTACCGAGAAAGCGAATCCCGCGATAACATTGAACTCGTATCTCGCAATGACCGATTGCACCATATATACAACTACATTATCGTCGATAAAAATAACTCCAGTGCTGAGAACTCGCTTCTGCGTTTTGATACTTGGTCATCTATATTCTGCAATTAAAGATCTGCGTATGCAGTTTTTGATGCACGCGAAACTGAACCACTTAACGCGAACGAGAATTTTTATTCCCGATCCATCGATCATCGGAGATTGAAGTGTACAGTAGTGATACTGTGAGAATGGTTCGATCAATCAATTCGTTCATTTCTTCAGCAGCGTTACATCGGCAGGGACGTAGACGGATTGCTTCTCTTCAATTTCTGTTTCCTATGCAGATCAAATTCGTTGACCTAAATGGCGTACGCTACGTTTAACTAACTTCAATTTTGACCGCATCAAAGAGGGCATTTCGAGTCGCACATTTTCGAGCTCCGACACGACTGTACATTTTTCACACCAAGAAGAGGAGAAATGATATGGAAGAAATGCCATAATCAGAGCGATAGCTGATTCAAAAATTTTGTATTTTAGGTAAACAATTTACAAGTGTCGACGAGATGCTTCGTTTATTTATCTATTAGTTATACCCAAATTTTTGAACTCGAAACGTTGAAAAAATCTATGAGCTCGCTCAAAGCTGGTAAACATATTTTTATTTTCGTTTGAATAATTTACTCGTCAATTACCCGTGTTCAAAATACTTGAACGGATATCAGAAGGCCTGAGCTTTAATTAGCATGGCGTATTTTCACATGACAAGTATAGGAAACGAAATTTCGCAAAAACAAATTACAACGCGAGTCTGTTTCTGTACTTTCCTCATTAGTCAGATTCAACTTCCACTGGCACTGTTAACACGGTGAAATGACATGACAGCGATAGAAGACTACGTAAATTCTAAAGCGGAGAATACAGTAATATAAGTATCCAGTTTCATGAATAAATTACTCATTCATGCTACTTCAAAATCTTCCAGACTTCCAGAGAATTGTATCATAACGTTCCTCGGTATTAGTATGCGTACATAAATCTGATTCGTTGTCAGTATTACGCTGTACACGGTAAAAGAAAATAAAAGAAAAGAAAACCGGCCTATTCCTGCATAATTCAACGCCAAACTGTGCATCTAATATTTGAAATAATTTTCGCGTCCAAATTCAAGCCCGTCCAGACGATATTCATCACAATACTTTGCATACCGCATCTTTTTTACTCTTAACCCAAATTTTTTCGTCGACGAATGTTTCGAGTCAACGTGCCTTCCAGATACGAGCCAGAATAAAATTTTCTTCGAGTTTGAAAACATCCGTCCAATTAAACCGTGAAGTACGTAACACAGTCAGACGACGACAGAAAATAAGATCAATGATCCGTTATTTGATTCTCGCAGGCACAGAAACGGTGTCGAAAAATTATTAGTAAGATGCGAATCTCGTTGAATATTTTTACTACTCACCTAGAGATGTGAGTCGTAGTAGTAGTAGTAGACCACCGGATGCTCAACGCTCCATGAGACAGGGAATATCACTTGGTTTCACCTTGGTAGACACAGAGCGCGAAAGGTCAACGCGAACACGACACAACACCCTCGATCACTCCTGAAATCGTTGCGCGCCGGTTTTCCAGCGTTCTGCGCGTTCTCGCGTGCGAGTCGATCGTTTAAGGAGCAACGGAGGACTGAAGCTCCTCGCGCGGATGTCAGAGTCGGTCGGAGACTCTCGTTGCAGGTAGGTATTCGCGGTGACCTTAAAGAGTCGGTTGCCGATACACCAAGGCAAGGAAAGGCGTTATTTAGCACACCCGGAGTCCCGACGTCGCGTCACGTCTCGTTCGGCGTTCGCCTATTCGCCGGCTAGTTAATGCGTCTCGGATGCCTTCCGGCATCCCGGCTCTTCGTGACGTTGCACTTAACGGCTTTTTGCGTGGCGAGCGTTTCACCCGATCTATATGGATCGGCTCGGATTCGAGTCTCAAGCATCGACGTCCCGCCTGTTTTTGAACCCTTCGGTGCCTGGCGTCTTTTATTTATAGCGCCTTCGGGACGCGGGTGTTTCTTTTAACACGCTCGTAGATTCTGATCAAATAACTGTATCGATAAATTTTGAAGAGTGGAATTCGTCACGAGAATTGTAAAACGGGATTTTCCGAAATTTACATTTTACAACAAATTCTGATCCGGGGAAATTTTTTGCAACTGTTGAGAAAATTTTTTTTTTCTATCGTGGATTGTATCCACGAGAAATAATTCGAGCCATTTGATCTTGAAACAAAAAACAAAACCAGATAACATGAATTTGATTCCCACGAGAAGAAAATATCGTCGATACAGAATCGATATTGCAAATTTAATCGACTGTTGGTTGGCCTGTAATAAATGCGAAATAAAATATTACAGGTATCGGCAGTTTCGTAATTTCTCATAACATCTCATTCCGCACTCGAGGGTTCAACAATTCTAAACGTCTGTGAGCAATAAGCCGCTGATAACTGTAACCAGCTATGAGAATAAGCCTGCGCTTTTCTAATAAGATGTACAATAACGTGGGTGAAAGTTCGACTGTAACGATAACAAGTAATTTCTCAACGTTTAATTACATCGACGCGGGATAAAATGACTCAATTATTTCCGATCCGTGTGTCTCGAAGGCCCGGCTCTTTTGCTCATTTCGTATACACGCAGGAATCGAAACAGATCGGGATTAACGCTCGTCTCTGGATCGCCGAGCCGTTAAGGCAATTTTATTAAACCGTATAACGGACGGTTTTACGACGTTATCTGTTAGCGATAAAATGCGCGCTGCGGATCCCGACGGTGTAACATTACATATCCGATTATGAGACGACGGGGGGCAACGGCGTCGTTTTCGTCGAGATTTAACCAGCCTCCGAATTTCCTTTCTCTCGTTTTTTCTTCCTCTCGACATTATTTCCTCCCATCCTCGCTCCCCCTTGTTTGTATATTTTGATCCGAATACCTCTGCAGTATCGGTCGCGCGAACCCGTCTGTTTAATGCGGAGGGTGCATGGCAGTGAAAACGAGTTTAACCGACGTTTTAGAGCCTCCGAAGGAACTCTTGTGTACATAAGAATGTCCAAACTTAAGGTTCCTTGACTTGGCGAAGACTTGTTGTTGTTATTCTCCCGCGTACGACCCAACGATTTCCTGATCATAACAAGAAAACGAAAACAATGACCATTTGTTTGGGTAAAATCAAACATCGCAGTCCTCGCATTCTCTGATCCACTGCGGCCACACGATTTGCTGAGGAATAGTTTCCAGAGATGCTTATTTTTGAACACCTTGAGTTAAATCGAAAAACTGTATTCCCAAGCTGAAAATATTTGTTGTACGTACGTAGCAGAGTAAAAAAAATCCCGTGGAAGTTTATCTTTGATATACAATTTTAAATGTATTTTTTCAACCTAAAACCGATTAAATTCAGTTCTAAACTCACGGAATTCCAAGTTTTCACATTCAAATTTACTCCTCTACGATAAAGTGTGATTGAATTTTTTTTCTCTCCAGGCAATTACGTTTCATCCGCTAAATATTTTCAAAATTGAACTTTTACATGAAATCGACTTCCGAGGTGTAATTATAACTTTTGAACCATTTGACTTGCGAATTTCGTTTAATGTAGACTTTCACAGATGATTATATTCATTGCAAAGTGCTTCCAAGATCAAGTCTATACATTAAATTCAGCTGATTATAAGTGGTAACAAATTTAAAGAAAAGGCAACCTCATCTCCTCGTTATTTAAATACGAAAATTTGTATTCCGAGAGCGATATTCAAGAATATTTGATTTCAGAGATATGTTTTCGCGATTTTTTTTTTCACAACGTTCGACGAGTTTTTCTGGCAGCAGCAAAAAAAAAAAAAAATGTTCCTTCCTAACGAAACGAAAAAAACGAGATAGAAATGGAGTTAAAAAGAAAGGATTTGAGAGATTAAAAAATAAAAATAAACCAAGTACAAAGGATCTCTAGAAAGCACCGGTACTCCATATATGGTGGGATCAAGTCCCGAATTTTGCAAGGAGCACGCGGAGCTGGCCAAGCCTAAGGTTAAATTATACTTTGGCGAAATCTCTTCGGCTGAGTTCCACGCGATTTGCATACGACTAACATCGCCTAGCAGCTCGCTGTTTCGACGTATTTCAACGATCCTCTCGCAGATTTACTTTTTACAGATTATGCTAGCAAATTTGACTAAAATCGATAGGAGAATTTATATATTGTTAGAATCGCAAGAAAATGTGTTACAAGTAATTGTTTAGTTATTTGTAGCTGTTGATACTTCATTTTCTTGCTATTGGAATAAATAAATCCTTAAGACAACTTTATAGCCAATCTATATCGACCGCGTATTTTCACTATTATCAAAACCCACCATCGCTAACGTAAAAATACAATGCCGAATACAAATATCATAAAAAAGAGCCTAGTTTTGTGCAACAGTAATGCCAAAAAATGTAATCCTGTTATTGAACTACCACTTATCGGAAGTGTACATTTTCCGGACATAATTTATCATGAAACGAAACTTTTTTGGATCTTTTTCTTCGACGTTAAATGTTGAATTACACCGACTGCGAAATTTACACACAAGCGATGCTTAGTCTTCGATGATACTAAAAAAAAAAGCGTAATTTTACTCTGTCGGTAAAGACTATTTACACTATCCTCTTAACATCGATTTATTGTTGCACCAACATCAAATTATCGCTATTATAGTTGAAGAAAATAGATAACAAGTAACCGTGTGATCAAAAATAATAGCAACAAATATAGTAGGTTTTCTGTTTACGGCTACAAAACTAATTAACTATTTGTACCCAGAAGTGTATTTTTGGTTTGTGATAAAAATCAGAAAAAAAAAATGTGAAAACAGTTTACGACTGCATACGCAAGTTACGACAAGTAGAAATTCCTCTCGGTGCCATGTACAATTCACCACCGGCACGTTCGATAATGTCAACTCGCTGCGTATTTGTACAGTTTAGGTATTCGAACCGCTGCCACTTGCAAACAGTGCGGTTGCCTGTTCTGATTCCGAGTGCTCGACATTCCCTTTGATTCAGCTTGCAATCGAGCTTGTCGGGTCGTACCTGCCCATTCCATGTCCCCTCGGCTAAATAATTATTCACGTATCTCTGATAATCTAGTGCTACACTTTCATTCGTCGACGGTAAAGGGATTCACAGGAATGACGAGAAGAACGCCTTGCTTTAACCGTAGATTCGTTTTCGGGTTAACAGCTGATGTGAAATATTTATGAAATGTTAGTTTCAGTACAAAATGCATTTTGCAAAATTGTGTGCGAAGTAAACGTGACGGTTTTGATCGACTTATTATTACCTTCAGGCCATAAATGGTTCAAATTTGCGACGATCTATATTGTAAACATCAATTTATAAATATTAAAATGTAAATCAAACAATGATCCAGAAAAGTTGCTAAACGTCGTATTTTAAGGTTTGTAGTGAATCATAATAATAAGCGCATCATTTTGTAAAGTGACTACAAATAGTGCAACATCTTATACCCTGTTCCTCAATTAAAACAGTTTCGAATCAGTACAAGATTATTCATAACTGTTGCGACGGTATTTCATAATGATTAATTGTTTTTCGCCGTTTTCTTGTTCCAATAAACTTTTATATCAACGAGATTCCGGTATTATCGATTGTAAATAAAATTCGTTTACACGTAGGTAGGAAATTGATTGAATGATTAGTTACGTTGTAAATGATACACATGTACTATAACTCAACGATTTAAACAACAAATGCGGATTATTGGGATAAAAGAAGTACGCCAAGCATTCTAGACGTTGACTAAGCGCGAACACATACGGGATGTTATCGTAGCTCCGCAGGCATGTAAAAGCTGCTGTTTACTGTTCTTGGCATTGAAATTACACGCTCTCAAACGTAGTACGTACGTAATAAAATACGTATGCCGGGCTGCTGCTGTGACGGGTATGATAAAAATGCGCATTGTTGTCGGGTGAAAGAAGCTCGAAATAAAAGAAGCGGAGGAACATTAATGGAGCGAAATAAATGATCCTTCGTGTAATCCGGTGTCTGTTGAGTCTCCGTGTGTAAAAAGCGACTCCAAATTTGGACGACAATGATATGTTCAGACGAAATCGTACTATAACAGGACACGGAAAATTAATATCGGATTCTTCGCACTGTGTTGTGACAAAACTTATCGTGCCAATTTCAAAAAACATACGTTTGCTTTTTTTACGATCAACGGAGTCTTGAAATCTGCCTTTCGAAGTCAACGATTGATTGTATAACGTATGTTATCATTGATCGTAATTTGAAAGTTTCATTTTCATTACCACGCAGGAGAATTGAAAATTATCTTGCGATCCGGAAGAGACTAGCTAAAATTTAATTGGTAACTTAAAGTGTTCGAATCTTACGGAAATTCAAAGAAATTCCAGATTTTTTTTTTAAACATTGCACTGTATAAAATAAATTCGCCTGGAATTGTAGGAAAATGATAAAAATTAGGTGGGCGAAATTTTTTGTACGAATACAAAAACCGTTTAAAACTGGAGAATGTTGTAAAATTATAAATGTACTGCACGTTGTTTTATTTGAAATGCAAAGAAATCCGTCTCTGAATGAAAAAAAAAAAAAAATCGTCCATCTGCAAATAGCGATATAAGCACGTCCGAATCGAGGTATTTCTCGTTTCCGTTCCACCGGCATTAAGTATCACCGCGTATTTACCTGACTGTCTCGAAAGCCGGCGCCAGGCTGAAATCCGCAAGGATAGGTATAAGAGACAATGAACGATTCCGATCTCGTGCTCGAATCGAGCAGGTTTTTCACCGAGCTCTTCTCGTTCCTCCGCGTTGGAGGGAACCGCTTTTTAACCGCGATATAAGCGGCATTCTGTCCCGTCGACGTCGCGACGGTTGAACGCGGGATTACTCGTACAACGTGTATATATATATATATTTGTACTCTAGGTACGTTTTTTTGATTTACAGAGCAATCGGCAATCAAGTAAATCGCCTGTTCGCTAGCCTGCGTTTATATATACGCGAAATTCATTGACTCCGGTTATAAAGACGTGATTTTGTCAACGGAACTCGGTAGAAAATTGTAACAAAGCCTTTCGTCCGTTTTCGTTGCAAATATTTTCAAGCGATCGTTTATATCCTCGTTGCTTATCGATTAAGTCTTGTCATCTAGTGGTTTTACAAAAGTTTCTAGTTTCTTTGAAAAAAAGTTCTGTTTTTTTTCCAATTTTCTTGCAAGACTTTCTTTGAGAATCTGCCGTATTCTTTGACTCGCATATCTCGGCAAACCTCTCATTTCGCAAGCGGGGATAAAAAATCAAAGTACAATCACCGGTCTTAGAGTCGAGACGTATGTTTATAGACAGGCAATCAGTCGTCGCTCCGATATTCGTATTTTGTATATTCGTAAGAAATGTTCATTTCTTTTCTGACTGATTACAGAAACTTGCAAACATCACTTTTACAATCGATAATAAGAGTTGTAGATCTTACATCGAAATACTACACACGGAGCAAAAATGCACACCTTGGACCATAAATTGTTGAAACAGCTTTCAACTACCGTTGCAGAATTGAAAAGGCTTCAATTTCACGTTGCGAGCTGGTGAAATAGCCCGTATTCAAAATGACCTATTACGTGTATTTGTATCCATACCCGCGCTTGTATTTACCCGTGTAAATTATACCCGATATAGACACGCGAACGAATTCTCGTACGTTGGCATAATATAACGAGTTGCGTAAAACGCGCAGCTGAGTGGAAGGATCGTTATTTGGCGTTGGTTATAGCCATAACCCACATTTGCCGATGGCCAGGTTTGCTATATATAGGTATAATTATGCGCGTGTATACACAATAGAAATTTTAAATAGAGTCCGAATTGCCGCAGTCATGCGAGGAGTTTGTTTGAGCAGCTCTGCGGCTCCGCCCGAACATAAATATATACGTAAAACAGAAGGATATTTAACGTGTATTTCTTTACAATCACTTTACACACCGTTCCCCGGGATTTAACTACTTTCCAAACGGCAGATGTTGGTCATTCAACCTTAATTGTTACATTATGTGTTTGGGACAATATTTATACATCTCAGAGATAAGATCACTGAATTATAATAATCATCAATCTATATATGTATCACTGAATAGGACTAATAACATATTTTTAGAAACGTCAAATTTTCACGAACAGTAATGTTTGTATATCATAAACAAGCATTTTCCTGTATAGAAAATTAAAATTGTACTAACGTTGAGGAGACGTTTTCAAAAACTTACTTACGCTGCAATTCACGTCGGGCAGACTTACATGAACTTCGCAATCATCAAAACTTGACACACAAATTGTTACCTGATCGTTAACTAATTCGTTATTAGCTTCTAGTAAACGCAATTAACGATTTTCAATCTCTGAATCTGAAAATGAGTTTGAAATCGGATTTTCTGTTGACCATCCGGTGCAAAACCAGGTAAGAAACTTGAAACAAAAATTCGGTATGTGTACCAAAGAAATATCGTCTAACCAATTCCATTTATTTCGTTCAACGAATCGATCCGTTTGTAACAACGTTTTATTTTAACGAAAGAAATTTTCATCTCTAACTATGAAATGAGGAGGTACGTGCTTAATTGAATTGTGAAATATTCAGTCGATCTTACCTCCTAATATATATATATACTTCAAACTCATAGTATATTCATTCCACTCTAATGAACGTTTAAAATCATAGCTTTTTTTTCTTTTATAAAGTATATATCGTATTGACAACCCGCAATTAATTCATTTCTGTGAATTCAATAAAATGATTTGATCTTCAATTAAATAGTTCGTCAATTCAAAGTGTGCAATTTCGTGGAACTAATTGCAAGTGAATTTCCACCACTTATTATTTCTTTAGACATAGATAATTTTCTTTTTCTCAGTCCAGGAAAACCTGCAGCGTGAATCAGACGTTAGCTGTACGTATAATTCCGGTAATATTTATACTTGCGGATAATACCCTGCAGCCACTGCCTCGCTCAGCTGCCACTTTCCCACACTGTGCGTTTCAAGACGAGCTTTTCTCGTTTCTTTTCTACAGCATCTCTGTGCGAGGGTGTATTTTATTATACAGGTATATGAAATCACACAACATGCTATTCTCCGCCCCTTCATCTCAATTGTAAGGGTGCGATGTGTGTGCTTATAGAATTTCTCTCCTTTTCCACCAGAGAAAATTAACTTTAGTCTCTACGGCTATTCAAAAAAATTGAGAGAAGCTCAAGAACGCTCGCGTAACTAGTTCTGGATCTCCATTATACGAAAGCGGCTTAAAATGTATTATGATTTTGTCTCTCGGCTGTTCTTCTGACAGGGTATATGCAAAAACGGTTTGAAACTACGAAATGCGTTACACTATAAAACGATCAATAACAAGCCCGAACAGTTATTGAGAGAAGATCTTTACCACGAGTTTATAGCTGACTCGCTTTTGCTATGAATAATCGTTTTAACGCTCCGAATAATGTGGTACCTATTACAATGATGAAGTTGAGAAGCCAACAGTTTTGAATTTAAATTTTAATCCAGAGTTATTCATTTTGGTTACATGGCAAATCGCGAATAATTGCTATACCGCGATTCCTTGTGAAAAAGTATTACCGAAGTAACGAAGAGACTTTTCAACTTATGTGCCAACCTGTAAGCCAGCGTCTAGACGGGATGCTGGAATCTACAATAAAACTTGCGGTATTCATTCAATACCAACTTCTTCACTCAGCCCCTGAATCAAGGTATTCAAATCGCTGAAGAAAAGTGGGAACTGAGAAAGGAGAGTGAATCCACCGATCGGTAAAAAACCAGCAAGTGCGGTATAACCTTTTTAATAAATCGTGTCACATTATGCTTGCATAATAAAGATCGAACTACTAAAATATTACCAGGCACAATTCCGTATGTACAGGATGCTAGTTTTATCGCCTGAAGCGCCGGCTCGACCACGTGACATTAACTCACAATCAGGTATACCTACGAATAAATAAATATATGTATATATATATTTATTATATACACATGCATACCATATCTAGGATGTACAATGTACCGGGATAAGAAGTGCGTGGCTATCCCACGTGACCGTTGAACAATCGTATTAATTATGGTGTTACACAATGACTCGATTCGATTTTATCGCAGGCATGCAAGCAGTGCTCTGTGTTCCTGTTAAATACCTATTGTTATTCGATAATTACACGGCTATTTATAGATCGGTTTGTGCGAACGCCATTCGTATCGGTTCGATGAATATTCATTGTCGGATGCCTATTTACGGATATCTTGTACACTCGTGTACGTTACCAATTTACTTGATCATTGCGGGACGGCCAAACATGATCGAAAACAACTTTCAGCATCCGTCATTAAGCATTCTAACTTTCTAATTAAATTGCTAATAAAAGAAAAAAGCCCAGACATTATGAATTTTGCACCAATATTTTTTATATCTGACACTGTATTTTTGGGAATTTTTTCAGATTTTTCGATTACGGCCATCGAGGTGTTCCAAAAAAAAAATTCAAAAATTCATGACGCGCTCAAATTTATTTTGAAAAATCTGAAAAAAATTGTAATTGCTTGACAGAGTGAGAGTAATGATAGGAAAAAGGTTAGAAAAAAAATGGATGTGGTCGGGCAAATCCGGATGATGTTGGAACAGGTCCGCAAAAAATTGGACGAGTTCGTGCAAGTTTGGACTGGGTCAAAATAGGTCCAAAAAAATCAGACGCGCTCGGACAAGTCCAGAGGGGTCGAAACAAGTTTGAAAAAGAAAATAATTACCGCGACGAGTCAACAAGTCAAAGTATTTTTTATTCATCCATAGTCGAAAAGTATACTGCCGCAGATGCCATTCTAGCGATTCAATCACGATTACGAAGCAAACGGCGAACCGATCATCGTTTCAGCAACGAGTGTTTACCAAATTTGGGGATAGCAGCATCGATCCCCAGAGCCGATGGCACTACTGCCGTGGAAACGAGTTCGTCGCAAGTGTTTGCAGGCTGCAGGGTGAAGGGAAGATGCTGGTGATCGATATTCACACCAGCCGCACGGTGTGTGTCAGGTTGATTAAATTGAACGTATGCAAACAACGTGCCAGCAAAACTGGCGCAAACTCTGAGAACAACCTTATCTGCAGCTTCCCGTCAACGCGAGCAGCCATTCAGAGACTCACTCGCTTCGTTCTACTTCCGGTGACTCCGAGTATTTCCTCTAACCGTGCATATTGCGACGTTTCCCTCAAACCTGGTATTTTCCCTCCCGGAACGTCGATATCGCGATGAGAATCGCTCGTTTTCATATTTTACTTCATCGTTTCTGTAGTTCGCTCTTCGAAGGAACAGGATGCGCGGTTCATTTTGTCGAATGTGGTTCGACGCTATCTGAACGCGAATCTGACGGTGACGCAGCATCGCTTGGAAGCCACATGCATCTGGTATTCTGGTTTCGTCATGATTGCACGGAATTTTTTACACCGCATTCAGCCTGAACTGCTTTAGATTTTTTTTTCAGAATTAGCCACGGTTTGGACCTAAAACAGGATACTGACTCTATCCTGAAGAGTGTTATCAAATGTATAGACACGCGTATAATCACTTGGTAAATTGTCTGCTCAACCCTTCACAAAAGAAAAAATCCCATCGCTATTTTTATTAGCTAGAAGCTTCGGCAGATTCATCAATGTCAAATGGACGATAGTTCGTTGTGGGAATATAATAATTGCTCTAGCAGTACATCGACGAGTTAAGTTGAACTAACCTTTTTCTCTCGGTCGTCGTCACATTACCGCCGATGTCGAATAAAATTCTCCGATTAGGTATTTTACACAAAGAGTATGAGGAAATATATAAAATACATATTTAATAAGGTTTCATCGCGTATATACATATACGTTCTAATTCTGCTTGTAAAAATAGCGACATATTTTTTTTTACTTATCAAGAATGAACGGTACCAAAAGCCTGACACGAGTGAAAAGTTGAGAAAAGCGAAAAACCTGTTTGAAAATAATTGTTGTTTCGATGTAATTACGCAATTTATAACAAAAGATGCGAACAAATCTGTGGGTAAAATAATTTAAGCATTGTACGCGGGTATAATGTGAGACACGCAAACGCATGCAGCTCGAGATGGAAATAGTTTGAACAATGAGCAAAATGGCACTCGGTGCGCAGGTAATAGTTCTGGCTTGAACAAGTAGCTTTTGTACGATGTGTGTAACGCATGTGAATGGGTCGCTGGGTGTCGAGAGAACTAATTGTGAACGGGAACAAAGTTGACGAGAACTTTGCAGAAACTCTACGGGTATGAAACGTAGGTACATGCCATGCGAATTCTAGTCTTCCTATCAGCAGAGGATTTGACACTTTGCGATGAAGCTCGTGCTCGTTGTGTTAAGTTGAAAAATAAAATGTGGAAAAAACGTAAGAATTTGTGAGGAACCGACCAAAAACAAAAAAGCTTTCAAGCTTCAAACGCTCTCCACTCGACTGTTCTAAATGTCTTTCCGATTTCTCTTTTCAAAGTTCTGTGTCTCGTATATCTACAACCTTTAGAGAGAAGTGAGTGCTTCGAATTCCAGCCAAATGAGAAAAGAACGAGGCAGCTTAAGCATCTTATAAAGGAATTTTATACTGAAGTTGGAAAAAAATACAAAGCCCGGAAGCTGTGCCGAAAATGAAGAGAAAAATGAATGGCGCTGTTTTATTAGACAGTCGTATAATTTTGCAAAAAAACTTCTACTTACGTCAGCCAAGCTTTGAGCTTGAATATTAAGACGGGTATTACGCTTCGCTTGGCGTGTTTAATTTAGCTTGAAATATCTTTGCAAGTGTTTCGGATTGCCTGAATTGCTACTCATCGAGATTTTTCAGCTTTATTCGATGATTCGCAGTCGCAGCTGTTTCCTCGTACAATCATTATTTATCTAGCAGTGCACAGCCGGCATTCAAACGCTTCACTCAATACCATCGTCTAGACTGGGAATACACATCATTGCGTTCACTTCAGCGGGAATATCTGCATTGTTTCAACAGCCCTCGATGAAATTTTTCATCACCGTGTATAGTATGAACGTGTTTTTTTTTTAAAATAGGCGCAAAATTCAGTTCAATGACAATTCTGGCTAAAAACCAGAATAACGATATTGTGGTTTCAATGACGCGTTTATGTTTTAATTTGAGTTGCGCAAATATTGTTCAACGAGTTAAAATCAACGACGATTATCCGAAAAAATTACACTTCCGCAAAGTCAATTTAAATTCAATGCTATGCTTTGCACAATGAGATGCAAATGTGCGTTGAACTGCAGCTTTAACGAAATGTATGGTACAGGATATAAGTTTGGAGGGTTATTTTGCGATGCAACGGTACGTTTGCTCGGCACAATAGAGGAAGAAAATGAAGTCTCGATATGATCCGGCGATGAAGAGTTGGATATGAGTCTGAATGCGGTTGCATTTGCATATCTATAATCCGGCTACATGGGACCCCCGACGATATCTTGCTTCTGGATTTGACTTTACATTTGTCGACACGGTTGAAGAATCCACGCAGACTGAATAGAAAAAGTTTTTCTTTTACCGATAATTGTTTGAACCAGCGTATAAAGGCTTTTGTGCTTATCATTATGTTCGCCCTGATTTATCTCTTCCCTTGTCATACCATATTCTGAACTTTTTACGAGTTTTTATTATTATTATTATTAAGTGAAGAAAGAAAAACTAAATCATATGCTTGACTTTGTTTGTTTTTCAACTCGGAACGTTCGCTAATTATTCTTTCACTCGTTATACTTTGCCTCGTTAGCGCGGTATGGCTGATAATTCGATTAGCGTATCTCGGACGAATTCTGTAAGACATCTGCATCGTTAGAAGAAGCTTTCAAATCTTTCATTACAGCGGTCTTTGTTTCGTTTGCCGCGTTCTCCTTTCAATTGACTCACGAATTACTTCAGACTGATTCTCTTTGCATCCCAGAGATTTTAATTAATCTTAAAAATCTGAAACCAGTGCGGTACAATGTGTTTCTCATTTACACCGCGTACCCAAGTGCATACAGAGATGTTCTTTGTACCAGAAAAATTTCTTTTATATGTCGTCAATATTAATTCAACATGAGTGTATATAATTCCATCACCGAGACTTAATTAAAATTCCGTTCAAGCCGATATCGTACTTTTATTACAACGATAACCAGCTTGATTTATAGTAAATTTTATCTGCACCAAATATTACTGCAAATCGTTTCTTGTATCTATCATTCATATCGTAAAGTCATACCAGGACCCAAATTTGTTTATAATTTCCACAAATAAGAGATTTTTTCAAGTACTGGTCTAATATTGGTTGAAGAATATTTTTTCCATAAAAACTTAACAGTTTCGATTTCAAAGGAAAAACAAAACCTCACATGAAATACTTCTCAAGAGTCAACATGCATGGCAAACGAAGAAATTGGGTGCATTCGAATTGATTGTAAGTTCTTTTCTCATCTCGAAGCTTGTACAGTGCAATGAATGTATTCGTTAGCAGTGCAAAGCACAATACCTCAATCAGAACTTCGAGTGTCTACAAGTCGTGTAGTTAATATTCTTTTATAACAAACTGCTGCAGGCCGTAAGAATGCGGCACAGCGTCTGCATTGAGAGAAAACTGTATTACGTATCGTAATGAATATTTATCACACAAGTAAGCGTAAAAATCTGTGCTTGTGTGTGGTTTCCGATAGTGAATAAAAGCTCTGTGTTGATAGCATTGTGGAAATATTTCTGCAGCTGCGATAAATGGAATTATTTCACAAGTAAATATATGATCGAGGATAATTCTTTCAGGAATCGGGTCTGTGTTCGATGATCAAGAAACATCGGTCAAATACTTTTTATTGATTTAATTTTCTAATTAAAACTTGAAATCTCTGTTATGTAAAAGAGAGAAATCGATCAAGTTTGTTCTTGCTTAGTTTTTTTCCTGTCTTTTTTTATTTATTACATTTTAATTTATTTTTGTCCTTTTTGTCTCGCAAAAAGCGAAAATCAATCCTGCAGCTACATATTGCATTTAATATTTCAATTTTAACGAAACAGGCTGCACAGCTCAGCGTCTGCGGTTGATCGAATGACGTTCCGAAAGCGCCTGCGGTTAGGCAACTCGCTTTACGCAGGCGTAACGCAGCGCTCGCCAAATCGAATCAAAGTCTCCCATTCACACGGCGCAATTTAGGCTCCGCTCAAAATTCAGACTATTCAGTGACGCTAACCTCGTTACTGCAGGCAAATCGGATTACGGATTATACTGATCCTCCGGTAACACCACACGCAGGAGTGGACCTCTGACCGACGCCACCCTGGGGAGAAAATTGTAGTGAAAAAAGCACCAAAATCACTTCTGGTACAGATGAAGCGTTACTAGAGGCGGTCAGCACAGTCATTAATTCGTAGATTTTAAATTATAATCAAGTACCGTATTTATGAACGGTTCGACTGTCTCTCAGCATGGTCATTTGCACAATTATAGAAAATTGTACCATTCTTTATCCCGAAACTAAGTCTTGATACCAGTGCAACGGTATATGCACACGGATAATTTTTCTTACTCTTCTAAACTCAAGAAAATTGTTTTGTAGACGAATTTTGAAAGATACTTTTTGCAGGGGACACAAGATTTTTTTGTGGGAACCAAAATAAATCAAATGATATTGCTTTAAGATTGCAAAATAATGTAATCGAACTAAATATATTTACACATCCGAAATAAAGATATTGATTCAGTCACATAGTTATTTCATGATATTTTCAAAATAATTAAGTGGCCTTGGGTACGTTCAACAAAATTAATTTACGCTACTTACTAAATCTATTCAGTGGATAAAGTGAAGTCAAATTCGATACCGCAATAAAAATGCAAAAAATTTTCTTGCAGAAGAAAGTACTTTCTGTGACGGAACGAAAATCTTTTCTCGTTAGAAAAGTGACGTGACGAATTATTAGAATGGATTCCGTTCGCTAATATAAAAAAATCAGCGCAACTAAATAATTAGTAGTCAAATATCGCATCTTATAAACCTCCCATTAACAATGGCATAATTCTTCTGCCGATGTTTAATGTTGCACTGAAATTTGTTGAAGTTGAAATTAAATTAAAACGAACATTTTTTTTTTTTATTACAGTGATTGGAAAATTGTTCAACAATTTTTACAAAATGATCTCACCATGTAAAATCTGACTTTGAAATCTCAACTTAATTTCTCCGATTGTGGTACCAAGGGTTGTTTCCACCGCAGCCTTACACGACTGTCAATGAGCCGTCGGTTCTGATCAGAGGGTGATGGACATCCTCGAAGTTCGAGCTATAGGTGATTCCTATCGAGTCGCTGTGCATCTGCATGCAGATTGCGTAATTAGCATCAAACGCAGAATTCGTACCAACGCCTGGGATCCAGGTATGCAAGTACGTGTATCGTACAGTATAATATGCAGTAAATATACGTACATGACACATGTTACACGCAGTGGAGCGTTCATCTATGTTGTTTGAAAATGCGCCCCCAGAACCTTCGAAGAACTCGATGCATACACGGATACAAATTACTCGTTTTTCCGATGTCTCTGGTTCTCCGTTTTGTCTCTATTTCTGCACCGCATCAACTGTCGCGACAATGAAAGGAAAAGAAACGAACGAAACTCGGGGCAAATCGGAAAATACGCCTCTGGCCAGCTCATTTGCCGCAATATTATGCATGCATTTCATGATAAGCAAGAAAAAAAAAAAAACACGTTCAAATTGGAAACAACGTCAAAAATGAGAATTTCCATAGAATTTCTTATGCCTCGGAACCTTCTGAGATTGTTGTCGATTATTGAACTCAGATTTCGGAATCTCTTTCGCATGACGACTTTAATTAGATCATTAGATCGTACTTATAGGTATACACACAGTAAACAATCAACTTCTTTATCGATTTATTACGAGAACTTTATCGATCGCAACTTACACGGTTCTTAATTGAGTTATTAGAAAGATAATCGAATGGCAATTGATCGGCTGTGATTGATATATGATAACATTACGGAGATACGAATTTATAACCGGCTTTGAGATTTGTCCGAGAAGTAAATTTCTGAGTAAATCTTAAAGTCTGACGGTCTGCTAAAGCCATAATGGTGTCTGAATTGTAAAGGAAACACTCGCCATATTCTGAAAATTAAGTTTGGGTTTTACGGTCGAGTGTAAAAATGTACCGTTTCGAAGTTTAACATGCAACTTTTATTCCGCTTTAGAGAAAACCTAAGAGATTGCTGCATTCGAGTTTCGTCGATCCTACATTTTTGTAAAACACTCGGTATTAGAGTTTCCATTTATTGTATTTTATTGCCGTTTCATGTCAGGAATAAAATCACTTTAAAGCATTTTAAACTTCCGCCTAAGGCGTAAGTTCAGCTTCGTTAGTTTCCCTTGCGCTGTTTTCTTCTTCTGAGTTTCACTGTGTTATTCTCCAAAGTCGGTATGGAAGTTTAATTCTCAAAGAATTCTTTGTTTCACGTTGATGAATATGCAGAAACTGGACTGAAACTGATTTTCACTATTGACAGGGTTCATTGCGAGATGATCAAGGAAGTTGAACAGGACGGTAGCAATTGTGGTAATTAAGAAACGAAAACACTAATTCAATAGCAATGCGTTGTAGAGGTTCGTGAAAGAGGAAGAGACGATGTATTTAAGATGACAGCATCATAAAAATTTGCACACAAGTTCGGCGGTGTAAAGCGTCTCAATTAACAACGTTCATTCGTATGAATCTAAGAAAGCAGTGAAGTCACGTAGGTGTTTGCTTCGTCGACGACGTTCGTCAATACCGAATTAATCTCGCTGTTGACCTGGGTGATGGCGGTGCTCTTGACGGCTGCTATGACGATATTAATAACCGCATTGGCCATCCAGTCAGTCAGCACGTTGCCACTAAGCTGGGCAGTGGTTCGTCTGTGTTCAGAATTTGAAAAAATTTGAAACATTGTGAATAAGGTAATTACAACGAAGGCTGTGAATTTTCAAGCGTTGTAATCCCTGTTGTAATTACTTGGTTTCGATGAATTTTAGGACATCGGCATATGAGTTAGACGCACAACTTTACCCTGTGGCAAGTCCATTCTCGATCAAAAGGAAAAACAAACTTACTTGCTAAAGTAAACCGAATTGAGCTCAACTCACCCGATGCTGTTGATCGCGACAGTATCCAAGGCGAATGTGTAATTCTTCAAGTTCGCGCTGAAGCCTACGGTGGTGTCGATCTTCCTGGCGGTTACCTTTGCGGTTCCACTCTCTTTCAGACTGCCCAAAAGTTTCGCGTAGTACGTGTAAGCGACCTGAAATGAGGTAGGGTCGAAAATTCAGAAAGAGAATTAAAATCATGAGGTCGTAATTTATATTGTACACCATCGGTGATTACTCACCGTTGCTACGTCGACTCCCATGTTAGCATCGAAACTTAGAGTTTCTCCATCGTATCCAAGATTTATGTCGCCGTAACGTTTCACTGATGACAAACCAGTCATCTCTCCGTCGTACAGCGAAAGACGACCACTATAGGTGATCAATAGTGGTTTCTTCAAAAAAGAACGTCACAATGTAATTAAACAGGAGGATTACTCTGGCTGATTTATAATTAAAATTACACCTTCAATCCTTGCAATACAATAGTCAAGCTGCATTTTATAAACTGGCAAATATACTAGAGCATGACGTGAATTGTTACCCTGGCTACACGCTGGTTTTGACGACATTTTCGCGGCGCCGTTCGCTCAAGAAATTAACAGTGAATCAATGGATCTCATTGTCAGTGAAGTTTGAGACATACTTTGACATTGGAAATCACTGCTGATTTCCAACTGACAAACCTTTCGGAAATTTAAATGGCAAAATCGATCTTTCACAGCCCAACGTGATCAGCAGTACGGATTTCACTTTCTGCACGCAAGCCAATACGGATCCACGTTGAGTGAGGTCAGTGACGTCAGGCGAGAAGGTGAATTCTCGCATACTCTCACTTTCCCTGCAAAGTCACTCTCGCTTTCAGCCGCGTTTCAAATCTTTCTGGAGTAAGGCCTCACTTTCCATTGCCTTGAACCGAAGACCTGGATCTCCACTGGGTGGCCTCCTTACCTCCTTCACCTCAGCATCGTGATTTTCGTTTCTCGACCCGCCGGCTTCTACTCCTTGCAGTCATTCGTTTCGACCCCTCGGAAGATCTTTCTACGATTGGTATCCTAAATCCCAATTAGCCAGTGCGTTGTGTCGACCGTCTATCTTTTCAATCGTCCAAAGTCAACGATATCGAGTCCTTTCGACCACCCGCAGCAAATCCTTCGCGTGTTCAACAGTTGACACTCGATAATCAGTCTCGTTCCAAGCTTGGAGCTGAATGTGTGACTCGTTGTGTTCGACCCGAACCCTGAGCACGACGGTTGCTCAACGGCATTACTCGACTTGACGTTCGTTCCCTGGCGGAAATGATTTTCCCGGAATGTCTAATCCGTCCGCTTCACTCTGATCTCGACTCGAGGCTCATCGACGTACTTTTTCCGAACTCCGTACTCGATACCTGGTTCAGGAGTAAGTCAGACTGTGGGTTATCCGATGACCCAACTTTCGCCCGCAAGAACGAAGTCAGGCCGAGAGGAGACCTTGACAGATTTCACTCTCGCTTTCGTTGAAGGTTTTCAAACCTAGAAATCGCTTTCATACTTCTTGGTTCCTGCCTCAGCTTTCACCCTACGACCAACCGACTCGTTCCGGTGACCCAAAACTTTCCTCTTCCTCGTCGTGCCCTCGAAGCCCACTTTCCCCGTCACTGCTTTCGGGTCATTCCTCGCTTGAACCAGATCCGTACTTCAGCCAAGGGTACT
Organism: Neodiprion lecontei; assembly: GCF_021901455.1. Classification (NCBI taxonomy): domain Eukaryota; kingdom Metazoa; phylum Arthropoda; class Insecta; order Hymenoptera; family Diprionidae; genus Neodiprion; species Neodiprion lecontei. Next base: position 26,298,091 of record NC_060263.1, read on the forward strand.
ATCCAGGCCAAAGCCGCTGGCTAAGTCGACCATCCAATGAACACTTTTTCTTTCGTTGTAGAGATGCTCACGTAGCAAAAACACCAGTGCAAGTAAGTTCGGTTTCTTTCCACTTTTCCCAATTCGATTAAATTCGAGTACATCGGTTGAAAGTCGATTCGTCATTTCACATGTAGGTCGTTAAACGTTATGCAGATTTTTCGGGTATAGTGTATGATTGATGCACAATACGTGTGCCTTTGATGGTTCGCATGATCATATTTTGTTTATTGATAGTCGCTAAATCTTTCGAGTCTCTACAATATCATGATATCATTGACAAATAATAGTGTAACTCCAATTAAAATTCCGACTTTGCAAAACGAATGATAATCGCACAACAGATTGGGCTTCGCCTCCTTATACAAGATCATGACCCTGTAATTTTCGCTGAGCGACTTATCACCGTCATCGATAACGATGATCGAACCGATAGAACCTTACTCACTCTACAATAATATACATTCATCGGGCACTCATTAGTTTGCATCGAGATCATCTGTTGTAGTCGATTTGCTTTTTCAAAGATTCAAAACACCTGGTTGATCGATTAGGATCAAGGATCACACGATCGCCGCGAGACTTTTAATATTAGAAGAACAATAATGCAGAAGGCGATTATTTCACAGATTAAAACTCCGCTATTTTGTTACTCAGCCTATAAATGAATATATATATGCGTGTGTGTGTGTGTGAAATGTTATGAAATTCAACTTGTATTTATACCCTAGAGCATAAATTGCAACCCTACGTCGCTAGTCAGCGAATTTGTAAGATTGCCACACAAATTTATTCTTCTGGTTCTTTTTCTCTGCTAATTTTCCTCTCATCTGTCTTCTGCAATTGAATTTAACTCCAACTTACCACGGAGAAGGATTCCGTGACGTTCGGAATTGACAGCGGCTCAAGACTACTTTCACTGACAAAGGCCTGCACATTTGCTACCACTTCGTCGACATAGTCGTTCAGGGTAGCCGAATAGGTGGTGGAGCGTTTTCTGTAAAACAAGCGTACTCTGGTCAAGAATCCGTTGGTTGCTTACATCGTCACGTAAGCGGTGGAAGGATTATTCAAAATAGGGTATTAAAAAAATGTTCAAACTTCTGTATCGGATATGAAAAATTATTCAGCATTCGAATTTCAGGGTGTTTCTGCAAAGTTACCAAAATTTCTCATTCAAATACCGCATAGAATGTTTTTGTTATTCCTTCAACTCAATTCATCTTAATGCACTCAGGAATCAAGCATGACTTCATGAAAACAAATGTCACAATAATAAGTTTCTTTGCTGATGACTGAGGATGCTAGAAACAAGGACCAACCATCGCAGTATTTTTTTTGCGATCCCAATATAGACGGACAATATATTTTTAATCGATGAATTGGCGAATGGATAATAAGGCTGCAACTGTAATTGGTTCATTTCATTTCAACTGGTCTTTTTGTCTACCTCGATGTATTTATGCTCGATCCGAATGATTAAGATTAAAAATCTACGATATGAGAAATGACATTAGATGTGGCGCGACCGTATGACGAAATCTCTGCAGCAAACTAAATACAGGAAGACCTGATTGTTGCCTAAATTCGTGATCTTCAACTATCGATAATTGGGTTGAATAGCGTTGCTATGGTAGTTCTACCGATTCGAAACTTCGACAACTTTGGCAAGTGAACGAACTGATTCCAAATTATTATTTCAGTTGTGTATAGGTAAATATTTCACTGAACAAGAACAAGAAGTAACGCATATGTAATCTTACTGGTGCGTTTTGGTCGCAGAAGCCACCGCTACGAGGACGAGGAACAGTGCCGGAACAGTCTTCATGGTGATGAGACAGTGACTAGAGTCCGTAACTAGAATGCTTTATTTTATAGTTTTCTCGCAAAAATCATCGAGATTATCTCGGAAAGATTATTTACACACGACGTAAGACCTCTTATATTATATTATCGGTCACCACAACGTTCGCACGTGCGATAAGTGCATATTCCTATATTACAGATAAAATTCATTTGGATAAAATCTCGGCAGGTGTGTACAACAATTACATTGGTATTTATATACACCAAAGATATTTCTAGTTATTGTTAATGTGCGGTTATTAACCATTATCATTTTCAACCGTTGCCCAAAAATACAGTACCGGGTGAAAAATGAAAATGCGATTTGTTTCTATAACCGTAAATCTAGTATACGGTATTATTCTTTTCAATCGTGATCACTCGTACCAAATTTTATAGTGATTCCAATAATATTCAAATCATTAGTGTGACAGTACCTATTTTAACAAAATCTTCCGATACCTAAGACGAATAAAATATATGGTTCTTCCGAAGGAACATCGAGTCATTGTGTTTTTCGAGTTTTCTCTAAACTTTGCAATTAGGACCGAATACAGGCAAAATATTATCCTTTCGAAACTATTTACGATTTCCTCCCAAAAGTACATGACGAAAATAAAACAAAAATTAAGACAAAACCAGAGTTTCTAATATGATTTTCGCATTGTGAAAAGGACGGATGAAGGAATCACGGAAATTTATTACTTTAATTGTCTTTATCAGCAAATGAGGTTCGGTACTCTGAAGTTCGATTGAATCAAGCGGCGAGATAAAGAATACTCGAGGACAAAAAAAATCACACAGAACAATTGTTATATTCGTTGTGGTAAAAAACCGGTATCAAACTACGTTGTGAATTATGTATGTTCAATATAAATCGCTTGTGTACACCTATCTGCCATCTGATTGAAACGATATATACCTACACATAATCGATTATATTGTAGTCTGGTGGTGATATCGACTGTTGATTGGGCCGCCTGACTGGCACCTGCACGGCTTGATTGCTCGAATATACATGTATGTATGAGACATCATGCATGATCTTACATACCATGGAAAAGTGTCGATTTTGCCGGTTATCTTCATCTCATTTCATCAATTAATTATTTTTTGAGTTTGTCCATCGTACCGAGTAATAATTGTATTTTTTCTCACATTTTTCAATTCCTGTGAATTCGTGAATGTTACTCAAATTTGTCTCTTCGCACTGCACTTTATTGGGACACATAAATCGAGAGATGAAAATCGTTGGACGAAATCGTCCGGTCAAATTTACGATAATAATAATGATTTGATATTTTGCCTAAAATTCACGACTGGTGTCAGATTTAAAAGAAATTTCGCGCATTCATTATCGGCTTATCAGTAATAACGAAAGTACCAATTGCTTTTTATTTACTTTCTGCCGTGTGCATTGGAGTTGGATCAATATTTTGTTACACACATCTAGAACTTGTAAAAATGCTCGTGGTGCGGAAATATAATCGATGCCTATAACATAGCAGATTGACCATCTTGTACTCCTAGCAGAATTTCATTCGCTAATTTATAAATGTACATATTTTCTGCGAAGTAAAAAAAATTTTTAAAATCAAATTTCTTCATCAACCGTAAGTCACTGCACGTAAATGTTCTTACGAACAATAATCCATCTCTCTATAATGACTTTGAATGCAAAAACATGTTACAATCGTCCCGAAAGAACCAAAAAATGGTTTGTTGGAAATGCATTTTCATAAACACTCCATATGAGGGATTCCATTTATTGTATTTTACTGCAATTTTTCGTCAGCAATAAAGCTTCGTTATTTTTTGCTTTTCATTCCTCAGCGCTTTTTTCTGCTTCGTAGTTTCTCTACGCTATTCTCCGAAGTCGTTGTGGAAGTTTAACTCTCGAAGAATTGCTCGTATCGTATACATGAACTTGACTGATATACCGACTCTCACAAGTGACAAAGTTCATTGTAAGATGTTCAAGGAAGTTGACGAGGATGGTGGCAAGTGTGGTAATAAATAAAACAATAACAGTAATTCAATAGCAATGCGTTGTAGAGGTTCGTGAACGAGAAAGAGACGATGTATTTAAGATGACAGCATCGTCAAAATTTGCACACAAGTTCGGCGGTGTAAAACGTCTCAATCAACAATATTCATTCGTATAAATCTAGGAAAGCAGTGAAGTCACGTAGGCGTTTGCTTCGTCGACGATGGACGACAATACCGAATCAGCTTCGCTGTTGATCTGGCTGATGATGCTGCTCTTGGAGACTGCCAAGAGGATGTCAGCAACGGCGTCGGCAATCCAGTCAGTCAGCACGTTGCCACTCAGCTCGGCAGAGGTTGTTCTGTGGTTGGAATATGAATGAATTTGAAACATTTCGAATAAGGTCATTATGACGGAGGATATAAATTTTCAAGCGTTCCAATCCCGTTTATAATTATTGGACATTAGTGAGTTTTAGAGAAACGGTGTAGAAGTTAGTCGCACAGCTTTACCCTGCAGACAAATCCATTTTCGATAAAAACAATTCCCCCGTTAAACTAAATCAAATCTTGGTCAACTCACCCGATGCTGTTGACCGCAAAAGAATCGAAAGCGATTGTGTAATTGTGCACGTTTGCGCTGAAGCCCACGGTGGTGTCGATCTTTTTGAAGGTTACCGTTGCGGTTCCAGTCTCATGAAGACTGCCCAAAAGTTTCGCGTAGTACGTGTAAGCGGCCTGAAATGGGGTAGCGTTGAAAATTCAGAAAGAGAATTAAAATCATGAGGTTGTAATTTATATTGTACACCATCGGTGATTACTCACCGTTGCTACGTCGACTCCCATGTTAGCATCGAAACTTAGAGTTTCTCCATCGTATCCAAGATTTACGTCGCCGTAACGTTTCACTGATGACAAACCAGTCATCTCTCCGTCATACAGCGAAAGGCGTCCGCTCAAGGTGATCAACAGATGTGTCTGAAAAAAAAGAATGTAACAGCGTTACTAGACAAAAGGATTACCTACTCAGGAATGAATAATCAAAATTATAGCTTTAATCCTTGCAGGAGAATAGTCAAGTTGTATTTATTAGCGGGAAAAAACGTTAGAATGCGCAGTTGACTGTCACCCGAGTTGTTCATTGGTTTGACGACATTTTCACAGCGCCGTTCGCTCAAGAGATTAGTAGTGAATCAATGGATCTCAGTGAAGTTGAGGCATACTTTGACATTGGAAGTCACTGCTGATTTCCAACTGACAAACCTTTCGGAAATTTAAATGGCAAAATCGATCATTCTCAGCCCAACGTGATCAGCAGTACGGATTTCACTTTCTGCACGCAAGCCAATACGGATCCACGTTGAGTGAGGTCAGTGACGTCAGGCGAGAAGGTGAATTCTCGCATACTCTCACTTTCCCTGCAAAGTCACTCTCGCTTTCAGCCGCGTTTCAAATCTTTCTGGAGTAAGGCCTCACTTTCCATTGCCTTGAACCGAAGACCTGGATCTCCACTGGGTGGCCTCCTTACCTCCTTCACCTCAGCATCGTGATTTTCGTTTCTCGACCCGCCTGCTTCTACTCCTTGCAGTCATTCGCTGCGACCCCTTGGAAGATCTCTCTACGATTGGTATCCTAAATCCCAATTAGCCAGTGCGTTGTGTCGACCGTCTATCTTTTCAATCGTCCAAAGTCAACGATGTCGAGTCCTTTCGACCACTCGCAGCAAATCCTTCGCGTGTTCAACAGTTGACACTCGATAATCAGTCTCGTTCCAAGCTTGGAGCTGAATGGGTGACTCGTTGTGTTCGACCCGAACCCTGAGCACGACGGTTGCTCAACGGCATTACTCGACTTGACGTTCGTTCCCTGGCGGAAATGATTTTCCCGGAGCATCTAATCCGTCCGCTCCACTCTGATCTCGACTCGAGGCTCATCGACGTACTTTTTCCGAACTCCGTATTCGATACCTGGTTCAGGAGTAAGTCAGACTGTGGGTTATCCGGTGACCCAACTTTCGCCCGCAAGAACGAAGTCAGGCCGAGAGGAGACCTTGACAGATTTCACTCTCGCTTTCGTTGAAGGTTTACAAAACATGGGAATCACTTTCATAGGCCTTGGTTCTCGCCTCGGCTTTCACCCTACGACCGACTGACTCCTTCCGGTGACCCAAAATTTTCCTTTTGTAAAGATAATCGCATAACAGCTTTGGAATAACATTTTTATACAAGATCATGTTCTTGCAATTTTCGCTGAGCGACTTATCGTCATCATCAAGAACGATAATTGAACCGATAAAACTTTACGCACTCTATAATAATGTACATTTACCGGGCACTCATTAGCTTGCGTTAAGATCGTCCAGAGCAATTAATTTGCTTTCTCAAAGATTATAGCCACGAATTGATCGACTACTACGCCATTTACGTACTCGCGAGGATCACACAATCCCGCGAAACTTTCAATTACATAAAAATAAAACTACCGAGTGCGATTTTTTCACGGATCATAACTTTCTCACCATTTTATTACGCAGCCTATGTGTAAATATATTCATTAGATACTATAAAATAAAATTTGTATTCGAATCCTTATAGAGCCAAAGGTGCAATCCTGCATCAGTGGTCATCGAATTTGTAAAATTGCCACACAAATTTATTCTGCCAGTTTTTTCTCTGTTAATTTTTTTCTAAACTGTCATCTGCAATTAAATATAACTCCAACTTACCACGGAGAAGGATTCCGTGACGTTCGGAATTGATAGTGGCTCAAGACTACTTGCACTGACATACGCCTGCAGAGTTTCTACCACTTCGTCGACATAGTCGTTCAGATTAGCTGAATAGGTGGTGGATCGTTTCCTGTATAAGAAGCACAGTCAGGTCGAAAATTCGATAGATGCACATATCGTTACGTCAGCGGTGGAAAGCTTATTGATGAAAAGCATAAAAAAACATTCAAAACTTCTATACCCAATAACAAAAATTATCTAGCATTCGAATCTCGTAGTGTTTCTGCAAAGTTACCAAAATTCTTTATTGAAATTTTTCATAGAATGTTGATCCTTGAACTCGACTCATCTTAATCCACTCAGGAATCGAGCATCATTTCATAAAAGCAAATATCAGAGTAATGAGCTACTTTGCCAATAATTGAGGATGCTAGAAACAAGGACCAACCATCGCAGTATTTTTTTTTGCGATCCCAATATAGACGGACAATATATTTTTAATCGATGAATTGGCGAATGGATAATAAGGCTGCAACTGTAATTGGTTCATTTCATTTCAACTGGTCTTTTTGTCTACCTCGATGTATTTATGCTCGATCCGAATGATTAAGATTAAAAATCTACGATATCAGAAATGACATTAGATGTGGCGCGACCGTATGACGAAATCTCTGCAGCAAACTAAATACAGGAAGAGCTGATTGTTGCCTAAATTCTTGATCTTCAACTATCGAAAATTGGGTTCAATAGCGTTGCTATGGTAGTTCTACCGATTTGAAACTTTGACAACTATGGCAAGTGAACGAACTGATTCCGAATTATTATTTCAGGTGTGTATAGGTAAATATTTCACTCAACAAGAACAAGAAGTAACGCATATGTAATCTTACTGGTGCGTTTTGGTCGCAGAAGCCACCGCTACGAGGACGAGGAACAGTGCCGGAACAGTCTTCATGGTGATGAGACAGTGACTAGAGTCCGTAACTGGAATGCTCTATTTTATAGATTTTTTGCAAAAATCATCGAGATTATCTCGGCGAGATTACTTATACACGACGTGAAATCTCTTACGTTATTTTATCGGTCACCACAACATTTGCATGTGCGATAAGTGCGCATTTCTATATTATAATCAAAATTCGTTTTGGATAAAATCTCGGCATTTGTATCCAACAATTATACTGGTATTTATATACACCAAAGATATTTCTAGTGATGGTTAATGTGCGGTTATTAACCATTATCATTTTCAACCGTTGCCCAAAAATACAGTACTGGGTGAAAAATGCAAATGCGTTTTGTTTCTGTAACCGAAAATCTAGTGTAAGGTATTATTCTTTTCGATCGTGGTCACTCGTTCCGAATTTTCTAGTTATTACAGCAATATTTAAATCTTTATTGTGATAGTACCTACTTTACCAAAACTATAGTGTCACGTTATAACGCGCTGTGACCAGGGTTCCTTCTTCATATTTTTTGCTGTTGAAAAACATTCTTTATCATTCATAAATAACTAATCTTTTGATTAGGTACATTTTGTTTGAAGAAACGCCACGTCGTCATTGTGTTTCATACAGGCAGAAAATTTTCCTTCCGAAGCCTTTCACGATCTCAACCTAAAATCCCATGACAAAAAAGTGACAGATCAAGACAAAATCATGGTTTTTAATTTGATTTTTGCGTCGTTAAAAAGACGGGTGAAGGAATCACGAAAATTGATTACTCCAATTAGCTTTATCGACAAATGAGGTTCCGCACTCTGGAATTCGATTGAATCAAGCGGCGAGATAACCAATACTCGACGGCACAAAAAAAATACAAAGAAAAATTGTTAATTTTGTGGTGGTAAATAGCCGGTATCAAATCTCCATCGTGAATTATGTACAATAGAAATCACGTGTCTGTACCTATCTGCAATCTGATTGAAACGATATGCACACATAATCGATTATATTATAGTCTGGTGGTGATATCGACTCTTTAATGAGCCACATGACTGGAACCTGTACGGCTTGATTGCTAGAGTATACATGTATGTATGATACATGATGCTGGATTTTACATACCGTAGAAAACTGTCGGTTTTTCCGGTTATCTTCAGCTTATGTTATTAATTAATGATTTTCGAGTTTACTCGTCGCATCGCATAATAATTGTATTTTTCTTCACATGTTTCGATTCCTACAACTCCCGGTCTGAAATCTGTGACCATTTCTCAAATTCGTACTGTATTGGAAGACAGAAATTGAATTGAGAATCGTCAGGTCAAATTTGTGATGGTAAAAATATAATTTGATATTTGATCGAAAATAAGAATACGACTGGGTGAAGTGTTAAGTTTGAAAGTGATCTTGCGCACTCGTAATTGCCTTATCAGTCGTACCGAAAGTACCTATTATTTTTTATGCACTTTGTGCCGTGATATCGTAGCTGCATCAATCATTTGTTACCTATATCTACAACTTGTACGAATTCTTAGTGTGGAATATCATCTCTTAATTCATCGTGCGTTAATAGCTGGTTATCCATTAATAGATGTACACAATAGAAATTATTTCGCAGAATACGAAGAGAATTAAAAAAATATGATTTCAGATCAATCGAAGTAACTGTACGTAAATGTTTTACAAATAATACTCCATTTTTATGATTTCCTTAAAAATAAAAACACATTACGATTGTCCTAAAAGAGCCAAAAATGATTTGTTAAAAATCCCAAAAACTGAAATATAAAAATTCTCGGAGCCTGAAAATTTCTTTTGATTAGAGCTAAAAAAGGTCACCATTGAATTCGGGCTATAATTCGAAATAGGAATTTCCAATATTATCACATGAGGGTAACATTTTGCAGGAATTATCTTACAAAGTACGCAATAATAAAGCTGGAAAATATTTTATTTATCACTTTGGAAGAACTTTTATTTGATTCAAAAAAGATTTTTTATTTTGTTCAATTAACAAAAACAAATATTTCATAACTGCATTATACATACATATAAGATACTGGGATGTACAATTTCACACAAAATCCCGTAGAACAAGAAGTACTGATAATTAATACCCGCTATTACATTATGAATATTGATAGACATATGATAATGTTTTCGTGGATAATGAACCTGTAGTTTCATTTTCATTTTAATTATATGTTAAAATAATTATTGCTCGTGTATTTATTAAGTATTTTGGTATATCAACAATCTATCATAACGATTCATCACAAACCGCATTATAGAAATGCAAAACTCGATAAGATAATTATCATATAAAGGGTTGTATAAATTAAAAATATATAAATTCTTCTTACATCTAATACATCGATATCATGGAATCTCAAATATGCACCATATAAGTATGTATATCATCAACATACGCTTCAAGATTTACTCTTCATTTTAAAGTACGCATAAAAAATTTGCGTATTTGTGAAACATAACGCATAACGAAGAGTTAGAATACTTAGAGAATATATAGATATCGACATGAATAGTAATAAGACGTGTTAACCTGTTGACGGCAGTTTGGGGACTTCAAATAAGGAATTAATTGAACTTATTTATAAATTTCACGTCTGACAAAAAGTCGACTTGAAATGATACATTCCCGCCGTTAACAGGTTAAACAGATTAAAAACAGGCAAATTAATTGCTTAGTAGGTAAAGTGTAGTGAATATAATAATACAAATAACAATTTTAACAACAAAGTAACAATAAAGTAAATTCGAAAGTTTGGTGAAACTACGAGTAAGAAAACTGCGATAAATCGTGCCAAGCTCAAACGTTTCCTGGTTGATTAACAACTCTGCTGCCCGAATTAATCCTGCACTATGATTTAAGGTACCATTAATCGTTTTCAAAAATTCCTTACATCTCAATTCAAGGTAGAAAGAAACCCCAAGTTTTTGTGCAGCCAAGGTTAAACTTGTGGCGATATATAATTTTAAAAAAAGAAATTCATGTTGAAAATATCGCTGAAAAAAAATGGGTTATTCCTCGGTATATTAACGGCGAGTGCAACCGTCGTTTCGGTCGCCGCATCAGCTGCGACACCCCGATACACGAATAGTCATTTGGTGAGTAAAGCACTGACGTTGAAATCTTCCAGAACTTTATTGATGTTTTCTTTGACCCTTGCCTCGATGACCGGTGCCACTTTCCAACGCAGGGTGCTTGCCATCCAGGATGAAATCTTTGACGCCAACCAATTCAAACCTCCCAGACCCGTTACATGGGCTTCAACGTCGCTGTAAAAAATATTAAGAAATTTCTTCCTCTAACCTGGGTTGATGCCTACAGTTTTTCAAACTGAGGTGCAGTTATTTCACTAATTTCTGCCCATACTTTTAACGTAAATTTCGTTCCGATTCCTTGGCAAACGCTTTGAATTTAATTTTGTATTATACTGCAATTTTCTCACATCAAGATTTCAACAGTTGCCTTCATCGAAATTTCCTCCATTTCACTGAACATTAACTACTAAAGAAAGTTACTAAATGACAGAGATAAATCGAGAAGCACTGCAAAAGAGTTGAAGAAAATAGAAAAGTAATGCAAAGGAATCACCAAGTGTTGTGAAAAAACACAGAGTCTACATTGCAGAGAAGTTGAGCAAAAATTCGCACTGGTTTTATCTAAATAATTTTGTAACTTTTCTCGGCAACGCGTCTATTCGCAAATATCAATAAAAAAAAATATATATATATATTTATTCAGAGGAAGACTTCAAAAAATTCAAAAAGTCAATATGAAACCACCTCGACTATCGACATATTAGAAAACGGCGTAGTCTGTAGATACCTGATGTTTGTAATCTTGAAATCTGCCAAACGGATCTTTACGTCCTGGTCCTTTTTATCGAGGACAAACTTGAAGAGAGCCTCATTACGACCGACGGTTGTCTGTATAGCGCCTGTCGGTCCAACGTCCATCAACTTCGCCTCGTAATGGTCGTAAGAGATCTGCAAATATGGAATCATCCGTGATCCAAATTCATTACAAGTTTCGCCTTTTAAATTTCACTCAATCTCGATGCATTATTCTCGCGAGAACTTGCGAACCTTGAGCTCTGCCAGACCGACTGTCCCAAATATAACGATATTTCCATCCTCGACTGCGATACTGACGTTGCCCTTCCTGGATATCGTGGCCAGATTCTGGAAGATGCCATTCCTCGCAGTGAAACGACCCGTCGTCACAACTCCAGCTAATTTCTTTGTAAAAGAAGCATCGATGTCCGGTGTCGGTATGGTTGAGACTTTGAGTTCGTTGATTCGGTTATTCGCGTTGGCGAGAATTTTATCGAATATATCGTTTGTCACCACATTCACCGCTTTGCTGTGCTCCCTGTAAAAAGCAGTATTTTTATTATCATTTTAGAGCATTCTACGTTACCTAGATAACTCTCTTGGATAAATTATCCTCATCCCATATCTTTTATAGAGATACTGTGACTTAAGGTAATCTCCATCTTTTTTCACGATACAGAAATAAGATAACTGCTTTCCAAGGAAACCAAATATATCTTTTTCAATCAGTAAAACATTCAGTTCTTTTAGAAAAAAGAATGAGAACATTGTGATAATTAATAACTTCTTTAATTTATATCGTTATCTTTTTTACTACGCAGATGAAAATGAGGATAATTTAATTTCTTAAACAGATAGCAGACATGAGAAACTATCTTTCGTGATATGTAGATGAATTTTCGTTCGGACAATATTATATTCATCTACGTGATAATACTCATTATTTTGCACTACGGAGGGATAGTTTTACTTAGCTGACTATTTCTTGTTTGATTATACTTACGTTATGGCATCGACTAAATCAGACTCGCCTTGGAGAAGATCGCAGGCAGATAATTCAACGATAACTTCATCGAGCTCCATTTTGAGCAAGTGATTCAAGCGACTGGTGAGATCCATCCACAAGTGAGCACCCAAGGTATCAGCTTAGAATAAAATGAGTAATGAGTCAGAAGAAAGACGACGGAAATAACACAAGCGGATTACCAAATACTTAGTGCGTTTAGTATATTTATTCTTATTACTGAACGGAAATACAAAAAGCCGAAGACTCAGGTGCGTTGTACGATATCTTTGAGTATTATTTTATTGGTATTATTTTACAAAACAGGCTTGGCTTTTTCCGGAAATCATATTTCGTAAACATGTGTTTAAAAATGAATGTGCTTTTTCAATGAGTGTGAAAATCAATAATAAATCAAGAGACTCTGTCCACCGCCTAAAAAAACTTAATGAGTATTTAAGAAATGTAAAAAAGAGTCATAATGTACATCAACAAACGAATGTTGCGAGTATAATGGATTCGAGGATTGAAATATTGATCTAAAATTACCCATTTTCAAACTGTAGTTTTAAATCTCTCAAATATTGTTTAATCTCTAGTATTCACGTTCATGATCTTTGACACAAACGATGAATCACGGACGGTGGTGAAAAAAAAAATGGTACAATCAAAATGTGATTAAAATTATGCCACTGAACTATTCTCGGGAATCGACGTTTACTCACAAAGTTCATCCCTGTCGAGTTGACCGCTTATCTCGCCCTCGCTATCGCGATACGTAGTTTTTATGAGAACTTTCTCCGGTTTATACTCGATGGCGTAGCTGTTGTTGGTCAGGAAACAGTCCTCTATTGGATAAACTCCGATTGACCCTTTTGCCTTAACATTTTTAAAAATTATTCTGCGCGAAAAAACACGCAGAGTATAAATCAATTCTTGTGTCTCAAATTTGTCCGAAGTACAGCACACGTTGATTTGAACGAAATTCTTAATTTTCGAAAATTAAACATCACGGTGACATGTTGTTTTAAAAAGTTGCCCATCAGTTTTTAATAATATTTTTAGTGATTGATAATAAAACGAGAATTATCATAAAATAGAAAATAGTCTTATAAACCAATCCAATTTGCATTCATTTTAGTAACCGTGAGATCGTTTAGCAATGAACGGCAATTCACTTTTTATTGCAAAATACTTACGAAATTTGACCAGATGTGGTCAAAGGCAGAAAAGCGTTAAGGGCAGTGTTTTGCACGAAAAATTCTCCCGATACCTCCAAATCACCGACGTCGATTTCAGCTGCCAAGAAGAGGAACTCGAATCGCGCGGTTACGCCGGTAAACCGGAAATCCGGCTCACGCAGAAGTTTGAGGTTCGTCAACTCTCTAATTGGAATTATACGAATTAAATCAATTACGATTTATCAACGTCCAGGTTTTTTCAAACTCATTTCATCTCACTGATTACTAATAAATTCCGGTTGTTCCACAGAAATTGACAAATTGTAATTCTTTTTCTTATCAATCTGGAGCTACTCCATTTTTGAAAAACAATTCGATTCAAGTTAACATTCACATACGAAATATAATGCAATAAAAATTGCAGGCCAAACAACCGCTGGAAACGAAGACATTTCGCGTGATATTTGACAGCCATTATCTTAACAACATGTTAATGACGTTAAATTCGAGGCGTTTACCCATGAAATTAATATTTGGTTTTTACAGATATTTCTGCAACTTCTTCCAATCACCCCATCAAATTATTGCGCTCTCAATTCCCGACGCGCCGAATTTGATTTTTTTTTAGTCCCAAGAATTTAAGAAGAAATAATATTCTAATTATAAATACTCACTATCCAAGTGATTCACTTACACGTGTGTGTCTCCCTTAACGGTGAAGAATACGTCCTTGAGAGGGTGCTGCTTAGCCGGGGCATTGCTCCATATTGATCGTCGCACAGCAGCATTCGTAAACGACTGAATTAATTAAAAACACGCTTTATTAGGATGCAAAATTTGAATCTATGCTTGGCTGTTGCCGCAAACCCTCTGTTGAAAATTTTAGTACAATATACCCTCGTAATCATCGTCTCGATAGTCTCCTTGGTCCATTCGATGGCCTGAGCGAGGTCCGGATTTTGTACTACAAAAACAAAGGAAAAAATCGAACAGAGAATAAAAGCCTGATGGTCTCTACTTTGCTAACCGAGCCACGGTTTCGAAATTTCGCAACGCTTCACGGAGGAATTTCCTTTGCCTACGGTGGTTCGTTGCAACTAAGGGTGTTGCAGCTACTCTAATGCTTTATACTGATATTCCTATTGTTGATAATAATATCATGGTCAGGGAACTCGGGAAAAATCATTCTCGGAGTTCTGCCGGAAAATATTACGACTTGCAGCATATCCTATGTAAGGATTACAAATCAAAGTTCCGCATGGGGATCTTTGCCTTGACTGCTTCAGAACGGAAAAAATTACACGGACACGAATCTCGAGATCGAATTGAAAAATCGTCATAATACCTGTTGAATTTTTCTCTGTAACATTGAAAAAAATAACGTCAACAACAAAAGAAAATCGGAAGAAGCAATGACCAGAAAGTCTTTCAAGATTTCCTGCCACGGTTTTTCATTACGAGGTATAAAAAACCTTGGATTCTGAGTCTACGAATTTTCTTATCTTGCAGGGAGTGAGTATCCAATGAACTAGAGATATGCGATTGATAAATTTAGAATACCTGGCCACTCCATGCAACCGTGTAACATATGCCGAAATGCGCTTTGATCAAACATCAAAACCACGAGCACTCGAATAAGGCTTAATTTTTTACTTATCGTTAATCGCCTAAACTGACGCTCGAGCTGTGATTGCAAGATTTACTGGAATGCATTTACGGATAAAAAGATTGCGATGCGTCACGTTTCGGCAATGAAAATCATCATGAAAGAACAATTATAAAATACGGGAGTGTTTTATGCCAGCCTGTCGTACGTTTAATTCATTCAAACTGTTAACCGAAAGTGCACACTGGTCGGTACAGTCGTTTTATCGCCTTAGCGTCCCAGAAATTCCAGAATGATGTATCGGTGATTGAAACCACTAGCCTACAGACAATAGTTCGTGTAATTGGATAGATTTCTGGTAGTTCAAAGACGGACTAGTTTCTTTCTAACTTCTTTTGTTCTATCTGTTGAATTTCGTAACGGTGAATAATCATACCTTTGAGCACGTCCATCCTTGTTCTTCGGCTTGTCAAAACCGCCTACAACACAGATGTTCACGTTGCCCACGTCGCGGTATTTTCAGGGATATACACCACATGTGACAGCCGCGTGTCACGTTACTACGCTCTTCGAATGAACGTCTAGTCTACCAATCAGGACTTATCCACCGCCGACAGACTCATCCGAGAATTTTCATTCATCGTCAGTCGCTCAATCTTTCTCCGATTCATCCTACGGTAGTCCAATCATAAATCATCTGCGTTACCGATGATGAATCGCTTTCACACAAGGTTCTGCGATATCTGGTCATTTTGTTCACACCGATAAGCCTTCAATTGTTGACTTTTCATTATCGATCCGGTTGATCACTCTTTTCATTCAGCGTACATTACCAACCGTTTGCCTTTTCATAATATAATGCGCTTAGTTCCGTAGCTACCGAGAGATAGCGCTATAACTCTAGTCTAGAAAGGCGGTTTTTGCTGGGTCGATGTAGATATCGGGTTTATCCGGCTTTGGCCGCTTCGGTTCAGTTCGTCGATGTATCTTCGTGTGTTGTTTTCGAGTCCCTAGTGGAGTTTACAGGTGTGAAAGCCAAAATACACCAAACTATAGTCTGCGTCACGCGTACTGTTGTCTGGTGAAGTTCGAAAAACGGTTTTGATTGGTTGTATTTTTGGACAGAGGTTAGTGGGATTAGGTTATGTCATTCTCGAACCGTAACCTGTTTTTAAATGTCTATTCATTCCCGCTGCGTGCACGCTGCACGAATTGCGATTGGAATGCATCGACTGTAAGCGTGGACTACGACTTGAAAGAGAAAGACTAGCTGACGAGGATATTATGGCTTGAGTTGGCACTACTCGAAACATGTGAAATACGGAAGAATGTTCCTCACGCAGCGCAAGATGAAACAAGCCGCGTTTTTCATCGTATGCGTTCTATTGGGTGAGTACGCACTCTTCAATATGCGTCTATTCGCCGTTTTTTTTATCGAAACCGCGCCGCCTCTTGCGGTGTCACCTTGCATTGTCAAGTCTCTGATATTGTTGGGGCATGTTGACTTCAACAATCAAGGTATGAAGATTAATTGCTTGGCTATTGATACAACTGTTACAAACCCAAAGAACACCAAATGATACCAATTTCAATAATACTTCGCCAGCACCTGAGAACCAACCTTCTGACTTCGCAAACTTGTTATTCTGTATAAATAAATACTACAATGAAGATTATTATTGCGCACACACAGAAACCCATTCATATTTGTATTATGTCTAGATCCACAGCTGGTAATTTGAAATATCGGTCATATGTGCAGCAAAACACGGTTCGGAGTCACTTCAGAATCGAATCTAACTTTCACTTGAAGACTAACCGACAGAGTGCTTGCATTTACCGTGTTAAAAAATCAAACTACGAACGGTTCCTAGTCGTTTGATGATTTTTTTGTGAAAATAATATAAACGAACAATTCTATTTGATTCTAGTTACGACACGGAATCAATATACACTTTACATTCTATGTTGATCATTCAACAGGTTCTTCACATCAATCTTTGTAACATTTTGCGCATTTCGTCATTTAACAAATAATTCATTTTTTTGTTCAATTGTTTGCGTTCATTCTTAGAATATCAGTCGACAACATTTTTGTTTGTACATGCAGACTTATCTCTCGAAAACTATACACGGAAACTACAACTAACATTTAAGTATTCGCAAAGTGGAAAAGGCACATTTGCTGCATAGCAACGAATTTGAAAGTTACTCCGTTTTGCGATCAAGTCGAAAAATCTATTCTTTATGTGAGTAAAAATGTAGAGTACAAACACTTTTTTTGCCTGTATACTAGCAATTTTCACATTTTGTCTCCTAAAGCTCTGACAATTTTTTTCCTATGAATAAAACAGGAATCTAAATACTTCTACTAATACACATTTACATACACAAATTTAAAATGCAATTAATTTCTTAATACTTTCAATAGTGACTGTCAGCATTACATTTTTGTTTCGTCAATCTGCCAGTCATACTAGTAATGCAATAATCGTAGTTATTGTGTCACAAAAAATAATAATAAGACAAGTTATCTTATCAGAAACAATTTGAACTCGCTTGCTTGCTAGTATAGCTGTTGACCTTGAATTCAATTAATATTTATGCTGCCATAAGCTTGTAAGAAATTTAAACAAGACGTCAAAACGATTTGAAATAAAGAAACGGTCTATTGCACAGTTATAGGCTTTTACAAAGGCTGGGCAAAGACTGAGGAAGAACAATCTTTCAATGATAAACGGCTCCGCCAAATCAAGCAAAACGAGGACAGTTTGAACGAGATTGAACCTGAAGCTATTGAAAAGATGATGGAGATGGATAATGATGTTCCTTACATTGAGATAAATGATCTTCAAGAAGCAAATACTAGGATTCGTGAACTTGAGGATAAACTCCATCGGATCGAAGCAAAAATCGAAAGCCGAGTACCTAAAAATTTCCCGACTGTTAAATTTTTGAATTACAAGAATCGAAAGCGAATTCTAGTCACTGGAGGGGCTGGTTTCGTTGGCTCGCATCTCGTTGATCGCCTAATGCTTGCCGGGCACGAAGTCATTGTCGCAGATAATTTTTTCACGGGTAGAAAACGAAACGTCGAGCACTGGGTGGGCCACGAAAATTTTGAACTGGTTCATCATGATATTGTTAGACCTCTTTACTTAGAGGTGGACGAAATTTATCACTTAGCTAGTCCTGCAAGTCCACCGCATTATATGCATAATCCAGTAAAGACAATTAAGACTAACACCGTTGGGACTATAAATATGTTAGGTGAGAAAAAAAGTCTCTGACAACCCAGGATCCTAATTCTTTTATAAAAACGTTAGCATTCCTTTTATATGATTAAATGTTTCAGGACTGGCGAAAAGAGTTGGTGCTAGGGTCCTTATTGCTAGTACATCAGAGGTTTATGGCGATCCTGACGAACATCCTCAGTCTGAAACATATTGGGGCCATGTTAATCCTATTGGTAAGTGAGAAAAAAATGAAAACCCAAAGTAACTGCAAGACCGAATCTTGATGTAGAATATTTTTGTATTTTATACTTGTATTTCAATCTATGGTACTCCAAGCGTTTGTGAATCTATTATTTAATTAAATCATACATTTTATAAATAAGTTTCATTATACATCTTTAGCAGTCAGAGATTTTAGTGGACGAAACAAGACATGTTAAAGTACCTCATCTTGAATATAACAGAGCAGCCTTCAATTGTTCGAAAACACATTAGCGAAAAGATCAAATTTCTAAACTTAGGACCCAGAGCCTGTTATGACGAGGGTAAGCGGGTAGCCGAAACGTTGAGCTACGCCTACATGAGACAGGAAGGAGTGTCAGTCCGCGTAGCTCGCATTTTCAACACCTTTGGTCCACGGATGCACATGAACGATGGCAGAGTTGTGTCAAATTTCATTTTGCAGGCCTTGCAAAATGATTCCATCACAATTTACGGAAACGGAAAACAAACACGCTCGTTTCAGTACGTCTCTGACTTGGTTGATGGACTGGTGGCCCTGATGGGATCGAATTACACTTTGCCAGTAAACATAGGAAATCCCATTGAACATACAATCGAAGGTATTACGAGTTTTCAGTAATAAATATCACTGAGATCAAGTTTTGCTGTACATCCTTCAGTTGGACATTCATGCCGGAATGTTCTACACTTTCAGAGTTCGCCTCAATGATAAAAGAACTGGTTGGAGGGACCAGTAAAATCGTGGAGCTTGCGGCAGTTGAGGACGATCCGCAGAGAAGAAAACCGGACATTTCAAGAGCGAAAAAGTATTTGGACTGGGAGCCAAAAGTTCCATTGTCCGAGGGTCTTGAACAGACGGTTGCGTATTTTAGGAAAGAATTACAGAGGACGAAACACTCACAGAAAGATGAATTTGAAACAAAGACAAAGGCGTCGTTGAAGAACGACCACGACATAATCGAACAGTTGTAAAAATTTTTGAGTGAATAGAGCAGGACGACAGAAAATTCATGAATGATCATGATGCCATCTTCACTTTAGATGGACAAACCATTATGTGCCAAATAATGCGCCGTCCAACGACACTAAATCCGATTGAAAAATAAAAAATATTCAATTCTGTCAATACCCACCGAGGATTTGACCCTAATCTGCTATGCTCGTAATTTTAGTCGTAATCTCTCGTTTTTAACAATACCGTCATATATTTCGAGCGACATGGACAATGTAACTGATTTGGAGAATGATTTTTCCCCTAAGGAGGATATTTAGTACGTCTATTCGACTTGAGTGTACGGTACGTAATCGAAAGTGACGTCATATTAGAAATACATTTTTGAGCTTCAAACATTAATAATCAAAATGACGACTGAATTATTAAAGTCACAAAACCAATTCTTTTTAATTACTATTGAGAATTTGAGCGTACTGCTTCTAAATTAGTTGGACAACCACACAACTGTGTCGACGTTGCTTTCGATTTAAGAATTGACATCTCGTGTGATACTTTTCATATATTCTGGTCGTAAGAACAATTTTATCTTTTTTTTTTTATAAATCCTCATCTGTTAGGTACTCTTGACTTAATTTTGCATAAATGTAACGTGTAAAGTGAATTTGAGGTTAAATCAAGAACAAATTAATCAAGACTTGTAATATATTGTATATTGTGCGTTGTATAATAAATAGCGTATATTTAAACTGATCGTTTGTAAAAATACACAAAGTACCTCGAAGCGGACACAGCTCATGAAAAATTCCGTACAGCAAGAGAGACTCATAAGTACCGTTAGTTCTGTCAGTAAATATTCGAAACTACCCATGATTAACGGAAACTAAGTTTTATGAAAGTCATTGTTTCGACTCGTTGGTGAAAAGTGTAATTGAGTAAACTTAATGAGAAGTGTTGTACACATAGTTGGCTTAATCATATCAATTAGGCAATTCAATACAAATTAGAATTGTGGATCTGCGGGCATGTTATTTTACGATAATTTAATGAACAAACGCACCGCTAAAAAGTCGACAGAGTCTGTTATTCGGGGTCAATTTTTTGGTGACAAATTTCTGCTTTGTCACTTCAAAACTTCCTGAGAAATGTTTAAATTCAATATACACTGGACTGAAGCTTGTCCGAGAAATTGTGTTATTTCAAATTTCGTACTAAAAAGCGTTGATGACCCTAAATAGCTGAACTTTCAGTGAGGCGAAAGTAAATAATGATCCAATTAGCTTAGTATTTATAAATAAAAAATTTTTGAACAATAATTCACCACGATTGAATTTTGTAGACACAAATGCAATGCCTGTTTGAAACTATTTCGCGATTTTTTACGCCAAGAGACACATTGTCTTACCAACAATTGCATGGTAGTTCCGGCAATAAACGCCAGATGTCGCGTCGTTCTCGTTGATGAAAATTGCCAGCTTCTAAATATATCACGTATCTTCGATTACGCGCCAGTATCGAAAAAGTTAGTGGTTATATTGTGTATGGCGGAAAAGACGTTGATTCGGTCGCGAAAGGTCCTTCGGAGGGGACGACGGGCTCGGTCAGAGTCGCAATTATAAAGTAGTACATGTATGTACATTATGGAAGCTTTAAGTGAAGTTTAAATCCGAAACAAATAGACATCTGCAAATTTTGATAATATGGATGATTATCCTTGGTCTCCAATACCAGATCACAAAAGGCACGATCATCAAAAGTAAACAGGAGACGATGTGTGCAATATCCGCTGACTAGATATTATCAGTCGCAAATGCAGTTAATGTCCGATGACGATGATTTGAAAAGCATGCGATGCGGCTAGCTCAAAATATGAGGACACGAAATATTACGAGCTTCGTAAGTTGAGGCCCCTCTTTCAGGAATGGTTTCAAAAGAGTCTGAAAGATACGTATGTGTAGATGTACAGCCATGTAGTTCGCGGCGAACAATGTGCATCCTGCATTCTTGCACGGATAGATACAAATTAAAGAATTGAGCTTGCGAGCAATTGGTGTCGGTGGCGAGGAGAGACACCAACTTATTTAAAGGGGGATATTGAGTGTAATGGGTGACGCGTGGGCCTTGACAGGGCGCGCGTGGTCGTCGTCCCGGTGAACGAGACCCCGACTAACGTTCCTAGTTGTAATCACTCCATCCGGGATACTGCGCCTTCACCATTGACACGATGAAGACACTAAGGCGTCGCCGGAGATGATCTAACCGCCTCCGCTCTCTACGATCCCTCTGCTTAAGAGGCATAAAAAGTAATCGGCTTCGCGAGATTGCAATCTGCACTTCGCTTCCTTTGCCTGTTCGGGTTTTTAATGGTGCCATTGGTGCCGCTATAACTTGTGAGTGTTTTTCGACAAAATTTCGCAATCAGAGTGTAAAGAGCAAAATCAAGTTGAATGGATCAATATGCCGAGTTTTTCATTGGTATTATCACAGGACCACGTGACAGATTTCAAGGTTAGTGCTATTAATCTGGCGAAAAATGGGTCGTTTTTGATTATTTTAAATTAAAACGTTCGAAATTATTAAACTTCGATGGTTATGTTATGGGCTCAGTTTGTTCACCATAGAGATATCCACACATGACTTGAAAAAAATTTTCAAGTGGTTGTCACCAGAGTTGATCAGAAC
The DNA here is from genome assembly GCF_021901455.1 of Neodiprion lecontei. Lineage (NCBI taxonomy): Eukaryota > Metazoa > Arthropoda > Insecta > Hymenoptera > Diprionidae > Neodiprion > Neodiprion lecontei. The sequence continues at coordinate 26,320,397 of NC_060263.1, forward strand.
AGATATTTGTAAGTAAGGTGCAACAATTCGTCAAGAATTGTATTTGCGCTTTATAAGTGGAGCAAATTTTTATGAGTTTTATTCAGACGATTTGTGGGAATATGGTCGTCGAGTAAAATGAGCATATAACATCAGAATTAGATCGAATACACCAGAGTTTAATCAACAGTCTAATTGTAAAACCCTTTATCAAATCGTTGATACCTCAACTTATGTTTTTAAAATTTCCTCAGATTATTGCATTAATATCATTGGTGCAGATAACATTGCTGGAGATTTCATGAACGTTTAGTTTGTCTCTTTTCCTAATCTTTTATTCATACAGTGAGGCCTATCCTGAAGTAAAAATTTTTTCACAGAGTAAATTATTGCAATACTGTTTTTCAAGGTGAGGTTGACTCCTTCTCACACGAAAGGGAGCTGTAATTTTAATATCCTAGGAAATTTGTCCACTGACTAGCACGGGGGATAAAAAGGCAAATGAATGTTTTGAGCGCGTGATGAAAATTCCGGCTCGAGAAGCGGGTGTGGAGTTTTCTCTGTGCGGGAAACGCCAGCTCGTTTCATAATCCCGGCTTGGAAGGAATACATACATACGTGTGTGGGTATAATAACGTGTAATGTACGTCGAGTCTATTTTACTTTTGGCTCTTTGAGCCAGCAGCAGTCGTCTACCTGTGAATATAATCCTGCGGGAATGGAAACTCTGCAGACTTCAAAGAATCTTCGTTGTGTATACATATAAATGCGGCGAGACGCAGAGACGGACTCGTGGTTAATGATTGCTATCACATTTTATATGGAAAGTATAAATAACTACCAATGCGTTATCCCGTAGGATATTGTGAATAGTAAACGTAGAAATACAGGAATCGTAGTTATTCTGAGATATCGTTATTGAATGCAAGATTCCCGGAGTTTCAATTATTCCGCTATAACTTAAGATCCGTGTCGAATTCTACATAACAGACGATGTCACATTTGATCAGATTTTTCATAAAATTTCGAGAACTCGTTTGATATACAACTTTAGAAGATTTTCATCTCGGAGACATGTTTAAACATTGACCGCGATTTCCTAGTATTGTAACGTATTCAACCTTGTAGGGAAATTCGACTTGTAAAAGAGTCCAACATCGATGGCTTCGACGAACATTCGTTCCTTGGATGGTTAAAATTGACCTATAATCGATATGATTTTTATTCTGGCAAACTTGGACACTTTATTTTGATTTATGCAAAACTTGAACATGCAGCTTGACGTGTTCAGAATATACACTTACATTTTAATATACATACGTACAAAACTATTTCAGTGTTTGAACATCTAAAGCTGTTCAAAGTTTGGGTTCTGGAAATCTGAACAAGATACCCAGCCAATTATCAACTGGAAATTTTCTACCACAAAAATTACCCCTTTTCTCTTGGTCAATTTTGATTTCCCAAGAAACGAACGTTCGTTGCAATCGTTGATTTCAAACGTCTTTAGTGGTTAAACTATTTATCAATTTAGAGTAAAAATTGAAACGAGATTCGCGTATTTTAATTTCGACAGTATTTCGCTAATTATTCAGGAGTCGACTCGCACCGGTTTTCGCTTTGTGGCAGTCTGGCAACCTGGACGTTTGAGACTGAGACTGTAGGTGGTCCAGGAACGATCGCTTGTCAGCTGATTCAGCATCAAACGGCGGGGCGAGCTGGCAGGCAGACTGGCGGCCGAGCTCCAGCCAGGAAAAAAGAGGAATGCCCGACTGATTGTGAGCCAGCGAACTGGCGTAGGTAAGATCCTGAGTTCGGCCACCCAACCGACTCGGATCTCGAACCCCCGAGTACCAAGAAACAGCAAAAGTTTCGAGCAAAGGGCATCGGATGCTGGGCCTACCACGGAGGCGAAGGACTCCCGGGATAAACTCTTCTTCTCATCCCTTGAACAGTCACCTCTTTCGCACATTATTCTACCTCCATTGTGTTGTGCTTCCTTTGTTTGGACCTACAATTTTCATCATCTTTCATCTGCATGCGAGAAGGTAAACAGTTTTGGGTTAGGATCGAAAAGTAGACGGAAGAGAGTTGTGAGAATGGTCAAATGGTAGAATAGAACCATGACATTTATTTTAGCGACGAAGATGGCGATGGGAAACGTGATAAAGTGAAAAAGTTTGAAACGTAAGCTGTGTTCTCCAAATGTAACAAGAGTAAAAATTTCATAGTTGCGCTGGAATGTGGAAAATTGTAAAACCGTGATTTAACCTACAGCAACACGAATACGATGATATTTTTAAATTCTACGTCACTGTCCATCCACTGATGATGCCTCTGATATGATATTCTAGGCAGTTTATTGCCACGGTTCTACATTTCGGACTTCCAAATTTTTAGTTTTTCGATTGCATACGTGTAGAATATTGAACTAATAATATTTTCGAAGCTTCTGATTCTACGTACTTATACCTATATTTCATACCCATTCTGTTGAGAATTTGGAAAAAAATTTAAAGCGTAGTAACAAAATTCGAACCAACATTGCATAGCCGATGTTACAGAATATGTTTGAAATACGAACAACGTTGTAATTTACCTGACCCTATGCCTTGCGGAATTTCACGCTTTGTATCCATCTCTGATACACAAGCTCGAATTTACAAAGATAACGTTCAAAACTGTAATACTTTTTTACGGTGCAAGAGTACTATTCCAATTTCACAGAGTACTTACAGCTTGGGCAAAGGTTATAGGTACTCACGATATGAAATATCGCGATTGAATCGATTCTTCAGTTACTTGTGAATATACCTATGTAAGGGGAAAAGTATTTCTATCTCAAAATATAACGGAATGCGGAGGAACAAAGTTATAAACTTTACGAGGTAGCATAAAAGTCGAGCGTATCCCTTTCTCTCTGTACATTTGCGTGGAATATGATGCTACTGCATGTTTGTCGGTGAATATTCTAAAACTTCTCAAACGAGAACTATTCACCCGTTTCAGTCTGTGTATAGGTTATCCCTTTAACTATTGGGGACGAGAGAAGAAAAAGAAGAGAAAACGAACGTCGTACGGTCAGCCTACAAAATTACTTTGAAACTGCTTTATAGCTTCCCTGGCTCTGAGGTGGTTGAAAAAAATGCTGCGGTTGACCTTCCTTTCCATGAAATAAGGAGAAAAAGTACACCTACGGCCAGGTGACACACGTCCCATGATAACCTTTATCGCACGGTCAACGCATCGAGGGGTCCCTTCGTAACTCGATAGTCCTGCGGGTAAAACGAGACTTGGAAGTGGAAATATTGCGGTGGATGATCAGCGAGTGCTCAATTTTCGACGAAGGGAATTCCTCATTCAACGAATCTCGATACATGATGAGGACAGCTCGTAAAATGGGAAGATTCCGTTTCTCCAAGTTCAATCGCAGCACCTCCCAAATGTTGGCTACTTTGCGTTAGCTGTGAATGTTAGAATATTACTATCAAGCGTGATTGCAATTGTGCCTAACTGATGAAAATCGATTTTCTATCAATTTTGGCAGCGGTGATCTTTGTTAGAAAACATTGAAGAAAAATTTCAATCGAAAAAAATTTACTTGCTCGAAATGGTACCAGTATTACTTTCATCGCATCTTAATTATTTTATTGTTAGGGTCGGTATAAGAAGTGCGCCAAAGTCTCTCACCTTTGTGCAAGGTTTCAACATCTTTACCAATCCATACTTCGAATCAATGAAAAACAGTTTATTACCGAAAACTGGTTGATACATTTACAAATTACTAACGGAAATGATTAATCAATTCTTGGCCGTAAAGTCCGTTCAACACAATACTCAAAAAACTGTTCACTCTTTTTCTAATACCTAAGAATATCGCGAACATTTTATACTCACATAATCTTTATGGATCTGCGAAAGAACAAGAATAATTCAAGCTTTCATATCTCTACTCAAGTTCATACCTACGCATAGTCTTGTTTCACTTGGATATAGCGCGAGGTGAAGTTAGGAAGGAACGTCGTGAAAAATCGCACGTAGATATCAAGATCCTCATCGCGAATATATTTCACTATACGACACGATTAGCCTCTTAATTAATCTTTGCCGACCTCGACGACCGCCACACAGGAACATACGTGACATACCGTCAAAGTGTTCACGGAATTCGCTTCGATTGACTCATTCCTTTAAAAGGTATAAGACAGAATTCATGTAGAGTACGAGCTGCAGTTCCTGTGTCATTCACCCGAGCCTTATTCTCGACGTCTATCTGAACCCAACACACTGGATATACCTACTCTAAAAAGTGTTCATACTCGTCCTCCTAATTGACTGTTCAAATCGTGACCACATTACCATTTAATGGTCTCTTTCGGCGGCGTTCGTTTATACGTGCAGTTGCCTCATAGTGTCCAAATGTAACCATGCATGCATGCATGCCTTTCAATACCCAAACGCATTGCCGACGACAAGAATTTAGATTCTGCAGACATTTCAATGAGCTGATATTTCCTTTCCTCCCTTCATATCACTATTGAATTATCGAGGTAAATAGCATGAAAAAATAGGCCAGTTTGACCGTACAACGAGATTCGAAGTTAATCCTTCCGCGAATGCAGAGAATTCCGCGAGTCAATGGAAGCTGTTACTATTGGATACTTTCGAAAAATATGTGGAGTCGAGATCTCGTGATGAAAACTGATCAGCCAATTGCCGCACGAATTGCATCGGCGAGGGCGTGATTCGTTGCAGTTTTATTATACCCTCGTCAGTCTTCGTATACTTAAGAAACTAATGGAGGACTCCCCTATTTCCTAACGCCGGCGAAGTCATGGGGATCGTATAAAACGAGCGTACGTGCTTTGGATATCTTCGCGCCAAGTTGCCAGAGCTGGAAGGATCTTTCGACCCGTTCGTCACGTTCTAGGTGGCCTCTCAATATTTATATACCCACACAATGCCCACGAATACACACTGCTTCAGACCTGAGGAAAACAACCTCAGGTTCTAGCACTTTCTCCGTAGATAAAAATGCGCTGATGAAGTTCCAATTTCCACTGACCATGTCTTTTTGCACCTCTCAGATTAGCCAATTCTCAAGTCTGACGCTGAAGTACGGCCAGGAAGAAAAAGAAAGATTTAGAGAGCCAGTCTGTTGGCAGAGAGAACGAGTCGGACAGGTACCTAATTAAGCGTGATGTAGAAGCAAAGAGAAACAATAGAATGGAATGGAATAGAATAGAGTTTTTATTATGTCCCGAGAAAGGAGCCCCGAGGAATAGTAGGAAGTGTATTAATTACACAGTGATTATCATAGTGAAATTATAATAAAAGCAGACTACGTGCAGTAGCTGGTGATGATTTGGCGTGGTATACGGGGTGGTATATAAAAATGTGACGTAGACTTCCGTAGACTATAGTTTGGTGACAATACAATATTTGGTGTCCATCTAACATCATCTAATTTCAAATTTCCAAATTGACCACCAAAAATGTTCTATGACACTCCACTCCTGCCAATTTTGCTGAATAATAACACCAACATTTTGTACAGTATTGTCATCAGAATTTGAGTTCCCCTAATTGGACAATAGTAAAACAAAGTTGTCGAAGTGAGACGTACAAACTGACGGCGACCTTACTCGAACAATCTGAAGAAACGACTCATCCCAGGAACAAATCGTAAAATTTATCATTGGTTTCTTCAGTTTATTATCCCCAAACCCCACTGAAATACTGATCATTAAACTAGGTAGCGAGTTCGACCATTCGAAACTTAAAGTACCTGCACGAAAGGTGAAACGACAGTGAATGATCGAAGCATTCGAAAAGGCAGAGACTTTGAACAAGGAAGAGAAGAAGCATAAGGTCGAAAGTTCACGGTCAGTGATGTAGTAGAGTCCATTCACAGTTAAATTGTAGATGGCGATTTTGAGATTAACCCAAACTTTGCAATTCTCTTCAGAGGAGAATTACCACCATCTGCAACATTCGTGGAGAAGTTAGCCAGCCGCAACGAAGTCTGTATCCACTATGTTCATCCTGCTACCTTTTCGTAATAACCTAACCGCAAGCTGTGTACCCGTTGCCTTCAACTCCCAAGCGGCGCCCCGGCCTGGAATGAGGTTCCGGGCTGAAATGACGTCAAGACAGAAAAGCCCAGCGTACACTTCCGGCGTTTCGGAAAGATTGAGTAAATCGGTTCACCAAATCACCCCTTCGGGACCATAAGACTCCTGCACTGCACCTCGTATACCTATGTGTATATAATATACACTCGCCGGAAACGAGTAGCGTTACACGTGTGTCTGAACGATGAGCACACGCGCATTTCAAACGCCTGCCTGAAACTACACTGTGTCTGTGTTTCTGCACAAACTGCTTATACATGCATACATTTATTTACCCGCACGAGTGGTCCGCCGTATTTTCCGTCTACATTATGCATGGCGAAGCCTGCCTCTTGCGGATGGACGAGATGCCGCAGCCCAGAAGAGACTTGAGGCTTTGCTCCGCTTGACACACTTCTTCGGTGATCGTATTCAAGGCGCTTTTGTTTCTTTCATTTTTTTTTTTTTTCAATTGTTCCGGAAATGAAAAGTCCTACTTCAACAACGAGTTTCAAGCTCTGAAAAATTACATCATACCGTTTTCAGTGAAATCTTTGTGATGGAATTTAATATATTTGCTGATCATCTGTGACGAAAAACTCGCTTTGACTCGTATAATAAGGAAGTGTGACTTTCAATGTGAGCTAGAACGAATGCGCGTTGAGTTATTATCAGAATAATACAGTCCCATTTATTCGTATTGAAATTCACGCACGATAAGTGGTAATGAGTTCCATGGTTATTAAATCGCAGATAAAGAACAGAGAAACCAGTTCCAACTTGTCGACTATAAAACCCGGATATTGTGGCGTTGAAAACTTGATAAGAAATTCAACGCTTCTTATCACGATTTAATATTACTCTGTGGCTAATTGTTATGGAGTGAACGATAATGAACACTCTTGTTTACGTCATAATTTGCCACTGCACGTATACGACTTCTGGTAACCGGAATAAACGTAGAAAATATCAAGAATTTGTGGACGATAAACGGCTTCTTAAATAGTTACATCAATGGTTTATAGTCATTGTCGCATGTAAAATGCGGGAATGCTTTAACCTGGTGTAGAAAGTGGTTCAAGGATCTCGAGTCGAGGAAAGAAGAACGAAGCTTGGGAGGCGTTGAATTCCGTAACACGAACACCTCAGATCTCCCGAGCTTATGGTCTTCGGCACTCTTCACGATTGCATAAATTACTCAAACCAGTCTCGATGCATCCCTTTGTCCAGGGTCCTGCCTATATCATATTTTCAAATGATAATTAAATACGTGGGTATACCGGCTCGTGTTTTTCACGCGTTACAGTGTAGGTCGAGGCATTGGTGAATGGAGCCGAGAGCCAACTGCGCGATAATTTATTCCTGACCAAATAAACGACCACAGTAATAATAGTAAAGAAACAAAAGTAAAAGGAAATGAAAACATCGTGCACGGTGCTCGATTTCGGTGTGGTTCAATAACGTTCTTGAATTCCATAATCTTTCGTCTTGGGATTCATTGGGAGGAATTTTTCCACCGTGCAACGATGAAGAACTGATAGGATAGCCATGAGCGTGTTCAATTCTGCTGCTGCTGGGTATAAACAGGCACATTGTTCGACCTACGTGAGAGGCGATGGTCGACTACCTCTCTGCAAATATAGATTTTATGCGGAAAGTAAGCAAGTAACCAGAAAGTGTTGTACCTACGTGCAGCATGTCAATCCTCTTGTTTGCATTCAGAGGAAGGATACCCACGTTCATGGAAATCCGTGGACTACCAGAGTAGTTTGTGCGCAGCTTGCTCTCGGCTGCATGTTCTTGAGTTTTAAAGAGGTGGACGTCTGTTGAGTTTGTTTTGTACTGTTAACCAATTTTTAAATACGGCTCGCACCGGTCAGTGAAATCTTTCGAAATGCTGTCGAATCGTCGAGCTTATGTGAACTTCCTTATAACCACGTGAAATCTTTGCCAATCCCGTACAATTTTTCAAATTCCATGGAACGATTGAACTCATGTGAACTCTTCGGACTACATGACATCATTTGAAACGTTCATCAACTCTCCAGTTAGATGAAACCTTGCCAATTATTATGACACTATATGCGAACATTTTTTGATATCACCTGAAATCCTTTGAAAGCCGTAATATCATATGAAATCTTCAGAATTTGTTCGATGATGATACCAAAATTGAGGAGATTTGGTTACCGACTTGATGTATTTAATATCATACACATACTAACTTTTGATAAAATTCGTTCATCGTCACCTTGCTGCGTACCCAGGTAGACAAGAGAAAAACTTGAAAATGGACAAAACGTACCACGTTGAAAACAAATACTTGAAGATAAGTTCTCTTCATAAGTGGCAAAATCAACTTTGATCGGGCACCAGGACAGCGTCCCTTCCCTCAAATGCGAGTGGGGTAAAAGTGCGTCGAACGAAAGGTCGAAGAGACAATCTCGAGGTTGCAGGAAAAGTTGACGGCCTATTGAAGATAATATTTATTTTTACGAGTCTAATAAAATGTCGAACTGCGACGTCATCTTCACACCTTCCTGAACTTTATGAGCTGCGTATTTTCTGAAGATAAAAAAAGGAGGACTCACTGTTTGCGTGCCAGCGAGCCGAGGGGTATTGAAATTCCATCCGTGGCTACATTGATATCATGACCCCAGTGAACCTCCGGAATTTGACGGATCGATGTCAACGGGCATTGAACAATGCATTCCGCAATCGCTTCTACGGCAGTCAGTGTCTCTGATATACGCACACTTTATAGAAATTCAACCGTGTCAAGTCGATTCAATGGAAACAAACTCGAAGGTAGCAGAGTGTGAATAACTACGGCGATACGCGTAAAGAAAAAGCGATTTTTTACGTATTATGCAACGTAAATGAATGGTGTTATCGACTGTATCGTGACCCAGGCCGTGGGACGTAACTATTACATCAACTATTACATCAATTATAAATCCAGGCAACCCGGAAAATGAAAAGCTTACCCACGAGACAGCGAGGGTAGTGCTCTGAGGGGTGATCGAACCCCAAGGCACGGTACAAGGAGTGAACGCAAAGATGCCTGTGTCACTCAAGTACTCGCATTTAAAGTTCGAGGTGCCTTGATGGACATGTCGGAAGAATAAGACCATCCACGTACACTACCGAAATGTGGTAAATGCGCGAAAAATCTGTACCGCGCGCAGAGGGCGCCACCGGCAAGCGAAACGATCAAACTAAAAATCGGAGCGCTCGGCGCGAGGGAGCATTCCACAATTATCACCCAGCGCGACAGGTCGCTAAGCGGGACTCGGAGCAGCCGATACGTCCTGTAACAAATGGAATATTAACATTTATATATATTTTAGAGATGTGCGTGAAAATTGACAATAACGTGACGTAATGATGATTTTGCATAGAAAACGGGAGACTGTAACAAGAAAACAAGATAACAAGTCCAACATTTTGGCAAAGAAATACATGAAAAATATCCAAGCAAAAGGAAGAAAAAAAGCAAAGTGATTCTGAAATGTTGACGCACGATTACTAAAAATAGAGAACTTGTACTCACTGTCGAAGAACTTTTAGAGAAAATTAACAAGTTCGATTTGAATAATTGTACGTTTGTCGGAAAAATAAGAAAACTGTTTTTTATAAAATATTAAAACTTCCTTGTTGCAGTCCGATGGTTATACTCTGTTTAACGATTCAGCAAACAAGAGCGATATTTCACCGTCTCTCATTGCATTGCTTGATTCGCGGACTTCGGTAGTTATGTTGAAGTGCAAAAATGCATCCTATTCGTTATTTATAGCCACGTGCGTAGTGTGCACAAGTGAATAAATTAAAATCGACTAGCTAGCTCAAGCGCGTTTCATCCGAGCGTTGCCTATTTTCCGCCTTTTCCCGTTCCCGCCGTTCTGCATCCTGCAGTATTTTCAGTATTTATACGCATAGTGCCCGAAGCTACCGCTTCAAGATGCCGCTGTCAAAGTGCATTTTTCGAAGTCGCCTGCAGCTCGAGGCTCGTCGTGCACCATGTTAAATACGTAAGTCCTCGAAGGATCTCCGTCGACGAGACGACTGAGCCGAGATTTACGGGACGCGAGAGAAAAGGGTGAAATGTCACGTCTCTTACGGATCCAAGGAGATTTTTCGACTGCGTTTTTAACTGCCTTATACATGCCGGGGTCAGCGGCCCTCGACGACCCTGAGGACCCGACCGACTTGGCCTCGTGTATCGTTTCGAGGTAACATTTTATTCACTCCCTGATTTTACCCGAGAAGTTTATCGTATATTGCAAAACAGAAATGCCCGCTGCAGGGTTTAGCTCAAATCCAATTTGTATGTAAAAATGTAGCTCTCGGAATTCGTAGTTTTGATAACATGGGGAAGAAGTTATTCGTCGAGAATTAAATTCTCTGGAAAAATATACGCTGAGGAAAATCTGTTGCTATAACCGATCAAAAATTACAAGTCTATAAGTCTCAAAAGTCAATTTTATTCATCTTTAGACGTTTTGTGGCTTAGCCATTGACTTGACAGCCAAAATCGAATAACAAATTCAAAGGCAATTCAATTCTATGTAAAAATGTCTCTAGACCAAAGTCTGCAGCGACAACGATTCCGGCGTTATGGACCTTCGAAATTTAACTTTATGTTAAAATTCATCTTTAAATGTATATATCAGCTGAACCATTGACTTCACACATGAAAAAAAACCGTATGACACTTTTGTAGAAAACAAAATTCTCAACAAAATGCCTCGTAATATCAATTTCATAGAATTGAATACAGCTGAGTACAAACAATTTAAATAAAAAATCACCCCTTCCCTACGTTGCTTTGAAACGAATCACTCCGCTGCACATAATATTGTCAATATGTCCGCATACGATGCACGCGAATAACGCGCGATTGCGAAATTTGGAAAAGCTCCAATTTTCAATCCTCAATCATTTTCTCCGCGACCTTTTCGTCCTCGACTGCAGAGTCGCGAAACTTTCAAAGCCCTAAGCTTTTTCCTCCCTCTCTTCGACTTGAAAGTTGGGGTAAAAAATTCCGCAAGATCCCTTTCACACGCCCCAATTCTTCCCATCTTCGCACCCCCTTTCTTCCCCTCACCGTACTAAAGATGTACCTACCTCATACTCGATCCGCACCAGTTTTCTCAGCTGTTTACTTCAGCGGATTTTCCCACAGGGAATTAAACACTCCGCGCATTCGGCCAATCTTTATCGTTTGTTAAACTTTTTCCATGTATTATTCAATTTTATCATCATATTACCGGTGTGTGTTCGCCGCATAGATCCTCGATCCGCTTGATCATCGCGCAGTGATCTTTGCTCGCTTGACGTTTGCACAACTTTTGTTCTTTTTCGTATGTCTGTCTGCTCGTGGTTTGTACAATAATAACAACAAAGGATTTCGCTTTTTTGGTGCACAAAGTCGCGTGTTAAATCCTGAAATGAAAAATCACGATCCCCGTTAGCTCGTCTGTTGCAAGATTCGTAATTGCTGTAGTTTGCAACGCGTTATAGACAAAAGAATCTTGGGCTCGCGAGTAAAGATTTTGCGAATACAAAGGAACCACCGTAGAGTGAACACTTCCCAAAGCCAGTTGGAATTTTTGTTCACGATTGAAACACGAGCGTATTCACCTCGACGTTTTTTCCCTGATGGAAGTTACCGCATATTATAATATATTCCTTGTCTTGTTACCTCAGAAAGTCATTCATACGCACGACGAGATGCAGATTAACGGAATTCTCAGTCATTCACGTAACGCACATGATGGATGTTTTATGCAGTTCAGTTTGCAAAACTGAATCTCATTAGGATATGTCTGCATGTGTTGTATATCTACGTTGATGTGTATGTATATATGTAATATGTATATACGTGCCGTCGTTCGTTCACCGACGACAACTTTAGCACTCCGCGAATGTCAATAACTTCCTTATACTAACTTCATTGCTCACTTCGCTCTCGTAGGCCAATAAAAAGTGTCTGGTCGAAACAATTGCAAGATTCGTAATGCATAAATCGTCACTCCTTCGTTTAATGTTTCTCGGATATTAGCTGTATTGACAAAAGCATCGTGATCAAGAATTAGATGTAAAAATATGCGTCTCTGATATTTTGAAATTTACCGGCAGAGTTTCGGAGAAACAATAACCGTTTTATTTTTTTTATTTTTTTTTTTTTTTTCCAGAAGAATCATTAACCTTGTAAGACGTTATTTGCACGAAAAAAGACCATTCCTTAAATCAAGTTGTAAATCTAAGCGATTATTACTCCTTTCAGCTATTCGTGCAGATTAATACAAATGTAATTTTTTTTTTTCCTAAGATTCACACCGTCTTGGCTGTCTGTTCAGAAATATGTCTGTGAAGTACTTGGCGTTAGGTATACGTAGATACAACTTGCTTCCTTTGAGAGTATACGAACGGTACGGGATGCTGAGAAAATCGATGCCGCGGTCTATTTTTAGATTTGAGATCGTTTTCGACCGCTATTCAAATTAATTAATCCTCGCACGAAACAAATTAACTTTCGTGGTTACGGTATCCGCCTCCAGGACCGTGTGTTACAGCTTCTGTACCTAAATCAGCTGTAAAGTGTTTTGATATTCTGGGAACAGTAGATCTTGACGTTGAGCCGTGAAGCGAGATAATCTCGTGGATGAAGGAGGAAAAACGTTTCAAAGTCAAGCTTTACGTAACATCTGCATCAACACGCCTGAAATCTTTTTGGCATGTGCGTTATGTGTATGTAATCTAAAACCGGACGTAAGATTGTTTATAATCTCACGATTTCCAGGACACGATACGGATATCGTCTAAAATTAGATGTTTGGATTTTTGAACATTATTTTTACGGAAAATCTCACAGGCAGTGATTTAGTTCGGTATAGATATTATTTCATTTAAAATGTTCGGTCTAAATTATCACTCCTGCAAATAAACAAAAATTCACTCTCACCTGGACGTTTATCATTCCGCGATCGCCTTCAGCGTTGGAATTATGATTCGTCTCGTATGTTCTATACGAGTCATTCACTGAGGTGTCATCGGTGTTGCGGAAATAATGATCAGATTCGCGCTAAGGTGAGAAATTAATTCAAAGAGCAAAAAGCAATTGGGTGAAAAACACTAAATCTGAATGAAAAATAAATAATTCAAGACCGTATTTCTTAGAAGAATTTCGTCTTGACGCTAGCGAGTAAAATTCAGAAGACTTTTACATTTTCGATTATACTACTTACAAAAAAAGGACTTTATTAATTTTTGGGTATTTTTGTATTTTGAAGTGGCAACTATAAAAGAATCTTTCGAAATATTCGATTATATTGCTATGGCTACTTTTTTCAATACGAATGAAAATAAAAGTTGAATTTTTAAGTTCCACGCATCCTCGAAACGAGAAAGCTGAATTCTTTCAATTTCTTTCAAAATCAATTAAATTTTCTTTTTCAATTACAGACATAATTTATTGAAGCACAAAACGTGTCCCGATAAATTATGAATAAACCAAATCTGTATACAGGACTTGTATTAAATTCAACAATACAATAAAAAAACTTGCTTCTTTTTCTGCATTACACATTTAAATATTTATGCGTTTCATTGTAATCAAAGGTTTAATATTTAGTTGAACTACATCATATGTTAAACTACATCATAGGTATGTTAAACTAACGAAAGTAACTAAAACATAAACTGTTCGTTATTAATTCCTGCAGGCAGAACAAAATTCAATTTAAACATATCGCAAATAATTAATTAAATTAATGAATATCCACTCCCTATTTTAAAATATATTTTGCAATTCCTCTACGACTGTGTTTTGCAATTTATCATAAATAAGAAGAATAACTTGGCTTTTCTAATAATTACATGAGATTAATAATCGATCAACGAAATTCAAGTACGTCTGTTCCCGTGGGGTAAAATCTAAAATCTTCAATACCGTGATTTGCAAATCAGTTTTCGTCATAACATAAATATAACTACAAAGGAATTTTCCCTTCCTCAGTGCGTAACCGTCGAGAGGCGGAAATTCGCGTGTGTATCCGCTTGTACACGTACGACGTTGTATACAGACACCCTGAGTTACCTGAGGCGTTCAGTAAACTTCTGAAACTTCTCAACTCTGACAATAATCCGCGGTACAGGTGAAGAGAGCCTTGTCAAAGATTGCTGGAATTTGAGTGTAAACGGATCACGAAAGTTTCGAGTTCAGGCATACAAGACGCATCTGATCTTTAACGCTGACACCTGTTCACCGAAAGTATCGGTTACACTCCTGCAGTCATCTGGGAGACGCGCGTATTATATGCAGTACATATTCGAAACACAGCAGTTCGATCGCGTTTTTCGTTATTACGGATTGACAGTCCCTGTATAAATTTGATAATCACGATAAATGATAAAATAAGGCGCTTTTCAACTCGTCAAAAACTTTGTGATTAGAAGATGATTTGCTTTGTCTGCTGTTCGAATATCTATCGTTTGTTTGATTGGTACATGAATAAAAATACGCGGGACCAAGAAATTTAATTTAAAAATAAATTACCTAACTAATTGATTGGCTTAGCTTCGTTTGTTTCAAAACAAGGCTTTTACTGATGGTGATTCGGATTGAAACACAATTTTATTTTTGAATATAATAAACTCATTTGAGTAAAAGCATTTTTGCTTTCACTTGAATGGATATTTTTAGACTGTCAAAATAATGTAAATTTTTTGAATTCAATGAATGTTTTTTATATTCGATTGTTAGGAGGATTGTATAAATTTAACTGATATATTTATTAAACTGTAAGAAAAATAATCTGATGTATTTGCAATCTAAAGTGCCAATAATGCATAAAATAATCATTATTAGTAATCATTTTGTTGGTAAAGAATGAGAACGATATTCATAAATTGATTCAAACAAATTAGTTAGATTCAAGTAAACTAATTTGTTTCAAAAAGCGAGGAAACTGGATCACTAGCTTGTTAAATAAGGAATTCCTGATTTTATTACATCAAAATGAAGTTTAGCAATTCCGAATGTCTTTTCACACTCTTGCCTTGCCCCTTTTCATGCAGTTTTGGACTTTAGTTCAGTAACATTTCACTATACTATAATGTTTTGCTTTACCACAGCTCGTTGAATTCCAGAACATTTAAAAAATACGTCGTAACGTTAATATGCATTGCGAATTTGAATTGCATTTAAACTCTGCATCAACATTAACCAACTTCATTATACCATTCTACGTAATCAAATTACAATAATCCAGAATCGTTTGATTTTCGATGTCGAATCATATTGAATTCCATAGTAAAGGAAACTTCATTACGATTAAACAGTCAATTAACCGTACTAATCCGGGGTCGTTTCAAATTCATTTATACACACCGTTACGGCTAGAAGAAAGTAAAATTTATTCACTGCTTGTGTACGGAATGCTGAAATAAGAATCGGGTGACCACCCCGAGATGATGATTTGAATAAGCAGTTTTTTTTCTCCTTTTTATTTTCCCTCTGCTCCTCATTTGGCAAGAGCAAACTCGGTGCATCGGCCCTCGAATAAACTGCACGGTGTATTTCCAAATCGAGTCGAAAGGGTCAGGCCCCCAAGATCGGAGAAAATACACACACACGCTCAGATTAAGCTGTCGTAAACTTCCAACAGTCCATTTGGAACGTACACTTTACATTCCATTTTTAAATACTACAGTTTCTTTTTTCTAATCGTTCGAGATGGGGGTCATTGGGGGTAGTCTAAATCCAGAATTTCTACCAGATTAAACACCAGCTTCAACCGCCATTTTGAATGTACGGAGAAGCTTGTTTTCGTGAAACAATCCACCCATTTTCAACTTTTGACTAAACACGATCGCAACCGTACTTGCAGGAAATTTAATTCTCCACAACTTGGGTTATGAAATTTCTTTCTCTACCATCGACATGTTCCGACTTATACCATAGATTCAAGATAGCGGTTAAAATTACCGCAGAATCTGATCCAAAATTCTGTAATTTTGACTACCAAAGATTCGAAAAAGATAATCATCTTGTCTAAAAATCGCCCTTTCAGCTATCGTTTTCCTCCTTTTCGCACGATCCGACTGCGCTATTAGTTTACCGCGGATTCACTTGGAGCGCGTGGATCGCGTGACAGTCAGTCCGAGCAGTTCGGCCGTAGGTAGTCAGGAGAGCGGCGTTCCGTTTGTTCTCAGTTCCGCTCCGGCCGTCGGCGAGGTCGCGTTTCGCTCCGGGTTCTCAGATTGTCGGACGAGGCGAAGAGCCACGTGCATTTTCGCCAAACCGAGTACCGAACCCCAGGATGTGACCTCGGATCTGCGTTCGCACTACATCCGGACCTTCGGCAAACAGCCCTCCCCCCCTTTCTTGCCCCTCACGTTCCGCCGGTTCCATAACCGGTCTGATCTATGTCAGGAACAGTTCTCCCCGCTTTAAACGCACTCGAAAGTAGTCGAGCTTTTTCTTAGAGATACGATTTTGAGCAGTTACTGGCTCCCTATATTGTTCAGATTCACTCTGAATAGTATTCCAATCAAATAAGACATCGATAAACTGTGCCTCTAAGTTTGGCTGAATCGGTCGAACTGGTGCAAGAACTAGGCTGAACTTGTCCGCGAGACTTTTTATCCCTGATCGAGTTTCGCGCATTTAAACAACGACGATATAGTTTCGCGATAAGATTCAAACGTCTTTTATCGTGCAGTGAAATTGTGTTCGGCTTTATCGTCTTAATCAGGAAACTCTCCTCGGGATCAAGATCGCACCGTTTCTCTGGCTGATTCGTTAGGTGAGTTTTCCCTTTCTTTTGTAAATCCCTGTCATTTCTTTTAATGTCTTTTTGTTTATCCATAATCTTTTCACAGAGTGAACAATTAATGATTTCATCATTATTAAAGAGCCATATTCGCTGGTGATGTTAATAGCCAACAGCCATGTAGTAATAGTCGTAATAATAACCCATGAAAAATTTTATCGTACAAACGATTCGTTACTAATTCGCCTCCAAAGTTAATCGACGAATATTACATAGACTGTTGAATCTCCATCTAAATTATAACGACAATTACTACCAAAATTATCTGTACTTTTGCAGTTATAAAGTTTTCACGGATTTTCGGACTATTCTTCATCTCTGATCTCTGACACCAGACTCTGGGTCAATTTTCATTCGGTTTCATTCGCTTTTCGACTCACCATATCTAATAATAACTGGGAAAAATGTTAACGATCGTACTTTCAGCTTTTGCTCCAACAATACTTGCGGAACAATTGGAGCAGCAGTTACGTGATTCTTGCATTAACATACAATGAATTTGCATTCGTATGTTCCGTCAACGCTTCTAGACCAGCACGGTCAAAGCAAACCGTAACAAATAAATTTGGGTCACCTATGACGCAGATTATGTGTATGGAACATGAACTTTCGTGACATTAGACAATGACTTGAGGGTGTTTTTAACACCCGAGATATTTTGATTAATGTGTTTGGGTGAAAATATCGAAATCATAATTTCAGTTGCCGGCGATATTGACGGTAAGCATTAGTGATCGGACCCTTCGCGATTGCTCGTGCATTTGTTGCGATTCTGATATCTGAATATTTTGTTGTACCAATTCACCTGACTAAACCTCATTCAAGATAGTAACGCGTTCCCTGCAGCAGAGTTCAAAGAGTTGGTCACTGCAGTTTAAACAGAAAATATTACCCCTGGGTAAAATGCTCCAGCAACTTACCGTTCAAGATACTTGTTACAGTAATTATTACACCACGCTTTTTCGTCATTTAATGGGATTTTTAACAGTTTTAAGTGGTCGTTTACCGACAGTGCTCTTGACTGTATACATTAAATGCACTCTTCTTATAAAAATAAACGTTTTCTCTGAGTTATTTCTCTGAGAACAGTCTTCCCAGAGTAACTGTTATACCCGGAATAACTTTGAAAATCCGGTACACAGTTCGTTTGAAAAAGAGAAGAAAATTATCAACGAGATTACAAGTACTGTGATTTTTTTTTACACACGCATCGTACGCTGCCTTGAACATTTTCTTCTAGTTTGTTTTCTTCTTTTTTTGGACAGGCATCTCGAGGCATGAATATTCATGAACAATTCTGAGTACAGCTTAGGTGTAACATCAGGATTACGTCGGTGTGTTACAGATACATGAACTTGTCGAACTGATCGCAAAGCCGGATCTCGGCCAGCCAGAGATTCAGCTCAAAATCAAGTCCAATCTGACCCTACTGTGTCATTCCTAAGAAGCTTATTCCAATCAAAGATTGCGCTCAAACTATAGTGATGATAGACTGTATATGATTTCTCTCAAACTTCACTTTCACCATTCGATTGATTTCATTCAATCTTATCGCATTTTATCTGCTTGATCAGGCCGGATCTGGTTTAAAACTACGAAGGCTGTATTTGAAGTTAAATTTTGAAGGGTTCAGACAATAATTGCCGTTCATGTGTTTGATTGTATAATTTCAACGATTCGTTATAACTATTGAATCCAAAAAGTTTTATATAACCATCGTTTATCAGCTGGCAGTTTCAAATTCCATTGATTTCGCCATTTTATTATCGATCACCAGTAACTAATTCTTCCACAAACGTCTTTGCGGTTCATTTTAATTTGTTTACCTCCAAACTCCTGAGTCAAGAGTTTGCTCACACTTTCTGTACACTAGTTAAAACAATGTAGAATTCGATTTGCTGATATTTACGAGAAATGGATCAAATTAATCAAGTCTATGGACAGTATATTGATAGAGGATAAAAAGGATGATATTAAGAAACCATTCCCGCATCTACGGATGAACACATTTTTTTGGGACGAATCGTGAAATTATCAGGTTCGGCCATTGCAGCCGACGAGTTTGAGCCGTGCGAGATTGAGCAAACAGAAAAATTACCCGATTCAATGCTAATGTTCTCTACACCATAATTGAATATATGAAAAGTCGTCGATGGTGAAAGTCAAACGGAGGTCGGTTTGGTATGGAATGACTCATATTCAGAATTAATTTTCCAGACACTTCGACATAGTACACACAATGTTTGTTCTGTCCGATTGTGACAATTGGCTTTGAGCACAAATTACCGTACTGCCTGTACATAGGGATACGAGTATCTCCGATTCCACTTGTTTGCCAAATATCTACCCACAACAGACACGAGTACGTGGTAGGTATATCGATTTACCGGCGGAACGCGCCGCGGAAAAATAGAACAAAGAGAATTTAAAAAGGGGGAAAGAGTCGAAAAATCAGGAAATTCAAAGTGAAGGGATTTCAGGAGAACAAAAGCCGAATCGCCTGGATACACCTCGTCGTCTGGGTACTGGCGGATTTTACAGAGCTCGTGTGGAGGGTAAAACGGGTCGAGGCTCCGATGAATGGATCAACTAATGAATAATGATACTCGAGGAGTTTCGCCTTTAATTGGTTCTGGGCATATCATTGTGTCGGCCGTCTGCCCACCAACAATGCCTCGCATTCAAACACCGTCCATCCGTCGTCTCGTCTCGTCTCGTCTCGTCCCGTCCCGTTCCGTTTCCCGGTGTATCGATTACCCCCCGATGTCTATTGAAACGGTACCCTTCATCCCATCATCGATCTAACCTTCGTACTGCATGATTTCGGTGTTGTACACGCGTGTATACGCGTACCTTCATCGCACCAAATCTTTCAACCAACTCCGGATGTGATGGTGAGCCTGCGTCGTGGGTCCCGGACCGAAATGAAGGGCCGTTTCAGTTTCCGATCTATCAAAAGTTGCTCGGTCATTCCCAGAAAGAAGGAAGAGACTACCAACAATTTTGGTACGTGTGAATATTTCTGTTTTATCGTACTTCGGCGACATGCCTACCTACCTCGGTTATTATGGTTGATCAAGTTTGATGGAAAATATTTACAATGGCAAACAAATATATCCACCACTTCTTACCGTCGAGTGATTGATCGGGTTCTTTATTTACTCGTCAAAAATTTGTCATCGAAACAATAGGTGGTAGTGCAGTGACTTCAGATGCGTCGTTACTGTGTCTAGGACAATCATGCACCTTTCAAAGCTTTTTGGAAGTTATTACCAAAGTCAAGTCGCAGGAAACAAATGAAGACACAGAGGAAATTGTTGGGCTACATCCGTTGAACATTATTCTTTGATGTGCAGTGACACAGGATTCCTGATTCAGGGTAGATAATTATTACTTACTCCTCACTTCGCATTTCCAAATGTTTTTCCCTGTTATTCAACGCCGACCGTTGAGCAGAGTTACGTCTGTCGGACGAATCTCATTAGTCATTAGGTAATAACCATGTTACCTAATGGAATTATCGAAAGAAGATGGAGATTGCCACTCCAAGTCCTTTACCGATATGATATTCAGTACTTGACAGCCAATTGAAGACCATTAAAAAATGACAGTCGTTATAGGTAAATACGAATGATTAAAAAACTGGAATGGGAGTCATCATGATCGGCAAAATTTTCGACAACTATCCGTTTGAGAAATTCATCGATAGCTTTTATCGTTACTCTGTCTGCGATGGTTGGAAACACTCTTTCATCATTATAGAAAACTGTTGGACTACTTTACCAGTCGTCACTTTTCGACATTTTTTTAGTCAACCAGTCCCTCGTGTCGTTACGGCGAAATGGCCTTACCGAGGTAAGCGTATGCAGAGAGGGGCTTTAGAGTTACAATGCTGAAGAATTATGGCCAGATTTAACTTCGTGATACATGTATTATAATCGTGGATTTTCCCGGGAGTTGGAATTGTACCAAAATTTTCAGCCCAACTACCGTAAAGTGTGTAACCCTCGTAAAACGTCCGAAGGTTAGCGACAATTTCATACAAACTTTATTGCGCGTTACATGTCATACGTTTCTAGGTCAAATAACGTGGGTCATTTCCTTCAGATCTCATTTCCTGCACAGGATAAGGAAATTGATAAACTTTCGTTTGTTGTACACTTGTTTGTTTAATAAACGTGTATAGATTATACGTACACGTTGTACATATTTCTTAAATTTCTTTCTGTTCCTGTACGCAAACTGACAACCATGATAGTCCTTTCAGTGTTCACCTGAATTCTTCTAGTACGATTACCTGATTTATCGAGACTCGACGGATCTGATTAAACTCCGAACAATCGTTATAGGTCATAACTGGATAACAAGCTGCAAGCTGATGAATATTCGTTCGTCTTTCAAAAAACCGAGTTTACTTCGTCTTGAGTGACGTTTTGTTTTTTTTTTTTTTTATTTTATATATATTTTAATTTGTGTTATCAAATCACTCAAAGTTTCAGGTCGTAAAATGCTAAATCACGACTTCTTATCAAGTGGAAGTTTCTTAAGTTCTCTTACAAATTTCGCCCTGAGAATAATAAAAATTTCATAATCGTATTGAAATTCGGAATGATTCTTTGTCGAACCGAAAGTCTTCTCAATCGTGTATTTTTGTCAACATGGCACGAAATCCAATTTCTGAATCGAGTAGATCAGCAGAATGAACTCAAGAATAGGTCAAACAATATTATTAGCTGTATCAATATTGATGGTTGATCCACTGGATCCACACGGTGATTGATCGTGTCAAGGTTGTGATTTGCTTGGTTTACCGGGGTCCTCGGTAAGTGTTATGTGTACGGTGACGTCAATCGATACGAATTATTTAACAAATCGGTACGATTATGCCGATCCGCTGGTATTTTATCAACAAAATTATCCATCGCCTGGCCGGAAGCTAACTGAAAAATTCACGAAGTGAAAAGAGCGTACTCGTACTTTAAATCAACAAAAACTTGTTTTAATGATTGAAAGGCGAGTTTTATCTCGCCACACTGGCCTAAGAAACCGTGTGTGTAAGGCTTGGGATCGTCGGGTCAACAACGCGTGAATGCCTGCGCAATACGACAGCGTCAAAGATTGAATATCAAGATAAGCCCCTGACCTATCGCAGCCGAGAGGATCATCACACGTGACTCTTGTCTGTGCGACGATGATTATTTTCATTATTCTTGAGCGTCCGGTTACGATCCGTCAATCTCAAGATCACGTCTAATCGGTGCATTGATCGTCATCGATGAAATAATGCTTATTTCGTTATATTATCCAAATAATGATGTGACTTCTGATAGATTCAACAAAATTCTTTCACACGGTTTACTTCATCTATTCGGTTGATAAAGTCGAGTCAAGCTTACAAAAGTCGCTAATTGGTCACCGCAATCTAATTAATAAACTTCTAATTCTTAGAATATTTTTTTTCAGAGGCAAATTACTTTCTGCGACGTGTCGAAACACTTGAAAAAAAAAAAAAAAATAAGATGAGCAATTATTAAATTTGGCTCCGTCCATTGATCTAAGAAAATCAGCACAACCAAATCAATAATGGTTAAATATCATCTAATGAGTCTATGTCACTGTTTGATGTTGCGCTTGATTCATGTAGCGTAAAGTAAATTAAAACTATGATTTCTTTTTAATTGCTATAATTGAAAAATTATTTGGCAATGTTTACTAAATCGCATAAAGAGCAAAAGTATGTTTTTTCGGGTGCAAAATAATTCGAGGATAGTTTTTAGTTCCGTCTTCACAACCTTTAGTAGATTCTATAGTAAGCTCTAAATTTACTCGTATAGTGACACAATTTTGTTTTTCATAATTGGACATTTTGTTTAGGTGTACGCGGGATTTTTTCCAGACTCACTAATTCCGGGAAAACTAAAATTGAAAAATTGAGGATCAGGAAAAAACAAACCCGCGATCGGCAATCCAATATCGTTCCTCCTCGTCTTTTATAATAAATCAGTTAACCAAGTGATTCATGAATGAAGGTGCGGGTTGTTAGACGAGAATCCACGAAACCTGGGAATCTTTCAGGGGTTAAGTACGTGGGATTAAATATTGAATTTTCGGAGGATACTCGGACGAAATTTTGGGCTTCGTTGGAACCACAAGAAAATGTCGAGGTTTTTGAGCCCCATAATACAAGACCTTTAATATTTAAAAGGGAAATCCGGAGTAAAAAAAAAAAATTTGACTTGGGCCAAAAGCCATCGTATAATTTGGCTACTACAGATTACTCTCAGCCTCGACATTCTCAATTAATTACATACGGTTTTCCATCTTTTTGGTAGTAGTAGCGAATCTTGGTGACTCGATAGCCATAAATGAAAACAAAAAATCACAGACAAAGGATTTATTGAATTGACAACCGAATATGTCAAAGTAAATTATTTATTTCGGCTGACGGTGAACAATTTTGCGTCGTAAACCGTATTTATTTGAACGAACGAAACATTTCTCTCGCCGTATTTGGTCAGTACAATAATTTCTTTTTCTCCCTTTACACGCGTATAGGAGGTATTTCGACTCGATGAAATATCTTTGGACGTAGGTATAACTATGAGGCTCCAGTGTTCCTCTCACGAGTCTCTCGACTCGCTTCAGCAGACTTTCAGCAAACACACTTAGCAGCAGGGTGCTATATAAGTTATGCAAAGAAATTTGCCGAGGAAAAATTTCACCCGGCGACTCGAGGGTGTAACGATCCTTTTCTACGGAAGTCCGCACGTCTCTTGGTACCACGATTCTCGTTTCGATCGAGGTGCACGACCACGGGTTCAAATATTCTCTGTGCACCTACCGCAGTGTCTCTCATGAATAAAAATCCCGAACCCAAGTAGCCTGCAGGTCGCAGCTCTTCGTTTTATCAGATAATGAATTAGTCGCACCGGCTGCAACGCGATGAACATTTTTAAGGATAAATCGGACGTACAGTCAGAATCCAAAATTCATGAAAACAGGAAAGAGTTGCTTGAAAAATGTTTGGTTCAGACTGTTGGGTCGTTGATTCATGCTTCGTACGTTACCTCGGATTATTTTTACACCCTTGGTCGCGCGTTGTGCGAGGGCAGTTTCGAACCGTTTGATTCCACTCCATGGGTTCCCATGGCTGTGACTCGGGCCCTGAGTGTCGATTTGGGGGACGGACCGCCCATGGTGGACCATTGTGCTCGACGGTCAACCAATATCAAATCCCATTCAGCACGGTGCCTCGGCTCTTCGATCCATTATACTTCCATGAACCCACGTCTTTCCTGCTGCAGGCTCCATAAATTGAACAAATAAAGTCGGCACTCTTCCAGCCTCGAATTTTCTAACGACAAAACTGTGGGAAAGAGAATTTGTTGAGTCTTCATGGATGAAATAGATTTCATGCGTTAGACAAATCATTTGCTTTGAGTATTCTTCCATGGCGATCATCTGTGAATAATGAAACACAGCTTAATACCGAATTTTCAATGGAATAGAATCATTTCTTATCTTTTTTTATCGTTCTATTGTACCCAGAAAACTTGTCCAACCAAAAATACCCGAATGAAGATTATCAAGGCTCAAGACTCACTTTTATGGAAAGCTTTCAACTTTTCGGTATAAAGAAAATGTTCTGTTTCTCTCGTGGATCCGCGGATAGAATTTTTCATTCACGATTTTTGAAGCATGCGTAAGATTATTGAGAAAATAGTTTTCACATTAATCAGAATAATTTTAAGCGTAAGGGAATATTTTGAGAAAATAAGACTCACGCACGGCGGTAATAGGAGCAAATTCCCACGGTATCGTAAAGTTATCGTTCGTTCTCAGAACTTCTCTGCACCATTATCCCCGTAGCGTGAAAAACAAACTGTACAAAACTAGGTACTATGTACGTATGAAGGTACGTGACGTGACTTCAGCCAGTCGTTCCCTGCACCGTGTAGCATAGATAGACCCCCGCAACTGTTGCATTGAAAATCAATAAATTAAAATTTCATTTTCAAGGAATAATGTCTGCGCTCCGCTTCTAGCTATAAAAATTATTAAACCGCTTTAACTTCCTTGAAGTTGTAGACATAACACGTGATCCATCATCGTGAACATGACGACGTTTCTTCGATTCGATTTCCGTTCAATAAATAATAGAATTTGTAATTCTGTTTCCCCATGGTATTTTTTTTTCTCCCATTTTTCAGCTTCCAGACGAGAAAAAAAAACTGGCTGGGCTTGGTCCTCGTTAAATCGAGCTTTAAGATATTTTTGTCCGCGAAAGAATTTCGAGCATCCGTTGTTGCGTCGAAATCGAATATTCTCAATCTTCGCTGCTGATATGTATATTTATACACGGTATCTCGAGTATTTGGAATATTTTTCAGTGATTTATTACACCCCAAATTCTCTCCGTTTTATTATTATTCTTTTTTTTTTTTAATTTTTTTTTCTCTCGTGATTCTCTTTTTATTTCTGTACAGGGAATTCGAACAGCCCTGGTTAAAGAATCCTACACTCACACACACACATTCACTGCACGCATGTCACGTAATGGTGTGAATATATCCCCCATCCAGTCTGTTCTCTCCCCCAGCAACCGCCTTTTATCCTTCAGATATTAATTCAGCCACCGTTTGCAGCTCGTACAAATTTATTCACCGACTCATACACTCGATTCCCCGCCGTCGCGTCGACGACATATCCTATACAAATTTACTGTATCGCGTATCCCTTGAAATAAATTTCTCTTTTTTTTCTCTCTCTTCGTTCACATCCCACATCGCGGATCTGGCATAAAATGTAATTAATGAATCTCACCTAATTCCACAACGAGATTCATTTATTGCCAGAGAATTGAAACAGTAAAAATTTGCTTAGACTGCGTAGATGATTATCCAACAACTTATAACAAGTTCGATGGTAGCTAGTTATTCATTGTTAATTTGAAAAAGAAACACCGATACATTTGGGTGGGGGTAAAGATATACAAGGATGATTAGAAAAAAGAAGGATCGCAATATCGAACTTCCAGAAACGCGGAAAGCCGTTTGATACAATTTTAAAATGTAGAAAGTCAAAATACATATTTTCCCGAATTCTGACGGTTCGATGTTTAGGCTTATATTGTTATTCTCAGACCTTTCTACTTTTTCACATTTCTATGTTTGAACTTTCAACGTTATGAAATTCAATATAATCCAATGCAATGGATTTTTGTGAGTTTTAAAATGTTCCATTCTGAGCCTTCTGTTTCCTAACCCAAATGTACCCACTTTTATCTCCTAGTTTATTTCGTTCGTACAACCAACGAATCTATCTACAACATCGTTTTATTCATTCCTCTTTTCTATTCATCCTAACGGCAATTAATAAGTCGGCGTTGAGAGTGGGTGAATATAACAAACCCGGACGTGATTTATAGATCTTTTGTTAGATAGGTATATCATTGGACTACAAAAATAAAATGAAGTTTCTAAACGCCCACCGAACGAGGCGCGTTCTGTAGATACGTTTACTGCCCGGCTCCAAACGTAGCATCCCATCGTAAATCCCACGTGATCTCATCGCGCCGGATCGGTAAAGAGACAGGCGGTCATTACACGTGCATACGTAAAACAATGCCGTGAGACATTTAGAAAGACGTTTCTCAATGTTCCACGTGTTCTTGAACAAGTTTATACGTCGCACTGCGACATAAGTCTTTACATCCGTGCATCCATTCTACGCGTGTTTGTCAAAAAATTGATCAAAGCTCACGCCAGTGAACATTTCCAATGAATTTAAATTTTCGCAGCATCGCGATCGAGGAAAATGAAACAAGAGATAATCGATACGCGGTTTCTTTCTTATTAGAAGGGGAAACGACGAGAACAGGTTAGAGAAACGTCGAAAAACGAAAAATGGATCACGGCCGAAGAGTCGGTAGAAAGGATACGTCGCTGACCTTGAAGAGGCCGTGCAATCCGTCCGTCGTAACAGTGACCGATCCTCCCTGCACGAAAGACAAGCCGATAGTGGAAGATCGTCGATTGAAAAACTGGAAGACGTGGCTGAGGAGACACAGGATACAGTGCGAGGCGCTACGTGGCCGTGTTTCCAATCCTAAAGCGGACATGGTGATGAACAGCTGCGAAAAAGTGCGGGCGAAGATCGAAATGAGAAATCTGATGGAGTATGCCGCTGCTCCGGTGACGCCGGTTCCCGGCAAGTCGACGGGGAGTCCCGGATTCTGGAAGGTACCACCGATCCTGTCGAACCACGGTAATCCCTGTCTTCCAGACGTTGGTCCTGTGCTAACGAAGAAGGAGCTCAACTCGTTCCCGACACTGGAGCACATCGAGGTCCCCAAGTGCATAAGGGAGGAGAAAAACTTGTCCAATTTAGAGGAATCGGTTCCCGGATGGAAGCGGAGTTCGTACCTCAGTAAAAGGAGAGAGGAATTGGCCGGCAACATCGCGATTTTAAAACCAAGTCGGCCCGAAACTGAGACCGACCTTGTGGTGCGAGGACGGAGGTTTGGCTGCTCCGAAGAAGAGCAAGAAGTGCCTCGGCTTCCCGTGATCAGTGTAACCGACGCTTCTATCGAGAGCGAGGAATCGGAGGTGAAAATCATGGCCGAGGAAGCGGTCGTTGTGACATTGGAGATAAACGGAGTTCGGGTAACCAGAGACGAGGAGACGATTCATCAGAGATCCGAGGATCTCGTGTGGCCGTTGACATTCTTGAGCGCGGTGAACCAAAGGTCGAAGAAGTGTCTGCGCTTGGAGAACAAGGGGACCATGGTCATCGCTTACGAATGGCGCGACGCCGCCTGGGTATCGAAGATTTTACCCTCGGGTTCGAGAAGCGGGGCCAGCTTTTTCTTCAATAAGAATAAGGCCCTGATATTGCCCGGACAGAAGACCGAGATTCCGGTTTGGTTCCAGAAACGTCGAGCTGGGATCTTCTCCGAGTCTTGGCGGCTTGACACCGAGCCGAAACTCCACGGGGCGAATCTGATCGTGAGAATGTGGGGATGCGCTTCTTCCGAGGATTCGGGGTCTGGCCGATCAATCGACGCCTACTTGGATCGCTGCATCCGGGATACCAGCGTCAGAGAAACCCTCGACTTCGTCATCTCCAACGTCAGTCCGTCCAGGCCTCAGGAACCGGCGTACCAAAACTGTTACCTGGAGGCCGAATTGTTCCGGGCTAAGAACCCTTCGTACTTTTATCACTCAAGTGCGATCACCGATTTGTACAAATTGTGGGACACTTGTTTGGCGTCTAATGTCGCTACTACGTGGAACTTGTCGTTGGTCGAATTGCGAAGTCTTCTCTTGCGGATCGACGATCCTGAGCTCAGAAACGAGCGGCTTAAATTGTTCAGTGATCTCTGTAAAGAGTGTCTAAAGCCCGACGGATTTAGTACAGATAAAAGTGTCAAGTATGGAGTTGTTTACAATGTCCTGTGTGCATTTGCCAATAGGATGGAAGAGGAGAGTGCGATCGTTAAACAAAGTTGCATTCTCAGGCAGCCGGACGACTTGGCGTCGATTAATTCCACCGTCGAAATTTCTCCGGAAAGTTCGTCGTCCGGAATGATGGGAATCAATGGGTGGCGCGGTAGCTTGAAATCCACCGAAATTTTCTTGTATGGACAAGTGTTTTATACCCGCATTTATGAACTTTTAGTTGAAAGTATGGAACAGATCTGTGCGGCTATAGACTCTGTCAACAATCTCAATGAGCTTGAACAATAAAAAATCTTTCCTCGAATCGAAATGTTGGAGGAATGAATTTCGGAATCTAATCGATGGAAAACGATCGGGTTTTAAGTTTTCATGCAACTTGCAATAGCGTACAATTTCTGTAAAAAAAAATTTCTTTCCTTCGCGACGCTGAATTTCATCGATGATTTTCAACGAGCAAGCAGGAACAATTGTCTTTCTTAATGATGGATTGAAAAACATTGCATACATTTTGAACGTAGCTATGCCAATGAATGAGTACAGTGCAGAATATTGGTTGTGGCAAACAGACAGGAATTCAGAACTTTCGTCCGATGAATATTTTCACCCTTATCATTTTGTAGAGAGAATGAAAACCGTATCCTCGTCAGTGGAACGGACCAAAGTATTCGTGGATACATCTTTTACGAGCTTCTCTCTTCACGCTCTCCGTCTCTTAACGACCGGTTCTTAAGAGACAAAAGACTCTGTCCAAAGGGTATACGTATATGCTACGAATACCATCTTTCCTTTATCAGAATGGAAAAGGGTACAACTATATTCTCGAATTCCAATATTCATGCCGTCGTGCCAGGCATCGCGTATGCTGTTTCTTTTTTGCTGCGCCAATTCACCTTTACCACTCGAGCAAATTAAACGTCCTTGCTATTATAAAACCTCGCATGAATATGGAATTTATTACCCAATGTCGACCAATTGCCCGTTACTGCCTCTCCGCAACTCCATGCATTGAAAATTTACCAACAATTTTTCACTGTGTTGAACCTGCAAAAATAAGGCTTTGAAGTATTGTAGAGTATTTGTCGAGGGAAACGAAAGAGAGGCTTTAATCACGTGTGATTAAATCTACAATTTCTGTCACTATATTATTCTTACGTAAACGTGTACCGCTATTTTATTTACCATATTGGCTACTTTTGTTCACTTTTATGCTGTTATTTTTATCACTGGCGTAAATTTTGCCTCCATGAGTTGAGTTTCGAGTAATATTCGTAGAACAATGAACAGCTGCAGTTTGCGTAGTTGTATAAAGAAACGAATCTCTTTATCTACATTCTTGACGAAACTTTAACATTTAAAAAAAAAAATGCTAATGTAATGAATTATATTTTCTTTTGCAAGTAGTTTGCTTCGTCTGGTACTAATTGTATTATGCAATCTGCTAAATGAGCAATATTTGCTGAAATCATTCTCAAACTCTCCAAACATTGTACGAAAATTTGTTTAGTCTCGTCGAGAAAATATTGATCGCACAAAATTTTCGAAAACGAGTTTGAGAATCTTTGAAAGTATTCCATAACTTTGATTGAACCTCGAGTAAAGATAGAAACCAGATGACTGGTTCTTTTTGTTTTATCTTTTCTTTGTTTTGTTTCTGACAACGTTTCTCAAATAAATTCCTTCGACGAAGATGACTTTGAAATTGTTACGATCCGCTAACGACCGATAAAACGTTGTTCTCTGTTCGCCTTGCAAGGTTGAACCTGTGCTCGCGTCATTTCGAATCGTTGAATATTTACGATATAGACGCATAACCGACGAGCTGTATGACTTGTAAACGGCTTGCAGCAGCATTCCTCGTACCGTTCGGACAGACTAGACGTCTAGCATACGCTCATCGGAGTCATGGGTGGGAAGTAAATTTTTAGTTTATGCTATATACGGAACAGCTGCGAAGAAATTGAATGAGCAGTCGTGACCCGCAGGTTAAATTTGAATATATGGTAATAAGATGTTGCGCTGGACCTACGAATTTGAAAATTATAAGGTTAAAAAAACACCTTCTTAAGTTATACCTCACGTCCGCACATCTGCGGAGGCTACTCGATCACCACCGATCGATGTTTCACGTCATATTAATTATTCCAGCTTTCGATTTCTCGTTTCGATCACGAGAATCCTAATAAAGTCTTGTTTTCGAATGAATTATTCTAATCAGCTTCTTTGAGGGTCTGTTACATCTGTGTATAGAACGTATAGAAACGATGTCAGATCAGGCAACAACTCACATACATATACATTATTTTCTCTCTGACAAACTGTACGTCTTGGCGTTTGTTTATTTTATTCCAAAATTCAGATACATTGTGTCGTAATCTTATAAGTATAGCTGAAATAAGTTCGAATCTTTTTTCGTCACAGATTACCCAATGTCAGTTTATAAATTTCGGCGAATTTTTCTGGGAATATCGAAGTTCAATTGCAATGAAAAAAGGGATAAATGAACAGTGAGAGTCAGCAGCGGGATCGAAACGTCAATTTTTTTAATCAGAGTGGCCCGCGGGAAAGAGGGAGAGCGAGAAAACGAGGATGTTACAACGATGAATTTGGTAAAAGTGGTTGAAAATTTAAATTAGATACTCGCAAGCTACTCTGTTATGTAAACACGAGGCAAAACGTCGGGTGTATAACATTGAGAAATATTTAAATTTGAATCGCACTCCATGACGTACCGTGTTTAATTGAGTGTAAACAGAAGTCTAGATGAGCCGTCGTAAAAGAAAGCTATAGCTGTATAGAATGTTCATTTCGTTTTACTCATTGCTTCTTCTTTTTATTTTTTTTTTTTTTTTTTACACATATTATATCCGTACGATAGCCGGAATGTTCTTGAAACGGGCTCTTAACTGTGGAAATAGCAAAAAGTAGTCGAGTACCATGAGAATAATTCACGGAATTCAAGAACTCAAGAACTTGGTAATATTATTCAATACCGTATAATAAGATGGAAATCGAGTATTTGTCTATTTGTGATTAATTTTTAAGTAGCCAGAAATTATGTTTTTCATGCTCGTTATCGTGACAAACTAGGCGCAGTGAAACCAGGCATCGAATCTCAACAACGCGTTATCATATTTTTTTGCTCATATGTGATAAAATTTATTGGTATGGAAGCTCGACTAATTCAGCATCTGCGATATGTAACAGATGAAACGTATGAAGTACATCGAATTACGACTCAGAAACTGCGTCTTGTCCTTCGATGATGTGTACCAAACGAAAAAAGCCGGCTAATTCTCGTGTAGAGCAAAGCGGTGGCCAGCAGTTTTAACACAGTTGACATATCGCTCCCTGCGATCGTTTATAAACAATTTTTTATAACCAGTAGCTCAAGCAGATATCCGTGTGTGCGCATAATGACCGTTAGCAATCGTCGACTAAATTTACGAATCACGTTACGCATGCTTGTACAAGAAAAATGTGACACATGCTCCTCCGGCATTTGTTTCACTCACAGATTAACCAAGAAGCTCATAAATATAAACCCCAAATTGACTAGAATAATTTTAGCCACCTCGTATGATAGGCTCATTTTCGAAGTGTAATTACAGTGACGCACGTGTGGAAATAATAGCGCCAATGTATTTGCCATCGAACCCCGAAGTTGCCTAATCTATGCTCCCGATAAAACGACCCGTGCAGGATGCTTTTCTAGACTAACTTTGCCAGTGACCGCGTACTCTAAAGTTTGACCCTAGGGGCAAACGGACCGTCCAACTCACACGGATAATGATATTGTTGTCTGGCCATATGTTGCGCCAGTCAGCTGCTACCGATTAGAGTCGACTGGCTGCTGCAGCGGTTGCCGAATATCAGAACCGACCATTCATCACTCGTAGTATTACATCCATCTATTGATCGGTCCATTTGCCGTGAGATAATCGTAAATATTGCTAGTAAAACCTGTCTGTCAAGTTTTCGATGCAGATTACTCGTGCTAGCAAATTTTTATGGATTTTTCCATCAGAAGTCAATCAGTGCCGTTAAAAACAGTTCATGATCGAGGATGTAATCGCTCAACATTTATTACAAAGGTAAACCTTGACACGTTTTATTCGCATCACCCGTCCCATTTGAATACAGCAGAAGAATTACATCATGACTCTTGAATAGTCGGGCAATTGCAGCCAAAAGTCACTGTACTATAACTGTACTGTGTTTCTCATTCGGGTGCCGCCTGCAAGTATATTTTTCCACATGGCCATCATGCGATCCCCACTTCTGCCTCTTATACAATATTGTCACTTTAGGCTGATCCGACTGAGCACTTTACAATGTGCTTTGAGGTTCTTAAAGTCTGTTTACCCGGTCTTTTTCATCCATTGTTATTTCATGATTGCTATTCACATTTACTCAGTCTACGGAATCCGGATACTTTACACATTTTTCAGTAGGCGGATTATCAGGCGTAAGGAGTTACCTAGACTGATGTTAAAAAGTTGAACGACATTGGTATTATTATTATTCGATATTTGCCGCCGTACAGTTCATTCAGATTTCTATAATCTCAATTTGGAACCAGGAATAACACATGGTTCGGTAACAGACGACGAGTGATGAAAGTCGTGTTTGTTACGCACGACTGTACAGTGACTTTACGGTTAAAATTCATCCCGTTCAACGGTATAATAATCTGATTGCTTGACAACGGTTGTACAAATCGCAGAAGAGCCTCGACGGTGAAACCCAATCCAATTATCCGTCAACCTTGGTTCTATCGCGAAGATTGCATCGTTACCAAGTGTTGACGAGTGTGTGTTCGTTCCGAAGGTTCTTTCGTCCTTTCCTTCTTATTTATTCCCCCCCCCCCCCCCCCGTTTTTTTTTTTTTTTTTTTTTAAGCCAGAAATGGACAGACACTAGAGCCCAGCACTAGCATCTGGTTAAGGAGGCTGGGTGAGGATTCCATCGGTGGTCTGAGCCACCCCCTGACCATGTTGGGTGTGCGGCACGCCGCATCGATGCCTGTGAGGGTATGCCTGCCTACCTACATCCAGCAAGTTGCACAAACGCAGAACGATCCTCTAACGATATCTCGACGGCAGCTTCGGACTGCAGCCGGCTACACAGTGCTCTGCCCTTGTTAGGCGAGCCTCCGGGGGTTCGTGCCTCTTCGGGAACAGGAAATCGACCATAAGGTCGTTGGGCAGGTGCCTGGCGAACTACATACCTCGATCTATACCTGCCGGCTCATCTTCCTCCCTCCCTTAAACGCCTTCGCATCTGCCCCGGCCTGACCACCGTGCTTTAAACCCCCATCATCGCGGACACCTTATTCCGACAAAATCGAGGGGGACGGAACCCTGTTCGATCGTTAATCGGCGCTACTAACTTTTGGGATACTCTGAACGACGAGGTCGAGCTTAAGCCGTTACTGTTCACCAGAGAGTCAAACTTCAATATCTATCCTAGGCGCGTAACAGAACTTTGATGGAATGGGTCGTCCTCTTGTTGACTGCTGACCTGTGTTGGGCATCGTGATAAAACCCTGTCTTTGTGATGTAGGTTTTTAATAAACTTATTCATAAAACATTGCACTGTCTGGAAATAATGTTCTGCTTTTCAATTTCACGAACTAAGCTGACTGGTTAACGTTGAACTCGAAACTGCTCAGACGGTGAGAATAGTTTCTTTTATAACAAAGTTCAACACTTATGCATAGAGACTGGAGTAAATGAATGCAAACCAATCGCTAATGGTGAAACTACGTTTAAGAGTTGTTTGATAACGATTACGTCAACGAGTTATGTGAGGATTACGTTAGCCTTCGAAAAAAAGCGCAAGCCTCGATCGAATTGGGACCTTGAAAATGAGTTTCAGAACTTCGCTGATTGGATTTAGACCACATGGTCAGAAGAATTTGGTTTTCCAGTAAACGGTTCGAACGTCACCGATTCGGATTTCTCCCCATTCGTCGTTACCTGCGACAGCAAACATACGCACAACTCAGCGGTATGATCAAAGACTAATGAGTACAAGCTTCTCCCGATCCCTGGAGACAAAAACCAAGAAAGACTCTCCACTAAAACCAGCGTACATACGATAACTATATATGTATTCCTTGCACTAGCGGCGGTTAAACGATCGATGGAGGATGGATAACGAATGGAAAACTGGTGAAATAACCTAAATTACGTGATGGCTTCCAACCTCGAGTCGTAAAGTGCCGCCTGAAACACACTCACAACCATTGACGAACGTGACGTGGTGGCATGCGATTGCACCTACGTCTGCACAGCGAATGGGGCGTCTAACTATTCCGTTGAAGACAGAGGGAGAGAGAGAGAGGGAGGGAGAGAGAGAGAGAGAGAGAGAGAGAGAGAGAGAGAGAGAGAGAGTCGACTCGAACACCTAGAAGATAAACAAGCAGCGCGTTTAGGAGTCCGCGTTTAAGGGTCGCATAAAGCGTGAATTAAGGTCAGTTAATCCGGTCCTTAACTCGGCGAGTCTGTATCTTTCGGATCACCTTGGGGATCTCGGCGAAACAATTTAACGACCGCTGTACGGGCGTTAAGGTTAAGGCAGGCACTATTAGGTCCCACCCAAAACGTTTGCCGAGTGTTTAGTCTACTCGATGTCGTGCCTACGGTCCGGCCATTTCATGCCGTATAATAACCAGTTAACAAACAGCTGACTTTGGTAGTACGCAGGCTCGAATTCTTGACTTTGTTCAGACATATCCTAATAACCGTATACCTGCTTTTTCACTTTAGAAATTTGATTTCTCCTCAAACTCGTGATTTTTCTCGAAGGTTGACCGGCTGTGAAATTGACCCAAAATTACATCGTCAAATTTTTGTGACATTTTTATTTTCTGTATTACGGTAATTTTTTAATTTTTTTTTTTTTTTCATTCACCCAGGAACTGTTTTCTCCGTCAATAATATTGCGCGCAAGGTTTGGAATATGTTTCAAATCGCCGAAATTATCACGTTCGTAAGCTCGTTTCCGAGAGTAAGAAACACGCGAAAGCTGGACAAGACGATTCTACATCCATAAATATTTTCAACCATCGACTGATAGTGGATTTTATCGATGCGTGAAAATGCTTGCAATAATTTGTTGTGAGCGCTTATTAGCCTGTTTAACGTTCATCATGCGTCAGCTGTGGAGAAAAATCGAAACGATTTCAAGGGAAAATGTCCGGTAATACAATATGTGAGGCTGATCTATCGGAGCTCGGTCGATAATTAATAACATTCAGGTTTTATATTGTAACGTAGATAGATATAAATTATACGCTACGTTGCGCATGCGGTACAATTAAAATATGCCTCGTAATAAATGGCTGTTAAAGACGATTTACCGGTTTTTCAAGGAGGTTGTACGAAATTTAATATCTCTCTTCTTCTTCTCATCATTTTCTTCTTCTTCTTTTTCTTCGTATTTTTTTCCTTCCCGTAATAAAGTATGCACCGAGTTGGCGAAAGCTAAAATTATCCGTAGTTAATCCGCGACGCAAGCTTCACCTACTACGCCATTTTGAATTTTTGAACGATCACGAGGGGACCCTTTGCCTCCCAGTTCGTCTCCAAGTCGCGAATCACGTCTGCAAATTTATTCCTCAAATTATAACCGTGGTTCTTTCGAAGCTGGGACCTTGAGTGTTTTATGACGTAACTGCAGATTATGGTGTGCTCATAGAGATTTGCGCCAACGATGACTGTCATTGATGCGATTTATTACTCCAGCTGGTGAACCACGTGGCCGAGGAATTAGAGGTCACTAATTGAAGGAAATGAGAAAAAAAATTACATCATGAAATTGGTGACACTGAACAGTGCACAAATTTTAGCCTCGCTTCAATGGAGCGCGTGTTTCCGCACTCAATCTATTAAAATCCAATCGCTCAGTTCAGCATTAACGCGCTGACAGAAAATACACGCGTGCCAACTCGTTAATCTTGTCAGGTTTTATATTCGGCGTCTTGCAGTCACCGTGAATAGTATCACGCCGGTGCTTAGCAATGCTGGATCCAAAATTACGTCGAGGCTTCTCTTCGCGGCTCGGTATTTAGCAATTTCCTGCTCCGTCTTCTGTCCGTTTTTTATCCAAAATCACAAGTTATGCTTTTCTCGAGATCTTGGAAATAAAAACTCGCTGGGAAAAATGTGCTTGCGGGTCTCTGAGACGAAACATGTGGTATAACAACTCTAGAAAGTGTCAAAATAGAGTTGCGAGTAATTATCATGCAAAACATGGATAATGAAAATATTTTTCTTTCGAATTTCTGCTCCGAGTTTCTTGCTCGTTAACTAAATTTACCCAAAAAAAGGTGTTTACCGATATGAAACAATTCGATGTCTGGAATGCTTTGCTAAAATTGCGGAATAACAAAATTTCATGTAGCAAACAAATAATAACTAATATCGGGTCTAATAATAGTAATAAAATTTTGAAGAAGAAAAAAAAAGTTGCTAACCGTAATTCAGATACAGCAGGTTAATTGTTTCAACTAACTAAATACTTGTGATATTGCAAATCGAGTAATAAATTCTTGAAAGAAACTATTATTAACGTTAACGTGTAATTTTGAACGAAATAGAAATTTATCGATCACAAATCGTGTTAATTTCGAATCTGTGAGAAAATTTAATCACGAATTTATTATTCTGGTAAATTTATTCCTTAAAATTGTAAACAGCGAGTCATTGGCATAACAACATATAACCACAATGCTTGCTCTGCAAAATAAACAATAATTCACTTTATCATTTTAAACTCGTTGCTCGAACATTTTTTCTCGATAAATCATATATTGTTTGTATTAAATTCAACTTGACCAGATTATCAATCATAGCATTCGAACTTCTGTGTCATCAACGTTCATTGATCTTGTTTGTTTAAGCTGAACATCCGACGCACCCTTGATCTTCATAAAGTCGTTTTCATCGACGGCAATCTGAAGTGTTTCTTCCGATAATCCGCAACGCCTCGTGACCGTACATTTTCAATTTAATTCCCTTACCGTTCTACGACACGGAGTTCCTCGAGTACGTCGTAATAAACTGATACGTGTATACATATATGAATAAATTGCGGGTCGAAAGTTTCTCGCGATACCGACATTGCCTTGCTTATAAGATAGACACGAGGCGTATCGAATTGATCGTGTATGAAAACAATACACGTTTGCTTCTCGCGAGCCAACTTGTCTGTCTGTCTTCTCGGGTTGCGCCAAGTACATTAAATTGCACTTAAGACTACAACACGCGCATTTATAATACCTGCAACGGCTTTACCCTTTTTACCGTCGTCCGCACCTTTCGCACAGGTACGTAATACACGGTACTGGGTATAACGGACGTCGTTTCGGTTTTTCTTCATAGCTTTATAATACTTTCAGTCTGTAGGTATAAATAAGGCAGGAATACTTACCGGCGTCGGTCTTAACTGATAGATTAAAAGTCTTTTAAAAAGAGTCGTGAACTGTACTTTGTACGGTTTTTTGCATCGTAAACTGTTGTATACCTTTAATGATTAACCCACGCCTGCGATATCGTAGAAAGCATATCGTTCAATGGTCAGAAACGCGCCGACCAAGATTTTATCGCTCGAGTTTAACCTGTTTCATGTGTAATAATAACGTCTTCGTTGGCGAACGTTAAGTCGGTGAGAAATTTTTTTAAATACAGCTGACAAATGAATCGAGAAAGCCAGGAGAGAACTAAACTTCTAAAATTGTAATTCGAATTAGCTACATTTAACATCTAAACTGATGAGCTTTTCACGTATTTTTTTTTTTTTTTTTTTTCGTTTCAGGTGAGTTTCTGGATAAAGTTTACAGCCGCCAACCGCAAACCCTTTCAACTGATCTCGGCAATTGAACCAAATTTTATTTGATCCTCTATTTCTTTACATCAAAGAATTGAACTAAAAGCGAAATATGCCTGCTCTCCTCAACGATCGTGACCTTCTAGAAGTCTGACCTACAATCTACGTTGAAATAAATTTACTACTCCCTCAGACCCGCGTGAAATCGTAGATTTTCGGGTGAATTGTGAATCCCCCCATTCGGACATCAGGAGCCGCTGCGGCCCTGCATCGCGGCGCGAAAATTTAGAAAATTTTCTAAAAATTTACAGACAAAAACAGATATCCGACCGAATCGGATGCCGTTCTGCAAACTTGATCAATTATACGGATATTTTAGAAAAAACACAATGCATGCGTTCCTGATATCGAGCTTGCTGCTCGTTCAATCTTGTCTTAATACACTCTGATTTCTAGTTTATTATTCGGCAAAACAAAGTTCAAAGTTGTACGTAGCAGGATAAAAAAAAAAAAAAACTCTTTCCGGCCAGAGATGTGTCTCGAATTTAATTATAAAGAGTCGCTTTATTTTTAAACGTGTGTTTGAAGGCATAAATATTGACTTTACAATAAAAATTCAAATTACATTTTTTTACAGAATGAAATTTTATGTAAAATGCATCGAGGAACAATAGTCCGTATCGATAAGGGCGACTGAGTGGTGACGTTTAAAAAAATCATCACTTTGACTCTATATTAATGGGAAAATTTCTCGATTGCGTTGAACGACCTTTCAGAATCGTATTTTAAACATACCTACCTGAAGAATTTTACTTTTTCTTTGCACATGCGACAAGTTTCCGAGTTCGGAGCGAGAAAGAAAATGTCACTTCCAAACGCAACGCAAGTGTTACACAATTCGAGAACAACGACAGTCTTCAGCAATTATCCGTACCAAAGGGGTGATTATTTTAGTTTCAAAGACCAGACTTTTCATGCAATGGAAGAAAAATTGCACATGGCGATGGATATCCGATCAGGATTATACTCTTGCGAAGGTTACCGGTTAACGATCGGATAACGAGCGAACGCATGGTCAGTCATTCAGTCAGTCAGTCAGTCAGCAAGTCAATCAGTCAGTCAGTCGGTTAACTCTGCAGTGTCGACTTGTTTCCAACTAGTTTAACACGTTAAGATAAATGGATACCGTTCCCCGACAGTTTAGACAGATCGAAGTTACTAACAACTCCGGAGAACCCGTGCCGCATGCATGAGTCCTGATGTAATAATCTCACAATCAGCCTGTGACGGGTTCGTATCACCTGCCGGTATACCTGAGTACATATCCTCAGGATAAGCAGGAAAACAATTACGTCACGCTCATCCGAGCTGCAAAATTAGGGGGATGATCAAAGGTGCTAGGCTGCTGCTTTGCTGTCAAAAATTTATATTCACCTTTTCCTTTTCGGTAATTTTATCACAAGATAATCGAACACTGAGAATTTGTCGAATTAATTATCAATTCATTATATTCGTAAGGCACGATGATTTGCTAAAAACTCTTGAAATACAAGTAATGAAATTTTAAACGAGCGCGATCGCGTTAAAATTATGTAAAATCTGGTAGAATCATTCGATTTCACGTCACGATGTTTTAGTTTATTAGACTAGTCATTGTTCGCAAGTTCATAGACATGGATTTTTTTTTTTTTTTTTTTGTGGCGGAAGGGATAGTAAATTAATTATTGCTGTTTCTTCGATTATTTACCGATATCAAAAAATATCAAAGTATTTGAAATACAGACCCTAGTTTATAACATTAGTATTGCTCTGGTCCGCAATTTTCAGAAAAAATCTTCGTTGCTTACGGACATAAAAATTTGTTAAATTCTAAATTTCCGACTATATCGTAAGAAATTTAACAAA
This sequence comes from Neodiprion lecontei, assembly GCF_021901455.1. Lineage (NCBI taxonomy): Eukaryota > Metazoa > Arthropoda > Insecta > Hymenoptera > Diprionidae > Neodiprion > Neodiprion lecontei. The sequence goes on from NC_060263.1 coordinate 26,360,521, forward strand.
ATGTATTGATTCCTGATTCACCAACCTTCTCGATATTCTGCATGTGACATTGAGAATCCAGCAGAAGATCAAATAATTACATCTCGTGTAAAGTTGTAAAAGAAAAAATGAACCATTTCCGAAGGAAACAAGATCGTCACAACGGCACGTTTATTTTCAAAAAATTAACTTCCTACGTGTGCAGAAAGTGGAAGATAATGACAATTTTAACGATGCCGACATATGATTGTTATAGGTATAACGTGTTAACAACAAGATGCGTGACCACCAGCTAGGCGATACGGAACAATTAACAGCCTTGTATACAATACAATTATATAATCAGTTATAACTACACACAGGTTTCATAAATCTGTACACGTCCACTTTGTAAATGATTCAATGCCGCTGCAGTCGGCATGTGAACCGAATTCTTCAACGGTCTGAAACTTAACGCTGTATACCGACGGTAGTTTTTACCTAACATTATCAAGTCTATCAATCTGTTACCGCCAATACCGTTAATTGACTTCGGCTCTTCCGCCGTGTCGTTTCTTCGATTCCAAGTTGTTTTCCCGAAACGAATATAAGCACGTACATGTACTTGTTGCCCTTGTTAACCAGGGAGTTTGATGAGATTGTAGGTACAGCTGGCGGTGAAACGATTCCAGAGTCTCGAGTTCTTTACTCCGTTTAGCAGACGCCGTGTGTACTTTGCGGGATTAGTTTTTCCGGTTTACCCTTCTCGTTTCCTGGTGGCAACAACAACAGTCCCTGAATGTTAATAATATCTGCTGCACTCGTAATTGAATAAACTAGAAACGTGTAACGATCCCTTCACCGTGGACGAACTCTGAAGCTTACCTTTTCTTTCAATGTGTTTGAGATTTTTTTTGCTTTTGTATTTTATTACCGATCATTTTGTATGCGAATAATGGTAGAAGGTTTACAAGGTTTCGTGTTTAGGAAAATTATGCGGATAAGAAATTAGAAACAAGTGTTATTTTTCAATCAGTACATAATTTCTCTACAGCGCAAAAATATGGAAATTGTAATATTCTTCTATCGGTGGTTTGAAACTTGATAGTTATTCAATTTCTTTACTCTGAGACTATTTTGAAAATTTACTTGAATGACGATTTTCGATATGTATATTGCATAAAATTCTTGAAAACATTGTTTTCCGGAAATGTCTTAAACTAATATCAAATTCAATTTCAATGCTGGGGAATTTATTATTCGGAGGAATGAGTCGATCAAATCGAAAAAAATCAGTAACGATATTATTAAGGATTCGAAAAATTCAATCCTTCATCAATTGTGTACAGTGTAAAAGATATGCGCCAGACATCCGGAGTATTTCGAGAATTCTTTCCCATTAAAAGTGTGTCCTCTCAAAACCGCAGACAATTCAATCGGTCTGGAATCTCCAAACCGCTTTCGGGAACTTATTGAGGTACCTTCGAAATTCATTCGAGACCCTAACTATAATCCTCAGAGAATCGTGAGGTTTGCGTGGAGGGTTAAGGTTCTCTACCGATCCGAATGATTCGTATAATATTAGAAGAAGAGCGCAGGAATGAATATAATGACTATAAATAGACAAATAAATACAAGGGGAGGGAAAAGAGATAAGTGAAACAAACATAGAACTTTGTTACAGCTGCTGTTATTCTCAAGGTGCTTTTCTCCATCGTTCAAGTAATGCGAAGCTCGGAGACGTTACATTTTGGAAACAAACAATCTTGTCGCAGAATATAACCTTTATAAAATGAGGAATACATAACTAAGCTTTGTGTGAATTGTAAATTCGTTTTGAGAAAGAAATCGGTCACGTCAATCGATACGTTTTAGTCCATTTAATCCCTCGCTTAAATAATGTTCTTAAGTAATGTATTGTTCGAACTTTGCCAGTATGAAATTTCAAGCTGAAAAAAGCTTCTAAAAGTTAAACAACGATATCAGCTTGGGTTAAATTTCTTCAATCGTAACTCTAATTAATGCGTTTATATCTTATTTGTCTTATACACAAAGTTTCTACGGGCTGATATATTTATAGCTATAACCTATTTAACAGCTACTGTTTGTTCAGCTGGAAATGGAGAAATGGAACAAATATTTAGAATCGAGGATCCAGGAATGAGAAATTTTATGTATTCATCTTTGGAGGGTGTGTTTTCAGTTCACTGACAAAAGCAATAATATTACAGAATGTTCAAGTTTTTAATTTATAAAAATGAACGTTCCGTGTAATTATTGGTACGATATTAGTAACTTGTGTAGCTTATAAATTCCAAACCCAAGTACATTTCGACTTAATCGAGCACTCAATTTATCATTCGCATCGTGTAGCGTAAAATTTAGTGCTTCTTCCTATTGATACAGCATAATTATTCCACGTTTAGCTGTCTCGGTCACTCGGCTGTATTAATTTGAAATACTTTTACAATACACATTCACTGTTGATTTCACTGGTGTAATTTTTTCCACGTTGATCTTTACACTCCGGTAAAAAAAAACCAGCTTTTTATGCAAAATCTTCCTCCCGGACAATAATATAACTCACTCTTGAATGCCGAATGAATCAATTACTGAAACACTTTACACATGACGATGAGTCCAACTCGAGGAATAAGAAATGCAGGCGACTCGCTTATAAGGTAACAACGTGTTTTTGCGCTACGCCGGTATCATTTTCGTGAGAAAATCTTGGATCTCACAATCTGCCATTCACGTGCTCCGTGAGTTTGTGCGGTGCTGCACCATTGCTAGAGAGACGTATAGCGCATTCCTTGCATGCCTTCGACATGCAGCCGCGGCCTATAGGCGGAATTTTCGACGAAGAGTTCATCCTGAGAAAAATTTCATTTTTTATATAGTTATTAGAAAATTATAGTAAAATATGTTACCGTTTACAATATATTAAAACGGTTTACGATATTATTATAATTGAAAAATATTAATTTTGTAAAAGTAACTATTTGTTGTGGTTGTAGCTGGATCGATACCACGTTTTATGAGGTTACAGTAACATCGAATATCTTCGGTCAGTTTCGTAGACTTCTTCAGCAAAATAAGACCCTGATGTCAGTTTATTGTCGCATAAAAATTAAATTATCACAATTGTTTCAAGAAAATATAACACGAGTAACTATGATAACAAAGAATCATGTCATATCGTACCCAGAATGAGTGTATTTTTTGTTTATGGTGAAAAAAACGACAATTTTCAAGCCGACTTTGTGGTAACCATAGCTGAGATTTTCACTCGGTTCACCGACGCAGGCACGCAGCCAGCTCCATTTGTAGGTATAAATGTTGTACCCGAGGTCCTGTCCGCCTCTGATTTACCTTGTCCCTGCAGTCTCCACCCCCCGACCATTGACCTTTGACCCTCAACTCCGGCCTCTCGACCCTCCTGGAGGCAATGCACACGTCGAATCGTTCCGCGCCGGTAAAAAAAAAAATACATCCGAATTTTAAAGCCGTAGCAAATCAAGTCAGCGTTATGTGTAAAGAGCCCATTTTTGGTAGAAAACGCGAAAGGCAAAACAATCTAATTCACTCGAGATTTTTATTTTTGCTCTTATTTATACGATACGTTCTTTTTGTATCATTTTTTTATCTTGTGCTTTAATTATGGTTTTTGATTTATTTATCTTTTTTTTTCGTTCAACAACGTTCACGTATTTTCTCCTGATTATGGTCTTGAAAAAACTTTCAAACTGTTATTCGAAACCGCGAATAAACGTGTGGAAAATGATTTTTCAATTAATTTCGGAAAAAAACAACGTCCATTTTAATCGGATTGAATTTTTCAGCTGTTCTTTGCGTTATCGTTCCTAACTTGAAATCTGAACTTTTTTTGCGAATAGTGATGTTAGTGCAATTTAATCCCGATTATTTATTCAAGTTTCTTTCGAGTAGCTGTTCACAGCAGACAGTAAAATTTTGTCGAGAACCTAAATTTCGATCGATCAAAATTAGGGTAAAATATTTTCACTCGTGATTTTCGTGCAGAGACTATAATATTCTCATCGATTTCACGCTCAAATATCTCAAGTTTCTTCCAATTTCTTTTCGACGATTTCCAACTTTCCTTTCCATCGCTACATTTCGTTGCGTATAATATAGAGAAAAAAAAAATCTATAACACAATTTTGCCTCGAGTGAATTGAATTCGCGATCCGAATTCCACTCGACAAAAGTACAATAGGAACGTTTTTCCCCTTAACCGCATTATTCGCGAGTGAACCTTGACCTCTAAAATATTATAAGTTCCTCCATTACTGCAACGCGATAAAAATGTATCAAAACGGTTGTGAAAAAAAATGGACGAAAAAAAATTTCGGCGACCGGGTGGAGGGATTAAACGTATCAGTCAGTGTCGTCGACGTTTGCACAGGTGAGACTCGCAATCAGTTAATACGAGGCTCTGCACGGTGCAGTGAGTTGGAAATCCGTAACAGTCGAGATAATTTCACCCTAAAACGTTCCTCGTCTCTTTGTTTGGTGGGTAAAATTTATGACGAGAGACGAGCGCGAGTTGAACACAATGCAAGAGTTTGATTGTAATTTTGAACAAAATAACGACAAAAACAACATCGAATCACACAGTGGTGTAATTTTCGCTCAGTCAGATTCGGTGCAAAAACGAGGCAACAAACCGCATCGTCTATTACTCTAAGATGTGTTTGTTTTTTCATTGGCTCGTAAGTTTTTCGCTGCGAGCTTAAACTGCTAAGTCGATTTACGGGCGCACAGCGTACAAAGAGAAATGCACCCGCGCAAATCCCATTTCCTCTTTTCAATCTCGCGGGGCAAAGCTGAACCGCTGCAGGCTTCCACCGCAAACCGCTGCCGTGCATTAACCGAAGTGCACATCAAAGCAATCCATGCACTGGCCGGCCCCCGTACGTATCTATCCACGTGACCCCCTCGATCTCGATGGATCAAATTTCCAAGGAACTTGCCGTTTTGTAACGATCGTCGTCTACGACTCGCCTTCCGCTTCGCTCCAAACTTACCTCAGCTCTGCACTTTCGAGTGTCGCTTGTGTGCTGACGTATCTTATCTTCCCCACCTTTCGACTTTCTCTCTCTCTCTCTTATCATGTTTCTGTATGACGAAACACGTCGAAACGAGGGACGGAAAAACTAGCTGCCGTAGCAGAGAAAACTGCGGAATCCTACGAAGAAAAAAAATATGTTACGGAAAACTCGGAGATATTTTGAAGTGTTCTGTAAAATGTGATTTATCGACAAAGACGGTATCATCCAAGTTCAGATCCGCGGAATATTCATTTTCATTTCAACCAGCGAAACGAATGAAAATAACCGCAGCACGGTTTCACGATCTCGGATAAGGGAAAAAGGGGCGGGAGTAAATTTCATTCTGCGTGGTATCCGATTCTTCATAAACCGTGGATTATAACTTTGACCCAGTTTCAAATATCCCCGAGAGAATTTTTTGGCACTGAATTGAACGGAATTGCAAGCGCATTATACGGTTATGCGGACGAGTTTTGCAGACTGCGAATTGGAAAGGATCCATGCATTTATCTCATAGAAATTCAGACTGTACTTTTAACTCTTTTAACTTCTTTAAGTCTACACCTGACTCGGTGCCGTAATTTATACCTGCTGAAACTACAGAGTAACCAAATTCGACTTGCGAGGATAAAATTATTGTATTTATAGCGTTGAGTTTCAACGGACTCAGCAGCGGAGAGGAAATACGCAGAGTTCTGTTTTTTTCCTACTCCGTCGCAAATCCGCCAGTTACAGGAGTTCAATAATCCCCGATATGCGAGAGATATTCAGAGACCGAACGAAACCGCAAACACGTACAGAAATTTGACCACGAGTTATCGGGCTGCGTGGCAACGTATAATCAAAGCAAAATTTTACACACGTATTCAAGAAACTCTGAAGAACTCGCAATCGGTGTAATAAATACGCGAAACTGCACAGTTCTCAATATCATACTTTCGCTTCAAAATGGTATGGACAGGTTTTAAACTGCTTTAATGCAAAGCTGGGCGGCAGCTTCGTTTCTTACGCCTATTTTTTCAATACTAGTACAAAATTAAAGAGTGTAATTTATTCGATCGTTATTGAAGAAAGCCTTAAAAATAGCGGACCAAGGAGTGAACAATCATTTATCAGTGAAATGAATTCGACCAGAGTTAATGAAGGGTGATTTCCTTTTATAAAAGCTGTCAAATCCTCCAAAAAATTACGTTCAATGCAATCAATCTTATTGTAAAGACGGTGCAAGAGTGTTGGAAAATTGGGAAAAGCTGTTTCAAAATTTGATGAAACGTTCATAAAATATATAGTGTTTCCATCCCACCAGAAAACACTAATTATCATCCATTCACGGGTGGGCTAAAAGGCTTGAAAGGTTTTTTTGTTACACGGGTGTCGAGTATCGCCAGAAGGGAGACTCGGAGTCGACATTTGTTTTTAATGGTATCACGTGTTTCGACACCCCGTGTCTACGTAACGTTAAACAAACACGCGTGCCCGGCTTCGAAGCCTCCACTAACACTTCGGAAGATCGTGCCGCGACACTCGGTGTGTCAGGGCGTATATATTCGTCGGTGAACAAAATTGCCGCCGGTTGGTCGGAATGAGTCTTGTCATTAATAACATTCCCCTTGGATCGAGCCTCTTCCCTTTACGCCTTTGCGTAATTTCGTAAGATTCAGGAACTCGGTGCCGCAGTATTATATCGGTCCGGGATTCAATTAAACGCCATCGTTTAAGCCCCTGTTTTTATGCCGGCATCATTTTTTTCATGTTAGATTTAGACCGTGGAAAATGAAAATCATTGCAGTCCGTTAACTAAGAGCGTGTCTCGAGGAGGTCTTCTATGTATTCTTCCATTCCCTATTACAGATTTTTGTAAAAGCACAAACTTTTCCGGAAGATTTTCGTTGTGTTTGGAAATTGAAAATATGCCACTGAAACTTCTTACAAATCTTACGCTTTAGATGTTAGAAATTTCGAAAAACTCGTTTGGAAGGCAATCGACTTGATAATTTCTCAACTCTGAAACGGGCTGACCAAATTTCTTTATTTACAATATATCACCGACACGTTAACAGTCATGTAGATTTTGGTAACTAACTAACGATATCTTCCGGTGTGATTGGATTCAGGTTTTTCTTCGTATGGCACAAACGTATCAGGCCAAATAAGAAATTTCAAACCCTAATTTAGTTTCGTGAAATTCCGGTTGTCGAGGCTAAATATTATTCCTTATCGGTTTTTGTTTCGTTTAGACGAGAGAATTCTTTGATCAGCTTTCTTTGCGCTCCCAAGTCATCCGCGAGTGAGGTCAAGAGGTGAGAGACTTTGCAAGTGAGAAGAGTCTTGCAAGACAGACGAGTAGATGCGACAAGTACAGGCGTAAGAGTTTCAACTCTTCAACTAACCCTTGTCCTGGTTTGTATCTGTCGACGATACACGGTGATAAAGAGTCGCGTGCAGTTGATGCGCACGGGGATGAAATTGAAACATGGCCTCGGAGATCGGCAGTGAATCCGAGTAATGAGGACATCCATGATGCGGTGAGCGTGTTGAAGTTCTAATTTATGCACCTTTTACGAAATGTTAACGACTGTTTAGTCGGACCTTATGCTAATTTTCAGTTTTATTACCACGCGTTATGTAGTTAGTCAATGGCGATTGAGTCCGTTGGAACTATCTGGCGTATTAGACTGAGCATTGAGCAGCATCTCTTACAATTAGTGTAATAGGCGGATCGTGAAGCCAGACGCTGTCTACGAATAGCCGTCCAAGCTTTAGACACGGTTGCGATATGCACACGATATTAATCGCCTGTTTACTGTGAAAATAATACCATCTTCTTTTTTCTTTCCTCAATATCTTATTTCCATGGCGTAAACGATATCTGAATGTATACCGAAGAAACGGAATTTGGAAAGTGAATGGTTTCATCACTTTGAAAGTAAAACATCAGGCTGCTATTAACAGCAGCTTGCTCCCGGTATGACTCGATGACGGGAGTCGCGGAGGTTTTAAGAACCCGACAATTCGTTTACTAACACCTAAATGTCACTCCTCATTCTACAGATGCAGGGAAATTAATTGACTCGAAGAGAGACGGGTACACGATTGCGCGCTCGGTTTATTTTCAAACTTATTTCCAACGCGGATACTTATTCTCTGTGACGCGCGATAAAAGGCTTCAAGATCGGTTCGAAACGAATCAAACGAATGGTCGTAGCAATCTCCCCAAGTACATTGTTTTGTAGTAAAAACCATTCAGCCTTCTTCGAAAGCTTCCCCTTCTTCAGAGTAATGAACTGTGTCTTTATTCCTGATGTGAATCCAATAAGATGTCTGATATTGAGTTGGTACGAAACGAAGTAAGAATTAAAGAGGAAAAGATCTTTTCCTTGTAGCTTTGGATAGTAAATAGTCACAAAAAAATAATGACAAAAGTACGGAAGACGGTGCTAAAGCAAGATTTTCACGCCTCCAAGACGGCCGAACACCTCGCAGGTATTCCACGCAGCACATTGCGTGACATGCAAAATGTAACGCGTTGGCATGCCCATTGTCCATCGGTTCGTCCGCGAGGAAGGAGAATTCGAACAAGTTGGGAACGGTTGGTACCCACGTCATTTCCTGGGCACTTCTCACACGTACCACAGGACCGAATTTAGCACAATCAGATAATGCGGGCTCCGTGCATATCTCTCGGTGTCGTTTGGCGTTCCCGAACCAACACCGACGTTCGTTCGTATCCGGACTCTGCGGGGGCCATCGTCGATTTGTCGGTACAATAGGTGGCCGGACGATACCCCATTCCATTGGAAGGTACGTACGTGCTGCAGGGACAAACCGGAACCGCATGCAGATAAGACATACGCCGATCTGCGACCGAACCCATTTCCGGGCCCATTTCCGGACGCTCCGAATTTCCTCGAAAACTGGCGTTGATGGAACGTGCCTACCCTCTTCCGGATTCACCTTTATAGGGGTCTTTTCTCTCCCGTCTCATGGCGTCGTGGTTTTTATCAACCGATGACGTGCTTTGGAGTCAGGTACGAACTTCGAAGGCGTGCCTTAAAGTTTTTGGCGTTTTTATAAGCCAATTTGAATACTATGCAATCCGAGAGATATTTTTTAAAACTCAAGATTCGGTCTAAGCTAACAATTGGTCAACTCTACGTTGAGTTTAAAGCTTCGACGACAACGTGGGCGGTGTTATATTCTGAATAGAAAGTTTTCGTCTGTGGAGCACCTGATGTAAGAATGTATGTAGATGAATGTTTACATGTTGGAATCTTACGCTTCTGATGGGAAGCACGCAAGACGGTCAAAACTGTCTAATAAATGATATGCGGATGTGCGGTATCATTAGTTACGAGAAAATTCATTGTTGGAGATATAAATTTGAAAAACTGGCGATTTTGAAAAATTAACGACGGTGTTATATTCTCTTGGAAGCGATCGTTTCGTTTTCCCGATCAGAAACCGGTAATGCCATCCCCCGTTTAGTGAAGATTTCTTTTTTCTCTTCTCCTCTTACACTGGCAACTCTCAAGACAGAAAGTCTCTTTACATAATGAATTCCACGTCGTTCGAAACACCCGGAGTAACTCGTTTAATGGCGACACCAATTTGCTCTCTACGGCACTGTATCATACGAGTGTCCAGCTTATGCCTATCCTGAAGAAGAACCGTGGCTATACCGGCTATCGAAGTGCCTTCCTAGCATAGCTTTCGGAACTTAACCGAACCTTCCCAGAAAACTTCTCAAGAACACACATGGTGCCGGATTCTGGGATCTTTTGAGGCTTTCCACGTGCAGCTGGAAACGTCTTTTAACGTAACCATGAGTCAATCGACTCGAACCCCTTATTCACCTTGTGTCATGTCAGTTGGCCTATTCCTCTGCGCAATAGACACTAGATCTTGACTAAGTAAACTTTCGGGGACAAGTTGCGTCCAGCATGAATAAGCCTCGTAACGGCGCTTTAACGAAACGAACGTGACTTTTCATCGAGTTCTTACTGGGCGCTAGTGACGTTAAGGGACTTTGAACGAGTGCGGCAGATTGACGCTGAATGCAATCAGCGTCGTTAGAATCTTAGGGTACAAATGACGCCTGCCGAAGGTAATCGAGACCAGTGACGTCAAGACCGGTCTTGCGACTCTCGAGGAACTCGCGCCGGTCCAATTATTGGACTCTAAACGTACCGCTGCTCGCTAATTGCATGCGAATATATCCCGCCGCTTTATCGAGAATCTCTCGAGCTTCTCAGTTGTCCGGGATAAAACGACGAGGCGTAAAACGACGATCATGTTGCGTGGAATCGAACTACACTGATCACAAAATTGTCTACGTACGCTCTACAGGTAATGTTCGCGCTACAGTCAATTGGCTATCGCCATTTTATTCGCTTACCGTCCTGATCGAATAACAATTAGCTCTAATTAATACGTTATGTAAATAATCGCTTTAGGACTAATTAATTCAGAACGAAGTGCGTGAATAAAATTATATATTCCGTCGTTAATACTAATTCTCCAACTTTATCGCTATAAGTACACTTAATTAAATTAAAAAAAAAAAAACATGACGGACGTATATCATACTTTCATTGCACATCATTTTTGCATACCGATACTTTCCAACCGCAGACCATTATATGCAGCTGCGAACGATAGCGATTTTTATCATTCTTCCCGTTGTACAGTATATTTTAACGTTTGAACTTAATCATGAAAGACGGAATTCACGAAGCAATCGAGTTCGAAGATGCATTTTATTTTATTTTGCGACGTTAAATCGAGACGATTCATGCACATATTACTGAAGAAATGTGGCTTGCTTTGTGCCGGACAGTAAAGGGCACTGGAAACTTTACGATCTCGGAAAATAAGTTATACCGTCTTAACTGCCTCTTAAACGTACTATGGAAGAACACTTCGCCGTATGTGAGAGGAATGCAGCCGCATGTAACTAATGAGCCGCGAATAAAAATCGCTAGTAAGTACCAACTTTGGCTCCACAAGACCGCAAAACTGGTCCAGAACTCCTTTTAATTGCAACCGGAAATGTAAGCTTCGCTTTTCAAATCGAAGTATCAAAACTTCTGGACAATTGAGCTGATATTATTACACTACTTATTGCACTCTAACCAATTCTATCGCTAAATGTAACGCAGGGCAGTTCAATTTTCGTGCTGAAAACCTTGCGGATCATTGAAGAAGATAAATCAAATTCTGAAATCCAGGTTTGTTTTTCACAGCAGTTCAACGATATGCGTGATCAATGAATTTAGTTGATTGGCGTATCGATCAGCGTCAGTGCAGACATGCCCAGTTTGAACAACGGTTTGGGTGAATCAAATCAGGCAAAAGCTTTCGGCGAACGCTGCGCCGCGTGTATTTTGAATTTATAGAAGTCGATGCGCTGCGGGAGAGCAATTACACTCTGAGTCGTGCGTACTTTTCAATATCCGTGCACAATACTCCGAGTAATTAATTACTATAAACAACTAATCTCGAAGATGGGTGAGGGATCCGTGTCGTGATAATATCAGCATCAAGACGGTGCACAGCCACCCATGAAGAAGAATTGCACATAGTTGGAATTTAATTAATATCTTCACCCTCCTTCTCCCACGGGTGACACCGAGAAGAAACGCCGCGTGTTTAACTGCTCGGGGGATAAGTATACCTATATTGCCCGATACACACACGCGTCTTTCATCCGTCTGTGTAATGCGAATTCTTCCTTTTGCCTAGGCCTCTTCATAATATAGTGTCACAGCTCACCGTGGGAACGCGGACACTTTTCACTGCAGCATATCCTGCGGGATCTCTGCATTACCGTAATTTTCAATTACGGTGTATTGTCAGCGCGAAATTGCTGAAATGCGTGTGTCAATCTCGAAGAGAGTGATCTTCGTTTTGATTCTGCGTATAATTGATATCTCTGTCGCTTCTTTTTCTGCATATTAGTTGACGTATAATAAAAATGATCTCGTTCCGACTGTTACAGTATTCAAGATGATATGACACTCGGCTGAGACGAAACGTTGCTTTGGCAGAGCAGTCACCATGAAGGCAATACTTCAGATTTTCGCGGTTTTTATTTTGACCGCGAGTGCCCGTCGCCCGGACAATGACGCCCCCGCTGAGGACGTCTTTGGTGCTCAGCGTCGCGGCGCCTCTCACAAGAACAACCATGCCAACAACCAGCCGAACTCCCCTTATCTTCCGTATCAACAACCCAGGGAGCGGAAACCCAATATCGTCCTCATATTGACCGACGACCAGGACGTCGAGCTCGGTAAGTTCGGAAATATGAAATCCGCAATATCTAACGCATTCTTTCGAGTAATTGTTTTCCCTTCATTTTTCGCTGGTTCTATCTCTGTCTCCCGTGCTCTGGTAGAGTTATTAATAATCGTTGTTTGACTTTAATCATCCGTCACTACAAATAATACAATTATTTGAGAGTCTTTTTCTATCGTGACACTTGTCACTACTGATATTACGGTAAAGTGCTCGTTTTTTTCCAATTCAGAAAGTCCGAATCGCCATTCGATTCACACATTACTCTTGTTGTAATAATTGAAGAGAAAAATGAACGACCGAACAAATTCATTCGTCTCATCCGTCAGAGTTAACTCGCATATGTAGACTGATTTCGTTAATAAGAAGCATAAACGGCTGGATAGGAGTAACGCGAGAACCACATGATGAGATTAGCCGAACTTGAAGCGACAATTAGAGAAAGAGCTTTGTTCGATAATCCAGTTGAATAGAATTTATTCAACAGATTGAATTGTGGGTGACTCGGTAACTGTGAGCTCTCAGCTGGTATATACCTATACATACATACATATATATATATATATGTATGTATGTATATACATAGGGCACAGGTTTTACCAAGGAATGGGCGGTCGAAACGTTGGGGAATCAAATTAGTCGGAAAACGCATATCGAGTTTTCTACGTGGGTGTGCAATTATCTGGAATTAAGACGGTATGCTGCAGGCTTATCTATATTACACGGCGGTATTGAACGGCTCTGGATCCAAGACCCTCGCCGCGGAGCAAGTCAAATGGTCTAGAGTAAGACCGGTTCTGTTTGCGTCACTTCCGGCCTGTTACCTGAGCAGTGTATCAAACCTAAAATTCAATCGAGTCTGCGTTCTATCTCAGGGACTCTATCCTTCTTCTCCAATTTTATAATGAGAAAATTAAGCGGCGAACATTTCTCCGTCTGCTGTTGAAATACGGTGAAAGGGTGTCCAGCATTGCAGTAAAAAAATCAACTGACGATAAAATTTATCCTCAACTTTTCTTCAGGTTCGCTCAACTTCATGCCGCGTACTTTGAGACGCATCAGAGACGAGGGCGCGGAACTCAGGCATGCCTACGTCACGACACCAATGTGCTGTCCCAGTCGAAGCTCCTTGTTGACTGGCAGATATGTTCACAATCACGAAGTTTTCACCAACAACGATAACTGCAGCAGTCCTCAGTGGCAGAGGGACCACGAACCTCATTCGTTTGCTGCTTATCTGAGCAACGCTGGATATCGAACTGGTGAGTCGAAACGTTGAACCGAGTTTTAGGATAGTGAGTTTGATAATGAATGTCAAAAGTCTTGTGAGTTATATTGGCAGAATGGAGCGCTATAAATTGTCCGATCTAATAAGAACGGAAATACTGCTCTTCGTAAAAAGGAAATCGAACGATGCCAAAATTACAGACGAAAAATGTAATTCAAGTTTTTGATAATAGTCAACACATGTTACACTCGACTATGCTCCTCGTCATTACAGCCTGACGATGTTTGTTGCCTATTAGAGTTAGGCGTACATGAAGAGTGAGACGTTTCTTCCGGTAATACATAAGAAGGAGTAGAAGAAAAAGAAAAAGAAGAAACGAAAAAGAAAAAAATTAAGATAGACCGTGTTAATTTGCCGACAGTTTGTCGGACCGGCTAATTGGTCGGGAGATTTATTTGAAACGAGTATAGTAATTTGGTCGGCGGTCTTACTCGTTTCGTATTCGGTTGTTTTGTACGCTTTAGCGTACAATCGCGGTTATCGTATCGATTATTTACCAACGAAAATGCTTGTCACGTAAAAGTTCTTTTCTGGCCCTGCAGGCCATCGCGATACCTTCCTTGTTAAATTGCGTATGTGCCTCGAGGTGGTGTCTTTTCTTACATCCAATCTTTCCACCTCCTTGAACATACTAGCTTGTGAAAAATGAGCGTCACTCCATAGAATAACATCGCATAAAGCCGTGCAATTCCTTCCACTGATATCTATGCTAGCTAAATAATACGATCCAGCGCCACGCCGTCTGGCTTTATCGACGCCTCCAGGCTCGGTCCTTACAAATGGACATGATATAACTCACTAAAGTCACCATTCAGACGACGATAGCGGGAATGATGATAGATAGAATTGATAACGTTGAATCTACTTCCTCGGTGAAAATTAGAGGGATCATTAAATCTTGTGACAAACCGATGTGTCATTTGAAACGGACCGCGGACACAAGTCAACGAAGTCTTCTTGCGAGAGAAGCATTTGGCGAGAGAATTATTTCATCTGGTGGAACTGGAGCAGCTGCCGCCAGTGCTGCTGGAGTGAGGTTGAAAAGTTTGACAGCAGAATTCGTGGAGGTCGAAGGGCGAAAAATAAAATTTAATCTACTTCCTTTTGCATCCAAAAGGGCCGAAAGACGAGAAGGAGGGAAAAGGCAATCAGGTCACGTGATTGTTTCCCAAAATGAAGTTCCGTTTTAAACATATGGTACTCGCATCCGACATAATCCGCACGATTTTTTCTTACTTTCTCGGACTTATAATTTTCATTTACCCGAATTCATTTCCCGGGATCAAGCTCCTACCAAACCCAATCCAACCCAAAGGAGCAGGAAGTTGACGTCTGCTCGCGGAGCTTTTGACAAATACTTCCAAAGTTCAACGCCGGCTCAGCCGCAGTCTATCTCCAATCCGTCAAAAATCAATTTCAACTCTATCTGTTTACCAAACGTGACTGGCTGAGTGATTGGTATGGATTTTCTCCACCCCAACACTCGAAACTCCGTTTGCCGAAATTGTCCGTCACCTCACGTTTCGACAGAAAGTGACGAGTAAACTGTCATTTTGAGCGGGGACACTTTCAATTCCGAACGTCTATAATACTTTTATAAATATCTTCGGAATGATAATGACGGGCTCCAATTTCGATAAAACATTACACCCAATTGTGAATGATGAATGAATCACTGTGAAATATGCAACCTTTACTTTTCATTCATTTGTTGACGTGATTGGGATTTTAGTATCACTTGTAAACCGTGTGCCCATCATTATATTCATGGCTATAAAGTGGCTATTTCTGGAATGAAACTCCACTTCGTAGCGAACGTGATGAATGAAAAATAACTTGCATCATTGAAGCTCCAGTAAGCTCGAATAAGTGGAGCCTTTTTTTCTTCTTCTTCTCAAGCTTCGTAATCTTCCTAGAATCGTGGATTACCCAGAAAATATTACCAGCTAACCGGTTCGTTTCTTTTTGGAAACAAATCATCTCTTCTGTCTCACCGATTCGACAGTTAGATATATCATAATCATACTCGGGCATTCCTTGGGTCTACTCGACAAGTTCCTGATCCTCTGCGTTCCATCGCGCATTGTAATAAAGGACGTGTGTCTCGTGTCCCGAACGACGATGGACGGTTCGAGGAAACAAATCGATAGGCCCCGCGGCTTTCATCCAACGTAAGCAAGTGCAGCAGCACAGCGTGTGCTCCTGCTAACAATGAGAGTGAGAACTAAGATTAGAACTGACGGTAGCCGGCGCGCGGCACACACAAATATTCTCGGCACACATTCTGCACTCTGGTGTAGACTCCGTTGTGTGCTTAGGTCTCGGCAGGGCTATGAAGGCTTGTAGCCCTTCTTAGGTCGCCACTTGACAGTCCGTTCGTCGGTCGGTCCCCGCGCCACAGAAAGAGAGGAAAGAAACAAAAAGGCCGAGAGAGGAAGGAGAGAGCAAGGCCGTTGATCTCTGTGCGCCACTCGGGCTCTGTTCACACAGTTTCGTCATTGTGTTAGTCCGCGGGACAACCGGTCGTCATGATACAAGACGGAAGAAAAAGGAAAGACGAAACAGGACCCGGGACGTGTAATCTCAAACGTAGCAATTACAAGCGTCGATGTTCTCGGTGCTGATGTTAGTCACATCGGTACCGAACCGTTTCATGATTAATGGCATCTACGCCTCTTCGCGGAGGTAAATGAACATCTGAGTATTATCGAGCTGTTCGGCTGTTCAACTGAACTTGACGCGGGTCGTCAAAGACCTTGAGTACATACCTACCTCATTAAAGTTTGAACTCCGCGAAGTTCAGGGTGGATTTACCTGTGGAGGGCACCTGGAGGCGGTAACCTACACTTTGAGGTGAAAAAGTAAGCGAAGTAACCTAAGTCTCTTACCTAATCCTCAGGTGTTCTAAAGTGCTGAGCATGAATCAGGTTTGTAAAGTGACACCGGCCATAGGATGTTGTAGACATTATCTCACTTTCAACGGTGATGGATGTTGGTACCTACACGCAATTGTATCGGTTTGGAAGACACGATGTACAACTGTTTGAAGGAGACAATGTTGATCCTGTAATCAGCACCGCTATAAATCGATGAAAGCACAATTACGAAACCGCGGTCTATGAAAAACCGCCATTGAGCACTCACTAGCCGAAGAAAGTTCATAGATGCTCAAGTTTCACTTCATAATGTCTGATACCGATCTATTGATCTGGAGTTTAACCAGAAGCGCGTGACAACCATATTTAGACCAGTCAAGTCACGTATCAATAACTCACAAGAATTCTCTAAGGACTTAGATACACAAGAAATACATCTTGGTATGAAGGCAGTTAACACGAAAGTAGTTCAGACTTCTAACTATCATTCTAAAAATAGTTCAAAGTTTGTTTGTATTTAAGACGATTAAGACGATGCGCGTATCTTGACTCCTCGTCGGCGGATATACGCTTGAGTTCTACCGCATATATCGGTGATGAAATATTTATAATCGACTTGACATACGGTTGAAATTAGTATAACAGAAAAATATTTGATTGAGCGGTTGGAGATGCCTGCGCAATCAGACCCCCGGGATTTCTTTCTCCATCTTCATCACTCTGTCCAAGTTATTACCTATGTGAACCTAGCACCCGACTTGAAAAAACCTAACTATTTTTTGTTGATTCTTGTAGGTTTTTGGAGGTAGTTGTTTGTAGTAACAATGATTTCGTTTGTAGTAGTGCCATTTTGCAGGAACTAGAAACGAAAAAATCAGTACTACAATCGACTACAAACGATACTGAAGCGAGTCGGACGTTTGTAGTGAATTTTTGAGGAACTACAAACGAAAAAAAATGGTACTACAAACAACTACAAACGATACTGTACGGAAATCTACCGATAAATTCGATTTTTTTCAAAATAGGGTACTGACATTTTTTCAACCCCTTATATTTTTTTTTGGCACTACTACAAACGAAATCATTGTTACCACAAACAACTACCTACAGAAACCTACAAGAATCAACAAAAGATAGTTCGGTTTTTTCAAGTCGGGTGCTAGGTTCACATAGATCAAGTCATTCGATCTCAAAGCGCCAGAACCTGGCTTGTCGAATGGAGAATGGAAGAAATTATTTCCCGAGCCATGAAAAATAATTTAAAAAATTTTCAAGAATCACTAAACCATAAATTTTGTTGTTTGTTAAATAGTGTATTAATTGTACGCTAATTGCATCGAACATTAAACGATGTTCAGTTAAACGCATAGATGTCTTTACAGGAATTTAATTACCTTCCAACGACCCAGGGATTAACACATCCTGAACTTGATAACGTAAAAAAGCAATTACGAGAAAAGGACGCACAATTAATGCCTGATGTCAGGGGGCATTTCCCAAGGTCTCGGGATCAATCTTTTTTCGAGAGTTACAATACGTCGAGACGCGCTATTACAGCTATCTTCCTCCGGTCTACACCTTGACTGAGAGCAAACAAAACGTCGAGTGGATATAACCAGTGACTTGAGACTTGACTGTCTTAGCTTCCGTCAACCCGCCGTGAAGCTTTGTGTTGGCTTCAAAGCTCTTGTGAGATACCTACGCATACACCTCGAGGGTTTGTGTGTATACATCACCAAATGTGGTAGATATACGCACTCGTGAAAATTTCACAAACACAATTTTCAGTCGACCGTAAAATGTTTTATGTGTAGACAACAGTCCTTTCCATAGATCAAATAATCACGCCGCGCACGATCTATCTGAGCTTTCTAGATCCCTAAAGATCACAGATCGAGGGAGGAATTGATATTTCGTCCGGGCGGTTTCACTCAGACCACTTTTTGTTTGTTCAACCTTGACCGAAACAAGAAAGTCTGTTTTTAATTTGGAGCAGTTACTACGTTCTTTACTGAGACTGAATAGTAGCTGTCAGCCCAAAAATAAATTTGTAACCAGCCGTTGGCGTTGGTAAGAACATAACTGATGACCTTAACAGGATCGTTATATGGAAATACTTACCCCAAGAAAATACGACAGAGACCAAAGAGACGATGCTTTTAGTCCAAAGTGTTGATGACTGATGAACTGCTCACGTGAATGTCTCGACAACTTATTTCAGCAGATATTGAATGCCTTTCGCAGTCCGATAAGTTGTCGATGGGTTTTGAAACATTTCATACCAACGCAACGTAATGGAGCTATTACAAATTTGTCGTATGATACTTGATACTGAAGATGGTTATGTTAACCCGGTCTCACTTGATACTTCACTTTTGAAGTTCGACGAGTAATAATCTCGAAGGTGACAACGTCTCTTTATCTATCACTTCCGGTCTCTTGCCTATTGGTTCTCGCCTCGATAAGGCCGCAGGTGTGTTTCCTATCCCTGTCAAGTATCTCATGGTTTTCACAACGTGACGCGAACCGGTCAAGCCTCAAGAGCCCGGTAGATAGCTCGTCGAATCCCTCGGCTTAAAGCCCCTAAGCCGTGAATCAGCCCGTCGGGCGATTTAATATCTCGTTTAACCATTTTCCGATACATTTACCAGCCGCTCACGCGCCCTTCTCAAGTCCTTTATACGTTCATGGCAGTTGAATATCCTGAAAATCCAGACTGGATTGCGATGGAATTTTATAATCGCTCTTGAACCCCGACCCCATGAACTCATATGGCTTGGAACTGCAGCCACATGAGTTTCAGCGTTTTCGGCATGATTTTAACAAAGGTTAGTAGCCACCGCGATTATCTAGATTTAACAGATGATACCGTTATTCGACTCTGAGCCAAGTCCCACTTTTGTCAGGTCACTTTATCAGCATATTCTTTCAGAGACACTAAAGAATAATTCAAAGATATTTTTTTCATGGAGTTGCAAAATTTGTGACCTGTGATATAATGCAAAAATTAGCTCTGTGGTTACGCTTGTACTAAGCAATGATGCGAAGTCACGAAACTCATGAGTAGCACCATGGCATGGACTCGCGATTCGGCTCGCAGACTTTCTTGCGGCAGGACATTTCGATCGAATGCAGAAATAGAAGCCGCGGATTGACCCCTGCTGTCTGGGTGCCCGAGACCGTGGCGTGCTAAGCTGGGCAACATTATAAATGAACCACCCGTGAGTCCTGACTGCGGACAGAAGCAGCTAGTGATGAAACTTGACTGTGAGATACGAAGATAGATGATTCCAGGTACTCGAAAACACAAATACTGTGTCAGTCGTAAGCCTTTTTTCTCATTCCTCTCTCTTTAACTCGATTGAAATTGATGACGGTCTGGTCTGATTTTCGCTCTTATAGTGAAAGTGCGACTTCGAACAGTGGAACAGTGCACGAGGATGGTTAAATTTGGCAAAAATAAACCCGAAGGATCTTTTCTGCATGGACATTGGAAGTCTTAAACACCTTCCGTCGTCGAGACAAAATTTATCTCATCTGAAACCGTACCTTGGACCATTTTTCAGCAGCACGGCAGAACAGTGAAGCCTAGCTGGCGCACTAGGTCCAAAGACTGAAATTCAAAGCTCTTAGAGCACTCGTGCAGCATAAAAGAACGAGGAGAGAATAGGTAGCAGACTAGCAGCACACACGCCTGAGGTAAGGGTGACTGACACAGCTATGCTTACGATTTTCTATACACGATGTACAAAGGCGTGATAGCCATTGCAGGTGTCCCCCAGTCTCCGTTAGGAGCTCGAAGTGGTGTTATCTATCCTCAGGCACCCATACACACTCGCGTGTCTAACTCTGCAGGTTGAAGGGTCTTCGGGTCACGCAAAACCATGCGAAATTTTCAGCACGGTCTGCCACTTTGCGGTAAGATGGAATATTTGTCACTTGATCCACAATCGTTTGTCCTTCGGCGTAAAAAAAAAAAAAATCATTTTCAACTACCAAGAACCCGTGCAGTTAACGTCACAAAATACCTTATTGAAAAAAAGGTTAAAATATCGAAGAACTAGAAACCAGAAAAGTGGTACTGAATATGCATATTTTGGCAAGACCCGTTAACGTGGATAATAAATCTAACCGAATCAGAGAGAAGGTGATTGATCATGACCTAAGTTCTTCGGTACATAGTCCCAAGGTGTTTTACTGTAAGTGGTTGTTTCTTGTTAAGGTACAACGGTTTTAGCTAGTCCAAAACTGGATGGTACTAACGATAAATTATATCTTGTACCGTATTCGTCTGAATACTGAAACACAAACTGCTACAATATTTCGCGCATACCATTGATAACTGACTCTCGAAAATGACAGAGGAATAATTAATCACGGTGTATAATCTGCATTTCATCTTCTGTACTACGATAGTTTTTGAAAAAAAATTTCCTCTACAGTTGAAGAGTTTTTGAGTAAAACTAGATCTGTATTATAGCCGAAAACCTGTCACGTTTGATGATGAAGGGCTGAGATGAATGGGCTGTAAGGTTTGTTGCAAGACTGTGGCATTTAGCACTGACCGTGGAAGAATAAGGAATTCCAATTTCTGCCCTACTAACCCTCCATTCCGCCATCGTTCATTCTGTTAAGAAAGTTTTAAGCATCACTACTGACGGTGTCGCTATTATCTCTGAAAAACCACCATCATTTCCCGTTGTCGGTCGTCTCGGATAAGTTTCCTGAAAACTTTCTTTGTCGGGACAATCATCTCTGCGTGACATAATATGATTTTTCCCAAGATGCGTGAGATCTTATTATAACATACGTACATCCGGTGTTTATACCGTCCATACATGTAAAACGTATACTCTGAAGAACTTATCGACCATCTTCCAAGACTGCTAGAATCCCATTCGATCAGTGATCTACACCACTATTGGATTCAGTTACTTGCTTAACAGATCGTAACGTAGGTGGCAGAGGACGTCCGCACATACGCACGAACGAGACGTTGTTTGCCTAAGATCGGCCATAAATATCGCTGACGCAATGCGGTTTCTATCACGTTTCCAACTATCAATTCAAATTGCACTTAATGCAAACGTGGGCAGTTCAGTGGACGCTCGTAGGTTGTGTATGTGCTCGGAATATCCTCAATTTGATCTCGGTTCTGCGTGGGCCGATTTGCCCAGGTGCTCAGGGACCCAGTCTCACGAGTTTTGCGTACAACAGCTGTGAGGTTGACTCGCGTCGGCGTGGCGAATCGGACATGGTCTTTCCCGTTATCGGTAACGCCTCAGGCAAACCCAGAAGACGCTGCCAAATTAAGTAATTAGAACTCGGAATTAATACAGATGTCTTCTGCGACTACGAGTCGTCAACGACTGAAGCAAAGGTTCCGCCTCTCAGACTGGTTGGCGGCTAACTCGAGAGGTGAAAAACTTGTAGGACGAAGGAGATGCGGTAGGTGGGATGAATCGGTGTGCCACCAGACAACTTCGAAGCCCGGGGCGAAGCCACACGGCCACGTTAATTGCCTGAAAAGTTTGGATCGTGAATGAGAATGAGTGTTTACCGACTACCATGAATACCTTACAGTCCCAACAACACCTGTGAAAGGGTTCAATTCCATTGTCGCGGTGAACGATGTAATTGTTCTCTAATTGTGGCCCTCCATGGCGCACTGCTACCACAGTAATTGCGACTCTACAAAACACTGGTTTGGCTACGTGAAACAAGTTTTTGTTCACCGTTTGTGAGTTGTGAACACGCTAATACTCGCACGTGCGTTTGGGTATCATTAGGTCACGCGTGTAATGTGCGGCGTGTCCAACAGAGTGTAGTCATCGACACGTAGCTATTATCTTGATCGTTCACGTCAGCATCGTGTAATCAGAAATTACATACCCCGTGTCTAATTGCCGGAGAGACAAAGATTATCTAATGATTAAATTTTCAGCGGGTGCACGTTATAAATCAAATAATCCCTTTGCGACGCGTGTTTCCTGACATTTGTAAAAAGTGAACGTGCGCGGAAAACGCATCGGCCAACGGTTACCACGCATGAAGGAATAAGAGGAAGAGGCTGAATTGCAGGTTCACCTTTAACGAGATTACGCGTAAGTTACAATTTGATGATACTTAATCGACTTCCTTCACGCTCCCGGCATTCAAGCCTCATTTGTGTAACTAACGGGAGTCACTTACAGATTACACCGTGCGCCGCCCAACAGTAGTCACGATTGTATTTTAGTAGGCGTATTTCCTGTCCACACCGACAATGCTCGGCCAGGCCAACTGATTGCGAATTACGAGCAACACCATACTATTTTATTTCAAAGAAACATCCTCCGGTGATGAGTTATGAACTTCTTGCACTCAGTCTTACGATGCTAGTAAACCGCTTCGCTGTTTCTAAAAATTCGCATTAACTGCAAACAGGTTTGATTTTAAACCGATGACACTGCAACCTGATGTTGATTCTGAATTCCATAGTCCATCTTCTCTCCGTATTTTAGAGAAAAACGTTCCGGTGACGAATTATGAGCTTCTTGCACGCGGCATCGTGATCCTAGCAAACTTCTTCGCTGATTCTAAAATTCACACTGACAATGAGTGCAAACAGGTTTGAATATTCAACCAAAGATACTACGGTCTGAAATGTTGATCCCGAATACTACGGTCCATTTTCTCCTTATACCTATTTCAGAGGTCTTCGCTCGTTCCGAGAGTTAATTGAATTGTTTGAGGGGTGGAACGCCGTGCCAGTTTTCATTCCCTTTAGTGTACCCTCGATTATGATCTCGTCCAGCTTTGCTCTTGTCACTAATTGTGCGCATGTACGTATACGTACCTAATATATATTCGTTAAACGAAACGTTCGTCGCATCGACCCTAGGGTCAAGAGAGGCCAACAAGCCGCCCGACTATAAAGCGTTGGATAATTTTGTTCTTCTTCATTTTCATTCTTGTTTTTCTCATCGCAGTATACGGAAGGTGCGGAGGAATTTACACATGACAAATCATCATCGCTCCTAGGGTATACTGATCAAACACACGCAACGCTTTAACGGCCGATGAAAAAGCCGCGTTCAAGTTTCCAGCGCGTATATGTTATACATATTATACGTATAAATATATATATATATATCTAAAAAATTTTTCAATGCATCTTTTTTCAACCTTCTAATCAACTCTCAAGACTCTGTACTGGTCAGCTATCGACTCTCGTGGCGTAGTTTATACTAACCGGCTGCCTGCTGGCGACAAGTGCTCCTTCAATTACTGATCCGGAAAATCTACGACACTCGATTATTCGTTAAGCGGGTCTCTACGGAGCTCTGTAACGCTTAGACGACGACTATAAATTTCAATCCAGTATCCCTGCGACCGAAATTTATCAGCCGACGATCGATCGGCAGATGGTAACCGTAAATCGTTACTCTCTGTTGGCTTAGTTCTCGTTAAACCTGTAATTATTTTCACCCAATGGCGTAATAATAAATACTACCAAGCCCCAATTAGAAAAATTCAAGTCTACAATCGTGTACGTTGAATTTTCTATATCCGTATATCAGGTGTTGAAAATCAAAGCCTTCAAATTAGTTGTCTTTGAAGCTGACCATTTGCCACGTTTCACTGACATCCTTTGCATAGATTTTCCCATCAATTGATGATTTTTAATATCCTATCTGTGTAACGGAATGACAATCACACCTCATCTTCTTCTCTGTGGCTGACGAGATACTTGACACCAATTAATTTTCTTTCAAGAAAGCCTCTTTTCCGTTCCGCTGAAGGTGGGGTAAACCTTGATTAACCGATGAAAACACTGCGTCGAAAGGAACGGTTTTCTCACCCCAATTTCGTAGACTACAGTCCAGCTACGCCCCCGTTTCTCCTCTAGCTGTCACAGATCTCATAGATTAGAGTTTACCCGCGGGAAAAGTTATTATCCAGTTGCCGCGCCAGCCAGCGGCTGACCAGAATCAGCTAGAATTCCGTTCTAGAATTCAGGGCGCCTTTCTCCGCTCGATATAACTCGAATCTGGGTTGGTTTGGCTCCATCGGGTGCGAACAATTCCTGCTAATACAAAACCCGGGAGTCTCTCGGTATTCCAAAATCCGTCCAATTGTTAGAAATTTTACACCCCAAACAGTTTCGCATCGTTGACATTAATTCGTCGACATTCTAACACCTGCTTCGTGTCAAGTCACATTTTTTATTTTTTTGTTTCATTCGCTTCCTTTGTAAATATTCCATTTTTTAACAGCACAGTGTACCTAAAGCTGATTTCAATAAACAATTTTTGAAAGACTAGTTTCGACTTCTGGGAGGGTTTAGTTCAATATTCTCTATACGAAAATAGTTGTCAAAAATATTCAAACACATATTGTTGTTCCAAGGTTGGTTTCATTGCGATAGATCACAGTACGGTACTAGATGCTCGGTACGCCTTGGAATTGAATAATTTATGACGCAAAGTCCAGGGGAGGCTGAAGAGCCGGAAAAGGTTCCATTGATAAAAATGGAGAACGAATCACAGCCGCATCGAAAACTTGACAGGCCAAGGAGCCTGCGTTTGCAGAGCCATTGTTTTGTATCTAGTCTATCGTAGGACGTCACTTGTAATTAATAATGAAAGACGGCCACGTTCAATGATACTCGTACATCCGTGGGCCGAAGGGAATGCCTAGCCCTGCTACGGACGTTATTACACGTGTCAAGTCAAGCCTCAGTTCGATAAGGCAGCGGGCTCAGCTTCGTTTCTGATGTACCCATAACCGACACAATGGACCCTTTCATTGTTCGGCTACGCGACGACGTCCCGCCATTTGTGCTTTATTTAATCACTCGAAATATGAGCTCCGGCAATTCGGTCTATGTATATGCATATATTGGGCATTTTGCTCTGGTAATCCGTAAAGCAGAAACTCTTGGAGCATCGAACATTGTCTGATGTGAGGTTAGTTAACGCCGATTGAGAGGAGCTTTGGTGTTTATTAGAAAGTAAGCCGCTGCAATGGCGCGTCTTGATCGAAACGCAACGTTTAATGGTGTCCGTAAATGGTAAACCATTCATTTATGCGTTAAAACGATTCGTTTGGAAGCAACATTATTTTTTCCACCTTCCACGTGAAAAATTTGCTGTATCTTAAATGGCAAGAGAGGAATCCTCGCAGAAATATATCGCATGTCTAATGGTTTAAGGACGTATGCGAAAAAAAAACAAATTCGGTGGTAAAAGGGCGTATAATTTTCTTTTTCTTTCCCGGCATTTGCTACAAAAGCACTCAATATGAATAAAGATAAAAGGCCTTATATTTCATGGATACGCCCTTTCAGCACCAAAATATATTTTTATGTATGACATTTATGAATGTTACAAAGTTCCATCCGCCATTTTGGTGTTTTGGTAACCGACAGTACTTACGACCTTTTACCGTTAATTGATGCATTATTTAATTTCAACGTTTTTTAATGTATTCTCCTATTTTTCGCGTAAATACAAATGGCGAAAAAATACGATTTTTTAACTTCGCGCGTGGTAAATGGTCGCATAATGTCGCATACGTCCTTATACCATTAGACACGCGACATCTCTTAAATTCAATATTCAAAGATTCCTCCTGGAATTCAAAGTTTCCCTGTTTAAATTACTCAAGGAAGATGTCGCTTTCGATTTAAATTGTTACCATCTCAGCCGCAGATAATTTAATTTTCCACAAAAGTGTCGTTTGAGTTTGAAATTTGATTATAACTCTTGAATCGTTTGAACTACGAACTTCACTCCAGGAACACTTTTTTACAGAATTTGATACTCTACAGAATACTTCTAGGGTCAAATTCGTATACGTAAACAAGATTAACTAATAACATTTTTTTTTTTTTTTTTAAATATATAGCGACATCTCCATATTATTTAAGTAAGAAGTCATCGAAATCCAAAAGTAAAGATTTAAAGATGTCCTTTTTGCGACGATTACTTTCTCTATTCTCTATTTTTCCTTCTCTTTTTTTTTTTTTTTCTTCCTTCTATATACAAATTTCTCAAGTAGGTGCGAAAAAATGTTGTTTGCAACCGACACACGAGAACACAACGTGCTTCGAAGGATAATCCAATATGATATTCAGCACCACCTCGAGATACAACAAACAAAATTTCGACGTTCATCACGTCAGATTATTTCTCCAAGCAATTCCGACGTGTTGTTTTATCCCCGAAATTTTTCCATCGCTTCGCAAATTTCCCCGTGTTTACAGTGAGCTTACAAGTTCGCGGTATATGATCGCATTGCAAGAACGCTTTTTATTCCGGGCGGTTTATTTTTCTTGTGCAGATACCAGACCGGCGGCAGTCTAAGGTCACGTTCGGTATTTCCCCCTTTTTTACTTTTTGCGCATATTGCAGACCGCCTCACTTCTCTCTTGCAATTTATTTCTCGTTATATTGGATTTCTTCATTTGCAGGTGAACGCCATTATTCGTCCGCCTTCCGTGATCTTACAATTAACGTTTTATGGGGTCACGCTCCAACTGGCATTTCGACACCTTGATTGGCACCTAATTAACACACTTTTAATCCAGTTTCATGCTTCGTCGATACGGAGATGCCAGATGTTTCCTGCCTCGCGAAGCAACAGATGCAATGTCGGATCATTATTTCATGACGAACGTCAGCCAGTGTTTAATGATTATTCGACGTCTGATGATGATGCACCTTTATAAAGGCATCCAGTGACCTCGATTCCACTCGACAATCGGTTGCAAACTCCGTTAAGCGGTTGAATATGCTTCGTTGGTTGTATAAAACGATAACGGATGCGATTTTTGTCTGATTTTAAGAGCGCAATTATCCAAGTTTTTTTTTTTTTTTTATACTATTATTCGAGATAAATTTTATCGTATCACGTGAACACGAAGTGTCCGCTGAAAGAAATGAATCGCATGTTTTGAAAATCGAGTATAAATTTCTCAACCCCTGCGGTTTTCGCAGAAAACACGGGAGGCTTGTTTCACATTAATCGTAAGAAAAGCGCTCACGACTTGGTCTTGGAAAAGTTTCGCGGACACTCGCATGCCGTATTTTATTGCCACCCCCCACACTGAGATTTAAGATCACGACTGTACAAGGCAGCGGCAAAACAAGTAGATCGACGGAACGGAAAAGTGCCCAAATATGTTCTTTGATGAATATCGTGGAGCAAAAATCATACAAAAACGAATAGACTTGTTTAAAAAAAATCGACACAGATTTAGCAGTCTGTTTTTCAAACTGCAATACTCCAATCTCAAACTGACACGATCAGATTCAGTTGTAACTTGATGATTACAGATGAAATTTTTTTCACGACAAATCTCAATCAAGTTTGTAATTTCGCTATAAATTCACCATAAATACCAAAGTCATGAGGAATTTTTATTTTTTTTTTTTATTTCACGTGATATAACAGAATCGGAATTCCTGTAGACTAATTGTAAAAATATCTCACGGACCCGTTTATTCAAATGGGTCAAGGGATAGAGAAACCCGTTGTAATGATCCAGTTGTGTACGAATAAAAAATCGCTTCCCCGCTCCGCAGTGTGACAAAGAGCCTTTGGTACCCAAAGCATTGTTCGACTGGCGTGTCCCGAGTCTTGTGAAATTTCACTCTAACGTACGTACGTATACGTATAAATTCGCACATACGATCTGCGCGCGTTCATCGTTATATGTTTATAATAACACCGCAATAAATTACAGCTTGAGAATATATCGTGCCATCTTATAACCAATTGTGCTATAAATCTCCATTCTCACATTACTTTCTTCTTATTGAGATTCTTTTCTCGTATCTAGTCTCTGCTTTTCCAACCATCAAGTCTTTTCGCATTATTGCAATTTCTGTATTCTTGCAACTGGATTTAGCCGGTTATTAAAGGAACGAACTGCAATACTTGATGCTGGGAAAAATTTGTCTGAGAATGCGTGAATATTCTGTATTTTTCGAGAGATTGTATGCAAAATAAAGAGAGAGAAAATAGTACTTTTACAGATTGTTATAGAGAATTGTCAAAATTTTTTAGAACCGTCTATGGGAAGTTTACAATTATAATTGTATTCACTATGCGGGGCAAAATTTATCGGGAACTATTTCAACCGTCTTTGAAAATAAGTAACAATGTTCAAATTTTACTGCTTTTTTTATTTTTCACTATATTTTTCCTAACAGTGAGATCGTAAAAATTTATGTCGTTTTTCATTCGTATCGTATAACAAAAATCGGGTTGAATACTAAATTTCTGGATTCTCTGCACTCTGGGATAAATAACTCAAGATCTGAACAGCGATTCACGGAATAAAATATTTTCGCATAAAAAGTACGCGATACTGTCGACACATATTTCAGGGGAAAAATTTTAAAAGTACATATTTGACGAAAGAAATGTAGAAAAATTAAATTCCGGCTATTAAAATGAAGAAAAAGAAAACCACAGCACCCAATTCAGTCAAAATATATCGTTCCGCAGGTGTATCCGTGTGAAAAAAAAAGGTATTCAATATCGTATAAGTAAATTCATGGGCTATTTGTATAAATCGATTCTCTCCAAGGTGGAGAACGGAATAGAAAAAGAAAAGGAAAGGAAGAAACGATTTGTATCACGCCATCCATCCATCGTTCGAGGGCGGAGCTGAAAGCTTATCCGAAAGTAAGATACGCTTCTAATTACCATTAAGACGTCAGATATTGGTCGAGACAAAAGCTGGCGCCTATAAAGGAATATAATTGACGATTAGAAGTGGTCCAAATATGCTTTGGCAAAAAAGTAAATGTAAAATATTGCATAATACGTACCCCTTGCGAATATAGCTATGTATCATAGAGGTAGGTTATGCGTGTGAGCATTGCAGTAATAGTGGAATAGCAACGCTGTATAAGCTTTTCCCTACCTTTGAATTAATTGTATTATACGTCTCGATGAATAATTCATGGGATGAAGATGTGGCCGCTCTCGGCTCCGGCTTTATTCCAACTGCACATCCACCGAACGGGAAAATGGAATTAACTTTTGATTTATCGCCAGATATGCAGTTCAGTCCCCGTATTCAACTTGTGTTTCCTCGCTGCAACTTGTCGCCGCAAATTATATTCGTCGAAATTGATAATTGGTTTTTTTCTTCCATTTCTGATTCGTTTTTTTTTCCGCTCTGCTGAAATTTAATAAGCATCTATGATTTTTATCAAACTCAGAGAACACGCATGAATTCAATTTTTATTGACAAAATTGTATATGCGAATCATTGGAAATAATAATCAATAAAATTTTAATCAGACGAAATATAGTAGAATTGATCTGTCTATATTCATTTTTCGTGATTCAAAAAGTACATCGAACTCCTATTTTTATATTATACGTGTTTCGGCAAGGTATCGAATAGTTAAATGTGTGTCTCGCGACACTCAAAATCGTCCTCGCACATGTACGCACACTCGCGTGCAATGTTTACTTGCCGTCTCTGCGTCAAATCTCGCCGCTTGCCCGTGTCGCGACTCAAAACCCATCAGCTGTATCTCATGTATTGTCTGCTGTCTCGAAATCATGTATGTGTATAATCTATGTGTTCTCTCGCTCTGTAAAATCTTCACTCTCTGTAACGTTCTCTTGCGATACGGTCCGTATCGCCGCATCAAAACCAATAAAAATTCTCGGTTACTATTAATCATCATCTCTCTCCATCTCAACATCACTTTCGTTTCATTCACACTCGTTCTCGTCACTAATTCGCGGATCCCACGTCGATGATCCATATC
Source organism: Neodiprion lecontei (assembly GCF_021901455.1). Taxonomy (NCBI): domain Eukaryota; kingdom Metazoa; phylum Arthropoda; class Insecta; order Hymenoptera; family Diprionidae; genus Neodiprion; species Neodiprion lecontei. Next base: position 26,390,792 of record NC_060263.1, read on the forward strand.
TTTTTGCCATCTCTCTAAACAATACGAATATTTGATTTTTGAAGATGTTCGACGCTTCGAATTTTCCACTTCTTGCAATTTTCTTAGCAATCAAATACAGGCCTCTTTTCAGAAAAATTACTTTTTGTTTATTTTTTTAAATCGCCACATTTTATGCAACTTTGCAAATTATTTGGATTTTGACATCTGATTCGATGGAGCGTAAGATCCTACGTATTCGAAAACAAGAATTTAGAGAAAAGCTTCAAAATTGTGAAGTTGACGGTAACCTTTCGGAAATTGTATGTTAAATATAAAAAAAAAAACCCATATTTACCTTATAATTTTAAAAAATCGTTATCGAGCGTGAAAAATTTATTTCCGTGATAATGAAATATACCTGTCCGCTTATTTTGGAAGAGGAAGAACATACTTCAGTCACGAGCAATTACGAAATATGACCTCCGCTTGCCTGCATGATTTGAGATGGATTCACCCTCCACTAAAATAATGATACCTCAAAATCGTGAAACATTTTTTATTATTTTTCAGAAAAATACGAAATCCGGCGCTTCATTGTTTTAGTAATTTGTATTGACATTTGAATTGTTCACCTCGGTATCGAGCACACGGTGATTAATCGAAACCTGTAAAAGCTGTTGCGCATCATAACGAATCGCATGGTGAAAAAGACTGCAAATTTACACAGACACGTGCACAGTATGCAATCGTTGCGAATCATCTATTAGATGCCAAAGCCAATATTTGCGCGCAGCCTTCGCAAAGTTAATTACTCAACAAAGGTTGCGCGAAGCGAATTGTAAAAGAAACTCATCGTTTTTTCTTCTCTTCCTCTTTTATTCTACCGCTGTACTTTTTTCACTCGTTGTTATTATTATTATTATTATTATTATTATTATATCTTTTTTCAGTTTTGCACCCGGCATCGCGTTTGCGGCTATCCATCACGTGAATAGTGTTTTTATTTTCACTAATTGCAACCGCTCGTTTCAATCCTCCCCTCCCTTACTTTTTACACTCTGAGGCACTCACAGTGCATGCAGGAATACATACCACGTATATAATTATATACGTATACTTTCAAGATTTTTTAAAAATATTTCCATCGCAATCGTTTCGTATAGTCGTTACACTTTGAATGCACGAGGTTGAAGTTCGTAACGTTTAGGTAACGATGCATTTTTAGGAGAAAAATCAACGAATTGAATCCATGTTTGGCCGATTTAAGTAGCATAATAAAGAGAGTTCTGTGTACAGATCCCGATACCGATATTTTACCGACATTTTAGTTACTTCGCAGCTCGGACACAAACCCTTTTCTTCCGAGTGATCTTCCGCATTGCGCTCTACGTTACCATAGTTTTTATCGATCATCGAAAAAAAATGACTTGTGTCTGATCTGTGAAGCGACTGAAATGTTGGTAAATTATCAATATCGGGATCCGTACGCAGAACTTTCGTTATTATGCTACTGATTCATCAACTCCTTAAAAATCATTCAATCATAGCTGCGGAGTCGCAAAATAGTATATCATTCTTTAATTTCTCGTTACATTAACGTTCCTAGAGACTTCGAATTTGAAAATGATTCGCCAACCGAGCCCGATTTCAAGAAATCACTGTTTCAATAAACGCGTTTTTCGTTTCAGGATACTTTGGGAAATACTTGAATAAGTACAACGGATCTTACATACCGCCAGGCTGGAGAGAATGGGGGGGACTGATAATGAACTCACGGTACTACAACTACAGCGTCAACATGAACGGGAAGAAAATAAAGCACGGTTTTGAGTACAGCAAGGATTATTATCCAGACCTCATCGCCAATGATAGCGTCGCATTTCTCAGACAGAGCAAGCACAACTTTGCTCGTAAGCCACTGATGCTAGTTGCCAGTTTCCCGTCGCCTCATGGACCCGAAGATTCTGCACCACAATTCTCTCATCTGTTCTTCAACGTCACCACTCACCAGTGAGTAAATTCTTTACACTCCATTTTCACGTTTCCTGGATCATTTTGTCTTAAGATAATCATACAGCATCTAAACTCACCTCATTTTCCATCTCAACGAGATAGTTTTATTCAAATTCATCTTGTATCGAATTAGCGAGAAAGATATTTTTTGGTCAAAATCAACTTCACCCGCTCTCAGCAAATCTTTCATTGAATCAACGAATAATTATTCGCTGCAACAACATATTTTTTCCTCACTGGCATATATGTATAAGTATATTGTTCAATCAACAATTACATTTTCTCGGTGTATCAAGAATCTCCAAAATTCAATCGTTTTTTATTTATTTGATTACCCGATTGTCGAACATTAAGAATTTCTCAAATTTGCGTGCTCGTAAGAAAAGGGCAATTTTCTTAATAATTTTAGAAAAACAAATACTAAAATTGTAAACATATCATATTTTATTTCACATTGCTTTGAAAGATTAAAAATCTACAAGGGTCGTTGGATTTCACTGAAATTTACTTGAACAGTGTTTTTTTTCCTCTTGTGTCAATAGTAAACCGAATATTGCTGTCTGTCATTTCAAACAAATTTCAGTGCCATTTTGAAAAATTAAAGATTTTACAATACCAGTGTGATAAAAAAAAATTTCAGTTTATTTCATTTACAGTTTACAATAATTTTAGTATTTTTTTTTTTTCATTACATTTTCAAGAAAATTTTCTTATAGCTCAGGAATATGTGAATTCAATAAATCGTCAAAGTACGACCATCTCCTTATGAAATAAGCAAATATTTATCGACACTAAACTGACTAACCTCCGTAAAATTTGTTTCTATAAACAATTCAACCGTCGAACCGTAATTGGTTTATAATTTATCATAACGACCCTCACCTTTTCAATTAATCGATGATTTGAAGCGAAGCTTCTTAATTATTCCGTATTTGCAAACGCAGACATCTCTGGCACACTATAAGGAAAACTAATCAGTTATTCCTTTGAAAAACAAGGGATGCAGAGAATAATTACTGTAATTGACGGAAACCGCGACCCGAGGCTGATACAATATACACACAACAGTTTCGCCGTAGTAATTCGCCTTTCTATTATAATCCACGACAAGCGAAAAGAACCTAAAGGTAGAAAAAAAACAAAAGGCTGGTAGTTTTTTCTCCCTGTTTTATACGCCTTCGAGAAAATTCGACTTGCCGTATACCTACATCGTCTTCGTACAACCTGTAACGTCGCAATGAAAATTATTTCCCCAGCGAAGTATAGAGTAGAACCTGAAAAAAAAAATTAGACAAATATACACCTGCCAAACGCTCGACGATTTATTCGCTCCTCGACCAATGAAAAAGTAGAAAAAAAATCCCTGACGTAAACGCTCCGAGGCATTCGGTCTCAGAGCTGCTACTTCGAAAGCAGAGTTTAAACAAGAGAGATTTGCTTGCCTGCGGATCAATCGAAAACCTCCTCTTATTTCCAAAAATTTTATGTCTACTCGCTGGCTCGGTTTTTATACGCAAGTTTTTTCGTTTCGCAGATTTTCATTGTCTACAGTTTGTACTGAATTTAATTTTGCACAATCGTGGCCGAGTAATGAAATTTACTTATATCATCGCTTGTGCGAAAACGACGTAAAGGATATGATATCATGAATTTATACGATTAATTATACAGTGGGAAACTTCGATCCTAGCTGAATTAACAAAATTGTCCTCGCGTTTTCTAGTTTCATTGTAGATACATGTGACACAAACGACATTCCAAATGCAAGTATTAATATGTCAGACTTCTTTAGCGGCTTACGAATATTGACGCACAGAGTAAACCTGAGGTATACAACAGCGGTAAAAAGGCTAATAATAGCCGTGATCCAGGAGTCGATTATGATGAAGAACAAGAGTTAGAAACATGAAACGGCCTCGTTGTCTTTAGATATTTCTTTTTCGAAGAGATGATCCAGAGTGACGGAAATGTGCAGATGAGAATAAAAATCAAAGAGCCAATATTCACTCGGTAATTAGAAAGTTATAAATTTGACAGTTGGAAATCGAATTGTAAATCGAGTAACTGTAATATTATCTGAACTAACGAGAAATCAATCGAGATAACTGAAATCATTAACAATCATTGCGAAGCATTTAAAATCACATGATAACGTTGAAGAAATCGCGTATCAAGCGTTGGAAATCATCGTAATCGTTGTAACTCTGATCTCATCATGATTCCCAGTGATCACCAAGCGATTTCTATTGGTTAACAATGATTTACCAGTGTCGCAGTTCATTTCCTGTGATTCTTTCCGATACGGAAATCACTGATCATCGTCTGAAACGCTCTGAAACCGTTGGAACTGGCTGGAAATCAATAAAAATCACATGATAAGATGGAAACTGATAAGAATCGAACTCCAAATTGATGTTATTCAATCAGAATCATGAGTTCGATTTCCAAGCGAATGGCTCCTAGATCACTACCGAAGTACTCGAGGTGGTTACAAGCTGTGTCAGCTCGAAGCGACGAAGTCGATGAGGCCGAAAAGCACTAGACAATGTCTCTGCAGCAGTCTAGAAACAACGGCGGCTAGACAGCTTCAGCGTGACGTCATCGTCGCATGATCGAGCACCCTAGAGACAGTGAAAGCCGGATAGCTAACCACGAAAGCACGGACGCATGTTCACTCTGCCGGGTGTTGTAATTGTTAGACGAACGACGCCTCCGCTCTGGAAAGTTGATAACGCGATGCTTGTTCCTTGGTCCCAGGACTGAATGTGAATGTAAACTGCATGATTGTAACTCCGGAACATCGAGATGACGACTCCGGGATCATATCCACGAAGGTGTGAACGACTCGCGGTTATCGGAAGAAAAATTATCAGGCTTTCAGTTGACCAAAGTCTTGGACAATAGATGAATTGGATAAATTCATTGTTGTCAGGTTTTTGGTGTCTCTGGTGAAAGTGATTTTTAGGATTTTCTACGGATTTTTAGAGAAATTGGAACATTTCGTACAATTTTACAAAGTTGTAAGTATACGTAGTTTCTCATCAAAAGATTTTTGCGAAAATTTATATTTTTTCAGTAAAAACAATCTAAAAGACGCTATAATTTTTAGTAAAAAATTATGCACATTTACAATTTTGCACGGAATAACACGAAATGTACCAATTTCTTAAAATTCGTAGTAGTCGAAATTTTCACCAGGGATAAAAATTTTCGAAGTGAGACAGGATTGAATACCGGGAGAAAATAACTCACGGTCATATTATCATGGTATGAGAATTTTTTAGAGGATAGTTCAATTTCTCAAACGGTCGTTGATTTCACAGCGAATTGGAGCATATTTTTTGCAACGGTTGACAATGAATAGACGATAAAATCATGGAAGGTTGTTTTTTCTGAAATTGACGAGCCTTGAAGATCGTTGAACCTTGTTCTAAACAAATCCTTATATTGGCACCATCATTTTGTGACTTTCCTAATTTCGTCTGACGCTAAAAAGTCCCGATGTGAAAGAATGATCTTGTTCTTTGCTCTCGAATTCGAGAAAAAATGGATACTTAATATTCCCTTCGTATACTCAATATGATAAAACTGTGAATTATGCGACACTAAATTTTAAGAAATTGGGAAACGCCAGAACACATTTCCGTATATAAATTACGCACAAATGGTGTACTGAAAGGTGTTGATAAACTTTTCGAAGTTCGGGTATATGATCTGTACGACTACTATAACTTCTTTTACTTAACGATACGGAAATGATTATTATTCATTTATGCGGTCGGAGATACTGTCTAACAGTCTTCGATAAGAAACAAGAATCAGTCGAGTCCACGTTCCGCAATGTGTCGTTCAAAGATTGAAACAACGACTAACGAGCTGTCAATGGATTCGACACAACTGTCAGGATCCAGCTTTCGTATTTCAGTTATACCTCGAACAACTTTGCCGCAAAGAGATAAGACAAATGGTAGCATAACATTAATTATTATTAATTTGTCGATGCTGATTATCGACGCTTTTAGTCTTTGAGCCAATTCTCAACCTTCGCTGTCCGCTTGACAATTCAGCGAACTCGGTGCGATTTCTATTTATTTATTTTTCAAAGTTACCTTTGGGTTCTTTTCTGTCGCAGCCGTTGGTTCAATTAATCTGAAACATTACGAACGGCGTTACAATCAAACTAATTGACCTCTTATAGAATGATCTGTTTAAAACTTTGCATTATTTTATGAATTGAAATCATTAATTTTCGATCGATTTCTTTGTTCTCCAATTCTGTTTCTGACTTTCGTTCTACATGAAGCGTGATTTTGTGGAACATTTTTTTTTTTTTTTGGTAATTCGATCGATAATTCTCTAACTGTTTTCCTCTTAAATGTTCTCTTTAATCTCTTTAACAATTTTTCAGCGATCTTTTATCGTTGCTTGCTTACAATTTTTGGTCGTTGTAATTATGGTACAAAATATTCGCGACCACTATTTTATTTCTGTTTAAAAATTTCAAAAACTGCGTGCGTGTTCATAATTTTTGGTTTTATTAATTTTTTTTTAGTTTCATTCAAAACCAGTTTTGATGAATTACAGTGCATAAACTCTTCACATTTCTCAAACTCCAGATATAAACGCGCAGGCTTTTTTACTATTGCACGAAAAAATGACCAAAGAATATTTGCGAAATCGAAGTAAAACAAGCAGAATCGTATTTCGCTCATACTTTCGCGCATGGACGCTTCTGTAAACAAGGTATACCTACTACAGTCTTTGGAAAATCGAATAGAAATTGAATTCAAACCTGGCCTCGGGGTGACTCGTAGCTGTTCCGTTCTTCACGTTCCACGAGTATAAAATCCGATGAAATTCTCGCAAATTGCAGTGCAGACTCTTTCTGAAATTCAATTTCGTTATTTCCAGCCCGCGATACGCAACGTCGTAAACCTTTCATACCTTGCTGTACCTGCACAACGCAACACATGTAATATTATAATACCCACTGTATGCTTCGTGACTGCTCGGTGCTTGAGTCGCAAACAAAATTAACCGTAGAATGCTCATAAATCGTTTAAATACCGCGCCTGATGAAAAATCGACCGTCTATGTTTGAGAAAATATTTACCTCGTACATTAAAATATACAAGAAGAACAGTTTTATGTATAAACCTAGATACACGTACATATTTAACGTCGTTAGCAATGTTGTTAGAAAAATATTTTCTTAGGATCCTCGTGAAGCTAATATATTATGATGCTTGCCGATTATGAGCCTGCAGTGTGTCAATATGTGTATATTTTGATTATTCGTTATCGAAGAATAAATGAAAATAATAAAACGGAAACTTTACCGTGCTTAAATTACTGCAATACACTAAATATGAATTACAACTCCATAGATCGGAATAGGGTATTTTCAAGTGCAAACGCGGCTGCAATTATTCACACATAGCAAAATTGAAATTATATCTAAGTAAGAACGATTGAAGTAAATGAATAAATCATATCGTTTCGAATAAAATATTCTTTAACATAAAGTAATTCAGGAATACCAAGGATAGAAAATAGGAGACTGCTTACAGCCACTGATGTTCAAAATTATACTAGGTATCCAATTTATAACAGCATGAATATGTTTGCTCAAAGGAAACACTCGAGTGCACGACTTACGTTAGAGTTCGTAATTCAAGTACGGTAGAAGGAACTGATTATCAAACTGATGAATAAATCGTGCATCCCTGAGAGATTAAACCCCGCTGCAACTAATCGTGTAATTATACATCCTTTTGTGCATAATTGACCGGTTCTCAAAGAGCAGATACAGTGCAGCCCTTAATCTAGTCTGCCTCTAGCCGTGTTGTATAAAATGAAAAGTTTATCCCGCGTCTCTATGCGTGTTTGTGTGTCTGTGAACGAACCCTCCTTCAAAAGGTTAGAAAATTGTGTGAATTTGGACTTATCGAAGTTAATCAAGAGTCAATAAAAAAAAAATTTAAACTAAGGATTTTTCAGGACGATTCGATGTTTTCAATTCAGAAAGTATATAAACCAGATAAAGTCTAGCGTTGAAAAGAAAATCTAGTCATATATTTTTTTAATACCTCTGTAGTTGATGTTGAATTTTACAGAATTTTTATTTACGCCAGAATGTTTAAATCTGAAATTTCTTGTTTCTACCGAGCACAAATTACACGGAGCAGTTACTCAACTTTGACTTCCCAACGGCTAGGAGCTGGATGACTGATCCATCCTGTCAAATCCTCGCCCTATTTTGACCCGAAGCTTCGGTGCACCAATCCGGCATCATTTGTCATCGAGACTTTCTTGCCGATTGTGATCTTTCGTTAGACGTACAACCCCGGCCCGTTACAGTCGTATGGATATACTTATATGTATACATCTTTATTGATATCAATCTCCGTGTCTAATTTGACCCCTTAACAGGCAATAAAAAATACCGATAAATCAAAGTTTATTCCTTAACGACTCGTGACACAAAAGGCGCCGGGGAGAGCAGACGGTGTAATAATAATTACTAATGCCAATGTAAGAACATATTTTTGTCTGTGGATGACGTGCGGCGAGAGGTGAATTCTCTGAACTTGTACATCTTTCATTCGTTATTCCTAAGAGAAAATTATCATGCATCTGTACATCAGGAGTTAAAAGTATCATTGAAGTTGGCGCAGAGTTCATAAATTTAAACCCAACGTAGGAAATGGTTTTGTTTCGTTTTCAAGCCAATTTTTAATAGACGTAGTTTATTATATTCATTGGTTATTTTTGTTGTGAATTAATGTTCTGTAATAGATTTTCTTCGTGGATTTTCAGTAAACTCATAAATACACGTCGTTGTCTATAAATAATGTAGAGAAACTGCGTAAAACGGTTTCTGAGAATTCATTTGTATTACACTTTGGAATTCATAACACGGTGCGATAACGCGGTGTCTTCAAACTTGTTTCAAAGTAGACTTTCGTAGATCGAGTTTACGCTTCAAATATTTTCTTACGTACCGACAGGAAACTGTGTTAAGAACGGATGAACCTCACCGTCTGAATCGAAAGTAAGGATAAAAGAAAAACCCGTTTAAAAAAAAAATCTCCAGTAACGTTATTTACTCCAATGGCAGTGAACACAAATCAAAAAATATCTCCGTGAACAAAATGAGCCCCGAAGCATTAGAATCTTATCAGAAATCCCAGGGTTGATATAACAATTACGAATATTCTAATTATGAAACTTTTCTCAAATCTTTGTCACCTCGGCTTGTATTATTCGAATTTTCTTGGATTCATTTCGTTTCTTCACTAGGAACGTTTTTTCATTCCCGTCCACAGTCATAGGCGCAAATAACATTGCCGGAGATTTTTCAAGCGGATATTTATCTCTTCCTTACTCCTCATCCTTGATCAAATTCAACTTCGATAGTGGATCGTGAGTCGCGAATGCTGCAGCGGATGGAAACTTCTGACATAGAATAACGAGCCTTTGGACGTCACCGTGACATCTTTCAGTCGCCGATCTCGTGATTATCAGCCTCGCGATCAGTCCCTGCCTGATTAAGCTTACCATATCGGAAAATTCTCGTTATAAGAAAATCCGCCCGTATATTCCGTACAGGATAAGAGATCCTCCATCTTCCCCGTCGATTTCTCCCCCTTCGAAAGATCATTCGATTTGGAATGAAGGAACCGTCTTCTCTCCAACGAATATCACGGTCAAAGGGACCAACGAAACCTGCGACAGAAATAACTTTCCGATAATCCGAAGCTGCTTATCTACTTACGGTTAATTCGCGATTGCCGGCGAGTATATCGATGCCTCGAAAATTAGTTTTTATTGACTTTTCCGAGGTTTCGTAATCGCGGTTTTCCCTGTTCCGGGATCCAGAACCACGCGAGGGTCTTGTTCGGAAAGCTCGTAGAAAAACTAGCGACTTAAGGTCGACCCTGATCCGGCCCTCGAATTTCCTCTTTTCACGCTACAGCTTCCTAATTTACAGAAAAAAATATTATGCAATTCTAATTTCGAACTAAACATTTAGATTCGTGGTTATCAAATCAAAAGCTCTTAGGTTCTGTCTGCAGGGAATTTTGTTTGGTATATGAAAAAGTCCGGGATTTTCGAAAAATGCTTGCAGTTGTTCTTGGAATTTTTCCCAAATATGGCTTTCGATGCGATCTCTTAATTTTTGTACTGTATTACTAATAAATTTAACTAGCTGTTGACAGTTTTTATTTCACTTGTGTGTTTTTATTTTTTATTAATAAACTACTCGATCGAATCCAATGTTTTCAAAAATAAAAATATAGGAAACGTATTGCGGAATACGACGTGTCGAAGCAAGAATTCGGGAATTTTTAAAACGAAATTAAGTGGCCAACCAGTTACTCTGCATGAATAATTAACGTGCGAGAAAAAAAATTTCTCAACATTAATTAATATCGAGAACTTGATTGATTTTGTAACAAAAGTCAATCGTACTTTCTCTTAATTTCATTAAAACGTCAAAAATATTCAAAATGTTTAAAAATCTAAGAAACTATATATATCCAATCTCCGGTGTTCGTAATTTGAATTCTTGTGCTTTTCGCCTTTTTACGAAAATCATTGCAGTTTACCAGTAAAATAATTTGACAACAATACCTAGTCAATGTATGACTATATACTTGAAAAATTATCAACACAATATTGATTTTTAACTGGCCAATCTCTTCAACTTCACTTCAGGTATCCGATCACTCTTACGTTCTGTGGCATTCGGAGTGGTGAATTTAACTTTTCCATTGAGATCCCTGCGGCGCCATGCAATGTTTGACTGCCTTATCCCAACGACCGCGGGACTCGGGTTTGCCTCAAATATAACAAACTCGGTTTTACATCCAAATAAAAAATTGATGAAATCCCTCGACCGAAGTAGAGCATAACACTGCAACCAGCGTACATTGTATATTGGGAAAAATTTCGTTCGGTATCCTTACAAGAATTCAATTTCAAGATTGTTGTTATTACGTGAATAAGTGGTACGATTCACTTTTTGATGTAATTCTTATAGTCCCCAATACTGCATTTTCCGGTCATAACTAAAAAAATAATTGTCGTTTCACATCCCGAAATGTATTTTTTCTATTTTAATGGAAAATGGAAACATGTAGCTAAGGATTAATGGGTTTTACGAATAAGGCGATACGGATGGCAGACGTCGAGTTGCTGCGGTTGTTATTTTATCAAATTCGTTACTTCAAGTGGCCGCCTCATCACCGCTGTCTGTGGGTAAAATGCATAGCTAAGTGGTTTGCGGAGGCTGTACATATACCGTGTGGAAAATAAACCGTAATTAAGGGCCCAGACTATCCAGACAAACGAGACGACGCTCTTCAAGATGTCTCCTACCCAGCCTTGCTTCACGCTCAAACTCATCCCCCTTCACAACTAGACGGTGAAAACTTTCGCATTCCCCCGAGAGAAATACATTATTATATATATAATACATAAATATACGTAATATAATATAGTTTCGAGATCGAGACCGAAAGTTTAAACTCGGACCGATTTAATAATCATAAGGTAAAAAAAGATGAGTTTCTTCTCGGTACAAAAATTTCAATCAATTGTCTGATCGTCGATGGAACTTTATTGTATTAACGAAGGAGAATTACATCGATCAAGACGCGTTTCAGCCGTACAGCGACACGAAACTTTGATAAAATTCAATCGAAGAATAAAAATAGAACGATATCGCAGATGTTAATCATTACTGCAGATATTAATCAGACATTTCGATGAATCGTCGTTTCGATCGATTGGTTTATAGTCTGTAATTTTTCAATGATCCAGTCCTCGATTCATCGATCAATCTATAGGCATTTAATCAGCCACTTAACCAAGGAATCGAAACTGCTCACCCTTATCTCCAAATACAATTTATTTCTGTTATCGTGTCGTTTTCGATTTGATACCGAAATATTTTTGAAATATTTTTTTACCAACCAGCAACGATTTCTTTTTTAAATTATATTTCGTATGTTTATTATCGTACAAGTATTATATCGGCACAAGAAAAAACGTGCGAAGAAGCGATCCAATTTTAAGAACTGGGTAGTGCGAACCTTTCGTGATTTATTGGATCAGAGGGGGAGCGAAAATATATATATATATATATATATATATATATATATATATATATATATATATATATATATAGATGCGGTAAATCTGGTGTATCGAAATCTAGTGTAAAAATCTGGTAACGGGAACCTCGTCCCATCTTTCTCGACCGCGTTTTTCCTCTCAATATTACCATCCCTCTTTATCTTTTTTTTGCACTTCTTTTGCTCACCGATTCATTGAACGAATTTTATATTCTTCTCTGCTCGTTCGTATTATACCTTGGAAAAAAGTTAATCCACACGTTATTTAACCTGTCTCAGAATTTCTTGCTTCATCTTCTGGATTCCAACAATAAAATCGCATGATTAAAATTTTTCGTACACTTCTTTCTCGGCACGTTATTCGTTTCAGCATTTTTGAAAAACCGATCTGAATCGGCGTTGAAAAATGAGAACGAGACGCGAAACGGCCAGGGTTGGACGTAGATCAGTCAAGAATTGAGACGGAATGGCCCTTATCCGCGTTACATCCACAGAATAAACACGAGCCCGTAGCTTATCCGGCGAATCTGTGATATAACTTTGTCGGTGGAGTGGAGGATCGTGTACCCAGCTGCATCATGGGTTGCAGCTAAATCGTGTGTAAGACGTCTTTAATATATTTCCGGCTGGAAACCCGCCGGCGTTCGCCTTACTTGCGGAGATATACCGGGATATTTATCGACCCCCTAGATTCGTGGCAAAGTGCTGCGTGCCTGTAATATATATCTATAAGGTATATATACAGGATACGCGAAATTCCACGGGGCAAGGTGTCGTCGATATGCGAATCTCGACTTCGTCTTGCGTTTTATCGCCTTTCGCGAGACCTTATCGCGAGCTATGCGTCTTGCCGACATCCTCGAGTTCGATCGTATTTACGAACCCGCATCGCGCCGTTATGTTTCAGCACTCCGGCCTACGACTATGCGCCAAATCCTGACAAGCAATGGATTCTACAGGTCACTCAGAAAATGCAACCCATTCACAAGGACTTCACCAATCTACTCATGACCAAGAGGCTGCAGACCTTGCAGAGCGTCGACGCGGCCGTTGATCGGGTCTGTTGATTTTTTAATCTTCATTTCCTTTCGTTACTTTGACTTTGGGAAAAACGAGATTCTGTTCTAATCCAAAATCCGTTTACGCGTTTCTCGACCATAATGCATTTTACGTAGGAAAGAAAAAAAAATGTATGCAACCACAAAATCCCTACGAATTCGAGTCACACTTTTTTCACATTTTTATGGAACTTTGTCATTTTAGTAAATCAGATTCGAAGGGAAGTTTAAAATCGTTACAGAATAAAAACAGCTGTGCGATTGATGAGCAGTTTTTGAAAATTATTTTTGTATTTAATTTAAAAATAAAATCAATTGAAATTCGATTACAGATACTCGATGATCAATACGCTGCAATGATTTTCAGAGCATAATTTCGACCATGACCAATAATCTCTACGTTACTTTCTCCACTTCTCACAGCCGAGGCGTTATAGGTTTACAAGCTGCACCTTCGAAGCGCAAATCGTTGCAATATAATAATAACGAAATGGAATTATTGTACTTTCGCAGATATATCAGGAGCTGAAGGACTTGGGGGAACTGGACAACACCTACATCATATACACCTCTGACCACGGCTATCATCTGGGTCAATTTGGATTAATAAAGGGAAAAAGTTTTCCGTTTGAATTCGACGTCCGCGTTCCTTTCCTCATCAGGGGACCAGGGATCGAGCCAGGCTCTGTGTAAGTTTCAAAAACACACGCCATAGGATGTTGGTGACGTACAGTCGAATCAAAAACGTGACGAAAGTATAACACATCAAAAAAAACGTCTAGTGAAGATTTACAAAAAAAAGTATCGTTGTAATCCAGAAAATTGTTCAAGCGCTGAATTTCATTTTTTTTTAAACGTATCATTATTTTTAAATTATTTGTTTATCAATCAATTCAGTGTGAATTGAAATCATTTTCTAAGAAACAAAAAATCCAAAATAAAGCCACGCTGTAATTTTTAGATGATAAAGTTGTGATTGGACGAGAGATTGATGTTATTTTTAATCACGGACAATTCATTTACCAGTAAAATGGTCCTGCCAAAATCGCATAAGCAATATAATTTTTTTCGGTAGAAAAATAATAGAATATAATGTGATTTCTGTTATGTAGTTAGAATAATGACATTTTTATAGTTTAAATCCAGTGACACTACTCTAGGCTTTGTTCTATCGCGTTTTCAATTCAACACTTTTTCGAGCTGACTGTACGTCGCAAACATCCTTAATCCAAACTTTGCAACGAAGGTACTCATATAATACTCATATCCTCATGAATCCATAAATCCTTTGAAATTCAGTTGTTAACCATCGAGTTGATGAGAAAACTCCGCAGAGCTTACAATAATAATAATAATTGTTTTTTAGTGTAAAGATTGTATTATAAAATATACAGTAGAATAATGTAACAAGCTGTAAGGAAAAGAAAAGAGTTGAGAGTATAAAGGAAGACGAGGAAGGGGGGATAAAAGAAACACGACAAGTCACGCATTTTAGGAAAAATTTACGAGATCATTTTCCCGGAATAAAATTAACCGAGAAAACTCGCTGCGCAAAGGAATTTCACGTTGAAACTTATATCCCGCTTATAATCAGCCTCTTATAATGTACGTGAAAGCTGGTGGGGTGCCTGTGAAAATTCTACGCTCAAGTTATTAATTCTTCTACTTTTGGCGCAAAGCTTTTGCACGACGTCGTTTTACTTCACGGAAATGCGGAGTCCTAAATTTAGCCAAATTAATTCACCGTTCATTCAACTACAGCGGCATAAACCACCGGCTAACTAGACTCTCCGCGACGTAGAAGAACATTTGTCAACGTGCGGATATATTTACTGCGTGTTCAATTTTCTTGTCAATTTTAAAACACCACGTGAGACAAATTTGTCAAAATTTCGCGGTCCTCCCTGGTGAAAATTTTTCTCACACGTTTTTTCTCTTCAAAACGTTGAATTGGCTATTAAGGACCATCCATAAATTACGTCACACGTTAATGGGGGGGGGGGGGGGGGGGGGGGGATAGCACCGTAATGTGACATAGTGTGCCAAGGGGCAGGGGGGGGGAGGGTCAAAAGCTTTGTGAGGTTACATGTTAAAATTTAAAATACTGAAACACGAAATTTATATATAAAGATTATATAATAAAAATAAGAACAAAATGAAAATAACTGCTTTCTTTTGATTATTTTTAAATACATGCATAAGTTTGAAAAATTTGTGACGTCACATCAGGGGGGAGGGGTCCTAAAAATGTGACAACCTGCGACAAGGACGGGAAGGGGGGTTTAAAAGTTCTAAAATTCGTGTGACGTAATTTATGGATGGCACCTTACGTAAATTTTCGACACTTGTATCTCATATACCTATCTCTGCGAATTTCTTTTCTAAATTTTTGCTGAAAACTTTTGACGCAGTATTCTGAAAATATACATTCTTTGTTGCATTGATTATTACCCCTGAAACCAGCTGCAAGATTTTTCATTTGAGAAAATGTTGTAAAGCCGAAAAAATTGTTTTTCTGGGCAAGTGGAAATAATCTGAAAAAATTAGAAAACGTAAATTTGGTAGAGCGGAAGTAGGAAATAAGTCTGCAAACAATTAGGCGGGAGTCGGGGTCAAACCCTGTTCACGTTCGTTTGGACTACCCTATATATATATATTACAGGTACGTTGAAATAAAGTGATCGCCTTTAATTTTTGCACCGATTACGGCTCAATTGATTTAAATAAAATTGATTGAATCCACGATATTTATTGATGCAAATGAATTTTCAGTAGAGTAATAATCTGATATATATATATGTATATTCTAATTCACAACCTAAAAATAACTAGCAGGTCACCTTCGAAACAAAACCAATAATTCTTGCATCGCTGAGAAGAATTGAATTCCCCGCAGAATTTCCTTTCCAAAAACCAAAGGACACAAAAGAAAATTCTACGGAATTAAAAAAAATCACCACATTATTTGAAAGTGGTATAATACAAACCTATATATTCTACACAGTTGTGCAATGAAATTTTGCCAGTTGAATCAGCAAAGCGTGTATAATAAATTACCTCGAAATGCTCGGCGCTTACATCTGACGATGAGGCACTGTAAAGTTTCAACTTCGTTTACAAATGTTTTGACCGTGAAAATTCCCCCGACGTCTTCAAAGTTTGGGTACACATTTACCTGCGTTGCTTGATACATACGCATTCACGTATACATGTATAATGTGTATTAGATATATACGTAACGCGATGTGCAGTCGAATCGCCGCGGACCGCGGTGACGTAGGTGGAATAAAAATTGCAAAGAAATTGATTCGAGCCTTTGACCTTTATTTCAAGACTCCGACCACCGCGCAACGCTTTCGCCTGCGTCACGGAGTCTGCAGAACCAGTAAAAGTGATTGTTTTCAGAATAAACAGAGAACGGATCGTATGCCAACAGAGAAATTCGCATCGTAGATTACACGAATCGCTGGTAATTTAGCGCTAGACTGCGAATTTCAGCGTACGAAGCAAAGCTCCGACGCTTTAATCTCCCTCCTCTAACGTCGCTTCCCATGCTCTGCTTTATTTCGAATAATCAATCTCCGTTTTTATGCGGCTAGCCGTGCAATCGCAAAACACGAGTTACAAACGTTTCAAAAATAGTGTATTCTATTTCATTTCGGTGCAATTGTTTTACTCGGTTATCTTCCATTTATCTCTCCCTCTGCGTTCTCATTCTACAGTTAAACGTTTTTTCGTTAACTTTTATTAAAGATGAATCAGCCAACCTCGTTTGAATCAAATGTCGGCGGAAGTGAATAAAACAGTTAAAATTTTTTTTTTTTGTTTCAACTATTAGAGAAAGTAACGTTGCTATATTTTTTTACAGTGAATATATTTTTAGAATTTTGATTCAAACTGGCCAGCCGATTAAGTCTTAACACACGTTGAGCGATTATTAAAAAAAAACTCGAATTACCCGCATCAAGGTTTCACCGATATTGACAAGCTCGAAGAAATTTGAGCACGACTTTGAAAGGGAGATTACTGTACAGGTAACGAGACCTCGAGACGGTATTATGAAAGTTCCAGGTCGTCATTCACGGTTCGTGATTATTCTAACATATGATCTCATCGTCAAGATCTAATCTTAAATACCCGAAGACCAATTAGTGCGGCGAAGAATCCGAAGCATCTTTAATCTGTCCGATGGTCAGGGTGGCTCTCGATGCTATCCGACGGATCAGACGATTCCCATCTGGATACGTGCAGCCTCAATTCGATTTCCGACAGTTTCTTTATCGCCTATCGACGCCAAGTTGTTACACATTTTTTAATATATTCAATCCATACGTAGGCAGGACGCTTAAATGATCGAGTCTAGGTGTTCTGATGGAAATTTTATTTAATATTTACTACGGAAGTAATGCTGGTAAAATGGGTAGGCACCGATACGATAATTGTTTAAATATTATAGGAATGAAAATTTTTTGCTACAAGTAACTATATTTTGTCAATAACATATTTCCTGATAATTAACAAATAGCGACGTTAAATATGTGCGCTGCTTTTGTTGACTACATTTTTTTTTTTTTATACAATAAGGCCGTAACGTCAATTTATGGTTGCAACAATATCAAATTATTACAATAGTTGGAAGAAAATAGAGTCCTGGTGAAAAATAATAGTAAGACGTGCTGGATTTGGAAAAACAACAACCTAGCTCGTAAATTCGATGCGATAAAATATTGCACATCTAACTAAAAAATTAATCATTTTTGAAAAGTCAGTTGTGGCACCACAGTCTCTTCGTAACTTCCTCACTTCGGGGCTCTTGGAGTGGAGTTTTTAATGATGAATCTGTTTGCAATAATTTAGATTTATGTTAGATATTGTTCGATCCTTACACAAGTATTCATAAAATATGACAATATTACATTTACGGGTGTGTCTATGGGTAAAATAATTGAAGTTATAAAGAAATTTGATTACCGCACAGACTGAAGACTAAATTGGCACAAAAATAAAGATTTTCAATTTTTCACTGGAAAATTGAATTGCTGATTTGACGCATGCCTATATAGGTAGAATACTTTTCTTGGCGAGAAATTTTAAAAATAGGGAGGGGGGGGGGGGGGGGAAAGTATGGTTTTCACTGATTTTAGATAAAGCACGAAACAACATTCGTTGGATTATTGTATTACGAGCAATTACAGTCGATATTGCAATAGCGTTTGGCAACCCTGAAAAATGAAAGAGGAAAAAACGAATTATGTATCAAAAAGCTTTTCTCTAGTTCTCTAGAATATCAACTAGAGTTCCATAATTTAGCTTTCTTTTTACCAAAGATGGCTTCGGCTTATCTCGCACTGGAATCACGCGAATCCCGCAAATCCGGAATGACCGAGCGACACAGAAACGCCATTACAATACCGTGCATGATGGTGTCGCTGATTGCACGGAGTAGGAACCGCCGGTTTTGCGGTTTCAGAGACTCGCACCATGTTGCGAACCCATCCGGTTGAATTTATGTTACAATTATATCCTTCGCGTCCGGGATGCATCCTCGACGTTGCGTCGCGACTACCGCAGGATAATTGATAATCTTGTTATCCTCGCACGTCGTCCGTCGCCTGCCCCCTTCATTATTCTATTGATTATCTGTTTATTCGGATATCACACGTTGTTCCATAATTATCTGCAATTATGGAAAAGCCGCAGCTCGAATTTAAGGCCGGATCTCGGCGCATGATTTCATCATCTCGACGATGAATTTTATCGAATTATACGCCTACCGAATGTTGTGCCGATATACAATTATTGCTGCGGCTTGTCTGAATCAAACTTGATTGCTCGATGATTTGAATGAACGAAAATTATGCTCTTGATATTGGTGATCGATCAGCGATCGTGAGAAAGGAAATAACATTGGATGTGTCGGGGAACTTTAAATCTAGTACGGATTCGGTTTTGGGGTTGAAGGTATGAAATTCAGGTTAAATTGTTGTACAATTTTGAGAAATTGAAAAACTGCACCTTCGAATATAAACTCCAATTTCTGTGATGATTTTTTATTACACGCTTATTTTTATTCTGCATTGACATAGTCTTCAATGATTTATACTTCTCAGACGAAAAAAATCGACTCGGCAAAAGCATAAATTTTGTCAACGAAAATTGAAGCGATCACAGGACTTTCTAATAAGATTTAACTGGTGCACATAAAAATCATGCTTGACTGTGTGACCAGGAATTTTTTTTTTTTTTCTATCACATTTTTGCGGGCAGGTCAAAGTTCATGAATAATTTCGGGCTTTTCGTAAGCTCGTCACGAGACAAATATTGATACATGTTACAGATTATGCAGACACGAGTAGAAGTA
This sequence comes from Neodiprion lecontei, assembly GCF_021901455.1. Taxonomy (NCBI): domain Eukaryota; kingdom Metazoa; phylum Arthropoda; class Insecta; order Hymenoptera; family Diprionidae; genus Neodiprion; species Neodiprion lecontei. The sequence continues at coordinate 26,410,327 of NC_060263.1, forward strand.
AATTGGAAAATAAATGAAATAGCGTGTAATAAGTAAACGCGAAGGTCTCAGAACGATAAAAAAAACTGATATTTTTAATTTACCGCGTTTTGTCATGATTCACAATTCCACGTGCTCGGTTCACGTTTTTTTGCTTGTAATTTACTCTGTCGCTTTGTCATGCAGCATAGCAATTGATCACAACGCTGCCTGATCCAACATTCCAGCTCTGCGGAGTTATTGCACTAATGAATGCGAATTTATTGTGAAACAAAGAGTACAAAGCGAGAAAAGACTTCGGAGTTCTTTATCCCCTTGGTGTCTCAGTTCACAGCAGAAAAAATTTCACGAATTTACTGAATACTGCGACAAAATATGGCAAGAGAAATTGCTTTGTTAATTTAACATAATTTTTTGTTCCAATCATATTTTTGCTAGATGAAATAACATTTTCTTGAATCAAAAACACATTTCTTTCGCAATATTTTATTGTCAGTATTTAGTAAATTCAACAAATCCTTTGGCTTTGTGATCCTTTCTCTGAAAGCAACAACAAAATTTTGCAGCTCAAATGTTGTTTGTTTTATATATTTCAGAGTCGATGATTTGGTTCTGAACATTGACTTGGCTCCGACGTTCCTTGACATCGCTGGCGTCGACACTCCGTCTCAGATGGATGGTCGATCTTTCATGAAACTATTTCACAAGTAAGTCCCTGCCGAATAAACCTACCAATTTATTTGATAGCCATTACTATTGTAGCCCGAATTCCGTCCAACCTCGTGGTTTTCTCGTCTCGAAAATTTTTCAATCAACATCTGCAAACGAAATTTCGCTATTGCGCAATAAAATCAGAACAGATTCATATGGCTAGACGCGATCGTAGACGTAATCATGCAAATGAAATATCTGCTATAAAAAAAAAAAGAAGAAGAAGAACGTAAAAAAAGCGCAGTAATGTTTTCCATTTGAAATTTTATACGCATAAGAAACGGCAAACGAAATGAGTAAAGTTTGATTTAATTTTTCACGATTACAGTTCAAGTTTTGAAGAAACATTTTTCCATACCTCAGCGCAGTTTGACTTTATAAATGGTTTTCTGTATTATTAGTATCTGTTATTATACAGCTATAATTACTGTCAACTTTAAACTTTTACTATGTTATCGAAAATTTTCTCGACCGTTATGAATCATTCGAATTAAATTGAAATCACTGCGCAACTGAGACAAGTTCACGTCAATTTAATTTAGCAACTTTAAGGTTTCATCAGAATCTTGCCAACTATTTGCAAAAATTCAGGGCGTTCCGCGTGCTCCGCATAATTGATCTGGCAAAAATTATCAAATTTCCTTTGACGTCAACTGTAATTTAATTCGTGGTACAAACGTTTGCCGCATGTATCACTCATAGGAAATTAATTTTCTACACCTTGCAGAAACAATCGTAGGTTTAAGTAGGTATTATTGGACCTTCAGGCTTGATGAAACTTCTTTCACGTGATCGATCATGAAGTAATAATGCGGTTACATGAGACGGAAACTTCTAAATTTGCTAAAAAAAAAAATCACTTATTGCTGTCAGATTCCAGGATCATTTTTATTATTTTTCTAACTACCTCTACCATAAATTATTCGACTGATTTCAATTACTGGTATGATCGGGTTTGTTAGTTAAAAACAAAACTCTAATAATTTGAGCGAAATTGAATCATCTCTATTCTCTGCAAACAGATGAACTTTTTACAAAACTTTTCGATGCTTGCTAAGATTTGGAAACCCTGACATTCTGAATCAGGCTAACCTTGAAGCCTCGAGAAAATACAGGAGTTGGGTGAAATGAATTTTGGAACGCCGGAACCTTTGATCATACGATAAAAATTGATTTTTCCTCACACTCGTACTAGGGACGAGCGTATTCAGCGAGTGATTGCAAGGCTATCGCAGCACAAACTGTTCCCTCCCCAATTGTCAAATTTAGCTCGTACACGGACCGGAGTCTCTTTAAAACGAGACTCCACGTCTCTCGAAACGATAAAAATACACAGCATGGGACCTTCGGGCGACACCTTGTACAAGTGCACTTGAAAGTTAGTGTATATGTATAATACACGAGCACGCGTGCATGCACACATGCCTTTTCCGGAATGCCTTTGTGGTCGGACAGAGAGTGAGGCGTGTGCGAAGGAAGGCCTTTGAAGCAGAGAAGTCGGAGATTATGCGAGCGAGTAACGGAGCTAATTTCGTCTTTGCTTCAATCCTTCTTTTTCTTCTCAATGCATCAGCAAGCACGGTCGAAGGTCGAAAATGAAGTGGCCGGACACATTCCTCATCGAATCATCCGGCCGACGGGAGACACCGGAATCAATCGCCGAGGCGAAGGCCCGGGATGCGAGACGCCATAATTCAACCACTGCCAAACCCCCGGAAACTACAGCCGAATACGAGGAAGTGACGGAACAGGAATCCGACGTCAGCGTCGAGCCTCGTGTCCTGGAGAACGACACAGGCAGTGATCAGGACATCTCGGAGGACGAGGACTTCGACGACTCTGGACCCGATGACGCCGGTGAGTTAAACGGGAATGGGCGTCGAAATATTTCGTTTTTTTCATTATTCCGTTACTGCTATTTCTTCCAAACTTTTTGCCGCAAGAAAAACTGAAAAATTCGTAAACTTGAGCTCAGGGGGATTGGAAAGGCTTTAATGGCTCGAAATGTGGTCAAAATTCAATTCGCCTTTAAAAACAGTTGTTTGTCACATTTTTGTCGATAAAAATCAATGTCATACGTAAAAAAAAAAAAACGTAATAATAAAATTTGGGCGATGTTATTTGCGATAATAACGATAAACGCGACTGAAACAATGTCGCTACTGTGTGATAGAAATGAATCTCAGCAAATTCGAATAGCGGAAGCTAAGATGTTAACTAATTGAGCAAGGTCTTTGGGTATAATTCGAATCTTCGCAATGGTTAAATCTTGGTCATTTCACTGATCCGATTTCAGTATTTTTGGTCTCGTTTTGCACAGCGTCTGAAAATATTTACGAAATCTTACACTGTAGTCTAGTCATGACGCAAAAATGTCGAACATCCGTTGTACCCTATTTGAACAAATCTGTTATCCACTCTTGAGATAACTATTTATGATATTTGTTTCAGGCGATCTCTGGTCATTTTTATGATGAAAAAAATAAGTCCAAAAACGTTAAAACGAGATCAAAAGAGTTTTATCATTTCGAAGGTTCGAATGATGAAACCTTTTCTGAAATTGTACATATCTTAGCTTGTGTTATTCGTATTTTTTCAGGTTCATTTCACATACAAAGTAACGATTTTGTTTCATTCGTGTTCACTATCATTGGCATAAGTAACATTTCTGAAAAAATTTCCAACCATTTTCCCCTCTTTTTGTAACTTTTCATCAAGACCGTAAAGTTCAATTCATCATTCATGTTGTAAAACATCTTTAAAAATCACGGGAATCAAGAATCTGCGAATGAAAGTTAAAAAAAAAAAAAATCGGCGAATCGGCTGGTAGATTTCGTTACAAGCATATCAGTCTTTCAAAAATTGTCGGACGTATTCAGTCACAGATTGCATACATCGTCAAAGTTTGAGCGCCTCCTCTATCAAATTGTGAGGAAACGCTATACCCGCACAACGCAAAATTACGACGAAGCACAACACGCTTTATAGGGTGACAAAGTAAGTACACCCGAAACTTGACTATTGCGCCCGCATTATATTCGAAGCACAGCAAATTCCCAGCTTGTTAAATCGGCTTTAATTTCTATCCGGTTGAAATATGTACTAAGCCCAAGGCAAACTACTGGTTTTCTGGACCAGATAAGGGGATTTCGGCTAGGCTCGTGCGGTCGTTAAGGATTAACCCGAAGTGCAGGAGCTTATTTGTATACGGCAGAGTTTGAGGGCCGAAAGAACTACGAAGAGAGATCAACGAGAGTTACGGTTAATGAAAATGGTATATTCCAACTTCGGGTCCGATTCTCACTGAAGAACTATACCCTGTGCCAGTATAATACAGGTAGAAAAAATGTGGAATTTGTTCGAATGCAAAGATCGTCATTACGTAAACATACAATAAAGAGAGTTAAGAAAGAACCAGCTCAAATTGCGTTTCAATATTAAAAATTGTTGAATGAGAAGCCCACATTTTCGAGGTGAATGTTTTTAAAAATGGAATTTGCGAAATCTATCGAATTCCTCAACGAAACTGTAATTTTACTTCGACCGTTGATCCAGTTAAAGTGAAACTTAATAACTACGATACATTATACCGATAAAAAGCTTTTATGGGTAGCCTAAGTAAACAACTGTATGGAAGCTACAGAATGTGTGAAGTTGAATGATGAAAATGAGGTTGTTCTCTTTAGGCCCGGATATTCAATTGGACAACCGCGTGCTTCCGGTCCTCTCACCCTTTCCTTCTAAGCACGAACGCCTGGCGATGGAATGCTCGCGCCCTGAGGTTCAAGCCGATTGTGTACCAGGACAGAAATGGCGTTGCGAACGAGAAGGGCGAAGGTGGAGACGCTACAAATGCAGGTACTCTCCGCCGCAGACTCAGAAGGTCTCGAAGAAGTGCGCCTGCTTCACTCCCGACGGCGTCGTTTACACGAGACTCGAATCGAATGATTTCGATGGCCAGAAATACAGTCTTCGTCGGGAGCGTCGAGGCGGAATTTACGGAGACATTGATTACGTTTTCAGAAGAGGTGAGTTCTCTTGGGTCGTAACTATTCGGATCGGACGTGGCAATATGGCGCCGGGAATTCCTCTGTCAGAGGATTGGTTTCGGTCAATTATGCGAATATGAAAGTACAGACACCTTAGTGCAAGCTGTGATGCTTTAGCTTTTGCATATAGAATCGGTATACTGCAAAAAGTATAACGAATGAGGTATTTTAACATTAAATATGGAACAGTTGAAGTTGGAATAATACAATTCTTGCCACAAGATGTCACAGCGTTAGATTTTTATTCGCAATACAAGATGTCCCGTAACTATTGCGATTAGTAAGTTCCGTAAAGGTTTCGTGGATCAAAAATAGAGGTTATGAATTTATGTGGAATTTTTCTATCGCGCGTATTGTGTGGTGAAAAATACTCGGCTATTTATTCATCCTGGGCATACATTTTTCCTAGCCTCCGAGTTACTCGAAATTTGGATTTCGGGGGTTTTGGCCATAACTGGTTACGAATCTTGACTCAGAAAATTTAAGATAGAGCCATTTTTAATTGTTTAATTCTCACCTCAGATGCGCAATCAACGTTTTCAAGAAATTAAATATAGATATCAAATTTAGTCCAAAACAAGTAATTTCTTGCATTTTCGACCTTCATTTGAAATTACCAAATTTCGAATTCAAAATCGTAACAAGTTTTTTTTTACAGTCAATCGGAGGTGAAGGAAAATGTATACCCCAACTAGGTACCTAAATAACCACTTTTTTCATGTTTAGCTTAGTCAATGTGCATGCACGATAGAGAAATTTCAGTCGAGCTCCACTATCCTTACCTTCCATGCACAACACCGCTACGAGCTTACTATCCTCGAGCCACGGGACAGTCAGTACAAACACAGACTTTCGTTTTTCATGTGCAATTTATCAAATTATTATTTATCTATTGCCTTGACCCCAGGGAAACGAGAAGTTGTTGATGAGGAAAACATTCGCAATGACGTTCGCCAGGAGTTTGACGATGAGAACTCAGTTGAAGAATACGACTTGGACGATCTTCGAGATCGCCGTGCGATCGACGACGAGGACGAAGACGATTTTTTCCCCGTAACGATGTTATTCGAGACGGAACATCCCGAGGATATAGCGGACTACTCGACGCTGAGGAATCGCCGATCGCTCAACAGCCTGGATCTGGAGACGAACGCAATCATTCGAACACCGTCTGAAGTCGCGGATCATCTCGAAGACCCGGCGAGGTTGGAAGGAATCGGTGCGAAGATTGTTTACTCCGAGAAAAACTTCGTTTACAATAAATTCAAAAACCAGTCCGGACACTCGAAGGGTCCAATCCGCTTCGAAGGATCGGTTGACCTCGATCCAGAAGACCTTGACCCCCTGTGGGACCAGCATTTCAATTCCATGTCACGTTACTCCCCGGGGCAATTCGAGACCGACTTGGATCAGTTAGTCAAAGGAAAACTCGACATTGACGATATTGTGCGCAGACATAACGTCATCAGATCCAAACGGAGCGTCAAGAAGAAGGACACCATCGATCACGTTACCAAGATAATGGAAAGCATCGAAGAAGAACTGGACGACTTGAAGGTGGGTTAGGAATTATAAGACGCGTCATGAAATCGTTGGGAATTCGATATGGATATAGCTTTCTTTTATATTTCATAAACTTCTTCAACTCCGGATTCTTGGATGACTGATCGTGAACCAATTGTACAGTCATATTTGAAATATGTGTCGGTGTCTCAGGTTCGTTAGAAACTATCGCTTCGAAAACTGCCCAACTGTTTCCAGAAATCGCGGGTTGACCAATCGACAAAAGTGGACCAAGACTCGGTGCCCAGATGTCTGGTTTCTCCCAACGGTGGGGTAAATTGTAGCCAGGCCGTTTACGAGAATCCAGCAGAGTGGCGGACCTCGAGGCGTCAGATTGAGCAGCAGATCAGATCGATGAGGATTCAGCTGGAAACCTTGAAAGTGAGTGGATTCGCCATACGTTCACGCGAACGGAATATATACTGCTGGTTGTGAATATCCTGTGGTCAGTTGGCCACGGCTCATCCGGTTAGCCGTCGTTACCTGTATCTCCCTGTCTAACCACCGATCCGTAAACCAGTTACGTACATACCATCGTGCGTATCTACTGCATGGGTTCCGCGTAAGTACATATGTACATTTATCGAGGTGTTTCGTTTGGAAGGAATAGTTATTTTTCGATACCAAGTTGCAGATAGCAGGATGAAAATCCTCGCGGAAGGATATCTCTTAAATTCGATTTCAAAAGATCGAAGCTTTTCTGTCCACGTTAACATTCGAAAGGTGTGATTTTTGTCAAAACTTAAACGATGTGATAAAATAGTCATTTGAAATATCTTTCAAACCATTTTTATGTATCAAAATATTTGCCACAAATGAAACACCCTAATGTATGCATGTGTACAAATACGCGTGTGCAGATGTGTGTAGGTAAACCTAGCTCTGAAATATTTATGGTGCGAATCGGGCGTGCACCGATGCATCCCGGAATCAGATGAATTATGCATCTACTCTCATTGACCAAATCCTGGATCAGTGACTGCTGCATTCCGATCCCAGGCTACCGGATCTGGTCCATCAAATTTCCATCCGCCAGTAACAAGTGCAGCGCATTTGGCTCCTCGCTGATAACTGTTGCCAATTTCTGCACCGATCGACTGAGACGACCCGGTCATCCCATAACGAACCTCCGGAGTGGAACCCGCATCCTGCGGTGTTTCTCCTCGATGCGGAACGCCGCTATTTATGGCGTTATTAACGCCGAGCCAAATGCTGCATGCACTCCTAACAATTTCCAGAATCACCCTTTCGCGACCTTGCGTGCAAACTTGGCAGCTATTCTCGATTCCCACTGGCGCTCCTCGTCAGGTGACCTTCTTTTGTATCCGCAAGCTGCACGCGCGATTCAACGGTGTATGCTATTAATATATCATCAAACTTATCGGGAGACGCAATTTGTAGGTAGAAATTACGCTATTCCCGGAGTTCTTGTAATATTTAGTTACTTCAGTCGATTACTTCTACTACAAATGTTCAAGTGTTCAATTATAAGAAGAATGAATGTTTTGAAAGAATTCAACGTCTAATTTATTGCATGATTTATCTTGTAAATATACCAGATCAAAAATCATGTAGAGTCAATACTAGTTAACTGTACGATTTTTGATCTAGTATATCTGATGATTCGTACTTTTGTAAATTATTGTGTTATTTCTTACATATTGTGTCAAATTTACGAGATAAATCGTGTAATAAATTACCCGCTGAATTCGTTCAAAAAATTTTGCGATTTAACACATGAACATTTTCTGTATGGTTTACAACTATGAGTAGGGTAAAATGTCGACGTTTTTTCGCAGGTAATATAACCGAAATGAATGAAGTTTCCAATTCATAGAATATCGATAACCAAAACATAATTCAAAATCGTTAACAAGAGACTTCACTGCATTTGACAAAAGTGGTAATTGTTTACTCCTGAAAAGTTGACAAAGTTAATTCCATGAATCTAACTGATTCTTTCGTATCTTTTTCGGCTCAACTTGCCACGCTGAAATTGTATAAATCAAGGTGCCAGTATCGAGGAAGATGAATGAAAGAAGCGGCAATCGTCTTATCCTATTTAAATTATATATATATAACACGTTCCTTCTTCGTCTCACGTCACTCCACAATGAAAAATTATAAAGAGGACTATAACGTAATGTCAAAATATCGCCAACTGCATAAGTTCGACGAACAACAAAACTTTTTTGTGAAAATACGTTAAAGCACCTGGTGTTTATAATTTCTTTCAAATATATTTTTGATTACTCAAAAGCTGTTTGATATAAATATCTGATTATCTCTATACGTCAGAGAGCGTTGAAAATTTTTCTTACCAAAGGAATGATAAAAGATAAAAAGAAGGATAATTTGATAACATCGCTGCTATTTCGAGCAAGTTCTTTAACACATTTCATCGTGTATTAAACCTAGATACAGGTCGTATGTTCAGGCGTATTTTGTGCTATACCACAAATTACTTTGAAATAATTGCGGAAAAGCTTTTCACCGCAAAATGTACTACATTCAAGTATAATTTAGAATGGATAAGGCGATTTCCAAACGAAATATGGTAGACACTCGCTATATTTCATCAATTAACAAAGAGATATAATATTTTGTTGTTTATAGTGGTGATAATAAACGCTCACTGCATCGTAGAGTAGAATAGCAAATTCAACCGTTGAATATAATCTAAGAATTCCTAATGAAACCAGATTGTTAATTAAAGTTTCAAAAGCCTAGAATTTCCGTAGCGTGGCCTTGCAGCTATTCCTGTACTTGTGCATTATAGGTATAACAGTTGTTTCGTTATCATTTCATGATCGTAATTCAAGCGTCTCGTGAGTAGGGTGAATTAAGTTACGTTGAACAGATTTCGCCAACATCCGCGTGCCGTAATTACGAGCCTGCAGAAAATAACTAGTGATATAGTTCAATTGTTTAGAAAATGAACAGAGTATCCTCTTCACGTAGGGAGAATCAAAGCCATCACGAAATTCAAGACTACGCACTTTGTGCCAATTACCATTAGTATATTAACAACATGGCATAAGTAAAATCTTATAAGACCTATCAGATTTTGAAAAAAGTTGATCATGACCTGGTTTATATTTCAATAAATAAACCGTAATATTTAAATTCTGGAATCTTATCTTCCTCTTGGAATCCATAATGGGCAGCAGTGATTTTCGGTTGTGATTTACAGCCTCTCACTGATCAAAGATAGGTAATTTAAATAACGAATATCAATTCGTCTTCAAGGAAATTCGGCGTCATTTGATGAATATGCGACCGCACATCGCCGATGATGACGAAGATGCCGAGGAACCAGGCGGTGCTCGTAAATTCCACAAGCAGCATCATCAAAAACTTCACCTTAATCGTCACCACAGAAAATACGAGAAAATTACACCAAATACGTCGCCCACCAGCACAACAGAAGCCAGTGCAAAGACTCCCATGAGTACAATCGGAGCCCATTTAACGTCGACGAAGGAATCGCCGAAGACTCTCGCGTCCCAGGAAACTACGTCCCCGCTCTTACAGACAACTACAGAAGTCCCGAAGCTCGTTCAGGAGGAAGAGCTTCCGTCGACCGCAGAAGTCCAGCAGCGAGCAACAAACGGGACATTTTCCCGAGGAAGGAAAGGCCCGCGAAGACCGAAGGTGCAGAAGGACGTTGGGGAGAACATGAACGACACCGACGAGGAACGGGCTAACCATCGACGCAGAAAGGTTCATCATCACAAGAAAAACAGCACCATTCTGACCAACAGCGTTCACGTGGATGTTGCCGGCGTCAACTTACCGGAAACAATCGAAACCACGGTGCAACAGGAAGTCACGCCACTCCACAGACACGGTCATCGGCAAAAACACATTTCCATCGCTGTTTCGACCCCTACGACGTCGACCCTTTCCCCGACGGATAAGTTCTACGACGTCGAAACCCCCTTGGTTCTCGAAGATACCGACGCCTCGATGGAGGAAGAACGAAACCACTCTGAGGATCACGCGGGCGTCACCTTCGCACCTGAGACTCGGCACACGGAACCCTCGTCATCAACCGTTCCTCCAACGACCCACGCAATCCTTCGGCCTACGTCGAAAAATCCTCCCCACGCAAGGGGGCAAATCAGTCTTACGACAACGACGACTCCGAGGACATTCAGACCATTGAAGAACAGGACGACCGGGAGTCTCGGACCCGCCAGGATCGACGTGACAATCCTTGAACCACCCGACCGCAAGTACAAGCAAGGTGAGGACCTCTTTTTATTACGTCTAATATTTTGATGGAATTGAGAAACAATCTTATTTGTTTCTTTTTGCAGTATGTGCACATACGTATACCTAAGTGATTTTTTCCGGTTAAGATCTCGGCCATTAGAATTTGGTTGAAGATGCTATTTTATTAAACTTCAGCAGCTTCTTTTCACTTCCGTGAATTTGTTGCAAAAAGAAACGAGTGTGGTTGACTCTTAAGGTATAAGGGTGAGCAGAAAAGAGGAGAAAGAAGAGAAACGAGTAAATAATATTATATTCATGTTGTTCTCAGGCATTACTACAACAAACAAAAACGGGCGACTTCCACCGATGCTGAACAATCCATTGGAAGCAAGGCACAAGTGTTACTGCGAACCTGACTTGTATCCAAAACGGGATGAGAAAGAAGTTGCGAAAGAAGAGCGAAGAAAATTGAAGGAAGAACGACTCAGGAAGAAGGAACGCAAGCTTAGGAAGAAGGCGAAACTTGAGAAGGAGTGTTTGAGCGAGAAAATGAACTGCTTTGAACACGACAACGATCACTGGCGAACGGCACCCATGTGGACATCGGGGCCATTCTGTTTCTGCATGAACGCAAACAACAATACCTACTCGTGTGTCCGTACGATAAACGTCACCCACAATTTCCTCTACTGCGAATTTACCACAGGACTGGTAACTTTTTACAATTTAAGAGTTGGTAAGAATTTTCGGCTTGTTTTACAACGCTCAACCTAAAGTAAAATACATCACAGTCACAGTGATCGTGAACGTTGAAAACTATTTTTATATGTCTAAGCAATATGGTGCCGAGAACTTGGTGATCGGAACATATTGTTTCAGGTCAATTAGGGGAATATAAGAGTACAGATAACTCAGTGCAAGCTGTGAGGCTTTAGTTATCTCACAATGAATTGATATACTGTAAAAAATACTACGGAAGAGGTCTTTTAAAATTAAATATGGGAGAGTTGTTAGAGTAATAAATTTTTTTCCCACCACTTATTACAGCGCCATATTTTTATTACCAATATCTTTTACAGACCCGTTCGAACAGTGGAATAGAATTTCAACACTGACATCTGCGGAGAGGTCTTACCTTCATGACCAATTAGAACATCTGAAAGGTTGCCGAGGGACGCGTGATTGCACGGTGGGTAGCGCTAAGGATAACGTTCCCCAAACGCAGCAGCATCAGAGATATGCCAGTAAAAGAAAATACAGCAATGCTTTTGGTAAGAAGTACATTTCAAAGCCACGTTCCGGTAAATAATTACCTTAGTTTATTCGATATTTTTTATGGGTTAGCTGCAGACATATTTGTGCCATCAGCGTTACAAATTATCCGGGAAAGTGAGTTGGGCGGTCACCTTAACAAAAAACGCAAAAAGTTACCAAAGTGAGTTCATTTATTTAATAAAATATATTTTTTACTACCACTACAATTTCCTATGTCGAAGTAGATTTAATTTGTTTGAAATAAAAAAAAATCAGCTGAATACATTAGAATCCAATTTAACGGAACAGGAAAAAAAAAAAAAAATTCCGTTTCAGCCCGTGGAAAAGACGCAGCAGAAGTTGGCAAAGCGGATGGCGGCACCACGAAGAATTAGCAACAATAAATTTGCGGCGTCATCGGCATCAATACTAGTTCCATTGTGAATTAATTCCTGTATTTTGTCTCATTTCTTCAGTCTCTGTATCCAACCATTCGGGCAAAGACATTTCTTTATTCCACTATTGTCTGACGACGATAAATTCATACAGCTGTGTAATAATTATAGTAAAGTTTAGCGAATGGTTCGGTCGAAACAGTCCTAGTTTTGCAAAATTTTTTGGGGCCATGGATCCACCCAATTTTACTTGCCGCATACGTGATTTATGGTTGGATAAATAACGTTTAATTCAGTTAATCGCTACTCAGACGGTAAATTATAAACGTTTACACAATATACAATGCTCAATAGATCCATAGCAAAAACGTAAGTTACACATTTGCATTGTATTTTAAAACAATAGAGTCATGAAAGTATGAAATACGCATTGATTTGGTAGCAAACTAAGAATCCGTTTGATGCGGTAATACGTACGCTGTTATGAATTTTAATTAATGAATTATGTTAACGAATTACGTCCGAATGATACGACAGTGATAATTTCCCTATAACCGTAGATATATGCATACATTATTGTATCCGTATACCTGTAATAAATCCCTGTTATTAAGTAAATATCTAATATTTATAATAATTATATCTTATAACTTGTAATTAATACATATATTACGACTGTCAAGGCTTAAGCACACAACGAAACCAAACTGTCGTACCATCGATTTTTCCTCTGTCTTTTCACATTTTTCAAACAGTCTAGTTATGAACGAATTTAATTTAAAAAAATGTATTTATCGATAATTCTACCGTCACAAAATGCGAGTGATAAAACGTTACCTTTGAAAAAACACGTAACGTTGTTTATACTGTACGCTGCCATATCTAATTCTTGAAATTTTGATCAACTCTTCCAATGATCCGTTCTTCAAAGCGGCATGAAAGGAAATTTCTCTGTCATGACGCACTGCCAGAAGCATTTCGAACAATCATTATACTTTTGTAATTTTACAGAGATATTATTCGATGGAAAAGTAAATATGCATCCTTATACGATATATTATTACCCACTTTCCCATAAACTAGAAAATAAATATGTGTATTGTAACTCTATAATAAGACTGTATATATATATATTATATCTGACTAGGATTTTCAATTGATTTCAAAACTTGATTCGAAAGTTCATTGAATTTTTCGAATTATTTAAATTATATTATAACTGCCATATGATTGATCACGAGCTCGGTTTGGCCGTAGTTTTATTTTTATGCAAGTAATAAAATCTATTTGGTTAACCAGCTTTTATGATTTTCAATTGAAATTCTCTTGACCTTGGAATATTCGCAACTGATACCTCTCGCACGATAAATTTATCATACAAAAATATTTATGACATTCTATGTGCCATTATAAATAAGTTAATAACGAAGCGGGTCCTCCACCTGCTAACTGATTATTAATGATAATTACGCAACGTATGGTACCAGTTAACAAATTAAGGCTCAAGACCGGCATATATACACATACCATACATACATAGACGGCTAAAAAATCTGTAATTTATATTTCTAATAGGAATTGTAGAATAATAACCCATTTCTCTGTGAAAATAGTTTAACCATTGAAACCAATAATTGAACGCTTTTGAGTTGTTTCTTTTTTTCTTTTTTGTTAGAAACTTGTAACAACTATCATTTTATAGCCTGGCTTTAACACGTAAACATCTATATATTTCAAATAAAAGTATAAAAATCCCTTTGAAGCAATCTATTACTGTCAATCGTTCGTCTCAAAATTATACTTTGTATTCTACTTTATTGTGAAACTATATTTACGGTAACTAAAAATCAAGAATATCGTCAAAGTCATCAGAATTTGTCTCAAAGAATGATTTTTTTTTAATCCCGTATTTAGGAACTTGTGGCTGGTTTGCATTAAGACTGCAGTTTCTTTCTTTCAACAGTAGTTTATCTTTTTTAATAATTGAGTTATTTTTAACTGATTTTTCAAAAATTTCCTTGCACTTAGAGCTGGGTGGTTCCACTACATTACGAAGATTTCCTTTTTGAAATGGAACATCATCTGCCATTTTCAACCGCTTAAAAGTCATATCTGCAGGTTGAGGTAAACGAAAATTCAACCCAATCTTGTTTTCATTCCTAGACTCATATTCATCATGTATGCCATTTTGAGGACAGAACTTTCTTTTCGCATGGGTTTGCGGTATATTACTGGTTTCATTCAGACCAAAATAATTTTGACTGCCACTAGCGCTTTGCTCTATTAATGATACCGGTTTGAAATGATCCGTTAATTCTATGTTGCCATTAGTCTCATTCCGTATATAAGTATTAGCGCTCAACGCGATACTGCCTTCCAGCAATTCTTCGTTTTCGTTATTTTCAGTTCTATTTCTTAAAATGGAAAAGTTTGTGTTTCGGTCTTGTGACCTTGTCGAAATTGAAGTTTTCATTTTATTGTTAGCAAAAAGGAACGATACTACTTGTTCTTCATCATCTAAATCGTTACCAATTAATGTTTCGTTATCATTAGTTAAATCTGTTTCACAAGGTTTTTCTGCAGTTTCTACAAGATATTTAGTCCATTTACTATGTGGGGTAGGTCTTTCTGTCATAAGTTTTTCCTTAACTTCCGTTTCACTTGATACATCCGACATGTCAAACTTTCTCCGATTTTCAGTATTTTTCATCAAATTTAAGTGTTGAACTTGAAGACGACAGTCTTGACCAGAACCTTTATAATAAACCTGAAAAATGTATGCACTAGTGGTTGATTTAGGTCAAGTGCAAAGAAAAGAAAATAATCTTTATATGCAACGCAACACTGTGAATGATAAAATTAATAGACTGAATTATCTCAATGAGTAATACGACTGATAAGAAGTGAATTAACATTACATGTTGTATAGATTGCATCTCGTTGCATATCTTGCATTGCCATTTCTTCGCTTTTTTGACGATATGAACCTGAAATTTGTACTTCGATGTAATAACTGCATTTTCAAATAGAACAAAATAGTCACAAGGTGTTGTACCTGAAACATTTTGCAGGAATAACATTGCAGAACGTTTAGTTCCTGTACCATATTGGTGTTGATTGTTGACGGTTGAACAACTTGACCATGGCCACGGAAACATGGCACATGTTGCTCCCAACTATAGACCTACCAACCAGCCCCTTGATACTCACCACTGCTCGTATACTAAAAAATAGTACGCGTCTTCCCCGTCTTTAGTTCCTCTACGTGGCGCTAGTAGTAGACTTCTGACACGCTCGCTGCCCTCACTGACCGCGCGCGAGCTCGTCAGGTAACTACTAGCGCCACTAGTGGTGGAAATTGGCGGCAGAATAGAGAGACATTTTGCGAACCACTTTTAGCACCGTGTGTCAGGGGGCTGCTACAGGTTTCTCTCTGCTGCTACCACCGCTTCTGATGATCGACGAGTGTCGGTAATACAGACATCGCTTGCGCCCATTCTTACCGATCGAACAATGGAAGGTCCGTTCAACTCGATCGCTACAAAGTTTTTATTACGATCAGCCCTCTGCATTTCTCATATTTCCGTCCACAGTAATCGAGTTCAGTGGCTTCGGATGAAGGCGTCTGATTGGCCTGACACGTGAAGAGCCGTTGTGTTGTCATTTACAATTTGAGTATCGAGATCCCTCAACAGGTCGAAAGATTTATTTATATCAAATCACTTGACGCAGTTCATTGTGAGTTGTGTGATGTCAATAAATGTGACTGTAAACGGAAACCCGGTTAGCATTCGCCGTGGAAGAATGGTTCTGTCGGATTTAGATCAAATTAAAAAAAACGAACGTGACAGGCGAAGAAAGTTACGGCTGGAACAGGTGTGTTCCCTCATCAATTTTGTAATTCTTCTTATTTAAATTCCTTAAGGAAATTGTTCTTATTAGGTCACTAATTCTTCTTCATTACCATTGAGCTATTCGTAGATAATCGATTTTATATCTTCGCCCTGAATAACAACGAGAATCTGATTTTGAGTAGTTACATTGTTCTTTTAAATTGACGAAAAATTTCAATTTTCAGCTAACAGCAATACAATCTTTTATCTACCCATCCCCGACGATATTTAAATCGTGTTCACCTCCCTCTACTTGATACAATGACATTTGACACACAATTTAGTTGATCGGTAAATTATTATTTATTATTGCTTGGTCTCCAGGTTAGGCAACAGTCGAAAGAAATATCAAACAGACTTCTGGAACGTGCCAAAAATGTGTCCAAGGCACAGCTCACACAGTTGGAAAAAGATGGTCGCTCAGAACTCCGACAAATGCACGATCAAAAAATCATGGATCTTCAAAGGAAGTACCAAGAAGATATGGAGGACATAGGCCGTGCACATGCTTCCGCTGCACTTCAGCCAGATGTGGAAACACTATTGGAGACTGAACGAAAAAAAAATAGACTCATAGCCGCAGAAAGAGGAAGAGAAGCACGACAACGCTTGAAAGATTCAACTCAGGTAAATTTTATTAATGTTCAAATAACGTAGTACCTCAGAGTTGTCAAGTCTTACGTTAACACCTTCTTCAGTTACTGCATTTAAAATAACTATTACCTTACTGAATGTATTTATCTAATACCATATTTTCAGGTGGATGATGACCATACTGCACTACACGAGAGGCAACGACAAGTACGAGAGATGGAAAATGCACGAGCTTCTATGGTGGCTAATTTACCGAAAAAATCATGCACCAAAAATGATTCTGATCAAGATTCGGACTCGTCGGGCAATGAAAACACAGTTCGAACAAGTCCCAAAAAAAAACCTGACAAAAAAGTCAATAGGTTTCAGACATCAGTTCCCAAAGTAGTCGTTCAATCGTCAGATGTTCAGGTTCGACTATTGGCACATTCCATAAATTTACAGTCTCACAAGAACGATATGCTAATATTGTGGGTTTTTTCACAGCAAAAAGTAGCCTAAATTAGGTGACTCTGTTATAATACCAGAAAGACATCACGATAATAATACTTGGTTCAATTCATTTACAGGTTGTTGTGAGCAATCCAAAAGCAAAAAGGACAGAACCACAACCGGGTCCATCTAGAGTACCAATGCATAAGGCGGAAATCGAATCAAAACGCTCAACGAATAAAACAGTCACTAATATATCGGATTTTCCACGTGTGATAACTGGTTGCGAGTCTGATGATCAGAAACCTAGAAAAAATTTACCAACTTTAAATTCCCCTTCCAAAGCTAATAAAGTGGCAAGGTTCTATTATCATTTTGCATATTTTCTAGCATAGATTATCACAGTAAAAACCGAAAATTTACGCAATCGTAATTTACATTTCTCGTTTACGTCAATTCGAATTTGTTATCAATAAGGGTGCACATCCTTCCTCAAATAGCGTCATTTGAGTCTAGTAACATTCAAGTATATCAATCTTATAGTATACAAATTTCATTCAAGCTACAACCCTCAAGACTATAAACCGGATTCCACCAGTTCTATTAGCAGTACTAGCAGCAGTCCGACCACACTGAGTGATGATTCCTCATACTTTTCTGATGGTGCCATAGACCAAATGGTGTCTAAAAAAACCCCGAGACATACGACATCAGCAGCTTCTAGCAAAGTCCAACTCTATGATCATAATACAAGGCAGAGAAATGTTTATGATAAACCGTTCGGTGTTGTTGAAAGAATAAACATAAATGGCGAGGTTTGCATCTTATATCAGAATCTACTTCATTTCATAATTTAGTTTCATTCAATTACTCGTTATCACAAGATTACTGGAAAACAAATCTTCATTTTGAATCATTTATACAAATAATGTTATCGAACAATAAATATTTGCAGCCAAATGCGGAACAGTTGGCACGTGCGGTCACTGATTCAGAGAATGCTAATAGTTGTTTAGCTGAAAATCGACGACGCCATGCTCAGCGTCGTGGGAACGATGCAATATTGCGCGAGAGAGTACGCCGGGATTATGAAAATTTACTGCACAATCTAGATCACCTATCACGCGAGGAACGCAAACTTAAGGCCAGCCAAATTGATGGTCCTCCGGTAAGTTATTTATTAGATTCCTGGATGAAAGGTCTTGCAATTAACCAGAATTAGGTACACTTATCTGGTTAAACATTATTTAATTTGTTGAAAACAAAGTTATTATCCAAGCATAACTCAAATAGTTATTAACTGTGATGTTTGAATATTTTCACCACCACTTTGCCTTTGCATAAAAGCTGAAACGAAATTGTCATCATAAAAATCTAACTGACATCTATCCTTTGGTTTTTTAATTAGGTTAAAGATATCTATGTGAATCCAATGCGACGTCAAGAGCTCCTTGCCAAACGTCAAAAAGATATGGATTTCGCGTTTGAAACAATTGCTCAGGATGGTTTTACACGGACAGAGGAAAGCAACCTTTCAACCCCTGTCGAGCGAGTAGTGACAATTCCACCTATTAATGAACAGAATAATGTGGAAAACACTCACGGTGCTGTGTGGCACGAACCTCCATTCCTTGAACCTTTGAAAGATTCTGAAGAAGATCAGGAGAAAAAGAACGAGATGTCTCGTGACGAACAAATTTTGGAAATGCTTCGCAAAGTGGAGCGACAAAAGAGGCTCCTATTGAAAGAATTTGGAGCCAATTTACCTGACAATATTTTTAGCGCCAGTGTAAAACCGTTGTTCACCGAAAATACATCGACGCAAACGGTTGCACCTAAGAAAAAGGTACAACCGTCTCCGGTTCCTGAAATTAAAGTAGTTAATTTGTCAAGTTGCGATGAAATTGATAAAAATAAATTGAAAAAAGGAAAAAAGAAAGTATCAGCACCTCCCAAGAAAATTGAAATAGCAGTGCAAACGTCAACGTTAGATGATAGAGGTGAAGCACTGGATAAAAGTGTGCAAGTTGAATTGATTAATGGTCAGCGCAGTAGCAGCAACAACTCAACTAGTCGAGAAAATGGAGATGAGCTAAAATCTTACGATACTTTACTCAAGGAAGATATTGCTGTAACCAAAAGTAACAGCGGATCTTCGGATTCAACAGAAACTGGAATTGTCATTGATATCAAGAAAAAGCATATCAAAGTAACGCCCAGGAAAAAGAGAAGCCATTTAAGACTCTCGCGGCGAAATTCACCGAGAGTAATTTCTAAGCCTCGCTTAGTGCCTGGGGGTAAAATTTCGACTCCTGTAAAGAAACTATCCAAGTCTGCCCCAGTGTCAAAACAAGGCACTCCAAGGTCCAACATTTCTAATGTACAGCCAATCAAGATTAACAACAAAAAAGTAAAAATACAGTTGGATAAAGGTGGAATAAAAGTGAAAATCAATCCGCCACCTAGTAGTCAGATGTCTAGGGATGCGAGTACTGAAAGTTCCAAAGATACTTTAATAGAAACGTCACAAGAGAGAACTCCTGTACCGACGAAACACACGAAAACGAGAGATTCTTCGGACACTTCAACTTCGTATAGGAGCCCACCACCGCCAACCCCTGCGTCGTATCGCAGTGTTAGAAATAATAGTACTCCAATTTTAGAAATATTAGAAAGCTCGGAACTCGCGGCGACGAGATCGAAAAAAAGGGGGATAAGCCCAGTCTCATCACCAGGAACTCCGTCACCAAGAACAATTAATTTACCAACAAACACACCTCATTCAAGGCAAATTCACAGAGTGCTTGAATTCTTTGATTCAACAATTTCTCAATCACCGGATAATACCATGGTACTCACATTCCCAGGTCGGCAGTCAACTCCCAATGAGATGTCCAATTATGTGTTGAAAAAACTGGATTCTTCAGAACATTTAAATAAATCGCCAGATATTTGTGCGTGTAAAAATCCGCAGTGTAAATTAACGCATTCCAACATTCAGGATATTCAGAATTACAGCTCATCAAAGAATTATCCGAAAATATTGAAAAAGTATCAGGACCTTCAGAGTATGTGCACAGACAGAATTGCGTCATTAACTGATCTGATTGAAAAAGTTCGCAGTGAACAAAGAGGCATGGAGCTTTCCGTCGGGGGACAGAGCGACGAATCCACAATGTTCCAAGTTCCAGGACCACCGCCAATGTCGGGTGATTTACAAAGCGTTCGTCAACTAGTAAATAGCATAGAAGCTATCCACAGTCAATTGGCGAAGACACTTAATGAATCACAGCGAATAATTGCCACTGAAAAACTTTCAAAACAGCCATCAAAGATGAAAACTTCATCTACTCAGCCTAGCGTATCTACAGAAACTGATGAAAATTCTCCATTTCAAAGCAGTGTAGGAACAGGAACACATTCTTCAGTGAATAATGAAGTGCGCGAAGTACCTAGGATGGGAATTCCCAGAATCATCAGCTCTGAGCGTGTGAATATACCTTTGTCACATTTCAATTTACCACAAAAGCCAATGACAAGCCTTGAGGTGACAGCTGCTCAGCCTATTTCACCAGCTCGAAGGAAATCGCCTCGACAAAAAGATGATGTTGTTGAACGATTGTCGAAGGAAATATTGGAACAAAGTAAAGCTTTAGATAATCTTTTTTCCGAAACTACACTGGACTATAGCAACTTTACAAGCATTCAATCTCCACCTTTGCAACATGTGGCTGCAGCGTCTCCTGAGAGACAAACATCACCATCTCCAAAAAAACAAGGAACTACTTCTTCACAAAAACAAGATTGTTCAGGATCTTGTGCTGAGTCATTCCATAGCTCCGGCAGCAAATCAGAGGTTGGTATCGGGATTATACTCACTTTAAATTTAAAACCCATGTATTCCAGTTGAGGAAAAAATTGGTGCATCATTTTCTTATATACCTATTAAGAATTAAAGAATTCATTTTCTTACCAGATAAACAAACATCTTTATGAATTTTAGAATCTGTCAATAACCAAATAATGTAGCCTAGGATTTCACAATGACTCAGATTACATTTTTCTTTTCTGTATGCAATTTCAGAAGGATTCGGACTTTATTCCACTGCTAGCAGGAATTCCTAAGGTTCAAAGAATGACTACAAACATCGCTGATAATCATCGACCAAGGCCGCCAGTCACTTTAATATATGGACCACACAGGTAATTTCCGAGCATTGTGTTAGTAGATCGACTGTTGCCGAAAAATGCTTCTAACTGCAAGTTTATCGGAAATGTAATGCTGCAATTAATACGTGCGCTGTTTACTATATAAGTCAAGGTTTTGTCTTGTGCCTCATGTTCATAGTAAATTATGTAAAATATTTTGAATTTTTTTGTCCATTAGTTGTAGACTCAGGCTCCTACGTTTTTTATTTCAGCATTCAAACAGGATCCCCGGGTCACGAATTATCAACCATAGTAGAATTTGACACACCAGATACAGCAAGCAAAAGTCACAAAAGTGCAAAAAGCCCTAGTAGTAACAAGAGTCGAAAGAACCTGTCTCAAAATTGTCAACATACTGCAGGAAAGCCGACGAGTCCTTCAGCGATTTGGAGCCGGACTCCAGTCCACGCGTCATCACCCTTGGCTTTGCCCTCGACCTCTAAATCTCCTACAAAAGGTTCAACGCCATCTCCGATAACACAAAGCGTAAAACAAATATCAATCCGTGATTCAGGTATGTCGCGATCCCCTGAATCGCAAGATAAATGCGAAGCTACGTGTCCACAGTTAGATACAAAGTCATCTCAGAAAACTGCTGAAGTCTCTGGAATGCAGAGTGACAACACTGTTTTAAGAAATCATAGTTCCCCAGAATCTTCAAGTTCGATACCCGACATCAGCTTAGAATTGCAGAAGCGCAACTTAATTTTTCACGCTCAAATACCGACAGTGGAAGCAGAAACACCTTTTCGTCCAAAAGAGTCACGGCAACCTGTCACATCAGTATCTACACAGCTGGATAAAGATAAGATAACTTCCACAAGCTCGAATAGTTTTTCTGGACTATCCGGAATTTCTGAAATTACCAGCACACCAACCTCCGATATATTGAAATACACTTCATCGCCGGAAGAGATGGAAGCAGCATTGAAAAAATTAGGACTTGGTTGGGCCATAACGACGCTGAAAAAAACCCGGGAGGCGAGCGCACTTAGTTCGTCATCGAATTCCGATACAACCCCTGTAAATCCGTCAAGAAAAATGATTTCGCCTGTGATGAAAAAAGATCACGAATCTAAAATAAATTGTCTGCCAAACTTGAGCGACGTTTCCTCGATTTCTATTAGGGATGCTAACAAAAGTACAGAACGTGCGTTGCTTTTGAAAGCTAGAACGTCTACTCCAAACATCGAAAATTCAAATAGTTCGTGTGAAAAACCTATTTCATCAATTACCACCTCTTCCAGAGCTAGTCCTCAAGATCAGAGCGATAGCTTAACTGCGCCTAACTTGTCACTGACCACTAAGAAAACAACTTGTGAAAAGTCATCAAACGAGCCTTGATGACCTTGTGCCTTAACAAAATACTAATTATTACTATTTACCTAATACTGCCTGTCAATTAATTTATACCATTGATGTTATACAACGTCGAAAGCAGTGCAAACAATTTGAAAAAATTGCGTAGAGAAAGATCTTTGTTAGATCTTGTCTCGAATGCCCGTGTTCAAACGATCGAACTTTTAGCATGTCTTTGTTGCTTGCAGATATTTCTGTATGCAACATCGGATTTTTTTTAGATCAGAATAGATAGTTGAATGGAATCAATTTATGCTACTACTTTCGATACAATTCGTAGCCACACTCGACAAGGAGTTCATGTAATTTTCTACAATCTAATCGTGATACTATAATATAAAACGTAAAGCATCCATGAAAGATGCGTCTTAGCATGTCAATTTATTATTTTATTAAATATTTTTATATAAATATCGAATTACAAGCATCATAAAATTCTGCACCCGAACCATAAAATCTTAAATTGGTTACTTACACCATTCATGATTACAGTTAGCATAATCATAAAAAATATTCAATTACATTCTAAAATCTGGAGTAATCCCAAGATATTTTATTTCATCTACATTAATGATTTTTTCTGACCTGACCTAGGATGAAGAAATTGACTCTTAATTTTTCTACAGGGATATGTTTCACCTAGATTGGAATGTACTTATTATCATTTAAACTTATATTCGTAGTAATCCAATCTTTCATATGTAATGTTTACTTGTCAAAAAAAATTAGCGATAAAAATTTACTATCAAGTACTTACTGGACGTAATTTTTAATATATTATAATTAGAAAAAATTATAGTATAATAATTTTTTTATTGTTGTTATTATTTTTATTATTATTAATATTACTACTACTACTAGTATCATCAGAGCTATTGTTTTCGTTCCTAATTAATAAAATCGGTATATCCAAGGTTCTAATAGTACATTTACAAATGCAACGTGTGTTCATTATGAATATATCGAGGTTTCGATATCAAATGGGTTCTTTATCAGAATATATTTCAACATTTTCTGAATTTTAGTCCATGGAATAATTTTATAAAATGTTTTCAAATTCCTCCAACTGAATCTTTCTAGAATTGCACCTTCTTCAAAATCTGTATATCTTTGAAACTGCGTACGTGTCATGCATAAAAGTACACCTACAACAGAATCCTAATTTTCCATAAACCTTTCAACACAGATAAGATCAGCTGTAATTCGGTCGAAGCTTACAGCAACAAAATCGGTATTGTCAAACTGGACAATGAAGAAATACACTTCAGAACATTGGCAACTGAAACCAGTTTGAACGTCATTGGTAAAATTATAGCTCGAATTACATTAAAATTTTAGAAATAAAGTAGAAGTTGTATTACAACCGTTAGTTTCCGTAATGTTGCTTCTACTTCAGGAGATAAGTGGTACTTCATATTAATATTATTCGAATTTGAAATAAAACAAGCATTGACGCAAAGGTTGCATTTAAAAATTGTAAAAAATTACGAGGTGCTTCCTCGAGTACTAGCATTCAATGAACTTAAAAAATATCCTAAATGGTAAATGAACCCCGAGCAAATACTTTACAACATATTGATGTGAGTGTAACTATTCATCGAATACGTATACATATAAATGTATATGTATATATATATATACATAGTCTTCCATGGAAAATATAAATAAAAATATAATAAATAGTACCGTCATCAATATCTTTGTAGAAAAAAATTTGAAGTTCATTCATATTATAAACTACATAAATACTCGTCTCAAATACTTAATTGATTTTCTCCGAAAATTCTTTTCTTCATTGCACAGTATAAGTAGGTACGGATTTTTATTTATCTATTTGCTATTACTTTTTTTTACGCTTCGTGTCTTTTACCGCTACAAATTTATATTTAGCGAGATATCGAGACCTGTCGAAAGTGCAGGTTTTCGCCTCGCGCTGGAGAGTGTGAAACGATTATTATCATCATTATTATTCTTAGCAAGGTAGCGTGTAATTGTATACTACGAAAATTGTAAATGGCATCGTCCGCTCCGCACTGGAATGGCCAGTTCGTGTTTCAGGTAAACTCGGCTCGATCACGGAACTGTTACACGTAATAAAACATTACTCGTGATTTGAATAACACTTGTGCTTATTATTAACCGCAATAATGATGCGATATTGATGATTAAGACCCGTTTAAACGCGTTTATTGTTGCATTCGAGGGGTTATGTTCGTTCACACCCCACTACTTCGTTGCGCGGCACTGTCAAAAACGTCAAAACCACGTTTTCGAATAATAAATACTTAAAGAGGAGCGTCGTGTGATTTTTTCTAATATATTCACTTGTTCTTTACTTTTAATCTGCGTATAGCAATGTCGACGAGTATGGATTCGAGAGGCCGCAGAACTTCGATTACCAAACTTACGAGGAATTCATGTCCGAATATCTGAAAGTCTTGGCTAAAAGGGCTAAAAGATGGGCAGACATCATAGGCGAAGGAAAATCTCTTCAACGAAGCGTCACAGTTAAGCGATATGTTCGAAAGGGCATTCCAGGGGTTCATCGGGGCATGGTGAGTAGT
Organism: Neodiprion lecontei; assembly: GCF_021901455.1. Taxonomy (NCBI): domain Eukaryota; kingdom Metazoa; phylum Arthropoda; class Insecta; order Hymenoptera; family Diprionidae; genus Neodiprion; species Neodiprion lecontei. Next base: position 26,435,547 of record NC_060263.1, read on the forward strand.
CTTATTTCAATTTAATTCACCTCAATTCATATTACAAATGATTTATCAAATCAACACGTCTTACGGAGTTTATTTTACTCTAACTCTACTCTAACTCTTTTGTTATATTCTATTTCAAGCGATGTTATACGTTTCTTATAACCCACTGGATATAAATAAATAATTCTGTGGTCAAAGCTGATTCTTATCAAGTCGTATAAGGCAATTATAAAATTGAGCCAAGTCACAAGTATAAATAAAAATATTCAACAGACGTATTTGAATTCTGGTACAAAATCATAAATAATTCGAAAATATCTAAATTGCTCAACAATTGAATTTTTAAAATATTCCATTAGCACGAATTTGACAATATTCAAGACTTCTATCCAAATTTAATAATAGAACGTCTGTTCCTTGCAAGGAGTAAATTTTTCTCTTCCGAACATCAGTTCTGTCGAAATACCTATATCTTTCAATAGTTTATTTTCCAGAGATCAATTGTCATACTAAGTTCATATTTCAGTCACGTTTTTATTATATGTTTTATAAACAACTGTGAGCACGTAATCATATTTTTCAGACCGTCAAAGTAACTGAAACTTATTTAAGTGTATAAAATTTTTTGAAGAAAACATAAAGTCTCTAAGTATGCCGCATGTTATTCTACTTTGTTATCAATGATTCATTAGAAAAGATTGAAAGATTAATTGGCATTATTGGTAAATTGAATTCCTGGCAATCATTATTACTCACTGTATAAACATTGCGTCACGGTTGAACAAATCACAAAGAGAGAGCGTGGAAGAATAATATCTACCTGTATACAATGAGCAGCTTAAGATTATATCTGAAGAAAAAAATTGATCAAATCATTGGTGTTCATTGATTACAATATGTAGCTGTTGAAGTTGTGGTAAAAATCCTCCCAACAATGAAAATCACACGAATGTTGTTTAATACGATGTAAATAAATATTTAAACGTTTCTACAATGTAAACATGACTGTTAATGAAAAATATTACATGGAAATTGTCGGGACGTAACTGATTGATAAAACAACTTTTATTTATTTTATTCGTTTTTTTCGTGAAAAGGTATGGTTGACTGTCAGCGGTGCTGAAGAATTGAAAAATGCATCTCCAGATTTATATCAGAGATTATTGGATGGACATCATAGCCATGATGTCGCCGAGATTATAAAGACTGATCTGCCTCGTACATTTCCTGACAACATATTTTACAACAATATCGAAAACCAACAGCATCAGCTCTACAACGTTTTGCTAGCTTTCGCGCATCAGAACAAAAGAGTTGGATATTGTCAAGTTAGTAAAAGTAGATGCTACTTATTTTTCTCAGAACTCATTACTTTGAAAAGAGTCACTGTGGAGTGAATATATTTAATGATTATAATTCAGAAGATGGTCTGATAATTTTCTCCTTTCCATCTTGAAAGAAAAAAATCGTTCCGTGATGACAAGTCTTTTATACTCAAAAACGTGATTCAATAATCAAAGTCAATGTCTGATTCAGTAATTGTAAGAATTGTTCGTGCATGAATGACCTAGATATAGTAATTGATAGAGTTAAGCTAATTTAAGACATACTGGGTAATGAGAGCTATAAAATAATCTGCCCAAGGTGATTACATGTTATAAAAAAAATGCAATTTTCGTTAGGGTTTGAATTACATAGCAGGATTACTTTTGTTAGTAACAAAAAGTGAAGAAACAGCATTTTGGTTACTGAAAATATTAATAGAAAAAATATTACCAGAGTATTACACCCCTACAATGGATGGTCTCCTAACAGACATTGATGTTCTGTCAGAGCTAGTAAGGTACAATCATTTCTTAATATCTTTCAATTAAAATCTCACGTTACACTTTGTACTTTGCTGAACAATCATATTTTCCTGTTCGATATTCCGCTTAAATCCGTAATTGAATAATAAGAAGTAGCAAAAAATACGATCATTTTCATATCATGCACGAAATTCCTAGAAACTCGGATCTTCATTATACTCGAATAATTTTCTTCCTTATAATTGTCAAGCAACTAAATGATAAAATTAACCGTTTATCCTCATGTTCAATTCCTTAACATTCATAATTAATTCATCATTTTCTAGGATAAAAATGCCGGATGTACATCAACACGTGACTAACTTGGGGTTACCTTGGGCAGTAATAACAACTAAGTGGTTTATCTGTTTGTTCGCAGAGGTTCTGCCTATTGAGGTCAGTATAGTTAATTTATTTGGATTACATTAGTGTGATTGCTATTACAAACAGTAGCTCCCAACCTGCTGTTATGCAGAGTTGGTCCTCACTTGAGCCTACCAGGCTCAAGTTATACAATATAAACTGAAAAATTGTATAGAATGTAAACCGTTGTTAGCTTAAAGAAAAATTTTTTAAAAAGAAACTTTTCTATTCAATTTTCAGACAACCTTGAGAATATGGGATTGTCTGTTTTATGAAGGTAGTAAAATAATATTTCGAGTAGCACTGACATTGATTAAAAGAAATCGAGAAAATTTGCTGTCTTGTCAGGATTTTACAGCATTAGCCGAGTGTTTTAAAGAAATAACAAAAGATAGCATCGTTATTCGATGCCATGATTTTATGCAGGTATACGACAATCTTTTTATTACAATTTCAATACCAGCTCTTAGATATGTCATCCCCTCCCCTTTATCCTCTATTCTGCCTCTCCAATAACATTAATGCAAATAATAAGCAGTTGATCATATCGTTTGCTTTTTCGAAAAATATTGATTCCTAAAAACCTCACTTCTGATAGTAATATTTTTACGTTTACTCTGTATCTTTTCAGAGTATTTTCAAAGTACCTGGATCGCTGTCTGCCAATACTATAGAAAAATTACGAACAAAGGTGGCCCAACAGCGAGCAGAAGAAAAGCAAACTAAAACTGTGCGGTAGTACAAATTGAGAAAATTTTTACACAGCTTTCATTCTAGTCAGAATGGCATCAGAGCATGGACTTTTTAATCCCATTATGATCATCCACGAGACGTAACAACTATTAATTTTGTAATTGAATCATTTACTCGACATTTTTACATAGTTATGCAAATTTAGCTACCTGTATTACTAGCATTCATCATTCTATGCTGATTCAATACTACTGTCACCATTGATTATTCAAATATTACCCCAAAAGTTACTTCTTCTCTACACGGAACGGTTTAAATGCCGTATAATCTATTGATTATATAGTTATTTGTTGTTGTCATTTCTACCTAGAATCAGCATATTATGATTTATAAATAAAAAACAGAACAAATAATCTCTTGAGATCAGTGACAAGGGCCATTACGAGTGTTGTGTATCATTTTATTATATTGAATGACGCTTTGTATAATTTTGTGAGGTTAAATTTTGGCTCAAGTACAGAGCAATATTTCTCTACATTAGATCTGTATTAAACCTATGGAATCTATTGCTCATTTCTGATTTGTGATCAGTTATTCTTTAATAGATGTATTATTGTGCATATTGTTAAATCTCAACTAGTTTAGAATGTTGAATTTCGTAAAAATAGGCTAGGATATTCAAACTAACACCATTTCCTCTTTTCATTCATATAAATACACTTTTTATTTGAATGCATTGAAAATTTGCAGAGTAGCAAATCGGGGATAGGTATTTAGTACACGTACGTACGTACAATGTTATCATTTAGTTCTGCAAACTGTATTGCGAGTTAATAGCAGGTAAACTTTGAATAATTAACATTAAAAAGCATTATGAAAATGTGTGTGATCTTCCGAATTATATTTATTTTAATAAAAATTTGCACGACATTTTAAGTTATTAAGAACAAATAAATTATTATTTCTTCTTCACTACACTAGGCTTTTACTGTGTTTTCGGCTAATTTTCAGGTTGAGCATATTAAGTTGTTTCATCTAACTATAAGAATTTAATAAGTGATTACCTCTTTCACTAAAGCTCTTCATTTTGAGTAAAATGTAGATATAGAAAATTTATCCTGACAATTTACACTATAGAGTGATAAATATTACTTTACAATGTACTAACGTTTCAATTTTTTTTTTTTAAACGATTACCATCCTAGAGATGTTGTGCAATGGTGCAACTAGGATATAAAGTAAAATAATTAAATTCTATCATGTAGAGCAGGATGAGTTACGAGATTTGGCACTTATCCGGATAGTAAACGTTTATTTTTTCTCAATACAATTTGTCATTGGAGAGTTAAACCAGAAGCGAAAATCCTGTAATATACCCAATTAAACAATTCACAAACAATGATTCAAACTGTATGGATGGCATCGACAGGTAAGATATACCATTCTGTGTACTTCCTTGACTTAGAAATAATTTTATTATTCTGTTTAAATGCTGAAGTATATGAGTGCAAAAAATACGGTGCTCTATTAATTAGCATCTCTACTGGTATATCATACTTTTTGATAATCTTTGTCCAATCAAATTTGCTTTGACGTTTTTTATGATAAAAATGTGTGAGCAACTTTCTATAATTCTAACGAAAATGATTTTTATGGTTTACAGGTTCCATAATATCGAAAATTTAGCACGAATTGCCGAACAATTATTGCTGCAATAAATCGACGAATAAAATCTAAGCATAAAGGCATTACATTACGCTACATGTAGTACCCTGATTTGTAAATACTACTATTGTTCATAATTCAACGACGTTTTCGAAACCTCTAATGAGATTGGGAAATAAGGAATGTTCTTCAATGTCCAAAAAATAATTATTTATTCCTATTTAAATTGATCTATACATAAGTCGCAAATCAATTTGAAATAGTATGCTCAAATTTGGTTTGCATTCAATGATACTATTTGAAATTAATTAGAATACTAATAGCTATATAACTGAAAATACTATTTTTCAAGTAGATCCTTGGCTTCATTAATTTTAGCAGCTAAGTACGGTGAACCACCTCGATCCGGATGATTGGCAGACATAACTTTCATAAAATGTTCTTTAATTTTAGACTTGCTGGCGGTCGGTGATACTCCCAAGATAAGGCTGGCTTCTCTTTTCGTCATTTTGGGTTCAAATCCTCCTTTGTAGTACCGACTGTTTGCAAGTGACTGAAAAATAAACATAGTCCAAAATGAAAATCTAGATAATTCACATCTCTGTGTACAAGTACTTTCAGAATGCCAAATAAATTGATCAGAATCATTGAAACCACATCGAGCAGCATCATCATTGCTCAAAATCCAATCTTTCAAACCCTCAGGTTAAATTGTGCTTCATGTGCTATACAACATACATGAATTCATTCTTACCTGTGCGTCGAGTTTGGGCATGCCCTTAACTGCCTCAGCCATCTTTTGGGACAGCGTCGGCATGGCTCTAACAATGTAACGTCCAGCAAAACCAACAGCAGCCAACCCTAGTCCCGCAACGATCACTGTAGTAGACTGTGAAATTAATTGTGTTACTTTGGATCGCAATATAATGTAGGGTCGTCTTGAACCTAAGACTAGTTAATGTTAATAAAATGTAAATGTTCGTTTGGATAAAAAAGACAAAATCCAAATAGAGGGTTTCTTTTAAGTACGCAGAATCAATAGAGTAAATATTTGCGATAAGCAAAACTAATACAATACATGAATATTCGAAAGTCTAGCTCACGCTCGGACAGAATTGGTGTTGAAATGAAATTTAGATATCATGAAACAGTCGCAATAAATATAAAAAGACAATTTCAAGATTGTCAGAAAATGTAAATTCTGCGTGTTTGAAAAGTTGAAGATAATTTTATATTTCGAAAATGATCTCTGCTTTTCTCACCATTCTTCGAGCTCCTGATATTTATCTTGGGTATGGTAAAATACGAAATAATTAGGACAAATTCTGTTTTGGATACACTTATAATCCTAGCAGTACAATTAACCTAATTTACGGTTGCAATGTAGCATCCCGTGGATGTAAATAACAGTAGGCAATTTGCGTTTGCAATAAATGCAATATATGTAGCAATGCAGAGGTGTTCATCTAAAATTTAAGGTTAGAATGCCGCGACGACATGACGTGCGCAATGCGCCCAAGCCGACTATGTCCTTTATACGTGTTTATACGGCTGAGGAAGTGATAGGCTACTGCTCTTCTCCCTCTTCTCTGGTCTCCGCGGAGTACAATCTGCCTAGAAAATTGAGGTCGATTTCAAGGCACAAAGTTTCCGGTGATTTAATTAAAGTATAGGTACCCGAGAGAAGAATGTATACATAGATCATGAATAATGATAGATCAGATGTAATAATGATGCAGAGACCAACAAGTACATATGTATATGCGGTCCATGTACGATATTAATATAAATGATCCATTCTCGATTAATACGTAATGCATACGATAAATTTTATAATTTTCCAGGAGACAAACTAGATTACCTACAGTAATACGTCTATAATATGAAAATACTAGAATTATTCATTTCGGAATGGTATTCTATTCGACGCGCGCTCGATGTATTCCATAACATTAGTATTCATAATTATTCCAACAACTTTTCATTTGCTCTCTCGATCTTGAATTTTCATAGGCATAGAATCGAAACGCTGTTTTAGCTAGTCGCAAGTGAAGTATCTACGTTGGGTAGAGAAACAGAATTATTTTTCGTAAAGTATTCGGATGGAAAAAAATTCAAAGTAACTGTAATACATCACGGATGCGCTGATTTTGAACGAGATGAAATGGATGCTTCGTATATGAGACGGTATTTAACGCTGCGTAGTGATTGAAAGACCTGAAAAGGTGATAGGGAGAGAAAGAACGAAGCTTCTTAACACTTCGAGTGTATTTTAACACACATTTGAAAGATAAGAGCAAAATTTTTCATCGTCCAACTGTCGCAGAACGGCAGCGTTATCAGCTGACCCGTTAACTGAAGGATATATCTTCAGTCAACGGCTGACCATCGAAGGGCCTGGCCGCTTGAGTCTGGAATCGGCAGGAGAGATAAAGTGCGTATTTCTTGTATGAAATGTGAAAACTAAAATCATTATACATCATATCATATCATCGTACATCATACATCATACATCATACATTATATCATATCATCACACATCATACATCATACATCATACATCATACATCATCATACATAGTATCAAAGTTCGAAACCAAAGTTTAGATGTCGGATGTTCAGAAAGTGACGTCACCAATTCAAAATCAGCTAGCCGAATTCCTCAGTCGGGAAACAACCGCGCAGTAGAGCGGACGCATGAGAGTCGCGCTCCGCAAATTTCGAGTACCGGGTTCTCAACCTCCCGGATCCCGCGCTTCGGGTCCGCTACGTATTTCGAGTACCGGGTTCTCAACCTCCCGGATCCCGCGCTTCGGGTCCGCTACGCGATGAAACTCGACTTCCAGGATAAGCGCTCCGTGGTTCCTGGTTCATGTTTACAATAAATTATTTCAATTCGTTTTTCGCGCAAGCCCATATTCAGTAGCTTTCAGTCCGCTAATAAAATTTCTCGACTTCCAGGATAAGCGCTCCGTGGTTCCTGGTTCATGTTTACAATAAATTATTTCAATTCGTTTTTCGCGCAACCCCAAATTCGGTAGCTGTCAGTCCGCTAATAAAATTTCTCGACTTCCAGGATAAGCGCTCCGTGGTTCCTGGTTCATGTTTACAATAAATTATTTGAATTCGTTTTTCGCGCAACCCCAAATTCGGTAGCTGCCAGTCCGCTAATAAAATTTCTCGACTTCCAGGATAAGCGCTCCGTGGTTCCTGGTTCATGTTTACAATAAATTATTTCAATTCGTTTTTCGCGCAAGCCCATATTCGGTAGCTGTCAGTCCGCTAATAAAATTTCTCGACTTCCAGGATGAGCGCTCCGTGGTTCCTGGTTCATGTTTACAATAAATTATTTCAATTCGTTTTTCGCGCAAGCCCATATTCAGTAGCTGTCAGTCCGCTAATAAAATTTCTCGACTTCCAGGATAAGCGCTCCGTGGTTCCTGGTTCATGTTTACAATAAATTATTTTAATTCGTTTTTCGCGCAAGCCCATATTCGGTAGCTGTCAGTCCGCTAATAAAATTTCTCGACTTCCAGGATAAGCGCTCCGTGGTTCCTGGTTCATGTTTACAATAAATTATTTCAATTCGTTTTTCGCGCAACCCCAAATTCGGTAGCTGTCAGTCCGCTAATAAAATTTCTCGACTTCCAGGATAAGCGCTCCGTGGTTCCTGGTTCATGTTTACAATAAATTATTTTAATTCGTTTTTCGCGCAAGCCCATATTCGGTAGCTGTCAGTCCGCTAATAAAATTTCTCGACTTCCAGGATAAGCGCTCCGTGGTTCCTGGTTCATGTTTACAATAAATTATTTCAATTCGTTTTTCGCGCAACCCCAAATTCGGTAGCTGTCAGTCCGCTAATAAAATTTCTCGACTTCCAGGATAAGCGCTCCGTGGTTCCTGGTTCATGTTTACAATAAATTATTTCAATTCGTTTTTCGCGCAACCCCAAATTCAGTAGCTGTCAGTCCGCTAATAAAATTCCTATAACTTTACAATCTTCTCATAATCTTTTTGGTAAAATATGTCGATGAAAAAATTATATCAAACCTTACACATTATTTTTGATTTGTTCTCACGCTGAAAATATTTATTAGTATTCGAGGTATAACTCGAGGTGGTTGGCGGTTTTCGTTGGAGGTAGTTAGGGGTGGTTGCGGGTAATCTCGGTGATTCAGGAGGAGGGGGACGAGGATTTGTGATCGGTGAGTAAAACACTTTTATAATATTTTATGGCAATTGTAATTATATTTCATCTGAAATATTACAAACTTGTCACGTTTACAATAAATTATTTCAATTCATTTTTCGTGCAAGCTCATATTTAGTAGCTATGAATAATCTTATACAATTTATTATATTATTAATTAATTAACTAATATTCTTATAATATTTGATGGCAACTGTAATTATATTTCATCTGAAATATTACAAACTTGTCACCTTTACAATAAATTATTTCAATTCATTTTTCGTGCAAGCACAAGTTCAGTTGCTACGAATAAGCTTATACAATTTATTATATTATTAATTAATTATTTAATCAATTACTCAATTATAATAATCCTTACACAATATTTTCGATGTGTTCTTATACTGAAAATATTTATTACTATTCAAGGTATAACCTGAGGTGGTTGAAGGTGGTCGGAGGTGGACGAGGAGGAGGACGAGGAGGACGAGGATTTGTGCTGGGTGAGTAAAACACTTTTATAATATTTGATGGCAATTGTAATTATATTTCATCTGAAATATTACAAACTTGTCACGTTTACAATAAATTATTTCAATTCATTTTTCGTGCAAGCACATATTTAGTAGCTATAAATAATCTTGTGCAATTTATTATATTATTAATTAATTAATTAATATTCTTATAATATTTAATGGCAATTGTAATTATATTTCATCTGAAATATTACAAACTTGTCACGGTTACAATAAATTATTTCAATTCATTTTTCGTGCAAGCACATATTCAGTAGCTATGAATAATCTTGTACAATTTATTATATTATCAATTAATTAATTAATTACATTAATCCTTACACAATATTTTTGATGTGTTCCTATACTAAAAATATTTATTACTATTCCAGGTATTACCCGAGGTGGTCGGAGGTGGACGAGGAGGAGGACGAGCTGGACGGGGAGGCGGACCAGGTGGACGAGGAGGAGGACGAGGTGGACGAGGAGGAGGACGAGGAGGAGGCGGGGTGGGTCGTGGGAGAGGACCTCTCCTCTCCTCAGAGGAGGGGAGGGGGAGGGGCAGGGAAGGGGGCGAGGTGGGCGGGGAGGGGGAAGGGACGGGAAGGGAAGGGAAGGGAAGGGAAGGGAAGGGAAGGGGTGGGTGGCGGGGAGGGGGAGGGTGGCGGGAAGGGGGCGGGAGGGGGGAGGGAGGGAGGGAGGGAGGGAGGGAGGGCGGGCGGGCGGGCGGGAGGGAGGGAGGGAGGGAGGGTGGGAGGGAGGGAGGGAGGGAGGGAGTGGATGACAGATGTCAGTGCAAGTCCCCCAGACGCCCACCCACCCGCCCGGCCCTTCCCTCTCCCGCCCTCCCTCCCTCCCGCCCTCCCGCCCTCCCTCCCTCCCTCCCTCCCGCCCGCCCGCCCTCCCTCCCTCCCCCTCCCGCCCCCGCCCCCTCCCCTTCCCTTCCCTTCCCTTCCCTTCCCTTCCCTTCCCTTCCCTTCCCTTCCCTTCCCTTCCCTTCCCGTCCCTTCCCTTCCCCCTCCCCGCCCGCCTCACCCCCTTCCCTGCCCCGCCCCCTCCCCTCCTCTGAGGAGAGGAGAGGTCCTCTCCCACGACCCACCCCGCCTCCTCCTCGTCCACCTCGTCCTCCTCCTCGTCCACCTGGTCCTCCTCCTCGTCCAGCTCGTCCTCCTCCTCGTCCACCTCCGACCACCTCGGGTAATACCTGGAATAGTAATAAATATTTTTAGTATAGGAACACATCAAAAATATTGTGTAAGGATTAATGTAATTAATCAATTAATTGATAATATAATAAATTGTACAAGATTATTCATAGCTGCTGAATATGTGCTTGCACGAAAAATGAATTGAAATAATTTATTGTAAACGTGACAAGTTTGTAATATTTCAGATGAAATATAATTACAATTGCCATTAAATATTATAAGATTGTTAATTAATTAATTAATAATATAATAAATCGTATAAGATTATTTATAGCTACTGAATATGTGCTTGCACGAAAAATGAATTGAAATAATTTATTGTAAACGTGACAAGTTTGTAATATTTCAGATGAAATATAATTACAATTGCCATCAAATATTATAAAAGTGTTTTACTCACCCAGCAACCTTATCCTGGAAGTCGAGAAATTGTATTAGCGGACTGACAGCTACCGAATTTGGTGTTGCGCGAAAAACGAATTGAAATAATTTATTGTAAACATGAACCAGGAACTACGGAGCGCTTATCGTGGAAGTCGAGAAATTTTATTAGCGGACTGACAGCTACCGAATTTGCGGTTGCGCGAAAAACGAATTGAAATAATTTATTGTAAACATGAACCAGGAACCACGGAGCGCTTATCCTGGAAGTCGAGAAATTTTATTAGCGGACTGACAGCTACCGAATTTGGGGTTGCGCGAAAAACGAATTGAAATAATTTGTTGTAAACATGAACCAGGAACCACGGAGCGCTTATCCTGGAAGTCGAGAAATTTTATTAGCGGACTGACAGCTACCGAATTTGGGGTTGCGCGAAAAACGAATTGAAATAATTTATTGTAAACATGAACCAGGAACCACGGAGCGCTTATCCTGGAAGTCGAGAAATTTTATTAGCGGACTGACAGCTACCGAATTTGGGGTTGCGCGAAAAACGAATTGAAATAATTTATTGTAAACATGAACCAGGAACCACGGAGCGCTTATCCTGGAAGTCGAGAAATTTTATTAGCGGACTGACAGCTACCGAATTTGGGGTTGCGCGAAAAACGAATTCAAATAATTTATTGTAAACATGAACCAGGAACCACGGAGCGCTTATCCTGGAAGTCGAGAAATTTTATTAGCGGACTGACAGCTACCGAATTTGGGGTTGCGCGAAAAACGAATTGAAATAATTTATTGTAAACATGAACCAGGAACCACGGAGCGCTTATCCTGGAAGTCGAGAAATTTTATTAGCGGACTGGCAGCTACCGAATTTGGGGTTGCGCGAAAAACGAATTCAAATAATTTATTGTAAACATGAACCAGGAACCACGGAGCGCTTATCCTGGAAGTCGAGAAATTTTATTAGCGGACTGACAGCTACCGAATTTGGGGTTGCGCGAAAAACGAATTGAAATAATTTATTGTAAACATGAACCAGGAACCACGGAGCGCTTATCCTGGAAGTCGAGAAATTTTATTAGCGGACTGACAGCTACCGAATATGGGCTTGCGCGAAAAACGAATTGAAATAATTTATTGTAAACATGAACCAGGAACCACGGAGCGCTTATCCTGGAAGTCGAGTTTCACCGCGTAGCGGACCCGAAGCGCGGGATCCGGGAGGTTGAGAACCCGGTACTCGAAAACGTAGCGGACCCGAAGCGCGGGATCCGGGAGGTTGAGAACCCGGTACTCGAAATTTGCGGAGCGCGACGCTCATCCGTCCGCTCTACTGCGCGGTTGTTTCCAGACTGAGGAATTCGGCTAGCTGATTTCGAATTGGTGACGTCACTTTCTGAACGTCCGACATCCAAACTATGGTTTCGAACTTTGATACTATGTATGATGATGTATGATGTACGATGTATGATGTATGAGGTATGATGATATGATATGATGTATAATGATTTTAGCTTTCACATTTCATACAAGAAATACGCACTTTATCTCTCCTGCCGATTCCAGACTCAAGCGGCCAGGCCCTTCGATGGTCAGCCGTTGACTGAAGATATATTCTTCAGTGAACGGGTCGGCTAATAACGCTGCCGTTCTGCGACAGTTGGATGATGAAAAATTTCGCTCGTATCTTTCAAATGTGTGTTAAAATACACTCGAAGTGTTAAGAAGCATCGTTCTTTCTCTCCCTATCACCTTTCTAGGTCTTTAAACCACTACGCAGCGTTAAATACCGTCTCATATACGAAGCATCCATTTCATCTCGTTCAAAATTAGCGCATCCGTGATGTATTACAGTTACTCTGAATTTTTTTCCATCCGAATACTTTTCGAAAAACAATTCTGCTCCTCTACCCAACGCAGATACTTCACTTGCGACCAGCTAAAACAACGTTTCGATTCTATGCCTATGAAAATTCAAGATCGAGAGAGCAAATGAAAAGTTGTTGGAATAATTATGAATACTAATGTTATGGAATACATCGAGCGCGCGTCGAATAGAATCCCATTTCGAAATGAATAATTCTTCTCTTTTCATATCATAGCTAATCTGGTAATATAGCTAAATAGGATGGTCGGAGGTGTTCGGAAATGGTAGGAGGTGGTCGGCGCTGGCAGAAGGTGATAGGGGGTGGTAGAAAGTGGCCATTGATGGTCGGAGGTGGCAGGGGGAGGTAGGAGGTGTTCGAAAATGGTAGGACATTTCAAAAGTTAAAGTCGCCGATGATCCGGTGCATCAATTTTATCGTATATTTGATAAATTATTCCTAAATACATTGAAACATATGTATTTGTAATGAAATATCATGCAATGGGCTGTGTAAACTATAAATTATAATTTCTATCGAATAGCTGCTTTTATGTCAACAGGGCTTTGAGACTCAGTTAAGTTGGATCTCGATTTTTGCCATCGTATGTACGACATTGGGTTACAAGAACAAATGCAAATTACGAAGAACTCCGTATTAGAGATAAGGATGTTTTAGTTCAAGCATACCTATACACAGAAATCCGTATGTGAATATACTAAAACCTCTGTGTTTATTGTCAAAATCTAGTTTTAAATATGTGTACATATGTATATACACATGCATAAGTATACATATACATATATACACATACATGTACATAAATAATTGCCAAGAAATTAGAAACACTCACAACTTGTCGCAAATAGAGTAAAACGTAAGGTTAATAATATATAAATTACACAAGCGCAACGTAAAACGTGGCAAGGGTAATCCTAGTGCAGTGATTGTATAAACTGAAGAAGTATACATTTACATATACATGATATAAATTAATAGTCCAGAAAAGAGTATTTAGAGAGCTTATCTAATTCCGATCTTGTCACAATAGATCATTAACATAATCAATATACGGTTAAAGCTGTATTAGCTACATTCACTATTAGAGATAATATTGTTTCTCCATTTTTACAGTTATTTAATTTCTTGTACAACAATTTTTCAAATTTCACCGCAAAATGCCCAACGAGTTCTCGTTGTGCAAACACGAGTCAAATTACCTTACAGATGGCATTACATTGATTTTTGCCTTCTCCCGTCGAGTTATAAATACAGAGAAATCTCAATGAGAGCTCATTTCTATAAGATTTATTGTAGTGTTATATTCGTAGCTGTACCTGTTATTCTATATTATATACTGTTCTAAATTTTAAACACACGGCACAACAATGGCTGAAAGCACAATGGCAAGAAGAGAGGAGCAATTTGCATCTTAATCAATCTTTTCTTCTTTATACGTAGCACAGCGATGTCACGTCGGAGGATATGTACTAGTGGATCACTAGGTGGGGCACAGAACTGAAAAATAATTATGTTAAAAATCTTCAACATTTCTTACAGAAAGTAGGTACATTGCCAGACCTTATATATCAACAATGAATATTCATAGGGGCTATATTCATAAATACTTACAAAAGTAAGCTAATATTTTACCCGCAATTGCTTATTACTGATAGCTTGATATGATAATATCCCCTTCCCACCCCTCCCCTCCCCTCACACGACCCACCCCGCCCTACCTACTTCTGCTCCTACTCCTACTCCTACTCCTACTACGACGACTACTCCTATTCCTACTCCGACTACTCCTACTCCTAATCCCACTCCAACTCCTACTATTCCTACTTCTACTCATATTCCTACTCCGAGTCCTATTCCTACCACTACTCTTACTTCTACTCCTATTTCTACATCTTCCCCTGATCCTACTCCTGATGCTGATTCTACTTCATCAAATATTGTAAAAATGTTAAACTCACCGAGCACGAATCCTTGTCCTCCACCTCGTCCAGCTCGACCACCTCCAACCACCGCCAACCACCCCCGACGACCACTGCTAACCACCTCGGGTTATAACTGGAATAGTAATAAATATTTTCAGTACAAGAACACATCAAAAGTGTTATGTAAGGATTAATATAATTAAATAATCTCTTAATACGTAATAAATTTCATGAGCTATTAAATATGTGCTTGTACAAAAAATGAATTGAAATAATTTATTGTAAACATGACAAGTTTGAAATATTTTAGATGAAATATAATTACAATTGCCATCAAATATTATAAAAATGTTTTACTCACCGAGCACAAATCCTCGTCTTCCTCGTCCACCTTGTTCTCCTCGTCTTCCTCGTCCTCCTCCTCGTCTACCTCCGACCACCTCCAACGACGACCGACGACCACCGATAACCACCTTGGGTTGTACCTTCAATAGTAATAAATATTTTCAGTATATGAACACATCAAAAATATTGTGTAAGGATTAATGTAATTAATGAACTAATCAATTATATAATAAATTTTATTAGCGCATTCAAAGCTACTGAATATGTGCTTCGGGAAAAATAAATTGAAATAATTCATTGTGTACATGACAAGTTTGAAATATTTTAGATGAAATATAATTACAATTGCCATCAGATATTATAAAAATGTTTTACTCACCGAGCACAAATCCTCGTCCTCCTCCCCCACCTTGTTCTCCACGTCTTCCTCGTCCTTCTTGTCCACCTCAGATCACCTCTAACACCCACCGATAACGACCTCGGGTTACACATGGAATAGTAATAAATATTTTCAGTATTTTAACACATCAAAAATATTGTGTAACGAATAATATCATTTTTTTAAGGACAGATTTTACCAAGAAGATTATGAGAAAATTAGAAAAAATTATAGAAATTTTACTAGCACGATGATAGCTACTGAATTACGACTTGGGCGAAATATGAATTGAAATAATTTATTGTAAACGTAACAAGTTCAAAAATTTTGGATAGAATAAAATCACAATTGCCATTGAATAGTAGAAAAATGTTATACTCACCGTGCAGAAATCCTCGTTCTCTTCGTCCACCTTGTTCTCCTCGTCTTCCTTGTCCTCAGAGAGTAGAGTTTCACCAGGTAGCGGACCTGGAGCGTAGAAACTACGGAGCACTTGTCCCTGAAGTCGAGTTGCACCAGGTAGTGGACCTTGGACGCAGAAACTACGGAGCGCTTGTTCTGGAAGTCGAGTTTCACCAGGTAGTGGACCAGGAGCGCAGAAACTACGGAGCGCTTGTTCTGGAAGTCGAGTTTCACCAGGTAGCGGACCTGGAGCGCAGAAAGTACGCAGCGCTTGGTCAAAAGTCGCCAGGTTAAGGACCTGGACAGCCAGAACTACGGAAAATCAGTCCTGCAGATCAAAAGTCACCAGGTCAAGGACCTGGACAACCAGAACTATGAAGCGTTTGTTCTGGAAGTCGATTTTCACCAGGTGCGAACCTGGAGCGCAGAAACTACGGGGCGCTTGTCCTGGAAGTCGAGTTGCACCAGGAAACGGACCCGGAGCGCAGGATCCAGGAGGTAGAGAACCCGGTACTCGAAATTTGCGGAGCGCGATTCTCATACGTCCGCTCTACTGCGTGGTTGTTTCCAGACTGAGGAATTCGGCCAATTGATTTTCGTCTATATACATCAAGAGAGAAAAAATTTTGGGTGACGTCACTTTCTGAACATCCGAACATCCAAAATTTGGTTTCGAACTTTAATACTATGTATGATGTATGATGACTTTAGTCTTTACATTTCAGACAAGAAATACGCACTTTATTTACTCGCCCGATAAAAAGGGTACCTTCCGATAGTGCTAGCTAATGGAGGATGAATACTAGAGGATTGTAGTCACGGTCGTCACGGTAGTCACAGATTGAAGTATTGAGGTTATGAAACCCTAGCATTCCTTCCATTCAGTCTTGAATTTGCAGAAATACCGATAGTCTGAATATATTGACGAGTTGTTCTAATTTATGAACCAATAAATCAATCTTTCGTAACAAATATCAACATGTTATACTCGAAGGTAATTTCACAACTCTTATTCTCAACATTAGACACAATTACTGAGTTAACACTATATGAAATGAAACCTTTTCATTTACAGACGGCATTAGTTTTCCGTAATGTATTACCAAAATTGGGACTTGAAACAACTAGCGGAATACTTGGCAGAGCTCTGTCAACACAATCTCAGCAGTCAATTGAAACGGTGATCACGAATCACTTATTGTAATCATTTATTCTTAGCCTCCATTTCGATCTCATATTTTGAGAATTTATTGACAAAGCAAATTTAGTTTCAAACCAGCGTGCACTAGCGCTGAGAAATGTTTCAAGACCTACTGAAAGTAACAAAATAAGTCGAGAATTCTATGAGTCTGAAGTTACTAACGTTATTGTATTGACACATGTTTATTAGGAAAATCATTATTTCGCAACTTAAGAATTATTCGAAATCCAGTAATCCATGGCAAAGCATTACGATCTTGGGAAAACTTGACTCCATTTCAATCATTCTAGAATTGCAAAATTTGCTCTTTTCCCCTACATTGTTTTGGACATGTCAACATTACCACTGTCAACTTTTTAATTTTCTAGGCTATACCAGACAAACTGTACAAGCAAATTCAGTTAGAGGTTCGGGGGAATGATCCAGCCGTTTTAAAGAGTTACGCACACTTCACAGTATCGGCTGCGGAAAAGCTTGGTGCAACGATCGGTAGAAAGTAAATTGATTTGATCAAGATGAGCCCCAACTTTTCAAGTCATTGTAGTTATGATAAAAACTTTTTACTTTTCTAGCTTCGCTCCGCGCAAGCCAGAACATAAACGTTACACGCTATTAAAGTGTGTACACATTTTCAAGAAACATCGTGTTCAATACGAAATCAGAACTTACTACAGATTTATTGATCTTCATCGCCTCACCGGATCTACTGCTGATACGATACTCGAATACATACAGAGGAACTTACCTGAAGGAGTTGCTATGAAAGTCACAAAGGTCACAAGTCAATCATTCCTACATCTTACAAAATATTCAGAACAAATACTATTACAAATATCAGAATACATCATTTTTATATGCTTTTCTGCAGGTTGAAATGCTGCCTCTACTAGAATCTATCAGAGTACCACCAAATTCAGCATCAACTACTAGTACGAACTAATTTCTTTTTGAAAACAATATTATAGTCTTATATTTAGATTTTTAATAAACCAAGTATTTCAAAAATTCTGTTTACTGTCATCATCACTTTTCGCAAGCGATTATCCTACAGGCTTAACTGCTGGTATATGTCTAAAATTAAGGATAGAAATCAGAATCTAGTTATTTCACAGATCAACTACAAGCAAATGTACTTTCGAACTTGTAAATTTTTACTTCCTCAAATTGTTTAAAATCGTTATAACATGCGTTCAGGAATTATGAAAGTTGCTAATCATCTCACAAGAATGATATACGAGCATTGAAAAGTGTTCGTCATTGTGCGATTCTACCGACATAATTATAGCGATGTCTAATATCTTATTCCAAGTATATGAATTCTTAGATGTATTATATGATTTATTCATACAGATACTCATACAGCCAATAAGCAGTCTACGCACGCATACTTGAACGATTGTATTGGAAGTTATTCGGCGTTAATCCTCGATTCAACGCAATAAGCAATGATTATAATAACCGCCTAATTACATCATTTCCATACACATTTACATTACATATATGACGATCAATCACTATCCCATGAAAAATAAAAGTAACGCTTAATATTTAGCGACCAATCTTGCGAAACTGCCAATGACCATCATTGAGACTTGATTACGGTTATTATTTCGCTACTGTGCATGTCGATCTCGTCCTTTTTTAACGGCGTATCCTCGAGTTGGGGTAGCTGAGGCTTAGCCCTGAAAATTACAGGTGCGTTCTTCCTGAATGCGTTCACCCTTATCGTCCTCAACGGGGAGTCAGAGATCGTTGCATCCTTGTGGTTTGCCGGCTGATCTGCATTCGATTTCTTGAGTTCGTGGTAATTAGGAATGGTGTTTAACTTGATTATTTGGATGTTGTTAACGCGATCATCGTCTTTATGATCCAGATGCACATTATTTGATCGCGTACGAGAGCCGATCGCGGAACGAATATCGGTTAAAGTTGGAAGACCGACTCCAGGCGTGATATGAATGATGTTATTGTTTACGCTGTTTCTTTGTAATTGAGCTGTGGCAGTACAACTCCAAAGAACGAATTCTCCGGCTAAAAATAAATAATATATAATATAGTATGTATGTAATGTAATATATAATAAATAATATAGGTGTATGTACATTAATCCTCAAGGGTAGCAAACACGGCTCGGTGAAGTTTTACTTATTTGAGACATCTAAAGATAATTAAAGATTTTTTTTTAACGTTTCTCATCTATCATGACGCTGGATCAATTATTCACCAGTAAATTTAATTCGACATACTCATAAAAAATGCTCCTACTTGTTGCATAAAACACGATCCAAACTCGATAATTCAGGGGATGAAAGAAACTACTAAATAATCTTAAATAATTTCTTTTTCCTGTTTCTTTTTTTTTTACATATTATGTATATACTGCGACATTTGAAAACTATGCATACCGAATTCTAGATCAAATTTCTCCTTTATGCCTGCTTTTTTCATTGAATTATTAGAAAATTCACTTTGTCAACGTGAATTGGATTTATGAAAATAAAAAAGGACCGGATTAATTCAAGGAAACGTTAACACGTAGCAAGAAAAATTTGCAGCACATTCACATATGTCTAAAATTTAGTCTTCTCCCCAAGCAGCTTCATTTCTTCCACTGTTAGTGTGAAAATTTCAAAGTCAACTTGACTAGCGTTCCATGTTAGTCCCAAAAACTATATTATTTTATTCAACACGCAGCTCTATCACATTTCAGAAATCAAAAACTCCACAACTCTAATTGCTTACCCGAATTCTCCGAAGACTTTGAAAACCGCGTAGATTGCGGATTGCGTGGCCTGGCAAATCCAGAATTGCATACCAGGATAACACCGATAACAGGAATAATCCTTGAGGACACCATAATTTATCCGGATATTTTTTACCGCAGGATAGAGGTATGTCAGCAAAATAATTTACCCTTCCAGGTATAATGTCACAAGTAGAGCACTTTGATCGTTACGCGATAATGACTAAATAATTATTTACTGCGAATCATAGAATCTGGAATCGCGGCGAGGTAAGACTAAATAAGTCCGAAAGGCCAGAGTTCTCGGACGATACAGCACCTGTTGTCTGTCAGTGTAAAATTTATAATTGATCGAGCAGGACCTCTTGCCAGCACACAAACGCAAGGTAGAAAGGCCCGAGATGTGTTACAGACGCGCAAAGACCGCCCACTGCAAAATGCGATGTCGCCGTTACACGCGTAAAGATTTGAATACCTGCAGACTCTTCGGTGCTATCCTAATAATGGAATGAGAGATTGCACGCGATTCTTTTTTCCACGGTTCAATTTATTATTTTCTTCTTTATGTCTCGTTTTGTTTTAACTAGGAGAATAAAGTATGAGGTGCTCTGTCGTTCTCCCGACGCAGTTCGCCTCGATCTAAAAAATATTATTCCACCAATTTTGATTCGGCCGTACGAAATAAAAACCAGAAGATATGTCGAAAAAATATGAAGGCGTTTTAGACCGAAGGTTGCGTCTTCGTTACACAGATCCAGTTTTCAAGTGCTTTCGGTAGTCTTGCGTAATTTCGCACTGATGTAGGTATATTTCCAGATGTATCTGTAATGTGTGGTACAAGAGATATAATGGTGATTGAGCAAGAAAGTGTACGAAGAAAAAACGTTAACTATATGACCCTGAAAAAGATCTGGATCCTATTAGAAACATAGTATACAATTAACGTGTGCCGCGAAGAAGGGCTTCGGGTACATAATATCCGGATTAGGAATCGCTTCGTCAGAAGGCCGGTTCGTTTAGTCATTAATATAAGCCGGCAGCACAAGACTGGTAAATGAAGTAAAAAAACTAGCGCGTATTAAGAAATTGCGGTTAAAATGAATATATCGTCGTTTTTACCAGATTCACGATCGGACCTATATTGCTAATAATTTCCGCAACATTTATTGTACAGATACTCGAGTAAGACTATAGGTACAATAATTGAGTGCCCGCGGCTAACCGTGACCCTAGAATCTGTCGTGTTCAAGGTCCCCTCTATTCTAGGAACAGGTACCTGGGTATTGATAATCATAATCAAATTTTGCATGCGAGCTCTCTTGCACATGTTGACGAGCCGAGCAAACATTAGCGTTTTTGATTAGGATGATCGTTAAACCCGCGTGAGCATTAATGCTTAGAGTCCTTAACTTTGAACGGTGAAATACATACACGTGAGCATGTCAAGCGAACTTATAGTACTATCATATAATATACAAAGTCACGGTATACAACTTTCGAGAATTCAACTTTTTTCCATAACTTTTAGTTTTCCATCGTAATCCGCACAGCGCCATCCAGTGGTATTATTACATAAACACCACTCAATGTGAAGAGAATATTTTTTTGATATACAGATACATGTAACCGTCATATATAAACTACTCGAAGCTTTTTACCTATACGCCTTATCGTCAGAATCAATTATAATCTACTATAGATTTTATAAAGGCTACGAAGAATGCATCGTAAATTTCTGATCAAAGTTACAACGAAGAAAATTTTTATTCCTCCATAATTCATTAATGATCGCGAAGCTTGACTTTTGTGTATCGCTGGGTTCTCTAATCGCAAGATATGGTATCAATCAGGCTGGGTTGAGTATTATCTCTGTAGTGTGAAACCAACGTGCCATTCTTTCCTAAAACATATGAAAGCTCCGATGTGTTCACGACGTGTCAAATATCGGAATGAAAGTTTGTATTAATCAAGCATGACCATCACAAGGAGCTTTTGGTGTTGTTGGGGTGAGTCTTATAATTTATCTCATCGTAATATATACTTCACCATTGTCACATCTTGCTGATTCAATTCCGCAAGACATCATCTTATCCTACGGAAACAGCTGTCAACCAGCCAAAATTATACATCGTAGGATATAGCGTAATGAAATCTGCCTTCGTTAATTATTTCACACATTGTATTGGATTAGAAATTATTTGGAAAAAGTTTGAAGTGCAGTGTCTAAAATGATTGTTGTACAGAAATGAATACCTTATACACGCGTAGTATGATAGTTGGTATAAACGCACGACGATTTGTCATCGGATGGACGAAGCCTATGATCTAATGTGTTTACAATCTAATCACCTGTAAACTTAAGATATATAAGTTGTAACATTGTAGTCACGAATGGTGATAAAAATCCATACGAATTATACATTTTCGTACACACAAAATTCCTAGACATACAACAAGAGTCATACAATATTAAAGTATAATATGATAAATATTTTACTAGTGGATGAGCAGCTGGTAATTCGTTTTTTTCTACATTTTCCACTCAAGCCACAATATTGCAATCTAATGAAGCATTGGGTACAGAGACCTCCGACCTGTATAGATATATGATTCTAACACATCATAAAGATTATCGGGTGTCTGAGATCAATCAATATTATTCTCGAAATTTCATCGACGGTTCAGTTCGAATACCAGCCGCTGATTTAACGCGCACGTGACGGGATGTGATGAATTATTCAAATCCTCATTAGACTTGTAATCTCGCCGGTGTCTCCCAGGTAGGCGACCTTCCATTCTGGCGAGCAGACCATTCAGAGAAACCGACTTTGTCAAGAATGAGAAAAACGGTCGGCCATCCATATTCCTCGACGGTCCTGGCGTCGAGGGATTTCTTCAGGACATGGAGACCCCGGCAACCTCGCTGAGTCACTGCCTGGTCGAAATGTTCGGAAAATATCACGACCATGTGGTCCAGGTTCGATTAATTGCTTCAAACTTTTTTCCAAGCACTGCATCTCAGGGTTAGACGATCCGCATATACCGTAATTTATAAATGAAATAAAATACAAGCATTCGTAGAATTGGCCAAACTCCGTAAAAAATTTCCAATTGTTTCGTCAAGCTCCACACAAAAATTGCCTCCAGTCAACTACAATATCCGTAATCCATTATGACGGACCGGTAAATAATGTCATTTGATAATGTATAAACTCCAGACAGTGAACACGATACGCAAAATACCGGTTGTTACGATTGCATCAGCTATACCCAACACAAACGATTTCGAATGTGTTGGACACGAGATCTTGTCGTTTTTTGTTCAAGAAATAATAAAAAAACAAACTGTGACCGTCTGATGGGGCTGTTTCGGCATTTTGCCTTCCATCTTCTTTACTTTCTTGGTCTTCTTTTTGTTCTAATTTTTATTCTCTCTTTTGTATTAATATTTACCCGCCAAACTGGATGCCGCAATTATTTGCTCACATATAGGTATACAAACCTATGTATTGTATAGGTGAACGCTGCAACTGGCGAGGTTTTGAAGTACAAGGACGTTTTGTCCGAGGCTCTTGCACTCGCAGCTGGGCTTCGTTCCCTCGGCGTTACCCCCGGGAAACTCATCGGTTTACTAGCAGGACCAAACGATCCCAAGGTCAACACGATTCTCGTCGCATCGCTCATCCTCGGCGCCGTTCTTTACCCGATTGATCCGATCCATAAATCTTCTGGTAAGTATAAGCTATGTAAATATTTTACCCATGTATGGTAGTTCGCACATGTTTGCAGGAAAGGATAAGATAACAGATGAAAGACAAAAATGAGTTGTGTGGAAAAATAAAAGATCGCAGTTCGAAGTTGGCGAAAAATATTTGTAAATTGCCGTGTAAATTACTTTCTTACAATTCTCTTATTGGATATTTCTAATACTAATCAGTTTACTACTATATCATTTCCTTAGACGCAAAACTGACCACGTTACTGGATAAAGATCCACGAATAGTATTCTGTGCCGAGGAACATGTCAGTACTGTAGCCACTCTAAAATCGACAAAGACATCTATAGTGTCGACGGACAGGAAGGGAAAACCGGAAGACAATCATCCCGTAGAAGGCGGTTTTTTTTTTCAAAACATCCTCAAAGAAGAGGAAGGTATTGTCGATCTAACGGATCTAGGACCTGGCGATGTTTTGGTCGTTCTGCAAGGAGAGAGGAGCAGCGAGAACATCGTCCTCACGAACGAAATACTCCTGAAAAATTCATCCCGAAAGAAACAGTTCAAGTAAGAAACAGAGTCAATTGTATTAATGTTTAATGGCTGAAATTCTTTTTTTCTTCATAGCCAACCCTGCAGTTATACTATCGCAGTTACAGATTTCTAATTTGAATTTATTGTCTGATCCTATCGCGTGCATGATCTGTTCATCGAATCGTTCGTTTGATTTACGTAGTGATTATTTATTTATTTATTTATTTCTTAGCAATATTTATTTTTTAATTATCGTTAACGAATTTTTGATAGACTCAACTGATTTTCGACCATTGGAAATTTGAATAATATCTTTCATATATCAGACACGCTGTATTTTGTTACGTGTGATATTATTGGCAGAAGTGACCTAAGCCAGAGTCTGATTATGGACTACGGTGACTGGGCAACAGCGTCTTGGATTATCCGGAGGCTCGTTTTATTCAGATGTGGTGGTGGGACTCTTACGTGTTTTCCACCTTACGAACCAGAAACTTCCTTAGCATTAGTACAGAAGCACCGGGTTTGTATTTTTAATAAAAATTTCATTTCATTGTCGGTCGCTCCATGTTCGATGTTTTATTAGGAACTCGTTACGATGTTCGGAATAAATACCTATAGCCGCGAAAATTGACGCTCCTGAAGTAAAAAGCCTGAGCATCAATTTTTTCACAAATCTTCAATAAAACCTGAACAGTGATATTAACATATCTCTGGTCCTAAAATTCAAAAGACAATTAATCCTGAAAAATTGGAATTTTTGCACCGGCAGGTCACGTGGATGGCGCTGAAATCGTCCCAAATCCGGCAACTTTATGATTGTCAGGCTATCGTTGGGTACGACTTGAGCAGCCTAAAAATGGTAAGCGCACCATCGACTGGGTCTGCACTTCACTCCGCAATTGGGTCAAAGTACGATTCTCTTCAGGAGCGTCTTCCGGCCACCCGCATTATAATTACAGGGTAAATAAAATCCATTACGTTAATTAAAGAAGCACAACGGGCCAATTTCATGTGATTTCATTTCAAACCCTTCGCATTACTTTTCGAAGTGACTTTATATTTGCAGTTATTGATATAACTTAAATGGAATTTTATTTCACAGAAGAACCATTGCAGATGTAGTACCCGTGTGAATTCAGCTTTAAGACTCAACGATACAGGTGTAAAACAGATTCAACTACAAGACACATTGGCCGATAAGTAATTAACGCCAGACTGATAATTCCATGGCATATAATAGCGATCTCAACAAACACGTTAATGTACATTGTTTAGCCATTATTATCCTGTACAATTCTATATTTGTTACTAAAGTTTTCGGTATATCTATTTATTTCAAAAATAAACTGTATAAGAAAAGTCGCTCACCTACTTTTATTCACGTTTTACGCATGAGTGTATTATTGTAATATTTCCCATACTCAAGGTATTGGACAAATGGAGCGAATTCAATTCTAAGTAGAAACATATTTTCCATTTCAATTCGCTCGATATCACACAAACTTTCATTCAAATTTTATGATCATTTACATAAACATTTTCCAGAATAAGATCAAAACGTGTTCCCTGTCGATATGGAATACATATACGGATTCCACCGTGAAGAAGAGGACGAAATATATTCATTTTCTATTTACATAATAAAAGTCGGTCAAACACCTTGATTACTGCAGGATATGTGCAACAGTAAATCTTTAGAGTGCATAAACCCGGACGTAATCGATCTGCAGATGCGATTTACCAGGATTATTGGAATCTTGCCAACTTGGAAACCAATGATTTTTTGCTTCCCAAAAGCGAAGTAAAGCCTGCAATTATACACACGTGATAAACGAATTCGAATTTCCTTTGTGTTATAGTAAGTAAAGGCGATGGCATTGAAGTAAACAATAGTGATAGATGTATTTCCAACACGTGTAATCAAAAACTTGTAAGAACTGTTCAAACCTTGGCTGCGACGTTTTTCCACGGTTTTTCATATCCAACACCGTCGCCGCTGCGTAAGTTGTCCGGAAAATCACGTACTCCACCCACGCCAACTCCCAGAGTAATGTAAAACTATCATTAAAACCAGAAAACCGACTTACAAATCCGCAGTATTTCTCATTTATGGTATGGTTTTTTTCTACATTTGGAAAAAACGACCTGACGATGCAAAACATGGGTTTACATATAAAACATTCACAGCGGTAACTCATTTACGCCGTTGCGGGTTTTTCTTCTTCTCATTGAACAAAACGGAGTTCGATATATCTTCTATTCTGCAGTAAATTGTATATCATTCGGTAAATAAAATTTTTTTTTTTACCTGACCGTCGAAGGGTGACATCTTATTTCTTGTTCCTGATGAGGCATTGCTATTGCTGAACCAGTCATTCGGTCTAGGAGTCAAGCGACCGGCTTCTTCGCCATCGACATGAAACACGAATCCATCCGCGTTCCAGGTAGTCGAATATACATGGAATCCGGAAGTCCAGTGACCTGTGATATTTGAAAATTTCTGGATATCCACGCTCTGGAAGTTTGGTGCCGAACCAGCTCGTAAACCGAATTCCAACAGGCGCCCATCATAATTTCCCGTCGTTCCTGTCAGCACCTGATTTCCACGCGCCATTCCCAGCCGCACGAAAACGCTTTTGAATTCCGAAAATTGCGTAGGATTCTTCGGCTGCAGCCATAATTCTGTCGGATTCGATGATAGGTGTAGATTTTTTTTCAAATTGTAAACTTAGGTAACGGCGGCGAATAGTTGGAACTTACTGAGGTTTCCTACCTGGATAAAGCCAGTCGCCTTCTGGAAATTTTGCACGAATCTCGACTCTTCCGTATTGGAAGTTGAAATGATTGATGGTCGTTAGACGCGCAGATATCACTGGTGGTAGAATAAGGTATCCTGTAGCTGACCGGGAACAATCTGAAGGTACCTGACTGGTACACCTGTCATCAAAATAAGTTACAAGTTTTTGTAGCAATTTCTGTATCATTCGGAAAGGACCGAACGATATACACAGGTATGTGTACAAGAAGATTAAATCATGGGTGCAAATATTTGCAGATTTTCGACATCAATTTAAAATATCTCGATTCTGCGGAATTGATCTGAGTTTCCTTCCTCGTTAAGAATCAAATTTATAAGTTGGAAGTTCAGCACCGAAATACCGGAGAGTAAACCATTCGATATATAATTCCCAGTTCAAGACTCGATAATCCGAACACAGTCACTTGACATTAATCTCCGTAAAACGAAAATCATGTTGATCGGTTCCATTATTCACAAACAGTTCTCTATACTTAGAATTACATATTTTGTTGATCAATGCTTCTAATAATATTTCAGAGTTTATCATTTTAGTATAAAGTCTTATTACTTACTCGGCCAGAGTCATGGTGCCTACTGCGGTAGCACGTTCTCCGTACGAGTCTTCAAGTAGACTAGGAATCACGTGAAGCGTTCCATTCTTGATTCTCACGCTTTGCTGGTGGTTGTGGTATACACAAAATTCATATTGCTGCGACGAGAAAAATATATCTTTCTTCAGAATTACAGTGTGTTACAAATAGAGACGTTTATTACGGCATATTATTCTACACACTTCTTTTTCCAAGTCTTATACATATAACAGCGTTAAAATTGTGTACTCACAGGTTGTGAAGGAATGAATATTTCTCTTGACCAAATCGATGTGTTGAACGAATCAAAATTGTCTTCCAAAATTAACTGGCCTTGACAAATCAACCCTTGACGCGTTGTGGTAGTGATGCTCGGGGTGCAAGAGCCCGAAGGACTTGTTGCCGCTAAAAAAAAATACCAATATCTAATATTTCACCCAAAACTATTTCAACTTTATAATTAAACAATTGATAAATTTTTTAACCACGTATTATATGCCAATTGCATGGAATTAAATTGCTCTTATCGTCATACTAACGATGATTCAATTCTTTCTCGGCAATTGAATTCAAAATCCAAAAATATGATAAAACACATTACACGTATAACGTTCAGGACAGAGAGTGACTAAGATTTGTTTGAAAAGTTCGAACAAATGCTTACAAGGACTCCACGATCCCGTTTTCTTGTGCGGACTTCCATCAACTTGAATGTAAATCCAATAGTGGAGAACGTCTCGTCTTTGAACAAGAGTGTGAGTATCTTCGAACATCCATTTACTCGACGTGGGACGAAAGATCTCACGGGATATTGATCCACTTTGGTCTGGGATTATATTTTTGTTAACGTTTCCGTTAAACGCAACCAGTTGTATTCCCGTTGCATCTGAAAATGTTCTCATATAGCATACAAATGTGTAATCACATATTAAAATTACTATGCAGCAGATAATGCAACGATATTACATTGAACTAACAACAATCATTAATAGTCTACTGATAAAATTTCTCCAAGATGTAAAATATGAAATACGCAATCTTAATTACGCTTAAAACGAACGTGAAATACATAATTTCAATACACATATATCGATCAATTATATAACGGAGAATAAGATTATTTATATTTTCGCGAAAATAAACTATGCCCCAAGGTAATTCTACTACAACAATAGTGAGGAATAGTTTGACTAATAAATATTTATTTGCAAATGTACCGCATAAACAATGATCAATAACTTATAACGGATTAATCGAAACAATCGGAACAAAGTTGTTCAAATATTCGTATTGAAAATTGAATTCTTTCTAATTGAAGAACTTAAAAAATTAAATTTTTATTAATAACTTTAAATGTATCGTGCACGTTATTTTAGTCCCGAAAATTTAACGGTACAACTAATTGAATCTCACCTGGTATAGACACTCGAATTCCACGAGGAGACAGTAGCTGAATATCAGGATCCGGTACCGTGTAAGCACAAATTCCAATACAGCAAAAAGCTACAAATATCAACGCGAGTGTTTTCATTTCAGAAAAAAAATCTTATGCAAATGGTGCGTGTCAAGTGGCTACAATGACAAGTTCGGATTGCTCGCTGTTCGCGTAGTGAACGTCGGTACCGGCGTATGCGGCAAATAAAATGATTGTCCTTTTTATTTTCATTACGTAATTCTCCCTCTCTCACTCTTATACACATCGGAAAAAACGCGCGATAAGTATACTTTGATTGTATTGCTTAGCCAAGTTTCTGAGCTGATCCGCTGACACGCGTATTAATGAATATTCAAAATAATCGATATCTAAAAATTCCACGAATACCAATGGGAACCCCGCAAACATATCACGGTATTCCGAGAAATCCGTAACCGCAAAATGTCCATCGGTATAACATGAATCAGTGACTGATTTACAGACATATGGGTTTCCGAGGTGGAGAACATTTTTATACTTAATTAATGTAGTCTTCTATTTTCAAAATCCCTTGACTAGTAAATTTTCTAGACTAAAAATTTAATCCACTTCACGAAATTCGCACGAGAAAACACGAAGTAAACAATCCGACCATTTTTCAAATTCTGTCATTGTTTAAAAGAATGCGGTGATACTAAATTCTCAACTCCAGACTTTCTGGATTGCGCGGGTTTGGACATCCTTAAATCTGTAATATAGTTAATCTGGATACCAACATGTGGCTTGAGCGTTGTCAAAACATCATTTTACTTGTTTGGTATTATATTTTTTCTCAATTATTTGTGTACATCACTTGATTAAAATTACTGCGATCTGCTATATAGTTAATAGAGTTGTACATTATGCATATAACTTATCCTTTGTAGAGTTATTTGTTTATTATTTATTCGAGCAATAAGCTAAACTTAAATGTTTAAATTGACAAGTCGATAACCGTACAATAATTACATAAAAAAAAAGGAAACGAATGTATTATGTATGTATAGGAATATATGTTCAAATGACATTAAACTATAGACATTCATGCCTTGCGGATATTGATCCGTAATGTAATCGAGTAATTAGTTTTAGAATATCCGGCTATTCAAAAATCTAAAATCATTGGTTTCCCAGACAAATACCTACTTACCACTTCACAGTGTGGTCAGTATTGTCTTTTTCTATATTTTTTTTTCATTTCTTTACTGATAATGTATGCACATATTACTTTAACACGCGTTATTGTAATTTCCCGGACACATTCAAACAACGCTCCGTGGTTCTATGCAATTTTTATATAACCAGGTCTTCCCCCAGCGCTGAACAGCTTGCAATTATGAATGACTATATTCTCTCATTGGTATTCATGTACGTTCATATTTTATACTACGGTACTGTGACAAACAAACAATCACGTGTCAATGTACAAAAATTGCTGGTTGAGAGTAGCCATTGAATATGATTCTTATCATTACGTATAAAATAACATTTTTCTAAATTTTAATCTACTTTGTTATGTGCTGTTTAATGCTAACTTATTTGAAAGAAAAACAATAGTGTTAAACATGGTTTCGCGACAAAATAGTGCATTATAACAGTTCAGTGTTCCAACTGGATAATCCCATGATTTTCGTAAATCAATCAAATTAGCCATAACCGCAAGAATCGTAGGTACTAATATAATTTACGATGTAGTACCTATGACACGAAGCAATTGATTATAGATATAATCCATAAAAACTGTGGAATTTCCAAAGCTTCGTATACATCAGCTTACCCAGATCGACAAGTTATAACTGAAAATTGAAGTGTAATATTTCAATGTCTTGATATTGACAATTTTAAACGAAATATTATTTATAATAAGACTGATTAACGTCGATCTTTGAAGGAACCAGGATTGTAAGATCTGGATTGTTGAAATCCCGGATAATTTTGTGGTTGCCAACTGTTATTTAGTCCCGAATTTCCTTGCCAGGTTCCTGAAGCTTTTTTGGTGCTGTCGTTTGGTATCCAGCGTGAGTCATTCATAGCTGGACCACCCTGGGATGAATTCCACTGGGACTTGTTACCAGGTCCAGATTTATTTTGCCAAGCATCACCAGGCTTGCCCCACGTATCCCCTGTCTGATTTTCCCTAGACCATCCAGAGGATGGGCCTGGATTATTTTCGTACTTGGGCCAACGATCTTTGCTGATATTGTTACCGTCATCTCCCCAAGGATCCTTAGCATCATCTGGAAGATCGTTCCAATCCTCTTTATCAGCTTGACCCCCCCATGAATCCTTTGTAGATCCTATCTGATCTCCCCATCTAGGTTTCCCTCCGTCACCCCAGACAGGCTTACACTCTTCTCTTGGCAATGGTCTCGGGAAGCTTTCTTTCCCCTTAATATTCCAATTGTCTCCGTTCACTCCTCCTGATGAGTTTTGCCATCTGTTTTCAGTGGCTGGTTGCCAATGTTCTTTAAAATCTTTATTAAGGACAGCTGCAGACTGTTTGTTGGCCCATGTATCACCATTACCACCACTGCTGTTCCATGACGCATCGTGACCACCATCTTTCATTTCCCATTTGTCCTGATTCAAAGATTTCCGATATCTATCATTACCTGAAGGATGTTCCCAATTAGAAGTGACAGGCTGCTGCCTCTCGTCGTGCCATCTTTTTTCGGGCAATCTTTCAGCGGGTCTCTGCCAAGTGTTCTGCTCAACTGCACCTCTGCTCGGTATGTCCCAGTCGTCGTCCATTCTTCTTTGCGGTGACACCTGACGTCTTGTAGGTGAAATGTGGCGTCTGGTAGGAGACAACACGCGTCTAGGAGGAGATATAGCCCTTCTGGATGGTGAAATCTGACGTCTTGATTCAGAGATTTGAAGTCTGGGCGATATCTGACGTCTTGGCGGGGATATTTGTCGACGTGGTGAAGACATCTGACGCCTTGGCGGTGACAACTGACGTCGTATCGGTGACATGTGTCTTCTTTGCGGTGTTATCTGGCGTCTAGGTGGCGACAAAGGTCGTCTGATCGGTGACGCAATTCGTCGAGGTGATATGGGTCTTCCCATTACAGATATTTGATGCCTGGGTGGTGAAATATGCTTCCTAATAGGTGGTGAATTCTTTTTCATTGGCTGGAAAGGTTCCCATCGATTTTTCTCCATCTGTTTCCAATGGCCTCCTTGTTCCTGTTGTTTAAAATTCCCATCGCGACCGTGATACCTGTCAGGTGCCGTATTCTGGAAACGATTTCCACCAGAGTCCTGTTGCGAACCAGATGCCATTATAGCATTCCTCGAGGGTGCGACATTGTTGAATCTGTCATAATTTCCCCTAGACATTGAGTCGTCAGGTTTCGTAAACTCTCTGTTAGCTGTTGTGATTAGTATATCTTGAGTCCCCATTTCCTGAACATAACGACCTTTCAGTAGTGGATCATTCTGGACCTGCACGTTCGATGAGCTAGGGACATTTTCAGGAGGTGCAATACGGTCCCATACAGAACGCGGTAGTTGGCTCTGCAATTTATTTGTCTGTTCAAGCACCATATTCAACATATTCTGAAGTTGCTTAGCTGTAGCAACATCTACAGTAGAAGCCGGTCCGCTCAACTTCTGCTTAGCCATGTCGAGCATTTGTTGCTGTTTTTTAACCTTTTCCATTATCTCAGGCTCTATACGGTTACTAGATAATCTTTCCCGCAAGTCAGACTGATCCTTATGATCCCTAAACCTTTTCTCACGACCTGGACTTCCGCGAGGCACGACGCTTTCTACGCTCCATCCCCGTGATTTTTGTTCCTTCTTCATCATTGGGCTTCGATTTCTGTACGGGAAATTTCTTCGTGCGGGATCTTCATACTTATTCATAATTCGCCTATCTTCGTGCACTCTATAATCCGGAGAAACTCTACCGACAGCCCAGGGTTTGAAATTTCCTTTTTCGAACCTAGGGGCAAACTTTTTAGGAGGCACATGCGGCCTCTCTGGAGAATGAACTCTCTTTGGCTTGAATTTATTTTTGACTGGTGGTAATGGAGTCTCCTTCAATTGCTTCGGAGGCATGAATTGAGATTTTTTGGTAAAACCTGGAGTAAACTTAGCTTTCTTCGGTAAAAGTTCTACCTTGTCAACATATTTCTTCACAGGAGGTTCGACTATTTTTGCTACCTTATTCAAGGGAACTTTTGCTTTTTTAGCAGGACTATTTGCACCTTGGGTAGTCAAGGTTTTTGCTCCTTTATCCGCGATTGATTTTTCTTGCGATAACGATGCTGAAGTAGCCGGATTTACCCAAATCCGTGGAAATTTGTTTATCAACCGACGTTCCATCAATATAACAACCTCGAAATGCGGCCCAACTGGTAAAGTGTCCACAACACATGCGCGAATGGGTATAAAAGGATTTCCAAGATTTCCATTACCCGGTCGTGTTAACTCCAATATCGAGCGAACAGACTGCTTTGTTAAAGTTGTTACCATTACGAGCCGCTTCAATGACAGAATCTTCCGCAGATCCGTCATTACTTCAATGGCTGAAAAGTTCAAAAACAAATACAAATTGAAAATCAACAATCTTGGAAGAAATTATATGATATTCGTAGATCGAAATATAGCAAAAAATTCAAATTACCTCTGCCTATATTAGTGTTGGTGTTTACAATCGCAGCAGCCTTACAGTTTGACAATACTTTAGCAATTGTAGCCATCACTTCGGCAGGTTCACCCATTACAAATGAAGCATTTTTGACGCCATTTAATTCGCTAGACATTTCAGCTTCTTCTACTTCAGACGGTGAATCGAGTCCAATAACTTGATGACATTTCTATAAAGCAATATTTATATCATAAACATCGTACAAGTAAAAAAGCAATCAGCATATATCATTTTTTATGATAAATCATGACCCACTCACAGATGCAAGCATAAGTCCAATGAGGCCTGTTCCACACCCTATTTCAACAACTGTTGTTCTAGATGTAGGTGCTAGCAAGTCGGCAACAGCATTTCCCAGACTTTCTGCACCTGCTGCATTCGACCAGAAATTTGTCTTGGGCGCCAATTGTATTTTAATGCCACCAACAACCTCATCTAAAGCTTCAGACCCAAGTAAAAATGTTGTAGTGGTATTCGTTGTACCTCCAGTTCTGAAAAATAACGTTAAAGTTCAGTAAATAGATTGATCTTGGATTTAGAGAAAAGCTAATACTCTTTCAAAATTGTCAAATATCCGGCGAAAATAATAATCTCATAATCACTGTCACATATTCACAAAATAAGTTGGAAAAAAATAGTTTTATAGGCGAGTGCATCACTCACTTTGTAACAGATTTGCAGTAGAGTGATTTGACCTTGCAGTCTTTGCCTGGGCCAACTTCATAGACCTGTTTTAACTCATCCATAGTTGAACGATCAATGTTTCTTCCAGTTGCAAAGAGCATTAGTTCATCAACACGATTACACCTAACTAAAAGCCATAGCCACTCTTGCTTGACAGTTTCTTTCTCATCTGTATCACTACGTGTAGAGGTGTCTTCAGACTTTGACTCTTCATTAGTAACAACGGCAATTTCACTGGATGTTTGTGAAGCTTGTTCATCAACGGATTGTGTTGTCTGAAGAAAGTCTTCGAACACCTAAATAGAAATGAAAAATTTGTTTGGTAAACATGACTGGAGTATTAAAATTGTTCTGATGCCATAAGGTTTACTATGTGCAGTCATCAAACTTGTATGGTTGATGAAATATTTACATTGAATTGCTTGTTCTACACCAAATTAAATTAATTTGTGACTTTTGATTGCGTTCTGTTATTGATGTTATAATTCGAGTTATTTCATTGAAACCCAGGAACTTCATTGTAACAAAAAAAAATTAGGCATGTGAGTGTTAACGAATTCTAGAATATGATGTTAAAGAGATAAAACATATCTCAAAAGTTATGGAAGGTAGGCTATGTCTTCAAGAGCTTGTGTAATTATGATAGAAATATCTTAAAAAGGAAATAAGAAACAATCGAGGGTTTGTCACAGTGTTACACTTGTTGTTTACCAGATATTTCGTAGAAACTTCTTTGTCAAATGTAGTTTTTGTACAGAAAACAAATTAATGAAGAAGTAATAGTTGCTGAGAACATGCAAATTCAATTATATTTTTCAACTGGACATGACTAAAGATCAACTTTTTTAACCATGATAAAATGTCGTGTTTTGCAGACAGTTTATACATGAAATTTCAAAGCCTACTTCAGACAATGTCATACTTCAATTTGATATAGTAAATATGGTAAATAACATATTTAGAAAGTTTTCTCAACTTTGCAAAACGGATTTTCGTAAACGTGTAGGTATTTTTTGAATCTTTGATAGACAAATTATTTCTTGCCAACAATTGTTTTTCTGATATAACGTTTAACAATTTCATACTACGAAGCCATTGAAAAAAATCTTCTTTCTAAGATATTTGACAGAAGAATTCAAATGCTTGTGTACAATTAACACAGCCACTGTTGGAAATACCGATAATTTAAATTTGGCTATAAAATCATTTTTGGCACCTGTTACCCATCAAGTGCTATTTTGCAATCAACAAAATGACAACTAGATTTGCTTTCAATTGTCTGCTAGGAACGGCGATATCAGTCCATATAATATGAAGCACAAACAAAAATCACACAAGATTCATTTATCGAGAACCTTTCGAGTGTTCTACTGTGCGATCTAGAGTTAAAAATATGTTTGACTACAGATCAATAATTGATTGTCCAAACTGGAAACAGTTACTTTTTCGTGAATTATTTTTCGACAATTATTTAACCTGCCAAAACGGAATCAGCTATACCAACATGGTAATCTCAAATTTGATATTAAGAGAATCGTTATTTAGGAAATATGTAATAACTCATGAGCCTTTATATCACAATGCATAAATGTAAGTCCAGCTTCCCATGTAAACGATGATCGTTCAGGCTCTTTCAGTCAATAGGGTTGTATGATGAATCATATGAATATTATACAAACAATACTCCATGTATTAGATTGTCTTCCATTCCATACGAGCTTTAATTCAAATCAATCCGTACTTTCCGTAAAATAAATTGTGATTATATAGAAATTAACATCCAACTCTAATCCAGAATTATTCAGAATTCACATAAGCTAGATATTCCTCATGTACGGCATTGCGACTTATGTTCGGTTTCAACTTCTTAATCCCCAAACCGAATTAATCATTCATGCGTTTTGAATGCAATTTACTCTAGAAGATCCAAATTCTGATGCTGAGATTTGTCGAAAGTTGCGTCACATTGGTTGACGATTGCAAGTTCAAGGGACGGATGGGTTTTCGAATATTCTTGCAATAACTGTTACGATATCATCATGGATCTTACGTTTTCACTCTGTGTTAGATATGCCATTTATGTATACTTATTATCAAGAAACAGACGATAACATTGGGTATTCTCCAAACCATTCTTTGCAGGTAAGGTAATCGTAATTTTCTACTGTAAAGTTTTGCTGAGATACAAAAATTAATCGGCATTCACGCAAAATGGGCTTGGAAACATTTTCTCTTTGTTCATTTACATCCATTTCAGCTGAAAGACTTTTGTTGGTATATACCAATCACGTTCTTGAAATGTAGTTGCGATGATACAGCACACAGTTTTCTCAATATCTTCTACTCCAATGTTTTTTTAGCCAAGAAATGGTCCAGTAGTGTTGAAATACTAATGCTGCAAAATAGCGAGTGTGATCGTTTTCTGTGTAGACTAAACAGTTCTTCGCCTCACAAGTGTTAATGAGAACTTGGCAATATTACGCAAATGATATCAATTTTTCCTCTTCTCATCTGCAGATGGCTAACTGGATTCTGTACAAAAGTAACAGTACAGGTTAGCTCATTGCATTCTAAGGGTTGGCAAATGTCTTCTTAATGCAACCCAATCAGAAAACGGGATGCAGCATATGTAAAGATGTTGTTACAGAAGTCTTGAATATGAACTGGCTCCCTTGATGTAGCATAAGTATATGTAATCCTCAATCCGTACTAGTGTTCGTCTTGAGTTTGAAGTCATGGCGAAAAATTTAAAGCCATGATGTTTAAAATGATGAAAAACCATATTCGACGCGTTATGTTTTTTGATTATAGTAGAATTCTTCTTTCTTCCTTGAATACAGCATCACGTAAAATATCTTCACACCTCAGGATATTGCTAACATAATTGGATTTGATAATCCATCCATGAAACCAGTTACTACAGATGTGTTCTTCAATATGCTACTCAACGCAATAGCGTTGGCTTGATTATTTTCCAGTTCTGTACGATCTTGAACTTTTTCTAGACTGTAATCCTCAACTTCAATTCCATAATAATGAAATACAGAATTTTGAAGTAAGGAACTTGAACCTGCAGTTCAGTCTGGCGTGAATAAGAAAATAATATGCTTAGAATACCAGAATGTGGCATTTGGTGATATTTCAACTTCGATAAGACCTGCACATCATCACAATATCAGGTCACGGAGCAACGCAAGTGAGTGATAGGCCTCCTAACATGTTTTGTAAATTGTGTTGCATAACAGGAACATTGCACTTGAAATCACAAAGTTATTGTCAGGTATTTCATATGCCGTATCTAAGAAGGTTCCCATTTCGGTTTAGCTTGCATCTCATCAGCAGTAATTTCCTTGCTATTTCGAAGATAGTGTGTATCAGTTTCACTAGCGTTTCAGTTGAGGTTGCAGCTTTGATTTCATCCTCAAATAATTATTCATTGCGCTTGTTTCATGTGAAACTATTCAAAGTTGTAGATCGTTTTTGAACTCGTCTTTGGTCAATTATACGTTTTTTTTCCAAGATACGTTTATTGCCG
The DNA here is from genome assembly GCF_021901455.1 of Neodiprion lecontei. Taxonomy (NCBI): domain Eukaryota; kingdom Metazoa; phylum Arthropoda; class Insecta; order Hymenoptera; family Diprionidae; genus Neodiprion; species Neodiprion lecontei. The sequence goes on from NC_060263.1 coordinate 26,473,250, forward strand.
ATTTATTTCCACCCATCCCTTGGTAAACACATGATGAGAAAACATGGAAGTATACAAGCGTTTGGAAGTTATTCGTCTGGCGATATTGCGTTTACGTAGCAAAAATTATTGTACCTTGACTGCTTTCATTACAAAAGGCGGATATTGAGAAGAATTATCGGTATCAGAATCCCATACACCGGTTGGAGTCAGCCGCCACATTGTAGAGCCACTGTTCCCCGAATGAGTCTCCTCCTTGTTAGTGTTTTGCTTCTCTGTTGACTCTTGTACAGGCTTTCTGTTGCCTAAACATGTCACATAAGATTTCTTATCTTATTAAACGTAATATTACCATCACATGGCAAAGAATTTCAATTTTCTTCAATTAAAAGCATATTTCAATCATGATCTCTGAATTTTCTAGATTATTTTTCAAACATCCTTTTTACGCAAATATAATTATTTCTTCAAAGAAAACTTTTAACTGGTTGTTTCCACCTAAAACATATTAAGAGTAGCGTTAAATATATATCAAAGAACATTAATTATTCGTCGAATGAAAATACGTATATCTGCCACTGTGGCAAGCTGATGCCATTTAACCATTGAATACAATGAATAAAAAGTCGCTCCCTGAGTGATTGTACGCTCAGCAAATGTGATATTATCAAAATATAAGTTAATCTTATTTTCCCTAAACTTCACTAATTTGCAGTTTTTGTTAGGTTTGATCAACTGTGAATAGTGGCAAGAAGTTTATCTGCTAGGTGTAATAACTAAACTTCACTTGTATATTTTTTTTTCAAGCAATAAAAGTACTGAAGAATTAAGCTAAATAACCAAATAAGCAGCGTACAGTAGAAAACGTAAAATGGTTAGATACAGATTTAACTATTGTGAACAACCACAATACCATACTGTAAATAGATCAGCCGATTGTAACGATCGATATGTCACAGCATTCCATGACTGGTTACAGTTATTATTATGAAGTACCAATGTCGATCTTTGAATAACAAAAGTTATTGCCATTGATATGTATGTAATTATATTACATGCAATTAGCAATAAGTGTCTTGAAATGCTAAAGATGAGTTTGATAGGTACAAACTACCATTTGCTTTCAGTTAAGGTTTGAGTACCAACATTAAATTCACAAATAGTGAATTCAAGGCATAGTGCAGCTTTTCGAGTCATGCTCATAAAAGTAGTGAGTTTCATATCCATGAGAAATATCTCACATCATTCACTTGGGAATGTGCTGCGGCAATGGATTTGTCTGGATCAAATAGTATAATACATGGTAGTCCCAGAGTTTTCAGTTTAATTTATCATCTGAAATCTGGTTTCAACTACCGATGATATCAATCATTTTCTGCATTGCCCATTCTGGGAGAACAGTTACGTTTCCGCAGTAGGGCACCCCATACTCTTCTCATTTACAGTTGCAACGGCATGTCCAAAACCTGTTCCAACTGTGAATACTTCGACAAACTTCAGGTTTCACCTAAGGCTTGCAAATCATGCTTAGCTCAAAATATTTATAATCAACGACCATCTAATTGTTGTTAATAGGATTTGCAAAAACAATATTAATTGTTTGCCGAATGATTTAAATAACAAATCCAGGAAATAAAACAAATTGTTTGTATGACAAAACGGAATACGGTTTACAATAAAAATAGTAGTGGTAAAGAAGAATAAGAGTTCACTGATAGTGAAATCTTCACAACTTCCAATTAGCCACTTTTAGCAACAGTATAAATGTATCGTAGGCAGGAAAAAAAAATGTTTAAAACTTCCTGGATAACTTATATCATTTGTCATGTCATTCTCTACTGATCCAATTCTTCCTTGATCAGTTTTATATTCACCACCATAGAACCATTACATCTATCTTGAACTGACGCAAATTATTTTCTTACTCACAATGGCGGAAAGATGGGACTGCCAGTAAGCTGTCACAAATTTTTTTGGAGAATTGTGTTTTCCTTGAATCATCCAGATCAATCATAGAACAAGTCCAGATTTGGTGAAATTATTCAGTAACAATAGATGTGTGATTACTTTGGTCTATGAAATCGTAGCACATCAGTTTGTTTTTTTTTTTTTTTTTCCTCAATTGGAATCTATTTTTCCATGGATCTGATTGGCAGCTTCTTAGACATCTCACTTGTTAACTCAAGTTGCGAGTCAAATTCATGTTGATAATAATCATATACTTGCTCACAACATATGTTCATGTACAAATATATATGGTACTTTATGCGATTATGTATTCCACATAATTTAATCACATTTCGTAATATCATGGTGAGTTATGACTCATAGGCCATGTTGATATCGTCATGTGTGCTAGTTAATTCCGCATATTTGAGAAAGCAGATTTTACACAGTCAAACATGTGTGACATGGTTTTTACGATGTAAAGACATTGCAGGGTACTTGCAACTTCTGAAAAATACTTAAATTGTTATTGATAATCGATATTTGTATGTTGTTCAAACGTTGCAAAACAGTACACCAGCATCGGACAACCCAAAATAGTTGTCCCAAAAGAAATCTGACGACTGTCTAGCATACTATTTAAACATACGGGTAACAGCAATAGCAGCACTTTATTTAAAACGCATGATATTGATACTGATTAGATCATTATATCGAATAGAACAGAATCTAGCTGTAAGATTGGAATTAAAATTTGAAATTGTTTATTTCAAGTTGATGGTTGTTGCAATGCATTTTAATAATAATCAAACAAATGAACAACTAAAGTCAGAGAACTACATTTTAATTTACATACAAAAACCTTTTCAAACTATTACAGAAGGCACCGATAAAGCGCAATTTCAACAGCTTTGAACACACGTGTAATTTTGAATTACAATACAGTTCAGTCTCGATGTTCTTATTAAAACAAGGAAAAAATTGATAGAAACTCCACCATAGCTGCGTGTGAATTATACATAAATTAGGTAGTGAATCAAAATTCCAAATATCAATACAATCTGGTAAAGCAAAACAAAAAAGCAAACCGTTGTATTACATATTAGATGTAACGTTATCACCTTTGATTTTCTGAACTAGCGATTATGTACAGAATTTCAGAATAGAGTTAAGTTTATCTGTTTGGTAAATATTGCAATTCATGTAATCACAGAGAATTTCGGACTTTCAGTAATCATTAAGCCATGCTATGACAAATCTTTGCGATAATTGGATTAAGATAAACAGAAAACAATATTTTCATTTCGAATGCAGATTGAAGTGCATAAGTTGAACAAATAAACTGTATGAAAATAGAATTACCTTCCTTGTTTAGAGTAATTTCAATGTTCAAGCAGAATTTTAAATGCCTACTTACACACGAATTTCCACCGATTGATGTGAGGTTTTTCTAGCAGGCATCGTCGAGGTTGATCCAATCGACAAACGGGGGTTCCAGTGATAGCTTCATTTCGGTCTAGGTATCCTTTATACCGCGGATAAGAAAATTCAAGGACACGGGCTAATTTTGACAATCGATCTTTTACCGTTGCAACTTTTGTTTCCAACTGAAAACATTTACATATTGAAGACATTCGGTAACAATGAATTCACTTGAAATCAATGATCACAAAAGCAAAGGCATACCTTTTTCTCGTACCAATCTACACCAGAATCTTTGGATTCGGATTCCACAGTCTGAGGTTTCTCTTCCATTTTTTCAGCTGTGACTTCACTTGGCTCCTCTGTTTTGTCTTCTTTTTTGCTCGTAGTCTTCATCTCTTCTGATTGCTTGTTTTCTGGCTGTTTGGATGGATCTTCCGTTGCTTTGTTCTTCTGCACATTTACTTGGGATATATTTGAAGCTGCATTGGTTGAATCAACGTCATCCTGAAGCTCAAACTCCGTTCCATCTAGCACAATGTTTTCTATCTCATCAAGATGATTCATTATCTCTTCATCAGTCATATACTCTCCCGACACGTCTAATTGATCCATAGAAATATCAGCTGTAAAGTCGATCGGCTTTCGAAGACGGGCGTTTTGTTGTGTCAGTAAAAGTCGCTTTTCAGTCAATAATTTCTTTTGTTGGAGTGGATCTGAGGTTTTAGAAGGTTCTTTCGTTTCCAAGCTATCAGCAGATTTCAATTCTTCGGCAGTCTTAGTCTTCGACTCTTCTGTACTTTGCATTGGTGCATTGTCAGTGCTCTTGGGTGCTTCGATAGACTTGGCCGCTGTAACTTTTGATGATTCCTTAAATGACGCTGTTTCATCATCATCAATGCACTCGTCTACTACTTCAAACTCCTCTCCTCCAAAAAGCGCTACTTTTTCTGTATCTGTCGGAAATATTGATTTGTCAGTTTTACATCATTCATCATAAAAATTTCATAATAGTTCTGACTTTTCAAACCAAATACTTTTTTTAGATCATTTTACTAAAAATTTTAATATTGTGATCTTCTGAATAGTTTGCAAAAATGGTATCAGATTTCCTAAATAAACATCTTGAAACAAGTTTTACATGATATGACATACATTCGAATTTGAGTTACACTCATGACGCTTCATTCATTATCTTTGGAAAATAAAGTATAAATAAAACTTTCTTTTTCAGCTATTCGTACATGCTGCATAAATACGGAGAATCTTTTTATGCAAAACACCGCTACACTGGGACTTGAGCTGATTTCACCATAATTATAGCACTGGCTGCTTTTGTGCTGGAAGATTTGCAATATTTTTGAAAAAATGCCAAGAAACCGAAAGGTTAATGTTGTCATAGGAGTTTCTGTCATCAAAATGAGTAATGAGAACAGAATTATCTTACATATACCAGGAAAATGTCGACTACATATAAATCTCAAATTTGTAAAAAGATTATAATTTGAAATTTATTCTCCTTCTCTTTGAATCAAGTCAACATTTTCACCTAGTTTAAATGCAAATATTATCCCATAAAGAACTTTGGAAGATCGTACATGTTTTAAATACTATGATAAAGTTTAGACACATTTTTTCTAATTCATCCGAAAATTCTGTTTTCGACAGCTATCTTGTTTTAATAACGATTGCAATTTTGAACCAAGATAAAAAGAAAGCCAAATCTGGAAATACGTGATTGTAGAAGGAAAGAAAAAAATAAACGTGGTTCGAAATCAATTTTGCTTGACTCATTAACTAAGTTGTATATAATACATCATTTTTCGTTATAAAATACAAATTCTCAACACTATGAAGCAACAAATCTTGAGATTAAAATTAGTAATCTTAAAGCAACGAAAAATTGTGATAAGACTCATCATTTTGCAGCTTAAGAATAACCGAAGGACTTGAATTTACCAACTCTGAGTTTCTTCATGCTGTATTACAGTTTACTGAATTCCAGAAAATTTTAAAGTTATAAAACAACATATTTTTATAAAAATGCACCGTTACAATGATGCTGCGAAATTCAACCTAATTAAATCTTAAAATGAAACAAATTACTATGCAGATGACAGACCTTCTCTTATGTCAGTAACTATCGATAAAATCATCCAAGCACTGGTGAAAAAGGTGTTGACAAAAAATCAGCTTTAGTAACGACTTGTTAGCATAAAATTTGAACTGCATAAGTAATGAACAACTATCAAGCCTCTCAAGAAGTTTACAACTATTTTGCTAAATGAAATTTCTAATTAGATTGATTTAATCAATCATAACCTGCTGATTACGAATCTTCACTTTGATTGATAAAAAAAATGAGGATAGCCATTAGAGGTTGTAATAAATAAAGAATTGGGCAAAAGAGCATCAGCATCATCGCTAGATAGATTGACAGGTTCAAGGGTCAATGGGAGTCGTGTAGTATAAGGGATTATCTACGTATCGCACGAAAATGAGACGTTCGCGTAGTTTTATATAGTAATATAAGAAAAACAACAAACAAAAAAAACGTGGGCGTAGCTTTGGAATGAGAAATCGTTGTCAGATACAAAGCGAAGTTACTATGTAATCGCAGGAACGTCTATTATAAAATCGTTAAATGGAAACTCACCAGCCATCGCGTTGCGCCCTTAGATTGGAATGCGTCGTTAAATGTACCCTAGTTGAAGCTTACTTTTTTAACGCGATAATGTATGTTAAAAATGACCACCCAATTCACGCTTAAGGAGAAACGTTACACATTACTTGCACCGTTGCAACCAAGGGAACAGTGTATCACTGAGTATAATCAATTTCTCCTAGGCGCCATGTTGAATCACTATCGATATATTAAACAACATACTCTCACTTCCGTTGAGCGAAAAAGGCACGAAGTAAGAGGGAAGCAGACCGAACTCTGCCGAGGCCGCATCCCAAAAGTGGGATCAATTTTCCAGCGATAAGTGAGCAGTTCGCTGCGAAGAATAACCGAGACGACGAGTCACGCATGCGCAGTACGACTTAGCTGCGTCCGTGTCTCGCTCGCATAAAGTGCGAGTGAGACAGTTTTGTTATAACAGTGAGGTTAGTTTTTACGGTAAGATGTCAGCGTGTCGTGTACCGCAGTGCAAAACTAAATATAAAGACAAAAATAACAATCACACGTTGTTTAAAGCTCCCTCGGTACGTAACGTGATCATAGAGTGATGGTAAAACAAAATTATACTTCTATTTATGTTTATTACCAGATTGTACAATAAATTGAAATTGCCAACAACAAGCAAGAAATATCGTTTTTATGTATATATCTAGTTTGTAAATCCTTATATCCTACATCCTGACCTTATCTCCTAATTCTCGTCACTGTAGCTGATAATTTCTATTATGTAAAACTTGTATATATCCTGATTCTCCTATTTACCATTTACAATTTTCGTATTGAACATGATTGATAAATTGTTTACATTTAAAGCATGATTGTAAAAAATGGTTGTTCAATATCCTAATGATCTGGCAAAGGCATTTTATCTACGTTGTTCAGAAGAACAATAAACTGATCCATATTCACAAGGATAGCACATTCTGAGAGCGGCCAAATTTTATTGTCTATGTATATTTCAACGTGCATATCTGGTAAAACAGCAATTCTTTTCAATCTTTTGTAAACCAAAAAATGTGTGATCTCCTCGTGTAAAACCCCAACTTGGTGCTGGTAAAATACTTGCACATAGCTTTTTCCTCAAATACGTGTAATTAAATTCATTACGTACTTACTCCATATCTGTAAGAACGTCCAGAATGATTCAAATGCTCCACTATTTACGGCTTAAAATTCCATAAACAACGTTCGTAAAATACTCACCTATGATTTCTGACATCGCAGCGTATTCACGTTTCTTTTTTGCAAGTAATAACGCGATATTTGTGATTCTACCATTATGCCAAGAAATTATTACGCACCATAACCTCATGAACTTGCTGTCACAACAACAAAACTGTCTCACTCGCACTTTATGCGAGAGACAAGACACAGCTAAGTCGTACTGCGCATGCGTGGCTCGTCGTCTCGGTTATTCTTCGCAGCGAACTGCTCACTTATCGCTGGAAAATTGATCCCACTTTTGGGATCGGAGTTCGGTCTCTTTCCCTCTTACTTTGTGGAAAAAGGTAACTTTCAACACGCAAACGTAACCTCAAACCCCACTAGCTGGAGCTTTAATTTTTCATATGAAATCATCCGAAAATTGCTTCACCAGTTCTCCATCGACTAGAATCCCACGAAATCGCAGTTAAAGCACACATCAATTAACACGTAAATAACGCTTGAAAAGAGAGGAAATCGAGAGACTGTAATAACCTGAAAATCAATGTCCCATCCGCAGCGGGCAACAGTTACAAGTGGACTATGGAGCTCTGGTGAAGAGAAAGGTGACTGAAGTGCCGGCGGCCATATTCGTATCTTTAAATGGTCGAATCAAGAAAAAAATGACGTCACATCACTCGACGCAACCGTGGGAGCTAGGATTGTGTTTATCACCAAGACTTTAGCCCGGTCTTAGCGTGATAAAAAAAGCGCTTGATCAATATCCGATCGGGGAAAACCATCCTGAGTTATCACAGAATTTTTCCACTTAGGTAAATGAATAATTTCTCCAGTCTAACCTCACACTGATTATTCCATACTGACCTTTCTTTCCATAAGATGGATTCAATTTAAATAAATAATAGAAAACCTTTAAGTAGATGCAAAATTTTATTCTTGATGAGTGACATGGTTAGCCAATATATGAAATACTGTCAGTGTAGCTTTATTCGAGTTATACAAGATCCTTTCCCTCGTTCGCAATCAATTTGGCTACTGCTTATCATAAACTTAAAAATGCCTGTACATAAGGAATGAGATTTGTGTAGGCGGTGCACGGATAAATTATGTTTGATGCTTAGATATTCTGAAAATATTCAGAAACACATCCGAGAGATAGTATCAACTCATTTTCCTCATTGATCTAAATAAATTGGTACTTTTTCCTGGAATCTAAAAGGATTTATTGTAACTTTGGTAAGGCTGAAGCATACATGCTTTAGGTCTTCTAGTTACTTCAATAGTTTTTTCTTTTTTGTTTGCAAGATTCAATGCAATTTGATCACTAGTAATGATCATTTTTAAGTATGGAGTAAAAATAAACTATTTAAATTCCTTCGTCTACAGAGGAAAACTAAATTTGAAACAAGCGATATTTTTTCAAGATCGACCTTATTTTTTTGTTTCTTTAGTTTTTTAACTCAACTTTACTATTTTCAGAATCTTGAACAGGCTGCAATAATGTCAGTTTCTATAAGTGAGATATGCGAGAACACAAAACTAGCTAGGGAAATGGCTTTGATGGGAAATTATGACACATCCGGTGTATATTACCAGGGTGTCATTCAGCAGATACATAGGCTTCTCACTACGATAGGTGACACGACTCGCAAAGGGAAATGGCAAGTTGTGCAGCATCAAATCGCTCAAGAGTTTGAAAAAGTTAAAGCAACTTCAAACACCTTACAGCTTTTTAAAATTGATACTCATGGAGAAAGATTAGTCGGAGGTATGGTTTCTTTCATTCAGGATTCCGGATTATGTTAACTTGACTTATACGAAAGTTCATAAATTTTAAAACGCCATTTTAATATCGAACAAAAATTTTAGTACATCCTTGAGAATAAAAAACAAGATTCTGCAGTTAGCAAAATCCTGTTCTAATATTAAGTATCACACTTGTGCTTTCACTATGAACAATTCTGAAAGAATAAATCTTTTTGATATACAAGATTCATTTAGAAATGCACACAGTTTTGTGTTTCAAAACTTGTAATTATTATGGAATTTTTTTAATCTTTAAAAATAACTGATCTTACTTACCCGTATTTTGTGAATTTATTGTAGGATCATCTTGTTTATCGACTTTCGAAGAGCCTACACGGGATCCAACTTCGTGGACTTTCGGTGAACTTCGTGAACCTAGTATGTGGCCACCTGCACCACCAAGAGATCCTGACGTCTGGCCTCCTTTGACTCCTGCAGAACAAAAGTAAGTTTATTAATGGTATTTGAGAATTTTGTAATAAAATGTGGCAGTTTAAGCGCATCTGATAATTACCAAAAATATCCTATTTGTTACAGCTGGTGTAGGAAAATTGTTGTAATATATTTAAAAATGGATGGACGTAGAAGTAGCATTTCTAAGATATTTCACACTACATTTGTACAAACGCCGTAAAATGCTAACTGTTTTTATCTTTGTAGAAATGCTCGGCCTCAAAAAAATCAAAAACAATCAATTCGCTCAAATGTTCGTAAATCCTCGATTCCACCTGGGAAAAAACAAGAAAGCAAAACTAATTCTAAAAAAGACGATAAAAGACCGACCAAGAAAGATGACTCTGTTAAGGTGAAAAACTTATGTTGACCTAACAAAGTAGAAAGCAATTACATTTATTTTGCATTGCATTTACGCATTTGAGTATTTGTATTTTATAGTAAATGTTTGAATATTCTTTGACCCCAATTTTTTAGGATAAAAGTGACTCTGAGAAAAAAGAAGTTGAAGTGGAAGACCGCAAATTTGAGCCAGCTGGAAATGACAGAGATCTTGTAGACATGCTCGGTAAGTATAGAGTAGAGAGCAGTAAAAGTTGTACGATAATTTGCTTTTTCACCTTACCATTTGATCTTCGACATGTTAACTTGAAAACTTTTTATATAGAACGAGATATTGTACAAAAAAATCCAAACATTCACTGGGACGACATAGCAGATCTTTATGAGGCAAAGCGATTGCTGGAAGAAGCTGTTGTTTTGCCAATGTGGATGCCAGACTTCTTCAAAGTATGTTTATTTCTGCAATGAATATTTATCACATACTCTGAAACAGAAAAAGTAAATATCAGTACCTAAAATTATTATAGAGGCAAAAGTAATATGAATAATATGAATTTATCAGAGATGCACATACACTTTTACAGGGAATACGAAGGCCTTGGAAAGGTGTGCTAATGGTTGGCCCGCCTGGTACAGGAAAAACAATGCTTGCAAAGGCTGTGGCCACAGAATGTGGAACAACATTTTTCAATGTCTCTTCATCAACGTTAACATCAAAGTACAGAGGAGAGTCAGAGAAATTAGTACGCTTACTTTTTGAAATGGTAAGGGTGTAGTGCTACTACAGTTGAGAAAACTGCCACAAGCCAAATTCACAAAATTCATGTAATTTCATAAAAACAACTCTAAATTGAAAACTGCTTTAACACAGGCCAGATTTTACGCTCCTAGTACCATATTCATTGACGAGATAGACTCACTGTGTTCAAGAAGGGGCTCGGAATCTGAACATGAAGCATCTCGTCGTGTAAAGTCTGAACTCCTTGTACAAATGGACGGAGTCAATTCGAACAGGTATTTATTTTGTATAATTTACGATATAGGTATAGAGACTATGATTCTGACCTCTGAGTATGAGAAATTTACATAAAAATATATTCAAGCATATTTAAATTACATTAGGTATTATTTTCAGTGAAGATCCGAGCAAAGTTGTGATGGTACTTGCTGCTACAAACTTTCCTTGGGATATAGATGAAGCGCTACGACGGCGATTAGAGAAACGCATTTACATACCTCTGCCTAACAGTAAGATCTAAGAGAAGGAATTGAGTACAAAAAATCATTTATTAATATGTACGAACTAATTATTTTGACTCTTACTTGCAGACGAAGGTAGAGAAGCCTTGCTGAAGATAAATCTTCGCGAGGTCAAAATAGACCCAGAAGTAAATTTGACTGACATTGCCAAAAAACTCGAAGGCTATTCAGGCGCAGATATAACCAATGTTTGCAGGTAAAGTAATTTTCCAGCTTGTCAGCTGTCATCGAGCTTGAGATCAAAATTTATAACACCTGTAACAGTCTGTAATTGTATAGCACGATTAATGGTTTTTAATATTTGGGCTCAGAGATGCGTCTATGATGTCCATGCGCAGAAAAATTGCTGGTCTAAGGGCAGATCAAATTAGGCAGTTACCTAAAGAAGAGCTCGACCTGCCTGTGTCTGTGCTAGATTTTGAAGAAGCTGTTGAGAAATGCAACAAAAGTGTGTCGCAAGAGGATCTTGAGAAATATGAGAAGTGGATGAATGAATTTGGATCATCTTGATAATCCTTATACAAAAAATGAAAATATAATATAAATTAACTACCTAACACGGACATCGTAACGACTAATGAGTATTGTTAGAATATTTTTTACATGTACCTATCACATTTATGTTTGATCGTTCAAATTTTATAACAGAAAAAAATAGATTATTATTTAGTGTCTGTTTAAATTTTGAGTCGTTACCAGAAAATTAAATATTTATTTTTGAACTGTGCGACGTTACAAGTGAAATCCTGTGCATGGTTTTGATACTCAACTTACAGGAATGTGTGATTTGCGACTGTAAATTGGTTGAAATTCTGTTTTAATTAGGACAAACATTTGAGTGTTGTGTAGCAAGTACCGTATTCTTCCAAGTATAAGATGACCCAAAATTCTGATACATTATTTCAGGGTGTTTTTCTTAGTTACCCGCACATAAGACGGATCCGCGTACAACATGAGGATGATTTTGGCGGGTACTGTCAATGACAAAAAACCTTGGCTCATATTCAAAACAATACGGTATAATCAAGATAATGAACGTAGTCTGAAATATCTCAGGAATAATACCCCTACGTGCATCCATTTTTAAATACATTACAATTTTTTTACACCAACTATAACAAATAGAATATTTTTGGTAATAATCAGATGCGCTTAAACTGCCACATTAAAAAAAAACTAAACTTCTCTAATCAGCTTGTAAGAAACATAATACATGAGCCATAAGACAATTCTTGTTAAAACTGTTATTTACATTTAACTACAGGTAGTAGAATTTAATAAACCAAATGTATTATACAAGATTTTCTTGAGTGTTCAGTGTCATGCAAAATACGATTATCTACCCTTTCTAGAGAGTAAATAAGCTATAAGTATTTTAATCACAGGTTATAATCGACAACGATCAAAGTACTTTTTATGTGTCAATAGGAAATTGCAAAGGCTGTACATAATCGGCAAGCCCTTTCTTATCGCTTAGCTGTTTTCCCTGCTTGAAACTGATCAGTTGCCTACGTAACATCGATTTAAATTCAAAGAGCTGTGTGTTTACTCATTTAAAACTATTTCATCATTTTCGTATTGGTGCACAGCCTTGATTCTGCAGTTTTTTTGTATGTTCATCAGTATTTTTCGATTCTTTTGGCACTTTGTACTTCTCCACGTGATCGACTCTCAAAATTCGACCCAGGACCTGAAAATAGAGGCATATTAGTCTTATTGAAGGCTTCAAAAATGAATAAACTAGTAAAGCACTGAAGTGCACACCTTTGTGCCATTGAAGTTATCTACAGCGAGTATAGTGCTCCTTTGATCCTCGTAACAAATAAAACCGAACCCTTTTGGTTTGCCAGTGTCCTTGTCCCTGACGAGGTTGATGTTTACGATTTCACCATACCTGTTGACAAAAGCAAGAGCCTTTATTCTTGCTTGAAGATTTATACCGCTATTAAATATTTGACGATTCTAATGTAGAAATATTCAACTTACTGGGAAAATATTGTAATAACATCTCCCTCTGTCAAATCATACGGTAGGCCTCCAACGAATATCCAAGCACTGTCTTTGTACTTGTCGTGCCATGAAGATTTACTGTTGCGTACTAGTTCTTGCTCACCTAACTTGGTTATGTTTTTTACATTCCTGAAAAATCAATTATACTAAAATGAATTGGAATAGTGGCAATAGACATTAGACATATTCAAATTTAAAAATTACTGCGTCTCAAACTCAACTTTGTTGTTTACTACTAGGATAGGTTAGAATACATTAGGTTAGGTTATGTTCGATACTAAATAAATACTTTGCGTCACACGAAACGCGTGAAAGAAATGATAGCGAATGTAAAATCAGATGATGCATAATTAAATGAACGAAACTCACGTTAAGGGGTTCATGGCAGATCAAGGGAAATACTACAGTCTTGTTGAACATTAATATACGTCGAAATTTATATCGCTATTGCTACGAGCATCGCGGTGTCTAGAATTACGAAGCATCAAGTCCATGGTCCGAAGATGCGGGGAATTTTGATAATCGATCAAGTAGCCGATTTAATAAAGAAACTGGTTACGAGTCGTACTTTTTTTTTTAACATATTAACCAGACAATCGTCCTTAGCTATCTATAGATGTTTCACGTATATAGGGAATTTATAATAAAGTTTTGGAGGTAAAACATGACATTCCTTACGGAAAAAGGTTCCAAATTTACTCAGTTTCTCAGCATTCGAATTTTGTGGATTAAATTTGAAAGTATCAAAACCTAGTAAAAGTTGAAGTGATACTTTAATTAATTTTTCCGTTATTTTAAGCTTTCTATGGTTCTATGCGACTGAGTTGAAACTAACGAATTACGTTGTGCTTCCATACTTGTCACTGTGATGAAATATTTCCAAGTCAAGTAGCTGTGATGGTATTTTCCATTTTTGTCCAAGCACAATTTCGAATTGTATTAATCTACTTATCGGTGATCTTTATTAAAAGATTCACGAATGAAAATACAGATATTTTAATTATAATAATACAGTGATATCAAGTTAGCAAGTATTCTAAACCGTGTTTATGATCGAACTTTCGAAGGGAAACATATTGCTCATAATTCTTGATTACATGTTAATATATTTTTGAAACAACTTTAACACGTCTATCACTCGTTTTATCTAAGCTTTTTAAGAATAAATTATAATTATGGTCAGACATGTTGGTAATTATTATTTTTTATGCCTGATCTATCATTGGAGATAAATATTGTTTTAAGTTTCTCTCGTTCTTGTAACATTTGGACACATTGACATTTTTTCTTATGCATTTGACATTTTTCATTAAATAACAACCAAGTTCACGTTGTCCAGTTTGACTGAGCAACGAACAACAGGTACTTTTATAGCTGAAGCTACATTGATTTGTGTGTATACAGCATATAAGTAGTAGATAATGATCAGTAAACTGATCGTGAGAGGCTGGTTTGATACATATGTTGACATGATGTGTGACTTGATAATACAGTAATTAATTTTAGAGGAACGTGAAGAATCACTTAATTTCTTAAATGTTGTAATATAATTTTGAATTTGCAGTGATCGTTGAAATTTCATGACAAGTCGTGTGAAATTCTACATGCAATTAGATGGTTTGTGAATGAGTTTGTTACGATTGTTGATGCATTAAAAGTAACCGTAACACGTAATCCTTATGGCATTAATTTTATCTATATTGAAGATGACTATGTGATGATTAATTTGACTATTTCATAGTGAATTAATTTACAACTAAGAATATTTATCAATCTGACACATTACAAAATAAAATACATTAAACGTAGTGAGAGTCAGGATTTTAACAAGGATATCTGGAAATGAATTGAGTGGTTTTCTAAATATTTCAAAATTTAACATAAATAGTTGAATAATTCAACAAAAATACAACTACGTTTGAAGCAACATTATGTAGCTTGTTGTCAATTTCTTTGAATTAACCAGATTTGAAGTATGTAAGTGTGAAATGGATAAATAAGTATGGATGAGAACATGCATACAGTTCCAGAATATGTGATTCCTGAAAAATTCTAAAATGCATATGATATTACTTTAATATTTTATAAAGTCAGGCCACATTTTCAGGAACTTGACAATATCCAGGATCACTAGACATTTTATATATACTACACTTACAGAGGGTAACAACCCAGTGCACCTATGATTAAGTATCATCACTCTTTTCAACGTGTTTTCCAGTTGCAGTCATCATCAATTCATAGAGTTGCTGTATTTGCTCATCTCTCATTTTCTCAATCGCATCCTGGTCCAAATCTATACCTAATTTTTTGGCTTGCTGTGGTCCTCTAAGTCCCAGTTGCTCAGCAAGTTTTGTAGCATAATCCTGAAATGCATCATTTCTTTATTCAATTGCAAAGGTATAAATAGCGGTGTAATTTTAAATCGAGTGATCAAACACAGCCAGATATATAGCATTGAGGATACTTGCAGCCCACTCTGTCATGAAAACTTGAGCCTCTGCAGGGTTGCAATTTTTATGCCGCCTAAATTCATCGCGGACGTAATTATTACCCAGAGGTTGAATTTCCAACGGTAAGCCGCGGTGAAGTTTCAGGATAGTTTTGTATAAAAACTTCACCCGTTGCACATGTGAGGTTATGTTCATTTTTGTGAGTAACTAGTCCGCTAAACGTTGCAATAACTAACAAAATTTCCTCATCGAATTTTACCATAGGCGAGCAGCATCATAATGAATTTTTGCCAGCGATCTTTCAGATTGCATTTATATAATTAAAAACTCGCAGCCGCTCTAATCTCGCAGTTATGTATTCTTCGTGGTATTCTTGTTCAACGAAACGAGCGCTCCGAGTGTTCAACATGACAATCATTGAGGAGATTTGAACAGTCGGTAATTAAAATCACAATATTAAATGAATTCTCGGTCCTGCATCTGATGTAGAAGTGCGAAACACTCGATTAATAAAGTAAATAGTGGATACACCTATTGCGTTAAAATTTATTTTCTTACTATTTCGAATTCATCCAACATCTTGACCATGTTTCACGTTTTCGTTTAGCAGTTCTTGGCAAAATCGTAACAAGGGCAGGAATTATGAGGGTAATTTCAATCGGTAAGAAAATCTCTTCGTATGGTCACTCAGCGAACGAGTTTAACTCAGGTCTGAAGTATAAAAAGCGGATTACACCTAAATTCGAATCAGTTGCGGCTGGACTTTACGGTGCTTTGCAGGGCCGGTGAGTTTTCGCTTATTCATTTATTTGGTTATGGTATTTTTCCGAACAACTTTTTGTAGATAATATCTGTCCGTTACATTTCCCAACACTTCAGAGCATTAACTGACTGCAGTAGTTTTTCAATTACCTCAACTCTGTCTATATTTCATATTTATGCATATAATCTTGAAAGTTCGCAATCGGTCACCGCCGATTCGGCATCACTCGAGTTCTTCGTCTGCTTCTCGCAGGCTGGCCATCCCATCTTTAATTTTAAACTCTGAACGGCCGTAAAATTATTGCATCGACGACAACGACAATTATGTCTATTATTTCATTTTATTTATGGCGCATTCCCTGTCAATACATAATCGTCGTTGTCGCCGATGCAATCATTTTACGGCTTTTCGCAGTTTAAAATTAATGATGGGATGGCTAGCCTGCGGAAAGCAGACGAAGAACTTGAGTGATGATGCCGAGTCGGCGGTGACCGACTGCGAACTTTCGTGCATAAATATTTTCTTGCGATCGTGAATTTAATGTAAAATATGAATTGAAATTTATAGTGAATTTAAACGAAAAATCAAAAAATGGCCAAAACTAAAACGATAAGCAAAGGTTGCCCGAAATGTGAATTTCAGGTAAATTTCAACTTGACTCGTATTGCCCTTGTTTACATTCATAACCTCTACTGCCCATTGTTCACTTTTCAAAATAAGCTGTATCATTTGTGTATCCGCACTACTTATTCACAAATTTCTCAGGCACGCCTGTCCAATGGTTTTTCACACTATTTTGAGTATGTCAGTTTTATTCAATTCCTTATCCCAAATCCAGTCATAAATACAAGAATAACTCTCAATCTCCACACTATTCAATAACAATGGAGATATCAGAATGCCTTATTGTTCGCTGTTGTTCTCATTCGTTAGGTATATAATGTTGATATTTTTATTCCATTTTAATTTTTCACCATCACAATGCGTTTTCAGATCTGAAATCTTGTTAAATTTTGCCTTTTATGCTTACTGGATTCACCAGATCAGATATACATTATAAATAATAAAATTATTCTTCAATTTAATTTCAAGAGCCAATTGCAGAATAAAATTTTATTTTCATGCTAATTTTACGGATTTATATATATATATATTTCTATCGAAAGGATCGGATTCTCTTATCTAGTTTGTAAACAGTATGAAAGTTTCTCTACTACGCAGAAATATATGAAAATTTCAAGCATAATAGTCAAATTGCTCGAGCATTTTTGCAATTTGACTCAAGAACAATAAATTCTAGATATCTAAATTTCAAGAAACTCGATGATCTCTGTACACTTTAATTGAGAAACTAAAACTGTTGTCTTAGATTGTTTAGCAGTAACTTTTAAACATACTTTTATACTTGCTGAAAATGAGGAAACTGAATTTTTGTTACTTTAATTATCATAACCACTATTCACCCGATGTTTTGAAATTTTTTAGGTCCCTGTGGCCTGCAAGGCCTGTCCTTGTGGCCATTCGTTTTTCAATGCACGTCGGAACTCGATTAAGAGTCCTCCAAGCCCTGAAGGAGGGGTAATGAAAACTAGACGAACAAATCGCGTTAAGCGCGAGAAACCTAATTACTACGACGCTTTGGAATACGATAAGCAAACGAGGAAAAGTGCTAAGGTATTTGACTTTCTCTATACTGAACTTTTGTGTGAAAGTTACAAAACATTTAATAGATAAGTCACCTGAAATTCAATTAGAATATATTGAAATAAAGAACTTGCATACTTTCCAGGCTTATTCTTGATATCATTTTATCCAAAATTTACCGTTATTCTATTTAACTGAGGACTACGAAGTACTTTTTATATTTTTATTGCAGCTTTATTTTCTTGTTATCACACCTAAAGGTGATGTGACGAAATGATCTGTATCTAATCATTTGTATCTTTCGAATACCAGATTAAGCGCGCCGCGGAATTGGGAAACGATATAGACTGTAGGCAGCTCAATAAAAAAAAGAAGAAACGGGGTAAAGGCAAGGGTAAAGGAGGTGGAAGCAGCGGAGCAGGAGATGATGACGATGAACCAGAAGGTGTCAGTGCACTTTCACCTGATAAGCAGCTCACTTGTTCCCTCATTTTACAAGAGTTGAATAGCAAAATGAGTATGGTTGCATGGAAACCATGAGGTGCGTGTTTGGTATTGTCAAGTTTTTACGGACAACTATATTTGCTAACGAATTCAGAAATTTTATGAAATATCTGTTTTTTGTTACGTTACTTGTGATAGAATTTACCTGTTCATGTCTTAATAAATCAAAGCACTGGTGTTTATGTTACCGTCATTTCATTTCTGTTATAGGAAATATACGTGGCATTTTTTAAATGCGCTAACTTTCAATGGAAATACAGCGATGTGACGCTGGGAGCAGTATACGACGATCTAGAATTGGTATTTTTTTCGGTATTCGTATCTTGCATTGGGCTGTTCAGCCTTATACTATATATGAGCAGTTACATAATTAATGTAATTAATTTTCCTGGTAGACTGTAAACTATTAAATATGACTTACAAAATGTCCTTCTCTTTCAATACTGAAAAAGTTACGGACCAAGTAAAAATATGCTGACAAAGTTTTGTACCGTTAAAATCATCTATAATCACCAATGAATTTGAAAGTAATCAAAATAAACGCAAATTGTCGAACTCTTACTCATGAGTTGATAATGGACAGAAAAAAACGCATGATTATTGTAAGTACGATGCAGTATAATCACGCATTTTCAATGTTTGTCTATCATACTATGAATTAAAAGTTCGCAATAAAAATCTGAAAGACATGCATAAACACCGGTAAAAACTATAATATTTATTTTTTGAAATATGTAGCCAGTTTATTATAATTTTGACGATGCAAATGTGTGTCTAATCCAGAAAGTTCATTTTGGATTCGTTTTCAAATTTACTACATGCTGTGTGATTTCAAAATTGCGGCAATATCAAATCTACTTTTGTCTTGTCTGTTACAAAATAACGATTAGCTGTTTTCTTTTCATGATAACATTGTAAATTCTCATTGACGTACTGAAATGTTAACACTATCTTTAAAAAGTGAATATATGACAATTAAATGATGTATTTATGTACCCAGCCAACTGACTTGTGTACTTTGATTTCCCCACGTTTAAGAATGTACATAGGTATTTGTTTGTAGAGTTTGAACAATTTTCAAATAAGTTCTATGTCAAGGACCAGAAGTACTACAAGAATATGAATAATTTATTCTATTTCTGTAAGGCAAACAATGACAAACATCGGTCAGCATCTTTGAACCTCTGGTAGATATCATTTGATTTCTATTGATTTGAAAAAAGATATTATGAAATTTCACCGACAAAATCTGTAAAATATTTCAGAACAACAATTATGTGACCAAGTACTTGTACGTAGGTCTTCTCCACACGGGTCAATCCTATCATTCGCAACATTTCAGAGGATTTAACTTCTAACATTCTCGTACGTATGATTCGATAACAATTATTTTCTCTAGACTAAATGGAAGTACATTATTTAGAAATGCAATCTAGTATTCAATTGAAATTTAGTCAAAAGTAGCTGCATGAAATTAAACATAACAGTAAATATATATTTCAAAAACTTCCCGTGTAGTCATCATCTCTTACTATATTTGCAAGCAAACACAAACTGTTTATAGGCACAGCCAGAATTATGTTCGGATATGCGAACGTACTATTCAAGCCAACACATTTCAGTAAAATCAAAGAAATACGATGCTGTACTAAATTACAATCCGTAATCTTTGTTCATTATTATTATTATCATTAGACGAAACGCGGTCTCTCGAAACTGTTGCTTTTGTTTTTCGTTTTTTTACCTACAGTCACAAGTTTTGTTTTTATACAAGTGAGAACGGCAATAGTAAATACAAAGCCTGTATGGCAATTCGTCGTATATTATTTTCATCGTTCTGCTCAAATATGATTAATCTATAAAAATTTGAGTAGGTATTGTTGTTAATATTTGATACCTTGGCATGCGAAGAATAATAATAAAGATACTAACGTGCTGAATTATACATACACACCCCCATCCATTATACATCCATACATATACTACACTTAAATTGACTGATAATTATACCAGCGCTGATCATCACCTAACATATAACATAATTCGTGCTGTAACATCTCGATTATGTAAGTGTACGAAGTATTTGGCTTTTTAGAAAATTAGTTTTATTATAAAAATTGTAATTAAATAGTCATTATAGTGAATACTCCCTATCGAAGTTATGACAGAATGTCATTGAAATTTATTGAATCTCAAATCATAGACTGTCTATGCCTTTTTGCAGAGATCGAAATATAGAGAATACATCTCTCGTATGTATATACATTATACATAAACATCATCGTTATACCCCTTATACCTACACGATGGTATACACATGTACTGACACCTATTCAACGTATTCTAAATACGTTTCTTAAATGTATATAATACTTTCTATATAAAAACTTCAGTGGAGTTTATCATTATTATAAGTAATTTACAGGCACCGTATATGTATGTATATGTAATTTATAATACCTATACTGAATTTTTAAATATATACATGAATTATATAGTTCGCGGAAAAGTAGTAATTAAAATTACCGATATTTTCTCGCAACATTATACTTTCGTACTGTGCTGTATAATTAGATGTTTGATTAATTGTGAGATGCGATTACTTACAGTGAATATAGAAGGTAAGAGAAAGTATAATAATAAAATCAGGATCGCACAAGTTTAAGCATGACTAAACTTATTGCAAGTGAGATTAGACACGTGTGTACTATATCCAAAATGAACACTGCTTATTACAACTAATATACCTATTATAATATGATTTGTTTAATGATTTGGCGTCCACATGACATTATATTATAGAGGCAATTATGATTTGGCGATATAAGTGTCAGACATTTTATACGCGATACATATATAATGTATATGTATATTATGGTAGCGATTAATCTACTTGAATGATCCGATGACGATCGCGTTTAATGCGTGCTGAAGTTGTCTCAGAAATTGACATATAAAATATAATTTTAGTCCACTACTGACAGTGCGATTGTAGTCATACGATGATAAGGATAATTGTTAAAGATGTAATAGATGATATACATATAGTAGGTCGCACTAAATCACAGAGTTTGCAAACTCACTCTTATCATATCACTTGCGTAACTTTCGTACCACCATTATAATATATGGTATAATTGAGAAAAAATGTATACATATAATATACGGTAATATGTATCATGTGAAACTGAAGATTAAATATTTATCCCTGAACGTTACCGCCTCGAGAATACGATCTAGGATCAAGAATGTGCACGATTTAGGGTATTGGTGCTATAATTTTTGTGCGGCAGCTTGCTCGTTAGCTAGATCTCTCGCTTGCTTTCTGTAAATAAAGGGTACGAATCCCCAAAGTGATGAGCCAGCAACGAGTACGAGGCCCAAGATGGTAAAAATCGGACCATAGCTCCCGATCTCTTGGAAGACCAATCCGCATATCGGTGGTCCAACCAGCTGTATGATACCGTTAACAAAAAGTGATATCCCGTAAGACGATGTGAGCTTTTCCATCCCCAACATGTCTGCCATTATGACGGCTGTAATACCGACGTAAATTCCCGAGGAGAGGCCGAAAATCGCGCAGTAAACAGCCAGCATTGTGTAGGTGGTGGCGAAGGGCAGAAGAGCTAGTGATATTCCGGAAATTAGAAGACCGCCGACGAAGTACCAATGCTTCGGCATTATCTTGATGTCGGACATGGCGGATCCGCCGATTCGCCCCGTTAGATCGAGGATCGATACGATGGACAGAAGCAGAGACGACATGCTCTTGTCGAAACCGAGCTTTATCGCGTAGGCGGGAAGAAGTATAACGAAGTTGGTATAGCTGACGGCGTTGGTCGAGTTCGATATGAGAATTACCAGATAAATGGGATCCTTCAACAGACTGACGTCGAAGAACTTGTTCTTCGACTCCTGTTTCTCATCCAATTCCCCCGGTTTCTTTTCCGGTGACTTTCTGAAGGTGCTCGATATCGCGTTCAGCGTCAAGGTCGAGGCGTGCTCGGGGTGGAGGGCCGACAGCGTGCTGCCGTGATACGGCGTGCTTATGTAGTTGAAGGACGAGGCGCTCGGTGACCTTGGAGGTGCTCGCCTACTCCTCAATTTACAACTCTCGAAGTCACCTCGCTCAGGAACGACGTGCAGTGCCGGTGTGCTGTGCATTTGCCCGGCAGCAACGTCCTTCCCGACTGGCATGCTCACCTTTCGTGTTCTACCCTGAACCGGGGTGTTCCGATAGTTTTCCAAGGCCACGCTCGAAGCGCTCTTCGGCACCGTCGGATCCCGCCCGTTCGATTGCGGAACTATCAGCAGACTCGTCGGGTTCTTCTCCTCCTCCGGCGTCGTCACGTTTATCGATATTCTATCCGCCTCTTCCGGATCCTCCGCGTCCTCTGGACGTTTCGCTGGTACCAAGTGCTTCTCAACCGGGTCGTAAAGAAGCGCACAGGCCCAGACGTTCAGAGTCAGAGCGCCCATTATCAGCACGGCACCTCTGTTTTTGTGGAAAAATTTAATTTTCAGTTGCATTCCGCAGACGAAATCGAAAGTGATCTCAAAAGGCAGAGAAAGGTGGTCAAAAGGTGCTAGATGTTATCAGGAACCACCTCCTGAGGTAAAGAAAAATATTAAACTCTGTCCGTTGTTTTCATCTTACCTGTAACCGTACTCTCCCAAAAGTATTTGGAGCACAGGTGGTAAGAATATTGATCCAAGGGCGCTCCCAGAAATACATAGACCGTTAGCAAGTCCCCGTAATCTCAGAAAGTACGATGTGACTATGTAGACCGTTGGCGGGAAAGCCAAACCTGCACCAATTCCCACGAGGACTCCGTAGCTGGTGTAAAAAGTTTTTTTCTCATCAAATAAAATTTGCTTTTACGTATAACGTGTTACAATTCGGTGTTATTTCAAGCACTCGAAATCAGTATTTCGGAAATAGAACGATCCACGATTATTGTTTCAGGCAAAATATGTCATTTTGTACTATTCTATTGGTACAAACGGTTTACACGTTTGAAAGCTTTTTCCAAACAATTCTTACAAAAATGTGATATTTACCTCACGCAAAGATATCCGACCGAACTTGCAAAGTAACTCAGCATCATTCCAGCTGCAGCGAATGTTCCACCGATAAGTGTGACTGTCCTGTACGAATATCTCACAGACAAGACGCTGGACAGTGGTCCTAGAAAATCAGAGTGATTATAGTTTTATATCGACAATAATTGCGCATGGTACACCAGTGGAATATGCATGTGTATGATCTAATGCATTATGTTATTTTACGCAAGATTTCAATAAATTCTGGGAAAAAACATGATAGTAAGAGGGAGTTTTTGTGTTATGTATCTTACCGAGAGAACTGTAGAGGAAATAACAGAGAGCCGGAATCCATGCCGCAGCAGCTGGTGAAGAGTCGTTGAAGACTTCAAGGAACTCGACGAAAAGCACACCGAACGATTTTATTGTACCCGGGATTAAAACATTGACGGTGACGGAAGCAAGGAGCACCAGCCATCCCCATCCTCCATCCGGTGGCACCAGTTCTCCCTCCGCAGGCGCAGATTTTACTGTAACGATACGAAAGTCACCGATAAATTAATACTTTGGTAGGCTTAGTCCTTTGCTCTGTAAGACAAAGATTTTAACGTAGAAAATTGGCGTGATTCCAAATTTCCACTATAGAAATACTACATAAATCACGACTATTTTGCATAGTTTTTTCTAATGGAGCTGTTGACTCCAGACGGAAAAAAAAATGATTCATTACACCTAAACAAGTTTTAACCAATCGTAGGTCTTGCACTGTAAAAACAGATGGTTGCAACGATAATCGTCAAGGAATTTTCACAGTCTTGTGTATTTCTTATCGCGAATAGAATTTGGAATCAGCGAGGATTATAACTTGACATAACTTCGAGTTGTTGTGTGTGGCTTTGAATAACTATACCGTGAACTTAGAGCGAGTTCAAAAGACATTTCGGAAAGCAGCGTAACCGACCTGAGGAGGGTTTACACCCTGGATTCACCTTGTGATGAATATTTCAAGTATACAACGTATAATTCGTATGTTCTATATTGACCGAGGACACAGAGTTGGGTGTATAGAACAAATACAAGCGTACGCAGTCTACCTGAATACTATAATTCGGTGTATCTCGAGAATTACCTCGAAAGCAAAAGCCCTTGGAATTGTATTAATAATAACTGGATCGCATCCGTCAGTTCATGAGGAATTTTTTAATTGCACGCGGTTAACGATGAATAAGTTGTTTATTATAGCCTTCGTGATACGTTGTAAAAACAAAAAAAAAACCACACATCAATTCTTATCGTATTTTGTGGAGGGATCATTCTAAAAAGTTTACGAATCTGCTAAGATGTATTTTGCACAATCCGAATAAGGTTAACGTGGATTTTTTTTCCGTGCAAACAAAACATCTAAACTGAACTCGTCGGAGTTGGCATAACGGATATCTAATAAAACAGTATAACCGTATGCGAGAGGTTTGAATGCATAAAAACGTTGCGTACTGCTTATAATACGTATCATATATCAAGGAATATATTTAACCGTTCAACGGAAACAAGATTAACTTATCACTTGAAAACAGGCCACTAGACGTTGTTTCCAGGTTGTTCGAAGTAACAATTTTATGGCTATGTCACATGCTCGGACCAATTCTGCTTAACAAGCAGTTAAATTTACGTGCTATAGTATTAAATCCCATGGAAATTTTCATCTCAATGGTATACCTATGTATACACATATACATATGTGACAGATTGAAACAAAGGCGAGGTAATTAATTCGACGAGGCTGCATACGCTGCGGTGCAGAACACAAATATAACATCGGAGAGAAATATCGTCATAAATTCATGACATAAATACCACTCCTAACCGAATACGTTATTTGCCGAGGTCACGTTAACAAGAAAAGGTTAATTGCAATCTGAGGAGTCTGCGTGTAACGTAACTTTACAATAACGTTGCCATTAGTCACCCGAAACTATAAAATCGACGAGTAAATTAAATTTGTCGAAAGTAAAAATGAATTGGAAAAATTAGCGTTCATTGCCGAAAGGATCTCGATAATTTTACTCCAATTACTCCAATAAAATATACTTGACCAGTGCTTTTCTCCTTTATCTTTGACTTGCGAAATCCACGGTTCTTTTCACACGTCAAGTAACGTTCATTAATAGGTTCTCTGCAGTCTTTACATAGAAATTTTGCGATCAACGTATCGTTTGTTTCTTCTACCACTTGCGTCGCTAATAATTGGCACATGAAGTTTGATTAGAAACGAAACTCGGTCCAGTTTTGATTCCATAAAATAGTAGCCACTGGAAAACTGAATACACATTACTGTATCACATGTACAATATATGCATACGGCAGCAGCATCGAAGCTCACAAAAGCCGCCGGTGAGTCTGCCAAGTGCATGAGTAATTCCCTCGCACGTGGCGGGAATTCATCTACTTTCCTTTCACCTCTAGGTAAATAAATAGAACAAGAGAAGGAGAGAGTAGAACGTCATTGCTAATTGGCAAGTGTCCAGCTGGTGTCGATTCACCCACGCGGTCAAACAGGTGGAACGGATTATATATTTGCATGACTCTCGAATATTGTACGGATGGGTAGCAGAAAATCAATGCCTGTAACCAGCTTTCGAATGACTCTCCGATAACGAACTCCGTCAATAATTTCAATACGCATATTTGTACACTTGTCATGTAACCTTTCAATTTTTCTTCATCTATTCATCTAATTATTAGCTCGGTGTCATTTTCTTAACCAATACCACCTAAGCTTTATGGAGTAGACAACGATGATTAGAACATCTTCGTTGAAAAAACAACAAGTGTTTTAATTTTTCAAAGCGCAGACGGCACGGCTCGCTATAATCTGCGTCTTGCTGACAAGGTCGTAGCAAGTCGATACAATGGTTTAGTCACTTACTGTCTTACTCTACTATGCGACATGTGTCAATACATGATATATCTCTCCTCGTGAACTGCGAAGTTCACCGCAAATTTCAAGGTAAAAAGTCTAACTTCGACACGAAGCTCTCGGTGATACTTTATTTACACTAAGTTTTTTTCCGCCCAGCTTATAAATGAACGAATTGAAATTTAATGAAAGCAATCTCCAGTTATTCTAGCCACAGTCCATCATTCGTGATAGTTTTGTAGTTCGGATCACTTTGCTGGTATAAAATTATACGAGGTGTTTCAATTTCTATGAAGATTTCTAAAAAATTATGGAAATTATTTTCACCAGGGTATCTCCAATCAAGCTTTGGGATAATCAATTTTGCGGAGAGTGCAACGTTGGATAGTCATGATTCGCGTTTCGATGATAAACGAGGTGCAAATAACACTTATAAATGATATATGTTGCAGCAGTATTCCTCATGTATTCGTGATAAGTGTGTAACAGACTCGGTGACGGCGACGGAGAATTCTGCGAGTTGGAATTTCCTGTATATTCTACAAATATTTGCAATTCATGGTTTCTACTTGCGCAATCTCGCCTGCAATGCATCGGAAAACGACGTTCTGCACTTTTTAACATGCGTCACGACATACGGGCGTGAATTTCTGGAGTAGCAGGACGCGTGCCGCATTTCAATACATATTCGTCGATTTCTACAGTGTTGGTTGATTTTGTTGTATAATTATTATGGGAATTTGCTTCCTCGAGACAAAATAAGACATCATCTTTCATTTCATGGCTATCCGATGTCGAGTCCAAGACTCGGATTGTCAATTTGTCGTGTACCGATCCTTCGTGCAGTTAGCGATACAATTTCTATGTCGATCTGAGTCGCGAAGAGAATGGAAGAGCGAAAGCGTCGCCTTGACCCACATACCGTTTTACGTGCGCCCACTTAAACCATAATAACTAATCACGTGGAAGCAGTCTGTAGGTGTATAAACGTGCCCAAAAGTTGCGTGCACAAAATGATTTACCGACTCTCACAATCAGGAACGATGAACGTGTTTGGGTGTGTCTCGTTTTTTGATAAGCCCGTGACAACGAGAACCTAAGGTTTTCATATTGGAACAACATTAATTTCGGACTTGTGATAATTGCGAGATGAAATTTCAGCACTGATTATTTCATGAATATCAAAAGTCACTGCAGTAGGCATTGGAGACACGATGCAGTGATGATAAACCTCGTCAGCGTGATATGGCTTTTTATAAAACTGTCCTTGATAATATAATACGGTCAAACAACGAATCTTCGATTACGAATGTATTATTGAGTGCAGCAGCGTTGTACGTGTAAAATATGTATTTATACAGTGGCAGTCGGCTGATACGATAACTCAATTACGGAACAATACCAGACCGTTTTATTACGACAGACAATGAGTAAAATACCACTTGAAAGATTATGAGTAGTATCGTAATTATTCGAGCTGAAGATAAGAATTTACGCGAGAAAATTTCAACAAACTTATATAAGAAGCGTAGTTTGCTTTAAATCTTTCGAGATTATTCGTAGAACAAACGTGGAAAGTCGATTCAACTTTTAATACCTAATCACAGTAACTTCAGTTCCGCGGTATGTGTGCATAAAAATTTGATAAAGTTTGTTGGAACAAGTGATTGTGATATAAATTAAACAATTTACACATACTGTTACGTTAGCAAACAGAAGTAATAAAATAAAACCGCATTCGTTCTTATCCAGCGGTTGACGACGTTCACGGAGAACAATGCGCTCGTTAATTATATACCTATAAACATTTGATCGTACGTATCGTTGAACAGCCTTCTCAATGCTGCGATTGCATAAGAAAAACAATGAGTCGATCGCGTCGTTAGCACGGAAAATTTTTTCATCCGGTAACCGAACAACTCACGATCGAGAGTGTCAATTGCAGTGGAACGAATGTCACGAGATTCTGACGATTCGGCGGATCGGCCATAGCAAAGTGAATATAGACAAATGAGAATTATACTATCAGAGGTATCGCATCTCCAATCATTTTTATACAGCAATTAATAGCATATGCCAGACTTTGAATGATTGAAACGATGAAAGATATCGACGATCAGTCATCTTCGGCGACGGGACACGGATCGCAGTCTTTTATATCATCGCTCGATGACAAATCGGTGACCCCTATTTCCGTGTCATCCGGATTCGAACCCTTTCCAGACTCCCCGGCACCGGCACTACGGCCATCGGTCGTGATTTTACTGGCACCGGAAGTGGCTCCGAGACTGTCAACCACACCGAGACCGAGTTGATGGGAGGGCTTTGAGCTACCAGCCGCTGATAGTCCAGCGTCGGTGGCGGTTTCTTGCTTCCTTGTTTGGCTGCCTCGGCCAATGTCTGTTGCCGAGAGGACGACGAGGACAACGGCGCAGACAGCGATAGCCAAAAAGGAGTATATCATGCTCCAAACGAAATTAGACACGCAGCCCGAAAGCTCGCTGTATATCATCCAGCCGAGGGAGCAGCATATCAAAGTTCCACCGAGCCAACTTGCTCCCCGCATAAGCTTGCAAGCCGTTCTGCCACAGCGTCCACCGACAGATCTAAGCCAGCAGAGTCTACCGCTTATAATGCTAGGGTCAGTTCCTGTTTCCTGGCAAGACGGGTAGCTCAACTCCTGCTGGCGTCTCGCGTTCCCGCAATTAGTGCAACGTCTCGGCATTGCCAAGCCGTATGTTTAATATATGGTCAATGACTTCCAGGGACGAGTGATGCAGGTGGCTATTTCGTCCGGCAATTTCGATGCACAAATGTCTCGATATTCTGCAACTCGTCCTCCTCTAAGAGCTCGGCATAGTTGTTATCAAGGACATTGGCGTGATCGGAAATTGGAGATAATTTCTTCCCAGCACTCACGTCACCTTCTTCGATTTTAAAGAGAATCTCGTAGTCCCCTTGAGCTTGATTATGGTTTTTGGCAAAATTCTTATACTCGATGACGGATTTCTCCTCGTGGTGTAAAGCGTTTTTGCAAATCTCGCAGGGTGGCGAATCTTGAAAATCCGTCGTGAGGTCAGCCGCTGAAATATACTGGTCGATTTCGCTTTCCTTTGGTTTAGGTTTTGGACCACGGTAGCAGAGACCCAGATTAAACGAATGGTGGTGCACGGATGAACGACGTCTCGGTGTTGGGTTAATTTCGCTTAAATGAAGTCTGAGACGGTTAACGTTGCGGGTTCTTTCTTGAAGGATAACCGACAGGACCAGAGTCAAAGCCACAATATAAGCAGTCAATCTGTTCATACCCGAAGTGAAATGGGACGTCGTCTCCAGACTCTGAGAACCATTGAATACCTTCAACTTGATTTACGTACGGTTTTAAGGACACGGGACGATCCGAGACGCTCTGCAAAAAGCATCATGGGTACAACATTTATTTCTTTCAACGAAGGTCGGTGATAAATTTACGGATCGTTTTTCTTAGCGATTTTTGCTTTTATCGCAAAGGACAAGGGTCGACGAATTGCTTATATCATGAATGGACCAAAAATCACGCTATCAATCCACGGGCTTGACGCAATGTATCACCGCTTAACCCGTCGACGAGGCGTTTGTACCCGATATTACCTTTTAATTGGACGATAACATCCGGTCGTCTCAAAACGAATTTCTCCAAGGATTTAGATTATAGTAGATTCCAAATATGACTTCAGAGCCGTTCAAATTTCGTCCGCGGATTGGTTGTCTTGCAAGGTAAGCTTTGTGATAAGGTTTCGACAGTCAGAAAAGCGGAATTGGTTCTGTGCACATTCTATGCATATTTATCGAATACCGAAGTGTGTGAAGAGAATTTTTATGTGAATTTAACCGAATTTATACATCTTGAAGAAAGGTCTACAATAAATTTAGTTTAATTTGGTCGAAAGAAAAACGAGATATAACCGTTGAAACTTTAGTTGACGGTAAATTATACCCGATGAACGGTTGTTTCTTGGCTCAAACAAACAAGTCGATCGCACTGGCTCTGATCTCAGAAGAGGTCGCACTTCCTGTTACGCAAAGGTTGAAAAACTCGTTATCCGTGCAAATAAATAACCAAACTTGTGAAAGAAAATTGTCTGTACGTAGAAAAGGTTATTTTTATTCATCACTATACTCGAAGCCATAACAAAGCCGCTTCCAATCAAACGTGTGACTAAAAATAAATATACTCACACTTGTCGAGAACGTTTCGAAATATCGTACGCATCATGTAGTGAATGTACCTGAATATCGTGGGTAAGATATAATATCCAAAAGAGTGACGGCTACGCGATCCATTTTTATATAACAAATCTAGATACCGGTTCATCCGTATTATAAATCTTTCTCCAATCTTAATTACCTCGGACATCCCGATCAGGCGTGCCTGTAGTGGGAAAAGATAAAAACTATATAATACCTATTTATACACGAGCTAGATAAATCGAGTTATCGAAGTACGGAACGAGAAAGAAAAGAAAAGTAGTGCAGGTTATTCGTCCAGTGTCATCCTCTACTACAATTGCTATTCTGCGCTTCCATTCGAGTTCACCGTGTTTATTGAATCGGCACCGCGAAGCCCAGGCTAAATCATGTTTCCCGGGATTCGATTTTACCCGTAAATATATATATATATATATATATATATATACGAAATTACCTCTCACGTCTTGGATGAAAACTCTTCCATTGACAAACCAACCGTAAATCGACCCCCTTTATACTGCACCAAGTGAAAGAGAAATTGGTATACGAGCATCGAGTAATACAGGTACAGTTGAAACTGCGAATCCAACAGAATTTAAAAAATATTCATTCGCTGGATCTGATTATGAAACTCGACGAGTAATAATTAACAGGTTACTTCAATTACTATTAAATATAATATTATTTAAATCAAATAGTGCACCTTAATAATAACACTGATTAGTTTAATCGTTTAACCACTCAATATGATCCAGGTTATAAGTTATTGTGAATCGTAGCATTTATTATACTAACCGTTCTACAAACATTCTTGGTAAAAATCACAGGAAATTGAACTTGCTTGTACGGTAATTGTAGAGCGCAGATAATCGACCAGTCTCCATTATTGGACGCACGTAAATTTAAAGCTGTTCCTACTGCCCCTATAATAGCGCTATTATAGGACCTCGGTGAAAAACGACGAAATCTACTTTGATTTTTTAATATTATTAAGCGCCGGTCCATAAACAGCCACTTAGGGGTTTACTTTGCAGACATGAGAAAGCGCTAGAATCGGGCATGCGTTGAATAAAGGTAATTTCCAACGTTTTCTGTGGCTCCGATTTGCATGACTGGTCAAAAGAACACGATTCGTTTACCGAAGCACATTTAGTACAGCATTAAGCACGAGGGTTACAATTAGAGACAAAATTGATGTGAAATAAAAAAGAACCGTTACACAAAGCGCAATGATACGCGTAAAGCATTTTAGGTGTACAAAAAATGGCTCATAATCATCATCGTCGTCAACGACGAAGGCCCGAGGAGGTTTCAAAATCACAGTGCTCGAGCTATTCGTGAGAAGGATGGTGAAGTTAGATAAAGTTATGGATACAAGCAGCACATAAGTTATACATGTAATATCGAGTTTATAGACTGCTCGACTTCCCCGTTATTCAGAACCCAGAGGTTGTTGCTTCCTGCACATGAGTCACGATACGCGATGTGAGAGGTCATTCAGCAGCTCGCAATGCAATCGCGCACTGGAGTTGCATTGGCCTGTTCTGCATCGGCCTTCAACCGATACAGACTGCGAAAAGGAAGCGATCGATAGTTTCTGCAAAAGTTTACGTGTTTATGTAGTCTGTAGACAGACGCAGAAAATAATAATTATTGAGAGATTGTGCAAAAAAATTTTTTTTTTTTTTCTCTTCAACAATCAATAGTGTAAATTCAAAGCGCTATTTCCCCGGTTTCAAGTTTCAACCATATAAATATTATATAATTTCTTCTTCCGACTTGGGAAGTAGACGAAGGCGACTTTTCAAATTTTTCATTATTCATGCTCTTTTAGTTTCAGCACAGCACGGTTCGTGCCTCGATGAAATTTCGAGGAAGCCCCAGGTCCATAAATAAACGTATTTACGGTATGTAAATGTGAAGCTGCGCGTATGTAGCTGTATCCAGAAAAGACGCAATGCATAATAATTAACAAGGAAGTTAGCAGCGGCAAGGTAGAACGAGTGACGTCACTGCATATCTATTGAACTGAAGTCTTGTACATAGAGGCTGGAATATGAGGGCGATGTATAATGTAACATATACCTGCACATCGATCGGCCCTATAAAGGAATTGCTAACCTTCGTATAATATTGGTTTTATATGACAAATTTTATACCCGCAGCTTCGTAAGGCAATAATAACGATAATAATTGCATCGAATAGTGACAGTCTAATGTCTACCGAGATACAATAAATTGCGTCGACCGACAAGTTGAACTAAAATTTCCGATCAAATATTGATAAAGTCGATTCGTACGCTTGGCCTGTTTTTGAGACTTGGCGTCCTGCACCCTGCCATATATCTCATGCTTCCTATTTTAGTCTGCATGGAGAGATTTTTTACGCATCAAAGAAAAGAAATTCAAGTTGCCGCAGCAGATTTTACGTCTAGAACCAGCGATTACCATAATAATGAGCATTGAAATGAGGGATTGAAATTTTGAATTTGAAAAGTTCCGGAAGCACCGAATTCCGAATTTTTTGATGGTGAAACTTAAAGTAAAGTAAAAATTAACTTTCGGCATTTTACTCTACCGAAACATTATTTTTCGAAATCTTACATTTCGGAACTTTGAACC
Source organism: Neodiprion lecontei (assembly GCF_021901455.1). Classification (NCBI taxonomy): domain Eukaryota; kingdom Metazoa; phylum Arthropoda; class Insecta; order Hymenoptera; family Diprionidae; genus Neodiprion; species Neodiprion lecontei. Next base: position 26,506,492 of record NC_060263.1, read on the forward strand.
GTCGGGTTTCCGACCATTCGAAACTTTGTTGCTTCGTAAAAGTTTAATTTCTTTACTTCAAGTTTCGCATCTTTTCAAATTTGGACCTTCACCCTCTCTCCCTCCCCCAAGTCTTGCAGAATGCATTTGTCCCTAAAATCACACCATTGTAATCAAAACTATCGTAATTAGATTGTGCTTGATTTGAAAAGAGGAATCGCGGTCTCGGAGCGTCTGTGAATGGAAAGGCGAGGGGAAAACAGGACAAAGACGTCGGAGCCGTCGGCACCAGTGCTTTTAAAAGCCGTATTGCATGGCCCGACGCATTTCTACATCGATCCGGTGGTGCGCTTCAACGAAAATGTGCTTTCTTATTCGACTCACCGCACATTGTCATTGAATAAGCGTCTATAATTTCTCCAGACATCTGCCCGAAGTCCTTCTCGCATCTTTAATTGAATTTCCTGTCGGATTAATATCGTGTGACAGTTTTGCAGAAGCAGAAAATCGATTTCTCTTTGTCGTCGCAGCGTTGGTGTGTAATAAAAAAACGTGAAGTACTTGTAAGCTTATAATTAGGTTGCGACATCATTGCCGTTCGACGCACATCGCTAGAAGGTTTTTTAATCATCTTGATTGAAGCTGTGGCTGGAATATCGCTTGAACCCGGCTGCAGGCGGTGCAGCGCATTCACCATATGTAACTATTTTTTGTGTTTACCTAATCCCGTTCAAGGAAGATGTTAGGTTAGAGTATAAATATGTCTGCACAAGACTTAAGCCGAGGTTCAATGCGCTCAGGGAACGGTAACAGAAGTTGAGAAGTTCCATAATAACTTCTCTATAATAATTACGAGGTTGAAGTTAGCAGCGTTATCGTTGCGAAACATTGGGGAAAAAATCATTTTCTTCTTACTTTTAATGTGACTTTTTAAGAAACGAAGATTTCAAAATAAAATATGCCTACGTTTTGCTGTATTACTGTTTAACAAATATCAACCAATTGCAAAATCACGGAATAACGGTTTTTTCCTCAGCATAAATCGTTACAATATCATTACTAACTTCAGTATGATGATAACATACGCGAAAGAGATGTAGTAAAGGTGACTTATTTCATACAAATAATTTTGGTCCGTCAAATTTTGGATCGGAATAAAATGAAAGTTCAAAATATTTTTGTAAATCAAGGATGAATGAGTCACAATAACGCGTTAACGCGAGAAAATTGAGAGAAAAATAGATGAACAAGCAGCAAGCTTCAGGGAATGAGTCCTAAAAAGAAAAATAATCCTATAAAATTACGCACTCCGCAATGAGAATCAGAGGACAAAGAACAACCTGTGCCTTGTTTAAGCTCGCTGAAAGCACTGCAACGATGCTACGTAAGGCATCGATTGTTGCCATGGGCCATGGGAAAAAGAGGGTTAGGTTTCAGGGTGTATTTGCAGGCCGGTCATTGTATCAGCGACGTTGGCAGAACTGCGACGACGATGGCGCGGGTTTATTCCATTTGGTCGGCGGAAATTTCCACCGTCGCCCCGAGATATCTGGAGGCAGTTCTCTTTAACCGCGGCCAGAATTATTCAACTGTTTCGCAACAGCTCTCACCTGGCTCTTGATACGCGGCAAAGATTTTGAAGGGTTTGCGGAGAGAAGTGTGAGAGACACGGGGGATTGGAATAATCCGATTCCGTCGCTGGTGAAATTAATTCTATAAATTTCTATGAAAGTTTCTACGAATTTTTAAGGACGTTTCTACGCAAAGGTACTCTAGGAACTTATTGTTAGATTTCGTAACTTTATGTGAGAAGGTATTAAAAGTATAAGAGTTTATAAGGAAATCGAGAGTCGAAGTCGAAATTTTCTAGTACAAAGACTTTCGGTGTTTGAACACAAATTTCAGCGATCAACAATCTGGAAGTAATTTCAGTTTGCACAAGTTGATGAAAAACAATTTGATCCTTCACCCTGATGTTAACAATAAGCGTCCAAGTTTGTCAGAGACGTTAATTAAGCGAACAATGTCTATACGTAATTATCTATAAAATTTTTCGCTCAAGGTTACGTTTTATCGATAAAGATGTTTCATTCAAGATTTAGAACGGACAAGCTTGCGGATAATGAAAAGACAGTACACGAGATGTGATTGTGGAATGAAGAAAATATTACGGGAAGTCAGGTTCAAATGTAAATAAAGATAAGAATTCTCAAGTGTGGACGCGTACATAGAAAATAGCGGAAAGTTCTTCTCGGCATTTACAGGTTTTTATGATTTACCACCAATCTAGAAATTGAAGTCTAGACGTCGCGCTGTTGAGTTTTTTCAATATCTTAAGGCGATCCAGCTGTACCTGCTCGTGTTTAACCAACTGAATACCCTGATGCAAGATACGATTTTAAAACTGTTGAAGTGAAATAGCGCTTGCTATTGGAATCGATCAAAATTTGAAGAAACCTGTTCGCCCTGTCGTTAAGGTAGTGAGATAAAAAAGCAAAATTGTGCAGATTCTATTCAATATTACGTATATATTGCAAGCGCCGTTCCACAATATCCAAATTGTTGAATGGTGAATGGAAATTCTTATTTACCTCACTATATTCAATATTAATCTAAAAACCTGCACAGTCATGGTAATTTCCTCAAGCATTGTATAGCTCTTGAGCTCCACTTCAAGCCGAAGCTTCGACTAAAAGCTGTCTTGCTTCACATATGGCACATGTTTTAAATAAACCACAGCTGATGGCGAGTACATGGAACCATAGCCTATTTAAAACCGTACCATACACTGGTAAAATTGTTTGTAAACATGCACTGCGGCGTCGGTTATACTAATTTTCTCTTAATTTCTATTCAACCAACCATCGAAACCATTAAAATAGTCTGATTTTCGAGGCTTTAATGGCGTGGAAAAGCTTATCCACAACGAATAGTACGCGCCAATGAGTAAACCGAGTTGGTCTCGCCACATCTTCTCAGTGGATATACCAACGCGTTTACAGTCTATTAAATTGTGAGCTCTTTCGATTCACCGAGCACGTGAATTGAGACGTGCCGCGTTTTTTACTCATCCTACAACTTACGTCCAGACACTTTGCGTGACAAATGACGCGTAAAAGACACTAAAGCTCGCCGAAGAAGACGCTAGATACCTGCATGACTTGGCATCGTTCGTCTGTGTCAACGGCATGATGTTTACTCATAACTACGACACTAGTTTGCTCAAACTGACAGTTCCCACCACGATACAGTTCGTCAGGTAGTTTTCCGCGTCGTAATTTGGAGTAAAGCAGAAAGGAACGAGACGCGACGAAATACTCACGGTATTCGAAGCTGGAGGATACCAAAAGTTACTCGAATATTGGTGAAAACAGATGTTACCAAACGTCGTTATCTACCGCCTTCTCGTATTTCACCATTCGTATGATTTAGAAGGATACGAGAACCACGATCGCGTCCTTTTTTCTCTCCGCTCTTGAAACAGATCTGTTCGTGTGCGGTAAAAAAAAAAACAAAAAATGTAGAATTTTTTACCCAAATACTGGGGATACTTGAACCTTGTCAGTTATGCATTATATCACGCATGCGTTGCAAGTGCATTCAACGAAACCTTCGTGCCTCTTCACAATAACATAACAACAATAAAGCGTTAGCTATAACTTTGACATAATGAAATTAAATTTACTTTGGACAAACACGACGTGACGTGAATATAAGAATGAACCATATACTGATGGTGGGGGACCGTTTAGTTATTTTTTTCTTCTACTCTACACAACTTATCCATTATAGGTCTACAAAGAAAACTTTCAACAACTTGATAACTTCAGGTTATCCATATTATATGTTATATTATATATTATATTATATATTGCATTGTCATTCCCGAATTTGACGCGTCATACGGAGGAAATATTATACTGCATGCGATCCTTCCGCATAAAACGGATATTCGTTCTTATCGCTTCTTCACTGATAAAAATACACAATTTTTCGAGTAGGGTAGTAATGAGGTTTCTGTTGTCAACATTTTTCAGTTGCTCACCATGTTTCAACGTGCTTTATATTTAAAAATCTATCTATAGAGTAATTTGCTTTAGAAAGCTTTTCACGCGTGTCCAACGAAACGATCACAGTCTGCTTGACCAGCCGTGACACGAAGAGGGGTGAAAAGGGTATAATTGGATACTTGATAAAAGGTCACGGTCAAGTTTTGTGCTGACCATCACGGTCCGTATATGCATATACCTACCGGTATATACGATACATCTCGGTGTAATATGAAATGTGCAAAAGCGAGTAATTCGTGTAATAAGCGAACAGACGGGTATGTATACATTATACATGCAAACGAGTCGCATCACATGCAACGTGCTTGAGCTCTGTTATAGTGGTGTAATTGAATAAAATTGATTATACTCTTTGATTCGGTTTAACAAAACCAATTTATCTTTAGACACACTCAACGAATTTTCATCGTTATGCAAAATAAGTCAAAATTTGTGCAGCAATATCACTTTTTACATTCGATATTTTCATAATAACATGAAGTTTTTTTTCTCAACGGGAATGGTAAAACGTAATTGAATTATAAAAAAACAAAACCTATAATCATCCCACACAAAATTCTTTTCTTTCTTTAAATCACGACTTTGTCTGCGAAAATATTAGGCGCGGTCAAAGAAATTTTCCGTGTCCCTTGAATAAGTTTACCGTTTATCCAAGCTTATATTTAATCAAATGTAATGAAAAGATGATTGAAAAAATTCAACCTTGGAGACGATGAACGCTTTCGGGTAAGAATGTATATATATGTATATATATATAATGACTTCCAAATATTATTTTACCACGATTAATCTTCAAGATAATGTTGATAATTAATTGCACGGAAAATCGCAGCGCAATGGAATATTATTTCGCAGAACGTTTCTTTTTTTTTTTTTTTTTGTAGATCAGCTGTTATTCTATCATATCATGCAAGAATTACAACGATAATTATCGATGTTGCAGATAATTCGTTTAAGTATTACATATTTTATACCGAGAGTGAAACACTACAGGTCATTAATAAAGAGTAACGTTGTTATTGGTTGTAGATAGTAATCGTCGAATGTATAACGACCTCCGTTTCGCAATCGACTTGCGATCTCTCAGGTTTGTTGAATATATTATACATGTACTATTATAAAGAAGGTGCAAAATTATGCGTAGTCTTGTGAAATGCCCAAAAGTGAAAACACGCGAGAAGACAAGTCGTAACGTCTAATGATAAGCAATTTTTAGTTCCATGTTCTTACTAAGCACGGTCCTTGTCATGTCCCACGTGGGCGATTGCGCAATCTCTGCTACAGGACCTGCAGTTGCCTCTGGCTACTAGGAAAAGCAGCCTTATACTTCTCAATGGTGCTGCAGGATTAAGGTCGAGGCCACATGTCATCCCGGTTCCGTCTCTTCCGTTATACAGAGTAAATGTCCTTATTTGTAACGTTAATTTTTGCATAAAAAATGGCAGGTGCCATTTATTTAGGGAAATAAACACAGGGTAATAATTCAAACTGACAATTTATACTCAAGCTGTACGATTTTAAAAATGTCGTTCGAGAATGTTGATAATTCTATAAATTGTAATACGGTATAATATAAGGTGTACAGCAGCACACTGAGAAAAATATTTGTTGTACGGTCTATAATTGTGATTCTTTGATTCAACAATGAATTAAATCACCCGCCAATTTTCACTTTTATTTGACCTAAACAAATTGCTCGTTACTTATACGAAGTGGTTTGAAATTACATCATAAATACCACTGCATGAAATAATTTTGTGCAAACAAAAATCACTGATCGATCGAAAGAAATGCGATACGTTTTCGCATTGAATAAATCTTTTTATTTATTTTTATCTACTTGCAGTAGAATCAAAAAATCAAGGTAAATGAATCTTTTCCTCAGTGCACAAATTACGCTGTCAAATTAATCAAACGTCACGATACAAAAAGCCACAAGTCATCGCAAAGAAAAGTCATATCAATTCATCTGAGAACAACGGAAAAATCATGAAACGGAAGATAAAATAAGAAACATAACAAAAAGAGCAAAAAATTTACACACAAAAAAAAAAAATCAAAGAGTTTAACCGCAATAATTTGTATCGTACACACGTAGCGTGAGATTAGAAACGGTTGAGAAAAAACCAATTGGATCAAAAAAGATGAGTCGAAAATGTAATTAATTAACATCGTCGTCGCGGCAGCCATGAAATGAGCGATGATCAATTGCACGGATTTCACCGCACCCCGACATTTTATTTGCATATACTATACATAATATGTTGTATTATATGTAGGGTAAACGATGAGCAAGTAAACGACGCCCCGGGATCAGCAACGGTGCGGCGATGGTGTAAATTATCAGATCGAAATGAATTTTTTTTTTTGCTAGTTTGCCTCTCTCTCTCTCTCTCTCTCTCTCTCTCTCGTGGCTCTTACTTTCATTTATTCTTATTGTCAGTCATCTCCCATCCAACCATCAGCCAAAGAGAGACACACACGCGAGTCAGAGGCCTCAGGGGTTGCTCCTCGAGTCGATACGTCGGCCACGGAGAGCCGCCCGCGTTGCCTCCGGCCGACCACTACCAGCTATTGCTACTAGGACGTCGCCTCCTCCACCTGCCGCATGGCGGCGCTGGCGTCCTGCGCAAGCTTTGAAGGAAAACAAAGGAAAAGCGGTGTATAAGTATTACCGCGGCATACTTCGCTGCATCACCTTTGTGCAGACCTCCGATTATTGGGAATGAGGCTGATGTTAGTAACGTACGTTACTATAACGGAACATCGGCGGCAAAAAATTATTGCTGCGGGGTTTTAGAATGACTTTTCGAAAAGATGGCTTTTCAAAATTACAGTATGTTTTGTTTGTCATGGGTTTACTAAATTTCGGATAATCCCAGAGGGGCTAAGTAAAGATTGTTCTTAAGCATCCATTTTTACAGTTACTTTGTCAAAGAATAACACCAAACGCTTACCATCATCTGAATTTTGATATTATGAAACAGCTCATTTCATTCGCAAATCAGCTCTTCATAAACCATTTTATTCGTGTGATAATTTTATCGGTTCAATAATAAGGCATACTTCAAGTCATCGTTTATAATTTGTAACAACGTAATGCAACGCCTCTTTAAAATTGGTTTTTCCAATTTCACCAGCTGACTGTGAGTAGCTGACAAAAATCAGTGTTCATGTGCAATGTTTTATGACGATGGGGGTTGAGAATAGTGCTTCACGTTTTCACCAGTGCGGTATTTTAGCCCGTTTAAAATTATTCATTCATTTTTAATGCAGGCAACCAGCCGACGACCACGTGCCTAAACAATAAAGATTATACTTATAGCGGTTAAATTTTATCATGTAGCGGTACAAAAGCAGGATGAATTTATTGTTAGCTCGATTATTTACTGCTTAGTTGGAAGAAATTGATAAACGTAATCTGCTTTGTATACATCCGTTTCACCAAATTCCTGAGGCTATCGAGTGAAATACATGTGAAGGCATGTTATAAATTTTGTAGAGATAAACTTTCCTCGAAAAATAGTCTGCGAGATTTCATAAGTTTACAAGCCTGTTAGAACACACGTGTCGGATTGGGAGAAGAGCTGCATTCAACGGAAAATTTTCGCCATGCCTATTGAATGATAATTTTATGCGCATTACCGGTTTCTAATTGAGTCACATGAGACTATACGAACAGCGATTTATACGAAGACAGTTACACAAGAACGTACAATAAAAACATCAGGATTAGTCATATAATGGGAAATAGATGGGATTTTTTCGAATTCTGCATAAAGCATGGAATATCAGATGACGCACAAGGATTTGATACGGAAAAAAAATAAATAACAGAAGAGGAAAACAGATATATGATAGCGAAGATAATTCGCTAATTTGCATGCGTAAGAAGTTTCAAAAGCTGAAGTTTGGGTGGATGGGTAAACAGATTAAATTTCGGCTTACTTTCTTATATCGTCATATCCGGTTGTTCACTCATATGCATATGCAAAGCTATCAGAAACCCGACTCGATTAATTTTACGACGCAACTGTATACACGCGAATAGATTTCTAAACATTTTTTATTGTTGCAGAAATACAGATGTTGCTAAAAAATCATGTACAAAAATATCACTATAATAAACTAAAATGCAGTTCCCTATACTTGACAGAATAGATATAACAATGTAAAAATTAATCGATATCCAACTACTCCAAAAGAAGAACACGTTTAATTATAATTATCAATGTCATATGCGATAAATCAAAATTTTTTTTCTCGCCGCACGAAACAGAGTTCTTGTAGTCAATGGTTCATTTTTTTTTTTTTTTGTTTTTATTTGTCAAGACATGTAGTTTCATACGTACTCACAGATTATTCAGCCTGTTTTTCTGAATTTTATTCATTTCTTTTCTAGCAATTCAGCAAAATAGTTGCAAGATCAGGATTCGTAATTGTTATTACGTGTCAAGTCTTTCTGACCTTTTCCCAATTTCAGTCGTATAATTCTGCTCAAGTTCCGTTGTTTATTTGCATAATAATATTTTAGTACTCAGACTTTTCGACTAGACGACTAAACTATACAATTCGACGAATGTTTCAATCTCAGACAATTCATAGGTAAGAAAAAAATGCTGGTAAATATTCCCGAGTAATTTAAAAGAAATTTAAAATCAATAATAAAAATTCAAAAAATCTACAGCTCGCTCAGGGTCGGATGCCTAGTGTAACTGGTTTTTCTGCTCATGCGTTCGCTTACTCGTTGTCAGTGTTTTACCACATGACATTTGTAGGGGAGACTGGGGCACGATGGACTCCCCAAAAAATTCTGGTATTTGCTTCACAGTATACGGAATGAACACTGTCTTTGTGCATGTGACGCAAACCGAATCTGCCCGTAAGATTTTTCCTATAGAATGTTACAAATCACGTTTGCACATGCATGTAAGTATAACGTATTGTGATTTTGTGACAATAAATTTCGGCAAAAAATACCACAGAACAATCAGCTAAGTGCTAACAGATTTGAAACACGAAACACAGCAATTTTAGCTCTAATTGAACGACGTTATTATCATCTATTCCTATTTATTATATACCAACTACTCACCAATTGCAATTTTTGATCCTGGTCGTTCGGTTTTTTTTTCGGATTCGAAATGTTATCGGAAGCATGCATATTGGTTTGATAGTACAAAACATCACGTTTTTAATAATCAAACTTGTAAACTTGAAAATTAGTCCAGAAAGTCAAAAGACACCACGTCAAGGACCTGGACAGCCAGGACTACGGAGCGCTTGTCCTGGAAGTCGAGTTGCACCAGGAAGCGTACCCGAGCGCAGGATCCAGGAGGTAGAGAATCCGATACTCGAAATCTGCGGAGCGCGATTTTCATCCGTCCGCTCTACTGCGCGGTTGTTTCCAGACTGAGGAATTCGGCTAGCTGATTTTGGTCGTTGCGATTACTATAGATCGATGACGTCAAGAGAAAAAAAATTTTTGGTGACGTCACTTTATGAACATCCGAACACGCGACATCCAAACTTTGATTTCGAACTTTAATACTATGTATGATGTATGATTACGAAGCTTTGAGAATGTAGTTTATGCACCTTTGTAGAGACGAAGCTTTTTCGACTGCAACAGAATGACTCAGGTGTTCGTGAAATTTCAGGAATAATTAATTTCCAAACTAATTCCTATGTCCGATATCATTGAAGCTATTCAATAAAGAGTATTTACTTGTTCTTTGCGACTTTAACCTTTTTCCCACCAAACCGTAAAACCTCCTGAATTCTGTTGATGGGGTCTTTAGCACATGACACAGAATCAATCGATAGTCTTATCTGTCGCTTTAGCCGTATCAGCAGCTTATCCGGATACGGGTATATAGCATAAGTACATATACCTATATCTTTGAGGGCAGATTCGATGAGCAACCGCGTATAATGCCAAGCATAAAGGACGAAGAAAACACGTCCCGTTCAAGCCGATATCTCCAATTTTTCAAGCAGCTCTGTAAAATGATTTTCACGCGCAATATTTCTGCGACGTATTATACATGCATTGGCATGTACGTACATACACGTAATGTTGTACATACTACTTATGTATGATACAGGTACGTGTGCAGTCTAATTGTGGCACGATACGAAGGGCATTAGTTCATGGAAAGTTACTGCCGCATCAGATCACGCTTGAAAATTGCATACTAATGAAAGCGTGCATAATCCGCGTGAAACAGCAATTATTTTTTCCCTGTCATTCTTGCTAGCATGCTAGCTAGCTGCAACGTAGCTTCGACGTATAACCAGGCAATTTTCGGTCTCCGAGGCAACGCGTTAATCCAAATTATGGATTATGCATCTCGTAGATACGCTGGTCGACTATTAAATATCGATTAACTCGATCGTCGATGCTTGGATTATAAATAAGCTCCTGGCGCTTGTACCGGTTCCATTTTTTATATTTATTTCTTGCTTTACAAGAAAAAATTTACCGTTTATAAACGATAACAGTCGGGTTATGGATTTGCGAAAATATTTCATAAATTTGTATGCGAAAATTTAACGCTTTTTTTAACAGTATTTCCTGGTAAGTGCAATTATAATTCCATTGGTCATTGCCGGGAATTATAAGAACGCCGAGAGCGAAATAATAGGAAAAGCGTACGAATTTGCACGTGTTCGTTAAACAATTAATCTGTTATCTAGACATGGGCGAAACAATTAACCGCTGTGAAATTGAACACTTCGTTCCGATAAGAATCATTGTCCAAGACATTAAAAGCACTTGAATTTATTAATCAATGTCACGAATCAGTAGATCAGAGACAAGATCCTACATATTCAATAATTACACCAGATTATCGGATTACGTAGCCAATTATGATTGTCATACTTTTTACTTTGACTTAACAATTAATACATACCGCGTTTGTACAATGGAAATGAACGTAAATACCGGAGTATTTGTCAAATGTTCCGAATATAATTGTACAACAACGTATCAGAGGTATGCTTTTGCAATTGTATACAAATTCATAGTGCAATTACAATTCACTTATCCGTAACAAGGACCGATTCGTCCCTGTACCAAATGTAACGCAAAAAAAAAAAACGCTCCCACGTATAAAATTTCGGTATTTGAATAAACAAAATTACAAGTATGTGTAATCAAAATATGGCACGTCGTCGAATCTCCGCACTCGAGCTATTATTTCCCGCTCTATGATAATAAAAGTGCAGTTGGCACCTTGCAACGAGTCAAGTGTGCAATGCTTGGAATTGAGGTCGAAACTCCTCGTAGAAAAGCACACGACCTCTTCCGGGGCACGCACACACTTTTAAATTGCTTGAACTGTACGGACGTATAAAGCAAAGGTGTACAGATTATTATATACACACATGCAGGAATTCCCGGCGTCCAGGGGATCCGTTCGTATAATAGACCGTAACCTAGTTTTGCATTATTAGAAAAATTCTTGGAAGCTAGGTCTACCTAAAACCGCGCAAGCATTTTTCCAGCATTCTTATAAACCTATCTCACGTGTTGCGACTGCCTCTCGGTAAAATCTTTGCGATATTTTGAATTCGTAAATACTTTGGTCAGATTGTTGCAGACTTTACAGCTTCTGTTTTTTTTTTTTTTTTTTTTCCCCCTAGAAGAAATATTCCGAGCAAATTTTGTTCGTTTGCTAAAACATGAAGAAAAGAGTGAAAAACAAAACAAAAAAAACAGACGCACGATTTGATTAAACGACTTATTTGTTGTTATTTCACCGACAGAATGAACAGGTGTTCAACAGTTAACAAAATGCAAGAACTGATCAGAATTTATCAGGTGTACTTTCCATTCATCCGACGCTTTTCTACATTCTAAAAATACATGTAAAATGTAAAGAGTTTATATTATATACGTATAACATAGGGTTCGGAGCAGTATAATTGGGCACTTTGTTACGACCGAGCAGCTGCGTAGGGATATTTATACTGAATTGCAGTGGTAAAAACGACGTTTAAATCAGTTTACGCCCCGTTGCCTTGAAAGAAATTAGTCAGATTGCACAAACAATCGGTATATTGCTTATCTGCTGGCGTCTCGCGGTGAGTTTCAGAGAAAACTCGACAGAGTTCTTTGTTGTAAAAATATCTACGTGCAGACAGCAAAGTGATGAAAACTTCTTTCGCTCAGGAAAATAGTAAAAAGAGGCATCGAATAAAAGCACGTAGATACAGGTATGCATATTGCATATACGTTGTAACGCTGATTATTTTCATGTAAGTACGTATAAACAAATGACTAACCTTTGCCATTCGCGCGAATCGCAGTCCCGTTTGCCTTCGGACGAAGATTCTCATCGGTCGGAGATTTCACGGGAATCAGCTGATAGTCTCCTTTCTTTGGAACATCCTTGTCGCCGATTTTAATGCCGATACCGCTGGTCGGTGCAGTTTCCTTTTTACCCCCCTTCATCTTCGCAACAATACTGCGGCGGCAATGACGAGGTCCGTTTTCTTTGTGTTCCTCGATATTTTCACACACAATGTACAACGGACGGGTTGTTATCACAATGCACGTGTAGTTGAACACGCGCTCGTCGCGCAAACACTCGAGCGTTAATATTGAATAACTGTTATTAATTTTGTCGTTTTTGTTGCTTATGCTGTCGTTGTTATTACTTTATTTAATATTATTATTACCGTAGCCCGTAAACACGTCACGCGACGCTGCTGATCTACAAGCTAGTCCGGTTATTACATGCACACTCGTTACACAAAACTAGTTTCATACCTACAAAGCGATGCGCGTATAACTTACGCATGTATATACATATAAATAAATTGAATTTAAGCGCGGGGTCAACGTTCATGAAATGCCGTGTCGAGGGCAGTGCCCTCCTCTGCAGTCTCACCGTCGGGGGGGTTCATAGGGTGCTCCTCTTTCCGCACAGAGATGACAACTTTCGCGGTCCACCGCTGCTCGCACCTGCGACAGCTTGAATTGCACATAGACCCCGTTATTTTAATCCAATTTATTATTACTCAGCTAATTGATATTTTTCTTGGAAAATTTACGTCAACGATTGTTAGACGAGAAAGAAAATTAAACGGCAATCGTTCGCGGCACAATCGTTCCCAGATTCAAATAATCGCAATCGAAAAACAATTATTACACCCTGTATACACCGCAAGGGTGTTGACAACCCGTCCAAGAACCCGACCTGTCCGAGACGAGTACAACGTACGAGTTCAGCGTACGAGAGCACGTGCGACAGTGTTCAGCTCCGCTCGATGCGAGCCCTGATCAGCTGTTCAGCCTTCCCCCACCCTCTCTATACCCCTCCAACCCCCCCCCCCCCCCCCCCATTTCCGTTGGATCAGGCCCCCGTGAAGCCGACACACGCAGCGTATTAGCGACTCGCTGTGCGACGACGCCGCGAGTAATCAGCGCGACGCACGTTGCGCAAAGATCGACGTCGTTTGTTCGATCACTCTTTGTTCGACGCAACGACGTCATCGGGTAAAAATTCGAATCATATTCGATAATGAAGATGATTGGGATGATAGGTACGAGCTCCTCTGTCAAGCGGACAACTGGATTCGAGTGTGATGTCTGGAGTTGTTGTATTCAATTGTCGTTTTTCTGTGTTCCTTGGAATGATTTGGAGCGTTGAAAGGATTTATTAACGTTTATTGTTATTTCTTAACGTTAATTTGTTATTTTACTGTTACGAGTCGAAATTTATTTTTATGGATTCTTCTGAACGATCCGAGTCATTGGAAAAGAGAGAGAGAGACTTTTGTGGAATGTAGAAGACACTTTTGACAGGGTCTCAAAATCTTTGTACAATGCTTTTTTGGGTTTTTTGTGATTTTTTCAGATCTTCGTAAGTAGCCCGAAAATTCGATGTGCAAAACACAAACTGACGCGAATAAGATCCTTTGTAAAATATTCATTATTACAGTGTAATATTGAATTTGTCAATGGTTACGGGCATATGTACAGTATAAAATTTCCATCGCTTTATTCGCTGAAATGTATTTACTTACAGTAAACGATTACGTTCACGCGCTGCAGATATAGAATGAATTGCGTTGTGCGTTTTACCGTATAACTTTCTGAGAAATATTTGTGCTGCCGAGGAAAAATCTAATTGCAAACCGTAAACAAGATCTGTTAGTTGATAGCTTGAGGCTTAAGCTTTTGTCATCACGTCTGTTTCGCCAGCAGCGACGACGTTCAGCACCCGCTAATCATGCGCGTGGAAGTTTTTGAAACGATGTTTTTACTCGGTTTCAAGCATGGATGGATTCATAGCAGGTACAAGAATTTTCCGGGATTTTCTTCATGCCGAAAATCAATCACCTGCTCGACTAGTAAACGGAGTTAAATGCTGACCAGGCGAATCAAGGAAAAAGCCAGAGGTCATCCATACGTCTCAGTCATTCGTCAATCTGCGGAGAGTTACAATCGAAATAAAGAATTTCATCAAACGGTCAACTATTAAGTGAGATTTAAAGAAAAGCATCACGTTCCTCTCTCAATGAGCTTGAAAAATATTATACAACTACATGTGACAAAAACCTGGGACAGCTTAAGTCGGTTATGCGAAGCCAGAAAACCTGCAGTGAACACGATTTGCGGAAGTGATAACCACTGGTACATGCTAGTCAACAACACGTGTATATTTGATGATTACAGACAAGGCAATGGTAAAAGGAAGAATCTCACATCAATGTAGATAACCACATAGCTACCAACCGCAATCTGCTTCCTTTTCCATCCGCAGCTGACGAACACATGGAACGATGAACAATGGATCGTGGAATATTTATACGTGCAGTTTGTTCCCTACTGATCGACCATGTGAACTTTTAGGATCATTCAATAACTGTACCATTACTTGTTATTACGTGTGTCGGTAGATCGTATAATGAAGCTCGCAAACTACTTGCACGATTGTAATGTGCAAAGTAGAAAGATTACGAAAGTCTCAATGAAAAGAACCTTGTAATCTTTACGGCGTCACTGTTGGGAACGCTCATCCTCTGAATGATTGTTCGCAACTGTAGGTCCTTGTGACAGGATCGATGACGGGCGAATTGATAAGCTCTGCTGTTACTTCTTCCTGATCGTAGGCCCAAATGTATTCAGTGTAAACAATTTTATCAATCGTCGTACTGTACCTTGACTACTATATCAATCCGTACTATCGCTGTATGAAATAAATACTTCATCAATACAAATGTTAATTCAGTCTTTACTAGTACCAACTAGAATACATATGAATAAACCATCAGAACTAAACACGTGATGTCAACAGAGAGCGACATTTAACTCTGATTTATCAAACAAAATTGAGTTTGATAGAGTTATGGATATATAACACGTTCTGAACAGGACATATTGAATACAAGCTCAGAAATTAATATGGGGCAAGATCGGAACGATAATTAGTCTATGATTTGGCCGGAGAAACGAATGACCGGACTCCAAACACAACTTGATTTCGGACAGTCAATGTTTCCATGTGCAATGACCATCGGCAGTTGCAGCCAGGCTGATGTTATCATTTAAATTAGCTCACTTTTATTTGCATCGAATCGCGTAAGAACTGTGCTGATTACACCGTTGTAATAAACAAGCTTTTACCACATTTGCAATATTGTATAACGGAGCCTAGATTTGTGTCTTGTGTGCAGTTGGACAATTTTTGAATATGTAATTAATGTCAATATCGATCCAGGTTATCACCGGTTCATACAGCTTTTCAGAGAGTACCATATTCAACTGGAAAACAAATATAATTATGACTGGGTTAATGTTGCCTTCGCATATATGGATCCAAAATACCTGAAACTATTTCGTAAGCTAACGTTCCCTTAATAAACATGATTTCAATGTATTGTGCTTGCTCGTTGTAAAATTGTGGTCTTTCAACGTTACATACGACAAT
Source organism: Neodiprion lecontei (assembly GCF_021901455.1). Classification (NCBI taxonomy): domain Eukaryota; kingdom Metazoa; phylum Arthropoda; class Insecta; order Hymenoptera; family Diprionidae; genus Neodiprion; species Neodiprion lecontei. The sequence goes on from NC_060263.1 coordinate 26,522,486, forward strand.
GCATGACAAGAAATGAACGTAATTTCTCGAGCATAAAGCGCGATGCCTGCGGGTATGAGAAGAGGTTTCAGACGCTTTATGAGAGGCAATGTAATGATACTGCGTCCGTTCTTTAATCACTCGAAGCGCTTTTGCGCCCGAGCATCACGCACTACGTTTTCAATGACCCTCGTAATTGATAGAAAGGCAAAACAAGTTAGAGCGATGTTACCAAACAAAATTAGTATTAAGTTGCGTAAGCGTTTGGAGCACGAGCAATTTACTAATTGTAATTACTATTGCACGCTGAAAATGGTAAAGATACGAGTACATCGATTGACATACGGAATTGGATGTATGCGACTGCTTAAATTCGTCGAAAAAACTTGGGGTAGCCAAGTTGAGGTATAGAATAAATTTGTTGTAAGTTGACTGATATATTTTGAGTCTTACAATTGCAACAGCGCAAGTATTTTCCATATCTGGGAGATTGAAGGGGAAAAAAGTCTCGATTTCAAAGGAACGAACCTTTCAAGGAACGTGACTTTCCAGACATGCTACTTCAGCACGTATAACGCGCAGACACGTGACGGCTGCTGAACCTTATAGTATTGTTAAACAACGTTATTCACCATCAGATGACAAATTCAGTGTACCACCAAAAACGATTTTTAGACTATATCTGTCGAGACATCACGACATACCATGCAAAACGACAGTAAAAAATGATTACAGGTGCCGTGACAACGGAAGCTTGGCGCCTATAAACACTGACAGTAAATTGCTTTTTTCTAATTTCGCTTTGTCAAGAAACGCACGTAAATAAAACGCTGGATCGATCTTCTTGCTTGTTTGTGTTCCTCATAACGCGGATCTCGCTATTTGATTACGAACTTATTTTACAGCCTTCCTACTTTTCCATCCTCCAGCTAGAGAAAAGAGAACTTTGCTGACGAACAAGCAATGCGACTTACCGACAATTATAACCAATGATGATGGATGACGAGCATTTCCTCACCTACCTATATTATACTTTCCTGACACGATGAGTCCTCGATCCGGTTCCATTCGACTATTTAGCACGTTATCGACAGTTCATCTGCAGTCTTACGAGACCGTTATGACATCGAAAATTGTCTCACATAATAGTTTAAATGGCTCACGTGTAGCCTTCAGGGATGTATGCAGCCACGAAAATTGAGTCTGAATTCTAAAAAGTGTGGAGAGAATTTGAGGGCATCTAGAAAAGTTGACGTAATATTTTAGAGTTCTCCATCGCATATAGATACAAGTGATCGCCTACTAATAGTAAATTGAACACGAATGAAAAAGCCTCGTAATATATTTTGGCAGGGTAAATACGGCGGTCACTATTTCCTGGGAAAATTGCAACGGGTGTGTTCCACGCTCGTCGAGTCGGAATTCAAACTATTATCGTGAGCACTCATCCTGCGCGTGTTATTCTGGTTCAAAAGTGTTGACGGCATGCCGTGCGCTCGTGTTTAACGGGCGTAACACGAACATATCGCTTTTCTGTTGGAGAAACGGTGCGCAGCCAGATAGGATAGCCGGTTTTGAAAGCCCGAGCTAATCTTGTGTAATCAAGAGAATAAGCTGGAGGGAAACACGTGTTTCACATTTTGGTCCACGTGCTCAGAGGACCGAGATTCTTGTGTTACTTCGTGATACAGGTGGACACGTGGAATTGATCGAGCCTTGAGTCAAGTCGACGAAAATATAGACTGAGAAAAATTGTTAAACGTCGGGCAAACGCTGCACGTGTTTACGAATTAAGAAGTCTTCGCCTTACCTTATCTTGGCCAATCTTAAGCTTCATCAGCGATTTGAAAGTAGTCGATGATTGTGTCAGATTAAGTACATATCGCGTGTCCAGTCTGGTAGAAGAAGCTTGGACATAAAAGATTTACAATTAATTCTATCTTGGAACATAGAACCAGGTTGCAGTGCTGAACTGAAAAGTGGAATTTCAAGCTTGTGACGAGTATTTGCCGGAAGTTGTATCTGAAGTCATACGATAATGTAACCATAGTCACAAGATACATGCGGATTTTGCATTTTGCTTAGTTTAGTTAGATAAACGTTTCGTTATCTTGTGGGTTGCTGTTCAAAAGCTTTTGTTCCACTCTATCATCGTCGTTTCAACCGTGATGGAATATTCACTGGCACGTTATCGCCATGGGCGTTTAAAGCTTTGTTATATAACTGCGGCAAATGGAACTGTTTTACGTCGGTTCTAAATTACCGTAATGCGATTCCCGACTGCCACGTGACGTTTACCCAAAACATTCTCAACTAAAATTGACAACGGAAATGAAATGAAATACGGTTTCGTAGCCCAGAACTACACGAAAAAAAAATTTGGACCATTTTAACTTCCACGTTGAAACTCAGTATACGCTTAAAGAAACCGGATAAAGCCACGGAATATAATGTTTGCAGCTGAAGCCTCGTTACGTCTTTATTACTTTGATGGTTCTGATATTCGATGATAATAATCTGACTTTGATTACATAATGATGACGTTATAATAATATTTTTATATACGTCGACTCCAATTTCATTCCTATTTTTACGCGTTCAAATGTTAAATCCATCAGGCTTCAACAGCTGCGTTTAATAAACGGTAGCCCCATTATTCATCATCCACAACGTACACCGATCTTATTAGGAATTTAAATTACCGTACTCATCGAGTAATTACCTCATTTAATAACGCATGAAAGTTAATTTAGTTTACTCATTTAATTAGTGAAGCGCGCCGCTGAAGTTTCATTTTGCCTTGGGCAAGCTCACATCAGTTATTATTCGACATAATTCATTCATGCCGAGTTGAAGACTAATTTGTGATTTTATGCCATGAATATTAAGCCCAATTTGACATACAGTCTGTTTATTTTAAATTTCGATTCTCGGATTTATTCCATCACCGATAACAAATCGAAAAATCAATCGAAATTATGATAGTCCATAGTAAAAGCCGAAAAAAGCTTTGTCTTGCGAATATCTAAAGGTTCAGGTCAATTCTCGCGTTATCTGATGTGAAAATAAACATTAGAATCGAAACCGATACGACATCGATGAAATTAACAGTTACTGTGACTAAATTGTTAAATAATCCTGACTTAGGATTTGCGTATTTATAAAACGTAAATAATTTTGACTGCCACAATTGGGTTGAAAATTAATTTCTTAATTTTCGCCGTATAATATTTCACACATACGAAACACATTGTGGCACTTACTCGTCTTAATATATATTTTCGGTAGTTTGGTTTAATTTAGATGCCGCTGAGTCATCCTCTGAATCGATATTCAATCGCGATTCATTGAATATTTACATCTTATATGTCTAGCTGACTGGCCAATTCATCCGACGTTGAATTCATCCTGCACTTTCTTCCTCGGATGCGGAGACGTGCAATTATAAGCTCTACCTTTAAATGGCTGACAAGGGGTTGTGACAACGGTTCTCTGGTCACTAGAGCTCGGAAACGCCCTTCGACCCAGTGGAACCTCATTCCCAGTGGGTCTAGGCTCACCATTTTCACGATCTTCGGTAACAAACCACGAGGGACGTTTGATGGGTAACATTTTACGACTTGGATTGGCGGCATTGCAGGGTCCGGATTGTCGCTGAATGCACCACTTCAAGTAGCACTCGCTATCCGTCGAACTTCTGATTACAGGACCATTGACTCCCTCCGGAAGCGGAATCCGCTTGTTGGGACCAATCGACTCGTGCGGTGTTTCGTCAACCAACTGGCTGCGGTCAGCTTCTATGCTAGCATTGAAACCTAGACTACCTTCTCGCTTTCTCTCATGAAATCCGTCCGCTTCCTTCAGGGAGTAGATAGTGTAGCTTGGAGTCGAATTCCAAGCCTCTCGCGTGTCTTTAACTGCCGGAGGATATCTCGTGACATCAAAACCGGGAGGACAAGGTACCCCAGACATGTCGTCGGCTGTATTTCTTCTGCGTATCACCTGTTCCCGATTGTCCGAGGACCCGCCATCCGTTGGAGTGTTTCTCGGGGCCTGAGCTGTTCTGAATTTTTCATACGGTGAAGCTGATTTTCGCCCGCAACTGTTCGGACTGCAGCTCCTTGATGAATTCGTCGAAAATTTCCTGGCGGATACGAGCGTGGTTACGATCCTATCGTCGGAAATATTTTCAGAATACCGGTTGCCGGTTGCTGAAATTGTCCCTTTAGCACTGCTGGCATTTGCAGTTGATCTCGTGGTGTCATCTTCAGACTGGGTATAACGAGCTTCCTCGATGCAATTCAAATCCAAACCTCCCATTCTCTCTTTCTGAACCTCTCCTTCCTCCATCTTTGATCGCGAGGAAAGTGTATGACTCAGGCTCGAGTTCTCAGCTTCTCGAGTATCGCTGACGAATTGAGGGTACTTTATGGTACAAGAACCAGGAATACACCGTATCTCAGATATACCGACGACGGAACTGCTTCCGGGTGTCGCTTGTCCCTGAATCTTGGACGACCCACCGTCCTTTAAATTGTTCGTCGGGGTCTGAGCCATTCTGGATTTTTCATACGGTGCAGTTGACTTCTTTACGTGACTCTTCGGGCTGTGGTTCGTGGAAGAATTTGTTGAAATCTTCCTAGGAGAGACGATCGTGGTTACATTTGGTTCGTTGGCAGAGTTCTTGAGTCGGCGATTCTTCCTCGATAAGTCTGACGTTCTTGTTGAGTTATCAGTGACGCCAGTTGAGCGCAGGGTGTCGTTAGCAACCGACCGAGTTTTCCGTTGAGGCGGATTCGGTGATTTGCGGTTGTAGGGCACCGCTTGGCTAACCCTGAAAGCCTGAGAGCTATCGGCAGTAGATGAGTTGGGCTTCTTCTTTGCGTCCTTCTTCCTCGATTTCGTCCGTTTTCCAGACGACTCGGGTGGCTTCTTATCGGCTTTCGTTGGGTGCGAGGCTCGTGGTGTTTTTTCGTCTTTATAAGACGACAAGAGACTCGTCGGCGGATCAATAGACGCTGCGCTGGGCAACGGCTGGGAGTCATTGATTGCTGCAGACTCTTCAAGGTCAAGCAGCGGTAGCTGGTTCGCAATGATTTTTGGCCTGGGGCTGTCGGTCGTTGGCGTGGGAGTTTGGTAAGTGCTCGGTCGTCGCTGACCCGTCAAATCAGGCCCCCGACTAGAGAGCTTAGGCCGTTCTTCCCTCTTCGATGTCCCTTTCCTTTCCCTCAGACACTGCAGCACCGTGTCGTGGTTTATCCGACTAATGAAGGTGCACGAGGTGACCATCGTGACCTCGGGAGCACTCACCCCCTTTATCGGATCACCCTGCTCGTTGTGTCTCGAGGCCTCGGAGACGTCGGCGTTTTCGCCACTGTCAGAGCTATACCAGGGCGCTCCAAACGGCGCATGGTACCGGCAGACTTCGGCGGAGTTCCCGTAACTTTCCAGTTTCTCGTTGATTCTTTCAGCTTCGCATAGTCGGTTCTGTCTCTGCAATTTTGACGGGCAGTATGGTTGTCCCTTCGTTGTGACAACCTTGCACTCTGGTAACCGAAGGTCTCGGACCTGACCATAGCCATTCGGCAGTTCCCGTCGCGCCGTGCACGGTCTGCACGAATTTCCCGGGTTTTCAGGGTGGCATTTTATCGCCATTCCCGGTTCGGCCTGAACTCGTCCCCAGCAGGCGTGCCGCATTCCTCTGGGATGCCTAGGGCTAACCCAAGCCTGTTCTTCTTGCTTCGCCTCTTTACCGCGATGCGTTTCTCTGCGTTGATCACGTCTCGCGTGACATTGTTCGCACTGGCATTTTACCTTTTTCTTCCTCGGTACCGCCTCTTCTTGGACATTTCTGATCTTCAGATAAGAGCAGCTGCATTGACAACAAACGAGTTTGGCTTCATCGGGAATTAAGCTCGTGTTGATCTCCGACGCGGTCACAGCCTTGGCTTTCGCATCGGAGAGTCTGAATCTGCTTATTGGTTTGCACCGGTTAAACAATCGCTGCATACGCGAAACCACCTTCGGCTTTGGCTTCAAATACTTGGGTAATTTGTACCGGAAGGAGTTCTGGCCTGAAGGTTCCTTGAATGACGGCGGTGTAATACCGGCGCGTCCAACGCCAGCGTGTCCATTTACGTCTCCGAAACATCCTTGCGCTTCGCTGCAAGGTGAGACGTGAACACAGCCACACGGCAGTTGCGTCACGTTTAGACTTTTCTTCCGCCGATCGAGTGATGTCTCGATCCCTGGATAATTCTTCGACCCAAAATCCACCCGCTTTTGACCAAAGTCACGACTCTCACACGCGCAAGCTTCGTCTCGTACAAGTTGTGGCTGCGTGAGTCCACCTATTCGGTGTAGATCCTGAGAGGAATGATTGTAAGGAAGACAGGATGTACCCTGATCCTGAGTAGAATGTTCCTCCTGTTTGCAGAAGCAGTTGGACGTCTGAGTCTGATGAAAATTTGACGGAAAAAGTCCTGTAGTTCGAACGTCTGCTAACTTCAAGTTATCCGGAGTTTTGGCGTCCCGAGATAATTCTGCAACGGGGATCCGTTGCTGGGGAACTTTCAACGCTACATGAGAACTGACGTCGGCTAATTTTCCTTGTAGATTAGGATCGGACTCAATCGGTCTTCTAGATTTTTGACGCAAGTCAACTGCCTGCTGGTTTGTCGGGAGAACTGAACAAGGGTTTCGACATTCTAAGTCATAGGGTACTGTGACATTATCTGGAACGTTTTTAACCGATCTACATCCCGCAGCTGGACAACTCAATGTTTCCGCAATGGGATTTTCATTGGTCTGAGGTAGCTTCTGCCGATCGATGCTGACCGCAGTTTGCTCCACGTGGCAAGAGGTTCTGGAAAGTGAAACTCGGGTATCAATTCGACGTCCGTTGCAATACTCGCAACATCGACGCGATTCGCGATGTTGACGTTTCTCGCCACGCAGTTTGGAGTCCTTTTTGCAATCCCGTTGGCTTTTGCCCGTCGGAACCTTCCAGGGATCAGGAATTCCTTGGCCAAGTGGCAGTCCCAGATCTTTCCACACCGTCGCCGTCACGTAGATGTTCTTGCAGCCGAGGTCGAGGTCGCGTTTGACGGTTCGTCGATCTTCCTTGCCGCAGAAGCCGCGGTAGGCCAGGTACTCGGCCCAAGGATCAGGAATACCTCGTCGAATTCGCGGACACCGCGTTGCCAGCTTGGACGGAACGGAGCCTCCGTTTCTCGAGTTCGAGGAGATCAGCACGTAGGGCGAAGCGCTGACCAATCTCGGCGAAGAAAACGGGCCTCGAACTACTTCTCGAATCGCTAATACGCTGGTGGATGGAAGCTCTCCCCGGGGAATCCACTCGTGACGCCAACCCGCCCGGATTCTGCACCGCCTACGGATACCTCTTGAACAATTCAATTGGGGCCCCGATCGGAAATGACTCGATTCGCATGTCCGGCTTGATTTTCTGGCCCCCCTCAGCGACACGCTTGACACGCTGCACCGAGTCACTACGGCCAAAAACTTTTCTATATGCATATTTATAAAACACAGACTGTAATCTTTCCGTTGCTTGACACCGTGATTCTCGATCACTCCTAGGTAAGAACGACAGTTTGATTAATTTCTTGACTGTCAGTCCAGAGGTGAATGATTTGATCTATTCAACGATACAGAATGCAGTTGAAATTTTGTGAATTTCAGATTTCTCTCTTGTTAACGATTAAAGAGAATTTTGAGTTAGGTACATGATTGATAATTCCTTGACAACATTAATTGGTGGTACGAAACACAATTACGGGAAGAAAATGCTCTATCAAATTTCAATTACGTGCATACAACGCGAGCTACTGTAAATTAAACTATGGTCAAATTTGGTTACGATCAAAACATCGCATAACCCCTTTCTGCAGTTCACTCAAAGACTTACTATTTTTTTATAAGGTTTATTTGCCAGTTCAACTCCATTCAATAGTTATCGTGGCTCACATCCCTGCCAACTCCTACTACATTGAGTTTCAAATCCATTTGCTCGACCTGAGTTATCCTGTTCACAAAATTTGGCAGCTGGATATTACAGAATACTTCCTGTTATTTAATTTTCACTTGCTCGCAAGGTTTGGTTTAGAAAATGACGGTTCTGCGAATCGATCATGTTATATCGAATTCAACCAGAAACAAATGCTATTTCTACACCGGACGCAGCTATGATTTACCTCAAGGATGAAAATAGACATCGATTTTATGCGACGACGTAGGCAACTTGACATGCAAACGTAAAAAGATTGACTTATTTATGCTTTCTAACTACGGCCGTTTTTCATCATTAGAATGCAGGACTCATTAAGCAACAGTATTATCTTTTTTTTTACCTTAAAATAAATTTGAATAAATCTGAATCACAACCAATACAGGGATGTTATTAGTAGTCGAACTTAATTGGTTTATCCCGTGATCCTTACCGAAAAAATATCACGACTGCGAGTCGATAAGGAGACTGATAAGTATTTTTCTAATACTCAAACTGACGGGGTTAATTACCGAGTCCCAGCATCATTTGAACAGCTATGAAAGGATGTCGTATGAAATAAATTCAACGTACGCGATTATCATTGTTCATTACAATACATTATATATATATATTTATTTTTACTCTTTATTTACACCTCTTGCTCACAGAAAATATTTTCATTCAATTTCTCTCTTGTTATAATACCATACTTGACCGTATAACCTTGATCACCATCACATCGTTTAGAAATTCCTAGTTATTCCATATTCATAATACGTATTACAATCTAGACAGGCAGGCGCGCAAATGATAAAGTTTAAAAAAAAATAGAGCCAAATAACAAAACGTAAACAAACAACACCGTGGCGATAAGATTTGTACACAGCAACAAATGCACGACGTATTATTTAACACTGGCTGTGATACTGTGATAAAAATTGAAAAAAACCTTTGGGATCTCGAAAACTACGCACAGACCTATACATATATTTGATATTCACACTCACATACAGCATATTCGTGAAAAGCTTCGGTTTGCCACGAAAATGTCGTGTGAAAAATACGCGATGGTTTAAAATAAGGTACATGTTCCGAGATAATAGAAAACAGCAAAACGATCGCTGCTCTTCAGATAAGGCGATAGCAATATAAGCTGCGAGGCAAAAACGAACGTATATCGTTATAACAAAAATAAAAGTATAATCCAAGCCCTGCACATTACGGGCCAACGAACGCGGCTTGTTGTACGTACATTCTGAATGCGTACATGAGTTAATTCGCAATCGCGTGTACACCGTATGAACGCGTGGACTCCATCTTTCAGCTAGCAAATTGGTTTAATTAATTGTTCAAAGAATACGGACGATGCAGTCGCCTTTGAAATTGTATGCACGGTACTGGAGGCATAGGAAAAACAATACAATTACGCAGCCCAATTAAATACATATTATTATACAGCTGGGTGGAATCGTATGTATATCAACTGCATGGCATACGTACGTACGGCGATACGTATCAGTCTCACAAACGTTTTGGTAAACTAGCAATCGTATTCAACTTCGTATCTAAAATTCTAAGTACAAAACAATCCGCCACGAACAGGACACAAGCTTATATTATATTATATTATATTATATTATATTATACCCTATTCATATATCGTACAATTATTTTCGCACGAGAGACAGTCGGCGAATTATCTCCAATCAGGGGGTTGTAGGGTACCTACATCGTATGCATTACATATCAAGTTACTTGAAGGTACATTTCTGGCCATTTATTCCGTATGCGTTACGACACGTTCATAATAATGTGGTACGACGTTATTAGCCCCGCAAGACGTTTTCTTTTTTTTTTCAATTTTCTTTGTTCAAGCAGATGAAAAAAATGAAATTGTAACAGCTTAATTTTTTTAATTCTGTCGGTTGAATTTTACACACGTTGTTGTCGGTTTTATAGTTGAAATAAACAGAATTACATGATGCTGCGGTATTATAATGAGCAAAATACCAAACATGACGCATTTAATAAGGAATATCGCAAGTAAACGAATGACGTTGTAATTACGTTATAACAGTAAGCATAACTGATTAAGAAACGATCTATGTATGTATTTACATACATACTGCCTCTCGCGTGAATGTTTTTTTTACTTTTTTCTTGTATTTCGTTCTAGTTTTTTTTCTTTTTTTTTCGTTTTTCTTTGGTTAATTTTTTTTTTCTCTTACAGTAGTTGCCAGTGCCAAACGCACCAGCTATGGTGCAAAATGGTTTTTCACACCGTATCAAAGATCGGACTGACGTCCATAATAATATGTATGATTATTACATATACTGTAAATAATTCATATATAAGTATATGTATTATAGAAGTATGGTATATATATATATATATATATGTATAGTAATAGAACACATTTAGAGTTTGTTAATTTTTAGCAATCAATTTTGTTTTGATCACAAAAATTTCACATCAACAGCTGTGTTGCGTATAGGTATGACAGTATAGCGGTATGTGTAATATTATAAATAATTATAGCAGTTGATAATGATAATAAATTTAAACAGAATTTAAACACAGTCGCCAAAATTGTATTAATAGCACATCTATGACAATAACGTACGAAATTCAAAGTGTAATTTAGAACTTGAAAATTTTTTAAACAATCAATCTGCAGTTTATAATACTCGGCATTCAGGAAAATTTTCACATTTTCTTCTAATTTCTAATCAATTCTTGCGATATGAACAACGTATAACGCGATATATGTTATTGAAAATATACCATATACGTCGACGTGCAAAAGTTTATGGTACATAATAATAGATATTTAACTTTATACACATAGTTGTAATAGGATTATAGGTATGTACATATCACGCGGGAATTTAACAAATTTAAAATCAATTATCTAGACCGGTTGTATACAATTAAACAGTTCCTAGCCATGCAATGACTTGAGTTATAAACGGAAATTAAACGACAATTAGACCTATCATTTACCACGAAGAAGCGGACGCTGCACGCAGGGAATAGAATTCGCAGGCAGATCTGGGAAAAGAAATCCTATTTCATCGACGCATAGACGGTAAATATTTTACCCGCCGCATTAGCATCGATTCGCTGTATTTGCAAATACCTCGAAATCACCTGCGAGATTCTTCCTACACGGCAAGAAGAAATATTTACCGCCCATGCTATAACTGCGTATTCTCTTCAATAAACTGCCACGTCTCGCATTTCTCGGTGTGAGCGTATAATAAATTTTAAATTATAAGGTTTTAATTATTCATACTCTCACACCTTGAAGTTTCGGCACGCTGCTGCCTCGTGGTCGAGAAGGCAAGGTTTGAAATAATAATAAAATATATATATATGGGTATAATCTTCGAGTAATAAATGAATTGATATAGGAGATGAATGGTTAAACCAGGTTTTCCACACTACGTTTTATCCCAATTTTTTGAATTCAACTAATTCCTTTACTATTTTCAAAACTTCAATTTTCCTTCAACTGCACCACGAAACACTTACAATATAATTGATAAAATAATACACGAATATTTATAATACTCCAAGTCACGTTACAGGCAGTTTTTTTTTTAATTTTTCTTTTTTTTAAAATTTTTTTTCAACGTAATTTGCATTATACTTGACACCAAACCACTCATAGCAATTTATTGAAGTACGAATGGAACGAAATTTATTACTTAATCTTTATTGACCAAATATTAGTGCATTTTTCACTCTTTTATTTTGGCCTCCAAATACCTACAAACGTGCGTCAACATGCACTATACTCGAATACTCTGTAGTTAGAAGATGTCTCGTCGTTATTTTGTACAGCAGAACAGTTTTGATAGCACAAATTAATTATCTCAACGACATATTTTTATGCTGATTTGAATAGCTAACGTAAACACTCTACAAAAAATTCTATGCATAGGAATACGATTAGTATACGTATCATTCAACGTAATTAAATGCGATAGATGTATGGATTCAATATTGTTTATAGTTGTAAATCAATGCCACGTGTGTATCAGCGTTGCGTGGTTTATTATTGAAATCAAATTTTTCTTCCCTTCTTTCTTGAAGCAAAATTCTCAAAAATAATAACCCGTTATCAGTTATGCCCAATCTGGTATTAAGTACAATTTATTTAAATAACATGAAAGGTTTTTGATTTTTTAACCCTCAGTTTCTTACTTTCTTTTTGTTCAATTATATTTGTATATTACAGATGTACGTATATTGGTTTATGGTTTATGGTTTACCCAACGGCGAATAAGTTCACGCTTTGCGGCTTAATTGTTGTTACCTGTTCGTTCAATTTTCCACAACCTTATACGACTACAGCGTATTGTGCACCACCCCTTTCGTACAAATCTTACAGACGTCCTTCGACACTGATTGTAAGATATGCTGATCAGCTCGCAAAAATTCCAGACAGGTCAAATGAGTGTGAAAAAAAAAGGACACAAAAACAGGTTTGTTTAGATCGTGTGAGGCTAAGCACACAAGCCCATGAGCGAAAATGTCTCGGTGAATAAATAATTCTGTTAACGAAGAAACAAACAATACGATTGCATGTTGCGAAAACAGAGGAATAAGTGACTATTAACAGCGTTACGTCAAACGAAGGAAAAACAGATCTGATAGCGACGTCACTGGTTTCGCGATTTGGTTCTTTCGTTTCTAGGTCATTATGTTGGCACATCTTGGCTGATAAATATACCGCCGCCACGTCGAAAAGAAAACTTGGCAATACAAATTCGAAGTTCTAGCAAAAATCGCTTTTAATAGTAATTAAATCAATGAACAAGTTGAGTGCTTTGATGAAAATTTTCAAAAACACATATACGATATGCCTTCAACATATGTAATTATATTTTCCTCCGTACCACGACGGTCACGGTTTTGCGATCATCAGTGTTTAAATCTTTTTCTTTTTTTATCATAATAGCAAATATTCAGTCACGCTTAATTTAATTAAAAATATAATTAGCAATTAACATCAAAGCTCTTTTTCCAAATATCTTGTATAGCAGTAGCCTACTTTACAGTTGCTGTGGGATTGATTTTTCATTTTATCATAATTCGCGATTATTCTTAAACCGTTGTATTATTATGTATTAAATAATTCATCGTTATTCTTGTATTATCATTAATAATATCATTAGTTTTATTTTATTTTATACGTTTATATTAATGTGTATTATACGATTCGGAACAAACAGATCTTACACCGTCGGATTCTTTTATTACAATGTTTTCCTTTTCTTTCTTATTTTTTCTTACTTGTTCCAATTGTGCGAATGATTTTTCGATTGTGCCCCCGTATAATATTATAATTTATATACATATCTATGGCTGTGATTCGCGCGAATTTTTATTCATAGATCATTTTTAGCCGTTCCACGCTAACAATACTTCCGACGTATATTTGCAAACGTCAAGCTACAACCGATTGGCCCGTATAATTAAACGATGTTAAAGTCATTCAATGAAGCACAAATTTCAATTTATTCTTGTAAAACTTCTTTTCGTAATATGTATGTAATCCAAGCTATTTAGAACTGTAATCTGGGCTATTGCCTGGCTTTAAATTCGATTCCAATACATATGCACACGCGTCACGTGTCTATAGCCGCGTATTTATTCGTAATTAGAACGTTAAACGATTCAATCGATATTTCTTCCTTTTTTTTTATGGTTTTTGATTTTTTTTCTTCTTTTACTGTTTAGCAAAATTAACAGAATTCAAACTATATTATTATCCATCCGATAACAGAAAAATAATACATTTTAAAGGGTAAAAAAAAGCCTATTCAGATCAGGCATCTATAGTATAATGTATATAATATGATTGAACCGAAACTAATTACTGCGAATGAATTATTCTATTTTTTTTTTTTTTTTTTTAAAGAAACGAGTCACCGTCCAACGTGCTGCTGTTAAACATCGAGATAAACATACAATAGGCACTAACTATATATACTATTATTTAAATATCTTACGCCAGTAGTTGACAAGTGTTCCTCGCTCCTCGATAATAATGAAACTATTTATGTGTTACCCCTACCGAACAATTTTTAATATGTCTCGTTTTTTATGCGTATACTTTTTCGTTCGTACATACGGAGTAAAATACGATGACTATAATTATTGCACTGTAAATGAAGTGAAAAATTTTTGTTTCGTGCGAACTGTATAATGTTAATTGTAAAATCTACTCATCTGAAAATTTCTAAATTGTACTCTGAACTGTATAATGTAATACGCGCGATTACTGGAAGTAACTAATATCATCGTATTTTATTTTTACTTTTTTTTTTTTTCATTTTTTTCTGGTAGAGGTGCAAAGTATAAGTTTAATTATCGGCGTAATTATTGGTGAAATCGAATTATTCACTCCGAGAGCTTTCCTATACGATTTTATTACACGACGTATCGTTGACGATATTGTTGTAATAATTTTTTTCCAGCCTTCTTTACGTGTTATATGTTGGAAGAAATCGACTTTCAACAACGATTCGATATTCTCGACTGCATACGTTGAGGTTGAACGTTACTCTTTGCTACTTTTTACGGTTCCTTTGCTACTGACGGAGCCTCCGGCTGGTGTGGAAGGCTTGGAGTGTTCACCGGAAACGAGAAGCATCGGAAGACCGCCGAGAACCATGCAAGTCCCCATGCAGAGAAAACAGACAGCGTAGCTGCCGGTTACGTCCCGCAGATACCCTAGAATTAATCGTCATTGTCTCGTTATTGAAAGAATATACATATGCATCGGAGCTTGAAATGTATAATTCTCAATACGCCATTACGTAATGACGCAATTAAGGTAGGTATCGTGTTTACTCTAACAGAAAATGATAAGGCCTCAAGAGGAGATACAACAACTCACTCTTTGTATAATTGTATTATTATTTTGTTTAACACTATACTATAGTTTTTATCGATGCAACTCTTCGTGACCCTGTAACGTTTTTTATACACATACAGATAATATACGTTGTATATTTCATCGAGTAATCGCGGGATCAATTTATTGCACAAGAGACAATGTTTTTCTGGGCCACGTATTAAGTTAATATCTTGATCTACAACATAATTAGCAGATTAGGTACGATGTGTACTTGCATTTTTCACCGATGATATTTATTACGTTATTACTGTCCGTGATCATTCGAATAATAAATGTCACGTTGAAAACATTACATTGAATTTATTATTCTCAATTTCGGAACCAGATCTTTCGTAGGTGATCATATATTTATTGCCGTATAATAACGTCGTTTACATTGGTATACGTCTTCAGACAATAATCGATCTAACGATGTTGTTCACGAGGCGATTTTACATCTACAACGTCAACATCGTACGACGCTGACGTTACTTATTGATAGACAAATAAAACACTCACAATCAGCTGTTGAGTTACTTTTCTATCTAGTCCGCAGATGGTTGAAAGTATTAATTGCGACGCTTGATGGTCGATTTTTAATACGTTCGATAAATTTATTCACGTTTTTCACGGTTATCTCAGTATCCAATTTATCCAGCAAGCTACTTTACACGTGTTTGCTACCAGTGCTGTAATATTTGACGAAAAGCGAATGGACAGTAATTTGTAATTTTAAATTCGTTGTTTTCACTCGATTATACAACCGTTTACTAATAATCATAATAACGTACATCATCTTCGTCATTACGAGTGTTTCTCTGACCTTGTCTACCTTGGAAAGGGATAATGGAGGAACGGTTAATTGGAAATCCAAGTCTTATATACACGCGAATAGAAACAAACCGAAGTTACAGATATAATACTGCAGTATTTCTCGCCGATGACGTATAACAACGAAGCCAATTAAGTAGAGGTTCGCCCAGCTGGAGTAATTAATTAGTAGGTTCCGAAGCTTTACCGATAGCGTGCTTCTGAATAAATAAAAAATTGTAAAATTCTCTCGAGCGGTTCTCAGTAATCGTATTTCTACGGTTAAAAGTTATACGTAGAATTCTACAGTCAAAGGCTTGACTCGCATTTTTCTCTCATTTTAGAATC
This sequence comes from Neodiprion lecontei, assembly GCF_021901455.1. Classification (NCBI taxonomy): domain Eukaryota; kingdom Metazoa; phylum Arthropoda; class Insecta; order Hymenoptera; family Diprionidae; genus Neodiprion; species Neodiprion lecontei. The sequence goes on from NC_060263.1 coordinate 26,538,542, forward strand.
AAAGAAATACAATCGAGGAATTTAATTTATTCAGCTAAAGCGTGACGCAAGTCAATTTTTTTTCCATATCAGCTGCAGACGCTGCAGTATTTACGGCTATCATCTGTTTATAACAACTGTCTGATTATATACCTAGTCTCGACTGATAATTGCACGTATACTAAATATAAATTATCGATAAGTTGATTCCAGACGAGACTTTAGAATTCTACCTTTCAACAATAGAGGCTTTCAGCGAGTCTAGTATACAAACCAACTCTCAATTTTCTCCCACCTTAACTTGTGTCGTTCGAATTCTCTCAGATTCTCTTCATCGGGTAATGAAAATGCTATTTCATTCGTGTTCACTGTCGTTGCAGCAAACGACATTTTTTTCTTTTCCTAAGTTTTCATTCAAGATTTCTCCACATTCAAATCAACCATTGTTTTCACACACTACCAATTACCGCAAGCTCGATCCATAAGGGGACTGTGAGTCCGGTCGAAATTTGTAAAACCGCCAACTTTCTAAAAATATCTCGCGTAGGAGAGTTAACGAACTCGTGTATCGCAAAAATATCGTTTCATAGGGATAAACGAGAGCCGGTGCCAAGCGGATAGTTTACGTTTAGCTGTAATATTGGAAGCCACCGAGTGTTTCACATTCCTCGATGTGCTTCCGCTCACGTGTTTTAGCTGTACCGATTCCTGATCAATAGCAGTCGTGGCCGAGTGGTTAAGGCGTCTGACTAGAAATCAGATTCCCTCTGGGAGCGTAGGTTCGAGTCCTACCGACTGCGGGCTTTTTTTTCCTACGCAAGTTTTTATTTCAGCCGCCCGTTAGATGATCCACAAAGCTCGTTTTAAGGCTTGAGAATATGGGATGATTGATCGTGACTGCGACGTCGGTTTATTGAAAAGTATCCTGATTTTGCACAGTAAGCATAATTTTTTATATTTGTTGCTCCGATGCTTTCAAACTTTTTCTAACGCACTGCAGTTGCATCAGCTGATATTCAATTTTACCGAACAGATGTCGAAATTACACGCTCTAGTAACGCCTGTAGTGAAATTCAAGAGTTTTTCGCAGGTACAATATACAGAAGGCACCAGACTGTTTCGTAATTGTTCTGATTATTGTACAAACAATTCGTTGTGTGACCCGTAAGAAATCCAAGGACCTCCGTGATCGTGAACTGCGTTACAATTTCACTCCAACAGCATCGATTCTTGCGGTATAGCGTAAGTGTGTTCGTGAATTTTTCCAAATGTGCCTAGTCCCGGCAATTACGTGATCAGCTTGAGGTCAATTGGAGCGTTCACTTTCGTCATCATCACGCTTTAGCCACCTTTCAGACAATTAACAATTATTGGGATACTGAAACCTGAAAAATCGGAACAAAATCAACCACAATAAAGACGATGAGAAAATTAAATTTGGATAATAATAATGCCTAAAATTTATGAATAAATTGTTTAAGCCAAACATTGTTTGAAAAATTTGTAGGGATTGTTTTTTTCTTATCGTGTGAAATGAGTTGGTTGATTTTACTGAACACACATGAATTTTGAAAGAATTTTCTCATTACATTGAAATTTCCGTGTTCAAAGATTTTAAATTTTGAAAAATATAGGAAAAATCGTGAAATTTGGATATGTTTTCGTAAAAACGTTCTAAATTACAATTAAGAAGTTCCCAGGGCATTGAACGAATAGTTTCGTGAATACAGTTTTAACAAATTTTCGAAAACGGAAATTTCAAAATACTGAGAAGATTCGTTAAAAATCCATGTATATTCAGAAAAATGAACGAACTCATTTTACGTGATAAGAAAAAAACAATACCTACAAATTTTTTAAACAATGTTTGGCCTAAACAATTTATTGATCAATTTTAGGCATTATTATTATTCAAATTTAATTTTCTCGTCATCTTTATTGCGTTCGATTTTATTCTGATTTTTATCTTATCGTAAAGTATTTAATATTCTCGACGAAACTCACTTTTGGTTAAGAATTTATAAGCAGTACATCCTTAAGGCTCAATTATATAAGATAGTATAAGTGCTGTAATATTCAGGTGCTTGTATTTCAGCGTAATCCTTTTAATCCCAATAATTAAATACACCCAGATTTTGTAGAATGAAATGGTAAATGGAGTAAATATTTTCAGACAATTTTCGTAAAATATCTACTCGGAATATTCTTCGAGGCCTCAATTATTATACTCTGTGCCTACGCAAGTACAACATCTTAATTCTGAGGAAGCGACGTATTAGAACCGCGGTGACGAGTCGCACACTCTGTAAATTTTTTCCAAGTATCACTGTGAGAGATCAACGCCACTAGAGGATCACCCCGAAATACGAGCTGACGAAGGAATTCAAAGAGGTCATTGACTCCGTGAGGTGCGGCATCTTCCGTATCTCTCTGTCTAATTCAAAGCCGCGGTAAAATTCTTTTCCTGGATCAATAAAAGTGTTGAAATTATACGAGTAAGAGATTTTATAAATCAAATGGTCCAAGCTTTATTGAACGAGAATCAGCGACACGAATGTAAAAAGCTGCTTGAATCCGACTTAACTTACTAAGAAACCGCTAATCGTAAGTTTAATTAATTACAAGATGCGAATAAGATTTCATTATAAACTATCGTCATTTCTCCTAAATTAGTGACCTCGATACGTTAAGCAAGCAAACTCTGATTCATGCAAGAGTGAGTAATGGTTGAATCGATTTACATTGCGCAGCAATTGGCTCCATGGGATTCGCGTGATTCGGTTCAGTGTAAAATAGACAATGTTACTCACAATGTAGCGAATTGATCTATCAATGCAACGGTGATTTTAGGCAAATCCGTTCCAGAATGATTTTAATTATTAAATCGCGTACACTATGAACCATACTGAAACTGACATTTTTCAAGAACGCGGATTCGCTGATTAACCCTGAATTGTAACCAATTTCTCTACGCATCAGTAATTGGTAAACGGAGTTTAAGAAATTAAGGTATTTTTTTCATCTCTGTAATCACGGGAGCAGCTGCCTGCTCTTGTTTTCTAATTGCTATAGCTCTGGGGCTTCCGAGTTACGAAAATATCGAGCAGCTCGCGAATGCAAGCATATCGGCGCATTGCCGATTCTTCGTGGCAGAAAATTATTTTTTTCAAATGATTTGTATCAGCCTAAAGAATCATTGGCAGATAGTTTTTAGACAAGTTAGAAATTGCAATGGAATACCGTGTCCCATTAGCCTTTTGAGTCATAGTGGTAAGTATTCTTACCACCTATTTTATGTCCATTTTTGGTATATTTAGAGAACTTTTCAACGTTTTTTTGCTATTTCTGGTAGTATGCTAATAGGTTTTCAATACTCGAGACCAATTATTGGGATATGGTTTGAATTATTATTGTTAAAAACAAATTGACTGAAAAAAATCGTGAAATTTGAAGGAATAATTCATTGCCGAGAAAGTTACACCTCTACACATGTATATGTTTTACATAAATTATAAGCTTCCGGGGTCGCTGATTACGAATCTGAAATCGGATTTAAAAAATTCAAGTTAGCGGATCCAATAAAGCGAGGAAAAATTTCAAATTCACTATAATCCGGAGAAAAAACTATGTCCAGGAGTTTTTGGGGTCACTGATTACGAATCTAAAATCAGATTTCAAAAATTCAGGACAGAAAATCCAATCAGCATCACCAAAAACTTTTGCATAGAGTTTTTTTGACCGTATTCGATCAAATTTCAAACCTTCCTCCAGTGTATTGGATTCACCAACATGAATTGTTGAAATCTGATTTCAGATTCGTAATCAGCAACACCAAAAACACAGAATCTTGTTATGAAAGCTGCTACAGCGCAATAATGTAGTGTGACTCAAAGAGTTAAAGCTCTGTGCTTTTGTATGAATCACGTTCTTAGACACGTGGTTTTAACGGTGAGAACAAGAGTTGTATAAATTCTCATGTAACTAGTTTCATTCCGTAACTAGTTTCTTGTATGATTAAAACCTCATCACGTAACTAGTTTCGCAAAGCAAAGTGAAACAAAGAGGAGTGGAAATAAAATGAAAAGAGTCAAGCTTGCAGGTAATAGCGGTTTGTAATAGGTTTGCGACAAAACCAGGACTACTACCACATATTCTCCGTACCGTATGATATATGAAAACCCGTCGAGAGCAGCAAAATATTCCTAATGATAATTAAGGCCAGGAACTTCGCCACGCGTTTGATTCATGTCAAGAACTTTCATACACACATACTGTGTATGAACAGACAAATATCTGACAATGAATGGAAACGGTGGAATCCGGCGAGAAAGATTCTCTTCCACGTGTGTTAGAAACGCTGAAAACAATTAATTGAGCCGAAACCAGCATAGACCGAATTGACGATACCAAAGACAACCCTTGTACATATGTTATACATAAAGTAATAGACATGTAGCACGGATCCGTGAATAAACCCAAGATCAATACCGCGTCAAGATACTGTAACGAAGTTGTATCCACACCCCTTATACACCCTGGCACGGCTAATACCGTTAGCAATGTTTATCCATCGTCATTTGTCCATCTATGTATACGATTGCTCAGCAAACAGATATTATTGTAAAAACGGACAGTCTCGAGACTTTGACGCGAGAAAACCTTTTCCCCACTCGGGCCGAAACGTCAACAATTTATCGATTGTTCTGTTTTAAATAATGACCTCCATAACCAAGATTACCATTTCAATTCAACACTCTGAGGTCAAGAAAATACTATTCATCAAAACCTTTTCCATTTACATCCATTTTGCCCAAATTTATCTTCGCTCCGAGATTCCTTCGGTTTAACGTATCTACTTCAGTTACGCAGGGAGAAACCTTATATTCCGGTACGCGCAGTCCCAGATTGTCCTTGATAACAATACAACGGTGACGCACAGTAATGTTAATTGATACCTTCCCCGTCCGGCTACCATCTTCTCTGTAAGAAACAAAACGCAAGTTCGATTCTATGCGAATTATGTAACGATAACCGGCGATGAAGTTGAAGCGAGAGAATGGGCGTCGTTGTCACGTAATTCGTATGGAATCGAACCCGCATTTTGTTTCTTACCGAGAACAGGGTAGCCGGATGGTTAGGGCACGAATGAACATTACTATACAAGCTAACCAAATTCTCATGTCTAGCAATGAGATATATTTACTTTACCTGCCAGCGGTGGAATGGAGATGCCACCCACGCTCTGGAACATCCTAACGAGACCGTAGCTGGAGGATATCTTATCGGTTCCGTACTGGTCCGCAAGCAGGACCGGCACGAGAAGGAACCAGCAGCCGAGGCAAAGACCGTACATCCCAACTGAACATGCCAGAACGTAGAAAGAATGGGCCATCGGTATGGCGAGGACTGCAACTCCGGCACCCACAATGCTGCGAACAGTTAAAAAGAGTGTTCAAGCTTCGGTCCGTCGTCAATTACATTTGAGAATGGTTGAAATTGTATATTAAAATGTCATCGAAGCAAGAACTAAGGTTATTTTCATCGTGCGCTCAAAATTATATTCTTTAATTGCGGTAGAAAAATGACTTTATCAATATGTTAAAGTAACCCGACAAACCTGAACACTTTGCCCAAAGTAAGTCTGAAAGCGTTTTGTGGACACATTATTGACAAACTTTCAATTACCGATCGCTTTTACGATACGTTATATTTACTGCAACATGCGAAACGCAAAGTTTTGCCTAGCATTCAACATTTCACCGGCATTTTTGCTGTCAACAATTTCCTTGGTAAATGAATCTAACTAATATATGGTAACGATTCAATCTTACAATTAGTCACGCAATAGTTTATATTTGAACCAACTTTCACGTGTATGTAAGTGTTGTTTTAGCTAAGTGCCCCAGTATCGTGATATCTCCGCTTAAGCGAACGACACGATCAGTCAAATGATTCTTAATTTATGGTTACCTGAACGGTAATGAACCGTCGGTAATTGTAAAAGTTGAATCCGTTGGGAATAAGTCAGTGCTACTATACATGCGAACTTCAAAAATTATCATAATCATGTATTTCTTGTACAATACGTAAGAGAGTTGTAACTTTTACCCAGATTATTTGCAATTGGAATATAACTGTCAAAATTGAGAAGAGAGTAAAAATATACGGTATTGCGAACCCCACTCATATTTCCCATTAGGGCAAATCTATTGGAAAGCTTTATTCGACCTGGTTGTGTCCTTGATATTGTTAGATTAAAGAGCCTTACCTTCCGATGTATCCTTTTCGCCTGTCGAAGAGCTGCAAATCGGATAACCATCCCAATCCGAGTCTTCCACAGAGATCAAGAACGGCAGATATCGCAACGAGATATCCAGCTTCCGTTTTGGTATATCCCGCGGCATGTACGTACGCCGGTAAGTAGTAAAGCATGTAAGGACTACCGGTGGACATTAAGCTTACGGACAAGCACATCATGATGAATTGAGGATCCTTGAGAAGCGACAAGTCGATGTAGCGGGTGATTTTCTGGGCGAAAGTCTTCGCCGGCTCCTCGGGCAGTGGTTGATTGTTCGTTACTGGTATTTGCGTGATGACGGGAACGGAGGATCTCAGAGAACGAAGGGAGGACCTCGCCTTGTAAACGCACGTTGAATCCGTCGACAGGTCTTCGACGCTGTGAAGAATGCTGGAGCTACGGATCTTCGATATCGGTTTCATTCTCAGAGCCTCGCCCATGATGTCCTTCTCCTCGTCGCTGTCCGTAAGTTCTACGGCCACCACTCCGTTCTGGTGAAAGAGTTCGTTCAAAAGATTGTGCCGAGTAGTGGCGTCGTTTGCGAAGAGGAGGTCGAGCTTCTGCTGCTTCGACGGCAACGGCTCCTTGACCACCTCCGATTTTTCATCATCTTCGTCCCCTTTCTCAGCGTGATCCTCAACGCAGTTGTCCTCCAACGGACGGTAAAGGGTCGCGCTGACGCACACGTGCAGCATGCAACCACCCAGGAGGAGTATCGTACCGTGGAATCCAAAATTGGCAATAAGCCTCTCGATCAACAGAGGGAAAACAAAGCTTCCGGCTGCCGTCCCAGATACGCAGATACCATTCGCCAGGGCGCGATGTTTGTCGAAGTACTGAGATACGATCACGATTCCCGGGGTTGTCGAGAGGCCTCCTCCTATGCCTGGTTCAAGAAAATCCATTTCGTTTTACAAAATATAATTTATACGGGACACCCGCGTATTTCGGAGAGAAACCGACTGCCTCGCTACAGAGTTCATGGAGTATATACGTTCGTATTAATCGTCCAAAGCGGATCTTTCCTCGGCCATTGAATCGAAATCACCAATTCTCTGAATTATATAACAGCGGCGATACGATACGGCGTTATGCAAACATAATTATGTACGTGTAAATTGTGAAAGTTCGGAAGGAAGTTTGTTCAAGCTTGTTACGATAAGACGCTGATTGCAACTCCAGAGGAAAGCCCAATCAGATCGCGAGCACGCATGAGCTTTTTTCGGAATTTCATTGAAGAACTATGTAGGGATAAAAATACAGAGCAAGTCTGCAACGGAACAGTCCGAGACCTTGTTTCAAGTTCTGTAGCTAATTACTACGATATCGACCTGCCGTTGCTGCAAACGTTTGCGGAGATAGCTGTATACATACACACACACACATACACGTGCAATGTGACCTTGGCTCTCAGGGTCGAGGCCTCGTGTAACATCCACCTGTATTTACGTCATCGCGAAACAGGGTTATACCTATTCGTTATACTCTGCGACGAGAGAAATGGTGCAATTTTAACAGAAAATATACGAGTTCTTGTAGTACCGGGGAATTGAAAAAACAAACGGAGAGCAGATTGTGCAATGTAAAATGCATACGTTGATAATTGTTGTCACAGTCAATACTCTTTGTTTTCTTTCGGATAATCCAAAAATCCATAGTAATTCTATTACTCAGTGAAAACTGATCGATCAAACTTTATTTTCGTTCAACGAACATGTTTCACAGATCGATTTGATTGAGACACAACGGAGTTGTATAGCCTCTTCAAAGTGGAACGCGATATCAGACCCGCTGCTTGAATTCTACAGAAATCTGAAACACCCGACCGATATCGATGTACCCGTCTTCGTTCTCAAGTGACATTTTGGATTTGAAGAGTTTGTAACAATTTTCAAGATTGCTCATTACTCCGGCATATCGTATTAGATTTCATATTCTTTTTCAAGATATAAGATGTATACTTTACGTTCCTCGCAATCTGTTAAATCTGAGAACTAATTACTATCGACGGTGATTATCCAGCTATCATCACACGTTTCACAAAGTTTATTTGAGAGTCATACAGACTCAATGTGTTTGAATAAAAATTGGTTAACTTAATTTTATACAGCACTCGACCGTTCAATTACGAAGCTTTCACGTTCAAATATTTACTTGCGCTAATATTGATCGTGCTGATCTGTGATACTTTTTAGTTTATGGGTATAACAATTATAAAGCTTTGTGTAACTTGCGTATACATAACTCGTGGACTGTATGTATATACTATGTCAATAAGCCATATAGGATGTTTTCATGATGACACTAACCAGTCAATACACCAAAGGTGAAGAATAGATGAACCAGACTAGTGGCAAAGTAGCTAATGGTTAGTCCAAGAGCGCAGAAGAGTCCTCCAACGAAGACGACGGAACGACAACTGTACTTTTGGCACAACATGCTAGTCACTGGAGCTGTAATCATATCAGAAAGAGCAGAGTTTGAATCTTAGCACAGTACCTGTATATTACGTAGATGATCATGTGAATACAGATGTATTGTATACATATATATAATGTGATATTATGAGTATATTGTATGCATCGACAGGATACGTCGCAGTCTAGAAACACGTAGAAATTAAAAATCGATGTACGTATACACATAGAACAAAAAGTAAAAGACCAAGAGTGACATATTGGATAAAGGTTTCGCCACAAGGCGAACCGAAGCTTCGCGTCGTGACGCCGTGAAGCCTTGCAAGCTTAATTCTTGGTACATGCATACACACATACATACATGCGTACATGCACTTTATGCACGACCCTATATTGGTTATACTCTTCGTCGTCGAAGAGAACGCATAGTGTAAATAGATCAACGTCGGTTGGGAAATTGAACTAGAGACATTTTTGAAAACAGAGATAATAAGGAAATGGAACAGTCTTGAAGTTTCGTCAATTGTAAGAAGGTATAAAGGTATCTTGACTGCATTTTTTGGAAAAAATTAGGGGGATTTTGAATCCTTCTCCCAATGTAGGCGAGGATTCGAGGATGAACACCCGCAAACTCAAAATTTGGAAAAATAAAAAAATCCATTTGAAAATTTTAGCAGTGTTATTTGTGCCAATCATGGTGAACACGAATGAAACAATGACTTTACTTAATAATAGAAATGATTGTGAGAAAAATTTAAATAACACATACGAGGATATCAAAAATTTGAGAAAAGATTTATAATTAGAATCTTAAACGCTTAAACTATGGTGTTTTTGATCTGATTCCAATTTTATTGGGCTCATTTTGCTCGCCAGCCGAATCCCCGCCAACTGTTTAAAAAACATTTAAAAAATCTTGTATTATATATTGTATATAGTACAGTTGGAACATGCAAATGTAATTGCTGCCGAACATTACCTAACATTGTTGTACCCTACTTAAAAAAATCTATGTTTATCGACTATCGAGATTACTATGGGTAAAAACATTTTTAGGCAATCTCTGGAGATCTGTATGGCAAACAAAATGAGCACGAACTTATGAGAATCGGGTCCAAAGTATCAGAATTTAAATATTTTGAACATTCCATTTATGAAGCCTTATCTCAAAGTCTTTATGCATCTTATTGTTAGCTTGTATTATTCGAATTTGCTTAAAACCATGTCTATTGCATGGTAGAGATGTTGTTTCATTTTCGGTCACCGTGCTTGTTTCAAATAACATTACTCGAAATTTTTTAACGATGTTTTCTTTCTGACGAAGGAAAAAATCAGGCCTTATCTTAAATTCCCGTACTTTTGAAACTCTCTGACTATCAACTCTAATGGTAAATACGGCACGTGATATTGTCATGGATGGTACGAACGTGGACGGAATTTCTTGTGAGGGTTGGGCGGTTTGTGGTAGCCTCGCTGAAAACATCGATTACCTCAAATAACTCGTCTATGCGGTACCGTTGCATGACTGGCCGGCAGGAAACTAGACCCCAGTCCCCGATCGTTCGCAAACGCACACAGTTATAAAAAAACACACACCTGTAATATCTACGTCTATGTATAATGTATAGGTAAAAATCTATAGGTTACAATGCCAGCAATGATTAACTATCAGCGATAAATTGTCAATTGGCATTGGTGATGCGGTGATTAACACCCAGTTCCTCCTGACTCTTTCATTACTTCAAAGATTTTCAATTATCGCTGTTACGCTTATAATTCAATACTCATAATCAGTCCAGATATAACCGTGACCATAATTTTTTAATACAATGAATAATATGTTTTCTTTGCGTAAGGGCGAAAACTGAAATTGATTAAGAGCTAATTCATCTCGAGCTTAATGTACTCAAATGAAAACAAAAATGTTGAATCCGATTTTTGAGATTGTTTGGTTGCTGCGCGAATAAATTTGCTTCACAATTCCCGTCTCCTTCGTCAATTTTCCAGATGTGTAGAAAATTATAATCCTACAACAGTGACTCCGTATTAAAATTGACTGTGTAAGGATCCGCAGAGAATATAATTATATAAATATTCTTAATAATGAATATCAAATTTTGTAGGAGTAAATTTACCGTTGATCTCTAATTGAATCTCTAATTGAAAAATAATTGTTCCTTTATCACATGGAAGTTCATTTTATAAATGGAGTTATCAGTTCGTTGTACACAAAGTTGCTCGAATACCGGTCATTATACCTATAATTGCGAATGACTTTAAAAAACTGTGTGAACAGTAGGTATGACTGTGTCAACATATTCTGGTCAACTTAAATATATGAAACACAAACACACAGATAAAAAAATCATGGAAGTTTGGCATTCTATTATACGTACACGGGTTTGCCTATATTTTTCACGTAAGTTTTTATTGATTTGCAAAGCATCGCGATAATCCAGAAACTTGAGAACTCCCGTTAGCACATTCGAATGTTAGTGAAGGAAAGTGAGGTTGTCGATTTGCAATACGTGCGGATGGTATGAAAAATTATTCTTATCTTGACGTAAACCTACTACGCATATCACCTTTGATTTACGTGATGACACGAATTTCAATTTGTGCGGTAGCGTAATCGCCGCGGTGTAACAAAGCTGTGAAAAAAGTAGAAAAAAAAATTCCTGTGACCCCGACGTGATTTGAACACGCAACCTTCTGATCTGGAGTCAGACGCGCTACCGTTGCGCCACGGAGTCCTTGTAGAAACTTGATTCACTGTCAGAACTTGGCTGAAGAATTATTTCGAATGTAATGATACTCGGCTCTAATCTCATCGCGATAACTAACCAATCAATAAATCGACAAGCAATTTCGCAATACGATCGAGATGTCAGATTAGAATTTGAATCAATTTATTTTCACATATTTCTGTAAGATAATTAAGAAGATAGAAAAGTTGTTGACCAACGGTTCCTCCTGTAATCCTTAGGTACTTTTTATTTATTTGCTTATTTTTCTTATAAGAAGTAAACTTTTTTTTTATTAGACTTCTCAGAAAATACAAAAGGAAAAGTGAAACCGTATTGACACAACTCTCGCAAATGAATTGCGATGTACTTGATCATCCAAGGTTACATTACATTTGCAGCGCGTATTTCGCAACGATTGACAGTCTAATTTGTGCTTGCAATAAAAACTCCAATTTCTTCTTTTTTTTTTCTAACAAACGATCGCAATTACTGTGTCTATTTTCTCCTGCAGCACCGACCGAATCGTGTAACGTTCGTCCAGGACGGATCGATGAATTCCGCAACTCTACCAATCAGCCATATGATTCTATGTTTGATACAGATGTGCTACACATAAAAAAGTGGCATAAAAAATTGTCACGATAGGCAAAAACTGTAACCGTAATTTCGTCTGATTACTATCAGAGTCGGCGTACGATTAACTTTTGAAGGTGAATGGATATATTTGTGGCTCTACCAAATAACAATTTCAATTATCCGCAGAAATGCAAAGAAATTCTATCAATTCGGATAACACAGTTTTCTTCTGTATTACTTAGAAAAAATTCAGCGAAAACGCTGCTTTCAATCTCGGTAAATTAATCTTTGTTCAGGGGCGTACGTGTCGACACAATTCAGGCCATCATGTTCAACGGGTTGACACAAAGAAGGTAATATGTGTTTGCACGCGTGTCATTGGACCCTTAAGGGTCGCTAGACTTTACACATTATTTACACAGTGCGACATACACCGCTGAGGAAATACACCATTTCATATAATTTATGGTCTTTGCGACCTGATTAAAATTTTCCTTCCAAACTCGTGCGAACTCAACGTTGAATTAGGATCAAAAATATAGTGAGGTACATGATGAATTACCTAACGAATTTTCTCATTGTCTATTTCTTGACTCGTACACGTGATAACCTGCAGTTTCGCTCCGTCCATTTGGCAAGTACCAGTTATTGACCCTGTCCCAATTATACATCATTTTTGGTTGTATGTGTTTGATCCTTAGTTCTAAAATCACAAAACAATAAATTTGTAGTATCTAACCCTCTAGCAACTGGTTGTAATCATCGAGAAATTCACAATTTGTGCCGTAAGTTTATGATTTTGAAAAATAAAAGAGTCATTAATTGGGGATAAACGTGTCGATAACTGGTAGACATACCTTACGCAAGGTATCTACTACTTCGCAAGTGGACTGATCAGGCGTCTGCATTGATCGTTCGTGCGAAGACGTGCATAATTATGTATAACACATTCTGTGATACCGCAACGCGCAAATGAATAGATATGAACGTGTCTACCGAGTAACGATTACATGTATATAAGTATCTCGTTCTCGCTCCTTTCCATAGTCCGACTTTCCTTGGACTAAAAAAGTAACGCAACCCGGCTTACTTAATATTATCAGAGACACTCAATAATTCATACCCTAAAGAAATTTCATACCTGGTTAAAAGAACGTATAGGGCAATAGCTCAGATTAATATGCTGAAGTATGTAAAAACTGACAGTCCTGTATCAAATTTTTCCAGCCAGAAATGCCACGTTATGTGAGTAGAAATTTTGGAGATTGAAAGAACAACAATTTTCTTAAGCAAGCTGCACGTGTCATCAAATCATGATAGCGAAAATCCGCATTACGCGTGCAAACGATTCTGCGTACTTGTCGTACCGTTTCCGCAAAGCACAAATGCAACGCGGCATGGCGTCCTGCGCACGTGCAGTTTCATAATGATAACATGCTAAAACAACCGCCGGGGCCAAGGGAATTCGTCTTGAGGCAGGGCACTCAAGGTTCAAACGCCCTTTGGCGGCGTAACTTGCGGGATTAATTTGTCTACACGGAGATCAATCCCGATCGGAGAACTCTCAAAAGTTGCAGGTGTACGTACTACGTTATAAGAGGTCGATGACGTTGCAGTGTACGTATAAAAGATATAAGAATATGGTTGAGAGATGAAGTGTGGATCATTGCGAGGTGGCGTAGGTATGAAGATTTTACGAGGCTCTCGTTCTGTTTATTATTATTATTGTTGTCGTTGTTGTTTGACGTTTTGTTTTTTTTTTTTTTTCTTTCTCTACGACGCGACGTGTCTCTGGATAAGAGAATGAACTCACCCAAGGCGAGACAAAGACACGAGAGAATCGCCGGTATCCAAGAGGCTACAGAGGCCGAGGAGTCCCTGAAGGTCTCCATCACCTCGACGTAGAGTACTCCGTAGGACTTGACGAGTCCCGCGACCCAGAACTGAACGAAGAAGGCCCCAAAGACGACAACCCATCCGTATCCACCGTCGAGGGGTATAAGGTTCGGATTCTTCGGCGGCGACACCTTCTTGGGCTTCTTGGCCCGAGGGCGATACCGTGATGAGCGAAGCTCCCTGGACTTGGCGATCAGGGGCCTCGCGGTAAGGCTCGAGATGGTCAGGAGGTTGTCGTTGTCCTCGTCCTCGATCGTCTCCGGGGGACTGACGTGCGGCGGTACCAGCGGCGTCGAAGTCGCGGTGACCTGGACGAGGAGGGACCCGGGTCTCTTCGGGGATGGCATCCCGTTGTTGAGGTCGAAGACCGGGGCCGAGTGTATCGAAAAGAGGGATCCCAGCTGGTTCTGCTGGTTCATATTCTCGTCGATGACGGGGCCGACCGCCTCCTGAGACGCGGTCGCGGTCGGCCCTGACCCGAGTCCCCGATCGACCATACGACACGATTCTTGAAAGCTCCATTCTCTGGGCAGCGACATTTTTCTTCGATTCTCTCGGCGTAAGAACCGAAATGCATTGGAGTGGTTTTATGGTTATTCCCTTCCTGCGTATAAACTGTTTATTGTTGGGCTCTCGGATCAGTCACCGGGGTCGTCGACGAACACTTGCCGCTCAGCTGCTGGCCTACGGGTGACTGTCTTCGCGCATCCAACCAACCCCGCTACGCGTATCAACCAGATACGAGAGGGTGTAACAACAGCCCGAACTCGTTAACGCGCAAGCGCACTTCAGTGGCGCTTCGCCATTTATTTATACCGGAGATCGATAGGGCTAAGGGACGAATTTTATTACGAGACGAAGATTCCTTCGACTGGGGACCACTGCCCGATCAACCCCTGCACGTCGTCGACTCCGCAATTTTCCACGATATTTGCATATCTTAGGAGATAGCGGGGTTCGAATGTCTAGGAATAATATTTAAACGATATAAGCTGTAGACTATAATTCTCTCTTGCATAATTTGCTAATTACGCACTACGGCAATCATCAATTTTTCAGTCTTTCTGAAAGGGTCTCTTTGGTTCTTCACTTAAATCCTGAGAGAGGGGTTCGTTTAACCCAGCTTTCCCCTAATACGCAGATAAGCACATGTGCCAATCGGACGTAGCCACGCGGCAATGCGCTCAATTCTCAGGAAGTCTTCTATCCTGCAGGTGTAGGTGATTCTTCTGGAAGTGGGGGGATCGTTGTGGGATTTAGGCCATGGACAAACCTCAACAAGGCTCGCCATCGTTATCGTTGCGGATGAGAGACCGGTGATGGCTGTTTCGTAATTGCCTTGTCAGTCTCGCGTTCTCGAGAAGACCCGAAACGTAGAAAAATGCAAGCCGGTGACTGGAAGGATTAATAATAAAGGAAACGTTCTCCATCTCCTTTGATATATTGTCAATGACAGAGAAAATCTGGATCATTTCGAGCATTATGTTATTCAAACCTTGAGGATGGCTTTTTTTTTTAATTCGAAGATGGTAAGATCAAAGGGTTGTTAGTGTCTCTTTCTCCGTGTCATGTGCGAAGTACACGTGATCCTTGTAGACCCATTACTCTTTGACAGCCCGTAATTCATTGGATGATCAATGTTGCAACGAAATTTCGTTAAAATTTATAGCTTGGAAGTTGAATATTGAAAAAATGTCACTATCCGCATAACATTGTACCAAGTAGTGCTTTATACATTACTTTGCCGAATTTGGGCCTGCAAATTTAAGGCGGAAATATGTG
Organism: Neodiprion lecontei; assembly: GCF_021901455.1. Classification (NCBI taxonomy): domain Eukaryota; kingdom Metazoa; phylum Arthropoda; class Insecta; order Hymenoptera; family Diprionidae; genus Neodiprion; species Neodiprion lecontei. The sequence goes on from NC_060263.1 coordinate 26,554,237, forward strand.
CATGAAATATATGGTTATTTGTGCCAACAAATAGAGAAATTATTGCGTTGTTCTTTTTCCAGTCAAAAAAAAGGAGACAATCTTTTATTTCGAATTTGTCGTATGTATTTTACAGACGAATATCTAGGTAGAACTTAAAGACGCAAATGAAATGAATTAAATAATACCTTGAAGGTTTGAAAAGTCGTACATACTTCCTGATTTTCATATTCCTTGCATTCGGTGCTTTATGGGATCATTTTTCGTATATTATGGGATATTGTGATACTACATAGAAATGTATTTTAACTGTTCAGCAGACGATCCGTAGAACTAGTTTACTTTCAGTCCACAGATACCGATAATATAAAAATATTCCGAGGTGAAATTTAGAGCGCATACTATTTTTAAAACTCACTGCAATTGTTTAATCCAATATTGTATTGTATCGAGCTTATGTCAAGTGCCCGGCTAGCTCAGTCGGTAGAGCATGAGACTCTTAATCTCAGGGTCGTGGGTTCGAGCCCCACGTTGGGCGATTTACTTTTTATTCGTACTTACAAGCATCCTTTCTTTGGATTATATCTTCTAACAGAACATCGTAATATTTAATTAGTACAGAAAAAATATAATAACCAAATCCCCGATTTCCGATGTATCCGTGTTGCGTGCAACCAATTTTTGTAAATTCGCGTATAGAACATATTATACGAATCAATAACAAAAAGGTAAAAGGATTTGTTTCACTTAAGGAATTCCAGTTTACTTCTTTGAGAATTCTTTGTACGGCCCATTTCGTAGATGGAAATTGACAAAAGTACGAATTTTCGTACAGTCGCGTCGTCGATTACATTGTAGCGCGAAAAGGACAAAACTTGGATAAATGAGTGTAAGAAACTAAAAATACTTTTTCTCCACATGTATGTGCTACCTGAACCTCTTGAAATTTTTTAGTCAAGACATGTAATCGTGAAGCGGAAAAAAGGGATTCAAAATTGAACGACCGTATTTTCTCAACAGTAATCTCGAAATTCGTGCTTGACCCTGAAATTCGGCGTCCAGGCAGCCAAAAGAAGGGGAATAAAAGCCTTGTATATCCTATTAAACCATATTGTAAGATCTGTTCTCTATCGACGTAAAACGCAACTAGGAAAGATAATACGAAAATTACGTGCAATACAAAAGCATCCAATATACTCTCAGTTGATAAATTACATAAGTGATAAGTGATAAGAGAGATATTTTCCCTTCTACTTTGACGTATTCGTGACCTGGATAGAGAAGTGTTGTTTTTTCTTTTCAGCTTCAACTGACAAATAATTTCGTCTATTGAGCAGTAATTGAATATTAAAATACAGCTAAATGGTATTGCACATTCAATATTATACACGTTAAGTTATGCGCGCTGTATTACAACCTAACCTAACCTAACTGCTATGCGACTCTTTCCCTTAATGACAGCTGGAAATCAGCTGTTGCCAAACAGTGTAACCCAACCTAACCTAACCTAAAATCAAATACAAATATGAGCTTAGGAGAATTTAGTAAGAAAGTAGTGAAAAAAAATTGTAGAAGAAAAGGTACGATAATACGGAGTAAGGAACGTGAAGTAATTAAATCCATAATAGAATTTTGTGATCAAGAAGCTAGACAAAAATCTCTACTATTTCCATTGCGTCAAGCCACTAAAAGGGCTGCTAATTATACCAAGATATCCGAAAGAACGGTCAAACGCATAAGGGAGGAAAATAAGTTAGGGCTAGAGTTTGCCGATGACGATGATTATTCAACTAGAAAATGGGTAAGGCTTCGTCGTCGTTGTTGGATAACCTATCAGGGCCACTGAATATTACAAATAATACAATGTTGTAATAAGATCTGTTATATTCAATCATTAACAGAAAATTTCAAAGACTCGCCTGCAATCAACGTATTTATGATTTTCTAACTGATTACAAATTGCAGTAAGAATGTTTCGACATCAAATTGAACAGTCAACTATACATCTAACTATCCAATCTGACCAAGCAAATTTGGCATCACTTAAATCGAAATTTATAAAAAGTAGACTTTATGTAAATTTTGTTTAGCAATTCTAGATTAATTTTTATTGCATTACTATTTACGTTTTGTAAAATTCAGGGGCATCAGTTCAGAGCTTATTTCATAATGGACCATATCTAAACTTCTTTTCCTCTAAATAAATGAATCTGAACCTTAAAACATTATGTTATTGCTATTTTAACTCATTCACTAAACACTACAAGCGCTATAATTTATCCAATATTCAATAATATTTTCACAATGTCTCCTCAATCGGAGTAGCACAAAAAAAAAAAAAAATGCTGTAACGTGATTATAAAGAAAAACAGTGATTTCTTAATCTCTAATAAGCAATAAATGTGTGTGCCATATCTTATTAGCCACGATATGTTTAGATAGCAGAGTTACGTAATATTGATTAAACCAATTTTGCACTTACACAAAAATGTGAGCCACTTTGTTACTTTAATCCACAGAGTAGAGGACCAACAGTAACAATGAAGTTTGCCAGCAACCTATCCTTCATGTTTGGGGAAAGCCCGAAGATCACAGAAAGATACCAGCTGGCTAAGCAGGCAGGATTCAAGGCTGTGGAAACTGGATTTCCACTTGGATTTACTGCCCAGGAAGTTGCAGATGCTCGAAGTAAAGCAGGTGTCAAGCAGGTTCTAATCAACATATTTACTGGTATATACGAATTTGAACTATAAGCATTTTTTACATGTAACAATAAGTCTTGAGTGCTTCTTTCATTGAAATTCTTAAAATGCACATACCTTCACTAACAATTAGCATAATAAATGGCTCTTTTGCATCAGGTGATGTAACAAAAGGAGAAATGGGCTTTGCTGCTATACCGGGGAAAGAAGATGAGTTTAAAAAAAGTGTTGCTCTTACTATTGAGTATGCTAAGGCTCTAGACTGTAAAAAGTGAGCTGATTTTTTTTTCAAAGTACATATAATTTCATTGTAGAGATGCATTGATAATATCATCCATACGTCTTAATTTCAAATTGAAATTGCTCTCAAAACAAATTTCTGATACTTTATTACAATTTTTAGGATCCATGTGATGTCTGGTAAAGTGGAATCGCCTAATGAAATCAACGATTCAACTTATGAGAGTAACATGAGATTTGCCATCGAGAAGTTTCAGGCAGAGGATATTGTTGCTCTTATTGAACCAATAAACAGTATAACAATGCCCAACTACTACATGAATAGTTTTGAAAAAGGTATAACCGGAAATTGTCCTACATGAAACCAATTTTTATCATAGTTCATATACTTAGACATTGTCAGTGAGAATATTTTCTTTCTTACCGTTCCAAAATATTTTATCTGATTGATCACGCAAATTGGTCAAATGGTCTTCAGGAAACAGGAATAATTCAGAACCTGATTACATTTCATTCCATATTGCATCACTAATACAGGTCTGGAAATAGTAAAGAAAATAAACAGTCCGCATTTAAGATTGATGTTGGATTTGTTCCATCTGCAACATGCACGTGGAAACATAACTCGTACTATCAAGGAATATCTTCCATACCTTGGTGAGTGTCATCTATTTCATTGTATAATTGTTGTCATTACACTTGTCAAAATATTTTTATAAACAAACTTTCTGATAAAATACTTGCAGGTCATGTGCAAGTAGCACAAGTGCCAGACAGACACGAGCCGGATACGGCTGGTGAATTAAATTACAGATATGTATTTTCTCTCTTGGAAAAAGAAGGATACAAAGACTATATCGGTTTGGAATACAGACCAAAAGCTGGATCTGCGGAAGGATTGAAATGGATTAAAAATTTCGGTTATACTTTATAAGTTGTACACAACCAATATCTGAATATTCATAATATATTACTGAATTATTTGAAAATTTTATCTCTGAATGCACACGAAAGTTATTTTACGTATTGTTTATAATACTAATAATTTTACATATATCTGAGGGTAATGGTAGCCGATCAATATTAAGGACTTTTTTTCATACAAAACCATAAAACTAGCTCGAAATATACGAGTAGAGTACGTCATTAACGAGCTTTTGCAGAAACCTTCAGGTATACTTGTTAAGGTGGCCATCCAAAATGCAATGACTAGATTCTACCAGGTGTCCCATTTTAAAGTACCACCTGATTTATCTCGAAAAAGACTGCTCTGATCGAAAATTGACTCGAGTGAAACTTCTAGGGCTCAAGGGGGGACGTTCGAAAAAAAAATTGTTTTCAGTCTCAAATTCGAAATGGCGGCGCTACGATGGCAGACATGTTTTTTTTAAATGGGAACATGACTTTTTTCTTCTACCAAAAAATTCATCACATCAAAACTAACAACGTTTGCATGACCGTTTTTCGGGTTAAGTCAGTAATTTTTGAGTTACAACGCAATTTTTGACTATTTCAGCGCTATCTAAGATATACCACGAGGAGGTAAGAACGCGAGAGAATATGATGGAACGAATCAGAGCAGCCTGCCGAGTGATCTCAAGAGAAGTTCTACTAAGAACAGTTGACGGTTTTGAGAGAAGGGCTCAGGCATGTTTGAACATGAATGGTGGGATATTCGAACATCCTTAAGAAGGGATCAAAGTTTTGCGCGCATGCAAGAATGCACACACACACACACACACACGCACACACTACAAGGAGGGTTTGGAGTCCAACAATACTGCGGAAGTGACGAGCCGCAGAGACCTGATCCTTGCGAGTGTTTTATACACACATGAACACACGCACATACGCACACACACACATTTACACTTGGGATGTAAGACTTTACCTCCTCGTAGTACATCCTGGATAGCGCTGAAATAGTCAAAAATTGCGTTCTAACTCAAAAATTACGGACTTAATCCGAAAAACGGTCATGCAAAAGTTGTTAGTTTTGATGTGATGAATTTTTTGGTAGAAGAAAAAAGTCATGTTCCCATTTAAAAAAAACATGTCTGCCATCGTAGCGCCGCCATTTTGAATTTGAGACTGAAAACAATTTTTTTTTCGAACGTCCCCCTTCGAACCCTAGAAGTTTCACTTGAGTCAATTTTCGATCAGAGCAGTCTTTTTCGAAATAAATCAGGTGGTACTTTAAAGTGGGACACCCGGTATATTTATACACATGGATACATGGATATTATACCGGTAATGGTCTGTAATACTAAAAATAAAACTGTAATGTAAAAATGAAACAATCAAGTACAGAGAAAATTAAAGACAATTAATACAAAAAGAAATGTGCATATTTATTACCGTACAGTATTTTTATTATAATTTTTTATCAACTATAACAATATAGACACAATATATATTATTTACAATACATAAAATTATACAAAAATTTATTGCAGTTGCATTAAAAGTGTTGCGATCAGTTTGGAAAAAGTAATACCGTAAGCAACAAATAAACTGTGTATAAACGATGTTTTTCGTACTGTATATTTGAAAATTCAGTTGCTAGCGAGAAATAAGTAATATGCAAAGAACAGAAACGGTTTCTTTATACCATTTACATCTAATTTGTAATAATTTCGTACAAAAATTGTACAGTACTTATAGCTTACCTGTACAAGATTGATCTGAATAACAAGCTGGGGCTAATAAAAATTGTGATGAAGTTCATACTTGTTAAAGACAATGTGGGTAAACCACTGTATACTTATATTTGATAGCGGCGAAATTGAAATTACTTGTACTTGAGAAATGTAAGTTTAAAAATGAATAGAGTATATCAGTACTATATGCTAATACCTCAAGATTTCTAATGCTTCTAGAGAACTCACAGCAATATTTTCCAATACAGTGTGAGCAATTCCGATCGTCCCTATTATTCAAAATTTTTTATAAATTTTAATTTACTGTGCTAATCACTTGATTATGCCCTAATTTTTCCGCCCTCGTACCTGCCTAGTTATTGCATCAAGCATACTTACAGGTAATATTTCGCAAATTTATCACCACGTAAACTACTCTTTACGGTTCGAATTGACTCGAACGCTTCACAAAATATTGTAATTCTCAATCACGATAAGATTTGCCATCAAAGAATGGTGTAACTAGGGGGTCTTAACATTCAAGTTCGCTAATTTTTCCTAAAATGCTGCAAAGTAAATTGAACTTGCAAGCTGTAATGTTGGATTCCTGAAATTATCAATCGCATTGCTTGTATAAGAAAAAGTTGTAGAAACGTGGCAATGTTAAACAAAAATCTAAGTTACACTAAGTCGCCAGATGTTTGAGAATTAAGATGTAGTTAGATGTTTACTGCATAGTTGTAGGAAATACTTGTTATATCTATAAAAATGAAGAGATTTAAAGACACAACTTGACCACTAATTTGCTTAAGCTAAGTATTGTCTATTAGTAACAACACCTTACTTTACACATAAGGGCCAATTGTTACTGCCACCAGTCAAAGTATCTAAGTATGTACATATAGTGTTAAAGAGATTTTATAATTGCTATGCATAAAATTACAGTTGGGTAAATTTACTTGATGAATTATTGTATAGTTTGATTGGCTCTCGATTGATGTGCACTTAATTGGTAGTTATAAGAGCAAATCGTCGTAATCTTCTCAACTGTTATTTCAAGTCTTTGTTTCCTATGAGAATTCAGATTTTTTAAATGATTTCATTCATGAATATAGCGACGATATTCAATGTCGTCGGTAAACGAAACTTTGCTCAACTCCAGATGAAGAAAAAATGCGTTACCAAATAGCATACAATATTAGGGTTTTACAATTTAAAAAGTATCAAATTTTACTTTTAAATGATAAATAGCAAAATGCATTAGTCTTTCCATCTGCATCACTTCACGTATCAAAAGCTTAAATATACTTTAAATATAGAGCGAACAAATTTGATATAAATTCCCAAACAGCCAATATTAATAGTAAGTATAACTGTACGTGCAGTGTTATAAGAATCAAATAAAAAAAATAAAAACTTGATTTTACTGAAGTATTAACAATTCTCTGGTGAATGATAAAATTGGATTATAACAGTATGATTGATTTTATTTAAAAAAAAGTGAAAAAATATATTTAAATTAAATAAATCAAAGTAAATAATAATGTTTCAGAGTACTGTCTCGTTAAATGAATGTCCTGTCAGTATTGATTCATTCAACCAGCTTTAATTATGACTCGACTAGATGGATGGCTGGATATAATATCTAATTACTGTATTTCAAAACGTGACATACAAAGTTCAGTGATGGGCGCACTTCTTACAGCAAACCTTCGTTTGAGTCACATGTTAATTAAATACACATGTCGTAAATTCAATGAAAAAATTCTAAAAACCGTGCACCAAGTATCAGTGCAAATTTTCCATTTCATGAAATCATTGCTGCCGCTATTGAAAAATAATCATTATCATATTCTTTGAATAGAATTATGTCGAGAAAAAAAAATGCTCATACATGTAAATGAGAAAATTTAAACTGAGATGAGCAGGTCTGAGAATGATTAGAGAAGAAAATGTTAATCTCAATCAAAAGTGAAAATCTAGCTGCGTATAATTAGTGCAATATACGTAAGTACATATAGTCATGAATGAATGTCAACATCATTTATGGATGCAGATTTAAACCTTACTGATATGTGATCAAACCCTAACACCTACAATAAATAATGGTACATAGCATACCCCGGCGATTAAGTTAATCTTGCATTAAAATTCACAAGCCGTGTGATTTGCATGAGGCTTTTGAGAGCATTTCACTAATCATCAATGTTTGACTTTAATAATATCAGATAAGCCGCAACTAATTTACACTTTGATACTACATGTGACTAGTTCTGCGATTTTTGTTAAGAACTTCAATTTATCGAGGTTAGTATGGAGCCGGGATAAAATTTTTATATCATTTCGATCTACAGATCGTGTGCGTGTGACATTTTTATAAGATGTCTCAGCTACCATTTTGTAAATCTCATCCAATATATTTTGGATATGGTAGGTAGTTTTACTATAATATAAATATTACAAATAATGCTAGTTTAAAATTATTCCTCATCAAAAGTAGGTATGTACGCATTAAAGCATCATATACAAGCGATAATGTACAGCTACAGATTATTAGTTGATCTCCTAGGAATATGTAATATCTTGTTTATAAAAATTTACTTAGTAACACTTCACACGGGTAATGTTAAAAAAATACAAAATAAAATTATAAGTTGTGAGAAGCATTTTTTTTCTTCTTAATAAATTGACACGCTGAATATGATGTGACATATTTGGAAAATACGTAAATTACATATTGCATTCCTTAATTGAAAGCAGTAATATTTTGTTACGCAGAAAGTGATACCCTTATTGCTAATTAACACTGACTATAACAAGAAAAGATTCCAGACAAATAAGTTAGACTGCAAAAAAAAATTGTACCTACCGAGAAATGCCTTTGAAGGATACTAACTTTGCGAAAAAACATTAGTTACTTTGACAAAAATACTCATAAAATTCCATAGAGCTCTTTAACGTTCGATGATCCAATTTGTAAAAACCCTCCAAATTTTTTACTATTTTACTAAGGCCGTGTATCATTCAAAAGTCAAAGTAATATAACATCATCAAATCGACTGTGATTGTAAGATTCTCTATTCATACGTTTGTTGTACGAAAGTAAGTGAACGGAATTAAGTGACTGTAATGCATGTTAAAAAGTGCCCACTATTAGCAAAGCTGCTAAAAATAATAATCGATATAGTAAAATAGCATATTTTATAGACAGTAAATAAAATTCATGTACGAAACTTGTTTGATACTCTCTGTGAATTAAACCACATGTTCCATCAACAAATTTCAATATTTCACAATCCAAGCTATTTTGTATGTTTCTGCGAAATTTTCATTGTTGTTAAAATTAAAACTGTTGGTAATTAGCTACATTTACGCCAGTTCGGCTCTGCTTACTCATTTTCAGAAGTGTAACGAAGTAGGAAGGTATGAACCATTGTCAAACAGCTTTTTCCGCATCCACAAGTGGCTCGCTCACATCATTTCCTGGATTCCCTATGACAGCAGTGCTACAAAATATTTATACAATATAAGTTTATTATTGAATTGAAAAATTAGGGTGAGACAAGTAAATTGATTTTATTATATATCTATAAATAATGAATCTTAATTTCTTTTTAAATATAATGCCACCATTTAAATGTAAGAAAAATGGCTAAACTGTTAAAAATTTGCATGCAGTTTAAGAATAAATGTTATTACCAGTGCGTGGGTACTGAAAGATATTCAATTCTTTGCACGAACTGATAACATGAAATAAGTCACACAGATATGTTTCGCAATATGTAAGTAAAATAAACAATCTTGCAAAAAAGTTTAATTATCATACCTAACTACCAAGAGCCATAATACCATATCTACAAAAAAAACAAAAAAATATCGGATCGTTAATCACACTTCAAATAATGTAAATGATTAGTACAGACTTGATATAAAAAGAAGACTTTACCCAGTGCCAAGGGCCAGAATAGTAGCTTCTTCTACCAAACTCATTTCATCAAAGTTGTACCTATAGTCAATTGAATATTTGCTTTTGGATTTTTATTTGAAATTATCAAGAGAAATCACAATTAATTATAACAAGTAATTGCAAGCACAGATGTTACCAAAATAGTACAATTACCGTTGCAAGTTTAAATTCGTTACTTTTTGTTAGATGAAAATCAATACAAGATATTAAGGACTGGAAGCAAATTCAGTTTGTTAGTCATCCCCTCATGAACTATACATATAATAATTCTTACTTGCATCAACAATTACTATGCACATCAAAACATCCATTTTTATGAAATATTCTTGAAAGTAACAAATACAAAGTGCGAGACTATAATCATCCAAATAACTAATCAAATTTCTATACTAATCCTTAATTTTTTGGTTAACAGTTAATTTAAAATAAATATTGTAATGACAAAGAAATTAAGAAAAAAGTATACAATATGTCGAAGAGGCTTTGCTCGCTCATTTGACGCATACAAAGAATAATATTAACCGAAAAGAGTCCAAGCAAAATTTATTGCAATAAACATAATGTGTATGTATGTGTGTACACTATAAACATATACATAAATTTACACACACACCAATTGTTATTATATGGACTATCTATAAGTAATAAACAAAATTTTTGTTTAATCAGCTTACAACAAAATAGTAAACTAGGAATGTTCTCTTTTATCACATGATCTTATCAAATAATAATTGCAATGGTACAGTCTTTATAAGGATTACGCAAAAATGTTCTACTTATTTACAATTATTAAATGTCGCATTAGAATAAAGTTTCAGCTTGATTCAAAGGTATCTTGTCAACTGTTTGTTTTCTTTTTTCATTTTACTACTGCTTGCTCAGTTTTCTTATCATCTGACCTTAAAATATAATAAATGTCTTATTTAATAAAGTTCACATTCCAGAGTGTCAAAAACAAATTGATTGTAAAAAATGCACTATAGGAGTAACTATAGAAATTTTAGCAGTACATTCTGCTTGCATAAAATAAGAAATAATCTACTAAAAGAAAAATTGTCATTCTAAAACTCAAATACAGCACATATTATAAGCAAAATATACTAAATTACTTATAGTGTCAAGTTTTTCATATAGTTTATGAATTAACAAAGCGAAGTAATGCTTCTGCTTTGTTTCATCTCAAAGTATGAACATGGATATCAATGGCAATGGGTATAATGAAGAATGATTGAAGCAAAGAAGGTCTGTGATTGACACTAAAGAATTTGCTTCTTTTGATGGCGAAAACCCATTCAATACTTCATAGAGAGAAATAAATTACGCTTGTCTGGTACAACCTATAATTAACATAGGGTTGCGCTGTTACTGTGCATACTAATTTGTAATTGCTAATGTGTCATCGTAAAAAAATAATAAAGTGGTACGGTAATTGAAACCACCAAAAAGCACTTGAAAATAAAATTTTTTTGATTTTTTGAGATTTAGTCGCCTTGCCATTCAAAAGCACAAAAATCTTCTAACAGTAATATTATCAAATCCACATGCCTGTGTTGAATCTCTTCTTTTGTGAAACAAAAATTTCAGCAAACCATTTGTAAAATACTTATTTAAACGTCAGGCAAGTACATTTGTATGGGAATTACCAAACACATTACACTAAGTGTCTGATTAAATTTAAATTATAAATTTTGTGATGTCAAGTTATAACAGAATCTAAAGCTATTCAAAATCAAGTTCTTATGTCCATATTTATACCTTGAAATAAAAATGGCAAACATTACAACAAGGCTAGACTGTTCTTCATAACATGTTCGTTTTTTTCTTCTAAGGAATACATGTCAAATGCAACTAGTATAACATTAGCATGAGTAAAAGTAAAAATATGCGTATCCTGTTGCACCTGAATATCTTCATTTGCTGGTTCAACATGAGTATAGATATTTTTTCACATTTTCATCAATGTAGGCTTTCAACTAAACAATACACAACTTTACTGATGTCATGCTTTCCGGGGATTGGAATATATTTGTGATATCCAATTTTCGGTTCGACGATCGACTGGATTCCTTAATTTTAAAGAATCGTAACATTTCCTACCTACACTCTAATCGGTCTAACTAAATACCATGATTTTATACCATCCGTAAAATACCTGAACGAGAGCCAGATAGTGGTGGGGAGTCGAGTTCAGCCTCATCCCCCCACCGTTGTGGTTCGCCGAGTAAAGTGTGGGTATCTTCATCGCATAGCCGTTCAGGGAAGGTAACCCCGTCTCCAAAGCTGTAACCCATACCCACATTTCGAGGCCTGATATCACCTCATTATCATCCATCATCTCGTATAACTAACGCTCGTGTAATGATATTACTGTATTATAAAGACAGGGATTAAATGAATAAACACGTCAATATCTATATTGACTATTGAAGTTTCTCCACTAGGAATTTTTTCTAACAGTTTTAACAGTTTTTACAGGGACTTATAATCAGTAGTATAGAAAGATTCCAGATATTCGAGAATGGTTAAAAATTCCTATTGACGTAATGTAAAGTACTTTGTAATGGAGTTTACTTTGAAAACTTTCAATGGAAAGAAGCAATCGGTACATTACCCGATGACTTCAGGTGCTTTGGAACTACAAAAACTAAAGGCAAATCATTTTTGTTTTAATGGTTAAATAATCATAATTGATACCAGATAAAAGTTCCATATGTGTATACATAGAATCTCATCAAATTCTTTAACACTGTCATATTTTATACTTTTTAAAACACAGTTGTTGATGTTGCATATTTTTCACAGGACTGTCGTTATATTTTAACAGTTGTCTTAAAAATGTATTATGACCGTCATTATTGTACACTGACCGTATAACTCTTTTACTGAAAAATTACAAGTATTTGCGAATTCACCATGAAATTAGGTATGCGTACTCGGTTGAATTGAAAGGTCTTTGTTGCTGTTTGAATAATTTAGTTTTCCATTATTCTTTAGCGTGAAAATATTACAATTTTATCCGCTATTAAAATTTTATGAATTAATCACTCTACGAGCCAGATGCACAATACCTTGCAACATTGTCACGTAATGTAACACACAGCATAGCTGAGAAACATTGGCAAATTATAAATTAAACCAGTAACGAATTGGAGTCTTATTCTTACAATTAGATTTATTATAGATGACTGATAATGATTTGAGTCAGAATTGAGATATGTATATAAAAATGATCAGCCATTTTCAATAATTATATTAGTAAACCTTTATAAAAATTAGGATAATATAATTTTGTGTTGTTAATCAGAAACAATATATTGGGATTCGCAAGACCCTGCGACATTTCCCCCTAACTTACGCTTTTAGATTATGCAATACGAGATATTTGCTGCAGATGCTGCGGGATGTAATTTACTGATTGATAGATATTTGATTCCACAGCTTTCCAAAAAAATTATAAATGCCTACAATAATTTTCCAATTTTTACACTAACGACGAGTTCGTGGGCTTTTTAAAACCAGTATAACATAGAGTCAAATAAACACTTCAAATATAAGGTTAAATATTTTTTGACAGTCAGTCACATATCAGAAATAAATAATATAAACTGTTACCTGTCAAAGATTTCTTTACACTATCAGAATCAATAATTTACAGCTGAACATTTTGTTAGCAAATAGAGTTTCCCTACTTAAGTGTTTTATTAACTATTCGATTGATTAAGAACTTCCGAATTAACGTAAATCCTTTTTTCTCAAATATTATACTTATTTCTCTTTATCATAATACTAGTGCCAAGATGAAAATAATGAAATAATTACTGATGCAAAGTACAGTGCAGCGAATAATGAGACAATCAGCAATAATAAGCAAGCAATGTACACTAACATGCTTTGACAGATTTTTTAATAGTCTTGTATTGCACGAAAGTAAATTTAGTAGCAGGTAAATGATCTTACGAGATGGATACCTTCAATACCTGAAGAATTTATCTATTTATATGTGTATGTGTGTATCTCTATAGAGAAAGCAAGGAATATAACATATCACTCAACTTTGCTGGACGAATTATTGCAGAAAAAAATCATCAGAATAAATTAAAATCATACTACTTAAAAAATCTGCCAGAAAACTAATTTCGAAACAAAACAGACATGCGTATACTAGAACATTTAACTACAGTAAGGTATTGTCATTACTTTGGAACTTGATGGATCATATTGTAATAGGTATCTGGGTATTAAAATGAATCATACAAATTCCACACTTATCAGTGATATCATAATGATCGAAGCAATCCTTCATAAGACGATTTTGTACGAGGAAAATTTTTTTTCATTCTAGCACTTGTTCGTATTCAAAACTTAAAATTGTGTATCGGTCACCAGGCTGTTAGGTAACACAGCTGCACAAAAAAAAACAGTGCATTGTGTCGCAAGTTAAACCACCATACCTATAAGTTTTTGGAAATGCTGATTACGAATCCAATGTCAGAATTGCTCCATCACCCCCAGATTTTGAGTACTCCTGCCTGATACATACAAGATTTTTCCATGCGCAAGTTACGAGTCGAACGCTCCATATATCACTCAAAATCTGAGAGTGATGGAGTAATTTTTAATCCGAATTCGGGTTCAGCATGTCCAATAACATATTATAGGTATGGTGGTCTAGTCCGTCGGATAAGATACTTCTTTTTTTGTGTGGTTGCGTAATCATTTGCGATATTAGGTAACTAATGCCTAATCACAGGTTTCATATTGAGATTCAAAATCTGAACCAATATTTTTACTTAAACTTTTAAATAGTATCAGGTGGAATTTGCGTTTCATCGATGATACACGTAATTTCTGAACAATTATTAAGTTTATGTGGTTCTCCATCAGAGTTACATAATAACGGTTCCTGGAAATCCGATGCAGGTGAACTAATATTCAGTAGTGCTGACCTGTTCTGAGTACTGCCCATGGAGTTGTAAGTGTTTGAGCCAACCTGATGCTGCGACCGTACAGGGTAGACATTTCCATCCCCAAGACTAGAACATACCCGTTCCAACCCCCCAATTTTAAAATCAAAATCCTCTATTCTATTTAATATCTAATGCATGTACAATATTTGCTGATGAGGTACATCAATCAGGTTCAATTACCATTCACTATTATAATTCAAATATCAACTTTGACCAATTCATATGCTCTTCTTCAATTATTTTAAGAATTTTTCAAATGCCACCATCATACTACTTCTTTAATTTAATTATTCATGTCCTCTATCTATTTTCACACATACATTAGTTTCAGTAGCATTTTGAACCTCTATCACTTTTGAATTAATGACAATTCAGTCATTGATTCAAATCATTTGCCCTTCCTATAACTAAAGAAACATCTAAAACTGTTTGATCGAAATTAATAACATTTAACCGGTATAGTATCACCGACGACACGAGAAATATTTCTACATTTCCAAGCTGCAACCACACCTGTATTGATACAGCATACAATAGAAACATATCAACAACTATCACAATATTGAAACAGATATTTTTATACAAGCAATCAAACTTATAACTAAGCCCCCAGTGTTGATCAATTATTCAAATCAACCTTATCATTGTATCCATTGAACGAACGAGGTGAAACTTTGTTTTAGAAACGGATCACTCGTATAATTGGCCATTGTTTGAATTATTAGAACATACAATGGTGTGCAGTTAATACAATAAGAATCTTAAAGAAGAATTACATGTAGAATAAATGGTTTGCATTCCCGCACATTGGACTTCCAAGCTATAATTTTCAAGACAAAAAATTAAACTACATGTAGAGAAATGTTAAATTTGGACTTATTATTTACCCTCTCTCCCATTGTCAAATCATTGCAAGTATAGCAATTGTAGTAAATGTGACAATTCTAATTGTCAGATCTATATTCCAAGTTGTTATGTCTACTAGATTTGATTTAACTGAATAATTTAACAGTGGTACTTCAGGTGCCAGTACACACATATAGTAGTGAATCCAAAAATATCTTTTGCTCCACAGACATGCAGAATTGAATGCTGTCTCAAGATTCTTGAAATTTGAGAAAGATATACATTCTTTTCCATTAGGCAACACACAATATATCTATCAATAATACAACTTCGTATACATCAAAGTGCCCAGTGCTATATGCACCATAGTAACGAATGAAAACTGTGACTTTTGCATACAATTTCCAATGAAAAAACCCGTTGACGCTCAAACATTTTAAATATTGTATATTTCTCAACGCTAATATAAACTTTTGCGTGTCTATTGATAACAATCACACCCGAAATAAATCCTGAAGCATCGCATACAAAATGTTTGATTGATCATCAGACGTAAAATTATCTCGTAAATTCAATTTCAGTATAATCGGCCTCATTTCAATATCATTAAATGCTGGCATAATTAATTTTAGATGGCAAAGGTATGAGGAAGAAAACTTTTTAGCTTCAAGAAACCGAAAGGCTGAAAATAACTGAATATTGTGAACACTCTCTGTAATAGTAAAATTCTAACATCACTAATACTGTCTTAGACAATCAGAAACTTTTCTTCGCAGGCATTAATCTACTTAAGTAAATAAGCTATGCCGAAGAGTAACTGTTATGAATTACCAGATGAAAGTTATGTTAAAACATACTTCTGAAATTAGATACTAATTAATTTCCTGAAACACTGAACATTATAAAATAACCGGACTGGTGATGAGAAGAAGTAATGCACCTAAAATACATTTATCAAAAATTAACTAAACAAATTCAACCAGGTTCCCAGGAAATTATATTCATCGCCGCTTAGGAGATAGATTCTCTTAGTGATAGAGCTTAGAGATAGTTGGAAATAAAAACAGCAAACAATTTTTCGATAAAAAGTGCGACCTAAGTAAATAACAAGATTTTTGGGAGTAATTTACTCAGCTATTTTGAAGTCAACTTTTAATCTGATTGAGATCCGTTTTCTCAAAAACTGAAGAGTATTATAGGATTACTCAAAATAAATGCATACTTATGTCTGTTCGATTGAAAATAGAGAAATCAAGCAATCAGTGTTGTAACTTAAAAACATAAGAAATTGAAACTGACAGTTGCACTTGATATTGCACAGCTACAAAGTGAGGAAACTAGAACAAAATAATGTGGGTCAAAATTTTCGTCCACAAGGCTTGCAAGTTCATCATGTCTTGGTACCGATATTTATATTTTTATATAGTCAACAGTATAAATACTTCTGAAATTTAATAAGTGCATGTGCATGTGCTAAATACATAGCGAACGAAGTTTTGAAAAATAGGGAAACATCAAGCGAATCATCATCGAATGTACAATATATGGAATATGATGTAAATATAGGAAAAAAATTAAAAAGTATTGGGAACCATGTATATACATATATAGGATAAGATTGCTGGATACCAGAATGTTTTTGAATACAACCAAGGTTGCCGAAGTATATACGCCAAAGATAAAATGTAGCGAACCTGTTGTAAATATTCTGATTTTGTCTCATGTTTATTCTGATTAGTGAAATCTGTATTATGAAAACTAAAAGCTATTGTTAAATTACCCTATCACTTGACTGATTTGTAAATCGATACCTTTTCAACTTGTGACTTTCATTGATACTCAGCATTCTATCCCATAATATAAGCGGAATAATAATGAGTAGTAAAGATGAAGTAAAAAAAATGAAAGGACATAAATGAAAAATGTTTGATACTCACAGCTAAGCAAGTGAATTGAGCTTTTGTGGTGTATTTTGTAGTTGATGAAAACATAAATTACATATGTATATAAATTGGTATTGCGCAACTGGCTCAAAGATTATCATAAAAAAAAAACTTCTAATTACTTTTTGAACTGATTAAATGTCGATAAGGACATTCGTCAGATACAGATTAAATTATGTTCTTATTTTCACCGAAATTTACGCACTATTATTCAGTCAATTTTATTTTAAACTTATTTTCTGCCTCAGTAAAAAAAGTAATGATGAGAGTAGCTTACCTAGTAAAAACAGGAAGGAACCAGAGCCGCGAATTGTCGCCAAATACTTCTTGGAAATTATTGTATCTTCCAAGACTAAAGCCATCTTTGTCTTTTCCAGTTCGAAACATAGGCGGTCTGAATGCTTCTGTAACATCACGTTAACAAAAATGAAGTCATAGAGAAATTAAAAAAATTAGCAACTAAAATCACAAAATGCCGAATTTGAGACCACTCAACTTCTTCAATTGTGATAAGCTATGTTACATTATAATAGCTTCCGAATGTGCTATTTGAATTCTGAGTTTCTATCAAAGGACTCAATTATTCTTTAAAATAAAACAATTAAATCTCTTTTATTGCTTACCCAGTGTTGATCTGTTATGCAGAATGAGGTAGCAATGATAGAAGAAAAGAGAGGTGAGACTAACTGCAAACATCAGCGCAACACAGAACAAGAAGAGCAAATGGAACTTTCCCACTCCGTCCAACTGACCCTGCGAAATTATTATTTTAAATGTCTACGTTCATAGCCTATACAAGGTGTAATCGAGCTACTATTTAATTATATATATTTTCCTATCTTGCTACATGCATATATGATCATAGAAATAAATGTTTACAGAGGCACTGTTCAACTTGGAAGAAGTATCTCCTTTTATCACTTCTGAAATCAATCCTAATGATTCACAAGTTTATGTCATGTTGCTCTTGCAATTTTTGTACTTGATTGCTTTGAAAGTAACTGAACATTGTAAAATAAATTATATATTTATAACAGTGAAGTGTTTGTCCTCATCCTGGTCCTCACAATGGATATTTAAGAAAAGACATGTGAATAAAAAAATCTGATAGGTTGAAGTCTGACTGGTACTAAAATTTTGTAAAGCTTACAACTATACACAACCAAGTTACCGAATGTAACAAGAACCAAGGCTACTTGAACATGTTAAGGTGTTGAAAAATATTGAAGGTAAAATAAATACCATAATGAAGATGTTTATAAAACAAAGAAAATTACTGCTTCTAACCTTCCAGAACTTGACAAAATATTCCAAAGAAGTGCCAGCAATAAACATGCAGTAAAGAAGAGCGTAAGCCAGGAACAACATGAAAAACTTGTAATTATGGAAGCCCACGCAGTTGTTCACCCACGGACAGTGATGGTCCATTTTTAGGACACACGTTCCGCATACGCTGCAATGGTGGGCCCGGTCTGGTTTTATTAATTGACACTTCTCGCAGAAGCGGATTGCTGTAATTATGTCATTTAATATTTTCATCATTTCAAAAAAGAAGAAGATAGTATACATATACAGTCATTCACATTCTGAATGAAATCAACTAACTCATTCATGAAAATTTAACATAGAAGAAATAGATCATTGTTATTTTTCATATTTAGCATTGATATTTTTTTTATACACGTACAATATACTTGCATTATGAATAAAAAAAAAAAAATTAAAAAAAAAATGAAATATACAAATAAATATATTACGGTGAATGTTTATAGCATTAACTAATTATAATTCAAAATATTTCTAAAATGATTTACAAATAAATTGAACAGAGTAGATTCTTTGCTGCTCACCTCCTTTGATCGTGCGATTAGTAATAGGAAGATCTTGAGCAAATTGTTCTAAAATTTGCCTTTGAGCTTCTTCACTTACAGGTTGCTGAAGTTTTTCCATTTCCGCAGGAGGTATTCGAAACTATAATGTTTCAATGGGAATTACATTTTAATCATTTTGATGATAGAGTATTTGAAATGACTGTAAGAAAATGAAAATTAATACTTCTATGATTCAAACCATTTGGTAGGGATCTATTCACAGCACATTATGATAAATTTAGTATCAATGTAAACAAACTTCTGAGGAAATCATAAATTCGCTGCAATATTACAATAACAGAAAATCAGTTACGTATGTCTGTGGTTTGAATATTGGCATACCAGATCTGCTGAAACCATCTTATCCAAGAGAGTCAGGAAAACTCCTATAGCGTGACAACTAGAGCTAAATTTAGTGTCACATTTAATCACACAATCTGTGCACCTCCAAGTAAATATTTATGCAATAATTCGCCATCAGCTTATAAACAGTACTGTTAATATGTAATTAAACCTTCCTCCTGCTTTATAGTCAGATCCGAAACAACAATTAAGAAACTAACTTCAGAAATGTTTAGGAATTGAGAAAACATTCGAACGCTTTGTAAACTAGGCGGTCCAATGATTATTTTCTGAACTACAACACATATCAGTAGGCACATGATGAATATACTTGGTTTATTGACAAATTTTCTGACTAGCATATGCTGCAACTTACGATTAGTGACTAACAGAAAAACAATCCAATATTACCTTATCCGGCACTCTTCCAAGATCCGTGAAAACTGTTTGCCAGTACGACCAAAGGAATAGTAGAAACAAGATGTGGAAGAAAAATAGGTAAAAGGCTGTAAATATGAAACGACAAGAGTATTATTTAAAAGGAAAACATAACGAACAGACTTGAAAATGTTTAGAAGCTTATTTTGCTCTTACTACCCCAACGTAAACGTCTGCCAAATGAATCAGTAGTGTTTATTTACAATCTCAGAAAAGATTCAAATTTTTATTACTGCTATTATTTACTTTGTATATACATAGCAGTTTCATTTTCTTCCATATTACACAAAAAATGTAGGCATGAAATTACACTCGTTTAAGTTAAATGATGTATTGAAAATCTAATAAGTACTAAAATATTTATAGACCAGGTGCTTGGGGAAAAACATTTGAACATTTTTTCAACACTTTCTGGAAGTTGAATGTTGATCTGATAATATTCAGTTCATACTGGCTAATATTCATTTTCCGTAGTATCTTTATAGAACTAGTAATCATCCAGTTATGAAAATATGTCTAGTAGACAAAATATATACCGAAACAGCAAAATTATATACGGTACATACCTTTTTGAACATAACTCTCGATTGCATCTGGAATGAGGGAATAAAATTAATGAATAACATTCCTTGAATGTAAGGCGCATTCGAAATTACAGAATGTAGAAACGTTTAAACTCATCATATTTCTAATTACTTTTCTAATAATAAATTCCAGACAATATTTTTTACAGAATTCAAGTAAGTGATGGGAGAAGCAATTGATTTTCAAGTAAGAATAAAAGCAATGAATCGACAAAGTTTTGAATAACGTCTAAATATTTGTGACGGAAATTACAAGTAGCGGTGAAAAAATGTATTGCATAGATTCCTAAATTTGAATGTATATCATTCAAGAGGGGTGTTGAAATTAAACAGGATTATCCTCTCAAAATTCCTTACAGAGAAAAATATCTCTGTTATTGATAGGTCATTTATTATGAAAAGATAAACGTACGTTATGTAAAAAGATCATGGCATCATAGCACAAGTTGTGAGTCACAGAAATAATAAGTAATACGAAAAAACTATTGACCTACTTCGAATTGAATACATTAACATTTTCAAGTTCACGAATGTTTTGTTCAAGAATAATCGACAGAAGAATGTGGCTGAAAAATGGAATCGCGGTTACAGTCCAGACACGTCTATGTTGTATTTATAAGTTAAGATTAAAACAGAAACATTAACAGAACAAAATAATAATAATTTGTAAAGAGAATGCGAGGTTATGCAAATACGTCTGTAGTTAATAACGAGACAGATTGAAAGGCGAATAGTTGACATAAATTGAGGGCAGGAGCTGCAAATACTTTGGTAAGTAAATAAAACTGGCTTACAATAACAGAGTTGCACCACATAGGCATAATATGACCAGAAGACGACGGTCAGGATAAAGACAACGGGTATCCATTTGACGGCCTTCAAACACCACCAGCAAGGTCCATTCGGTTTACCCATTGTAAGAAATAATACGTATTAAGCACACCACGGGTTATTTTTCAATGGGCCACATTTCGTTGGTCTCCTCCTTTTCAGGAAACTTATTTTATTCTTCACGTCGTAAAACCACCACGAAACAACCACTCTCTGCAGAAATTCATTACACAGTAAACAATCGAAACGTATCTCAATATTCGAGAAATGATCAGAGCAGACTTTATTCGAGATACCGTTTCGTCACTGCTTACACAGTCGAACTCTAGTCTGCACATGCGTAGTTCTCTCACTTTCCGCGAACTAAATGGAATTTTTTTTTCTATATATACCTGGTGTACCGAAATCCGACTCCATTGGCTACACTGGTGAACATTTTCATCGCTTTTCACAACTACAAAAATATTTAGACACACACACGTACCTCTGTGAGGTAAACATGAGTCTCTTATGGGCATATGAATCTTTGTTAAACTGAATATTCGGGTAATGCATTAAATAATTGCGTCATCCTGCAGTTTCTCAACGATTCAACGCTAGCTTTGCAAGCCGCCAATACGACGCTGAAATGTACCACGAAGATTGTGGAGTTTTCAGAACTATGTTTTGCTTCGATACTCATCTAAATCACACCCATTTATGCTTAACAGCTTCAACTCACTTTTTGCAGAAAATTTTTCAACCTTGTTCACCACAAAACGGCGTACATGATATTATGAACTGTACACCTCACCGTCTCGTAACTGCGAATTTATTATTTCGTAGTGCGAAAATTTCAAACGAAAAGAGCGATTGAACCAAATTTTACAATCTTTGATCTTTCATTTGACAGAAATTTTACTCCAAGTACGCCATAACTACGGAGAGCAACTATTTCGAGCGCAGATTCGCATTTGATAACCGCAAATAGCCATATAAGCGGTCTGTGGGTCCAAGTCATGACAAGTTCATCCTAAATCAACATCGAACAAGGTCCTGCAAATATTGAACTTTTATGGGTAATTTGGCGCATCTAGTACTTAAACGAATGTCGGAGCTGTGCTTCTAAATATTTATAGTTTCGAACGTGGAATAAATGTCCGTGAGCGAATCCGACACCCGGTATATCGAAGCTCGACATAGTGACAAGCTTAAAAGCGCGGGTCGGCGATGGTCGAGAAAAGGCAGGCATACGTGGAAGTGGGTGTGACTACCGACTCCTAGTTGGTTTGGAGTGAATCTGTGGAGTAGCGCATTCGCCGTTGGAACGGAAGGTAACGTTTGTTTCTCAAGCGCAATATCAATTATTATTATTATTATCGAATTTACTACCTCGAAATTTATGCGATCGCGGCTAATCATTGGCGTGAAATTTGAAAATTATATACGCTAAAGTACAGACGTTGTTATTTGTTATATTTTAACTCAACGCGTGATTTATGGAATTTTCTTCCTCCGATTTATTTCTTCGGATTTTATCTCCTATGTCCTTTTCAAGGTGTCACAAATGCGTCATCGGACTGACGTACATTACCATGAATTGATGACTCACGAACCGGCGTTATTATAAATACTATTACGTTTGTGTTTCAGCTTGCACAAGTTCGAGATAAAAGCAACAAAATGTCTCAGCAACAATACTATCCTTTCAAGGTATTTATCTGACATCTTTATATTCCACATTTCAAATGATTTCCATGGGCGTTTCTGCACGAGCCTGACCCACTTTCGATCTTGTACTTACTCTTTACACTGTAGTACCTAGCACCACTTAACCATGACATAATTGCGGTATCTTGATTTATAATTATTTCACGCGTCAATACAAATCGCGTGCACCTTGAGCATTGACTTGTTTTATGACACCTACAGTTTCTATGTAATACATACGTTCATCCCAGCAGCTAGTAAAACTGACACAGAAAGTTCCAGAACTTTTACTAAACATATATTATACGAAGGATAATTTTATTCTACATTTCTTTCTCAAATAATTTTCCTTTTCCTATTTTCAAAGTCAACTGGATATAGCATCAAGAGAAATCAAAGAAATTTTGAGGACACAACTAAAATATCAGAATATTACCAGAATCTTCTAAACAAAATTACTAAGATCACTTGACACTGCATACCCACTTCTCCGTCACTATTTTCTTAAATATTTTCTCAATCTTATCACATCAATCT
Organism: Neodiprion lecontei; assembly: GCF_021901455.1. NCBI lineage: Eukaryota > Metazoa > Arthropoda > Insecta > Hymenoptera > Diprionidae > Neodiprion > Neodiprion lecontei. Next base: position 26,577,812 of record NC_060263.1, read on the forward strand.
CTTAGACGGAGCAAAGTATTTGGAGTTAATAAGGAATATTAATCTGATAGCCACTCGTCGCAGCTCGATTACTTTATAACTGCTGTGTTATGATCTGTCACAAAAACAACTACAGTTGATAACTTCGTCGTGATATTTCAGTGTACACCTACGGTGTACCCAGCAGAACCCTTCGATCCCGTTGCAGATGCAGCAATTCTGCGAAAGGCAATGAAGGGTTTTGGTACTGATGAAAAAGCAATCATCGATGTGCTGACTAAGAGAGGAATAGTTCAGCGTCTAGAAATTGCAGAGGCTTTTAAAACTCAATACGGAAAGGATTTGGTCAGTGATTTGAAGGGTGAGCTCACCGGGAAGCTCGAGGACGTCATCGTCGCTCTTATGACCCCACTTCCCCATTACTATGCCAAAGAACTTCATGACGCTGTTGCTGGACTTGGTACCGATGAGGAAGCGATCATAGAGATCCTGTGCACGCTGAGCAACTATGGAATCAGAACCATTGCTGCCTTCTATGAAAATTGTAAGTCTTCCAGCTTCATTTATACTTTTAATTATATTCAATTTCTTCATATCCCTCAATCAAATCATTTTATATGTCTCACCAATGACTTTTCTTTGCCATTTTAAACACTATGAGGAACCTGAACTTGATTATTACTTGAAATTTGGCAATATAAATAGAAGGAAAACAGACATATTCACTGGGAATTTTGTTGAAGCCATTTTATGACAACCTTTCTCCCGCTAGACTATCATTCGATAATTATAATAAAAAATACACTAGATATTCAAAGCTAATTACTGTGTTATGTGTGAAAATATTATAACAAGCGTTCAAAGTGACTGTTACGCTATATATATATCTGATACAAACCTGTGGTATGATGTCATTACTTTTTACGACATACCCACTCACTTTTCAACGTATTCAGGGTTACATGTATAGTTAGTTTGTGTGTTAGTTGGTTGGGTATTTTCTGTACATTAGCAAGGTTATTCAGGAGTTTGTGTCAACATTAGCACCGGATGCATGTAGATGAAAGAATTATAGCCAGTTAATGTTTTTTTAATTAGGATTGAATGTGAGATATTGTCCTTAAATTAAGGCCGATTTTCGAAACTCGTAAGTTGATACTAATCACTAATGATTGTTTGCAAATATCATTAAATGATGAATATTTAACTACGTGAAAGAAAAATTTGCAAAAATTTAGCTGCTGATCATGTTTTATCTTATCTGGTCACATCGCAGATATTTATTACACTGAAATAAATTCACCAAGTTCTGATTACTTTAAGTAAAGCAAACAAGTATATGTATACTTGTCTTGGCTTGTGAAGACGCAGATGTAGTATAGATGAAAATGATGGATATAGAGCGTGTTGAACTACAGGTGATAAAAATTAATTGCTACGACATTCAAAAACTAGAAAATTTAGTTTGGAATACTTGATATTTTGATACTATAATCATAGCATTCTTAAAGCTATGAAGTAATCAAATATGTAATACGTGCAACGATTATTACTGAACACCACATTTAGATACATAAATTTGACTTGATTGATTGAAATTGCTGAGTCCTCAGATCATATGTGCTTGGTAAAACATGCATCTAGAATATAAAAGTTATTATTATACCTCTGTACTATATAGAATAAAAGTACTATATGATATAAGGTGATAAAACAATCAATCAATGTTTTTTAAATTCACCATTTTCCATTCTCTTGATTGTTAGCAGCCGGCACATTTTTAATGAATTAACTCATCACTAAGCAATCCTTGCACTACTTCTCAAATATCACCTTTAGTATTTGAACCTATGATGTCATCTTCACTACTGTGTGGTTAAAATTAGAATTTCATTGTGTGTACTCAGCTTTTTAAAGCAAGAAAATATTGTTATTCTGCAGGTTTCTTGTTAAAATATCTTGCAGTCATTCAGGTAAAATTTTACAATGCAAAATACTCACGTTGGTTAAAACGATTTTCAAATTTGTCAATATTATTTCGTTTCAAAAGATTTTTCTCATTATTCCTTCCAGTATACGGCCATACTTTGGAAAGCGACTTGAAGGGTGATACCTCAGGACATTTCAAAAGATTGCTGGTTTCTTTATGCCAAGCCAATCGAGATGAAAACCAGGAAGTCGATGTGAGACAAGCCCAAGCTGATGCCAATGCTCTTTATGAAGCTGGTATGTCTAGGGTTCACATATTTGTGTGCACCAAACATAATTATAGCCACTTCAACGCAACATTATTAGTGCACAGTTCGCATTAAACCAGCAAATGTGATTTTCCACATATTCTATTGCAGGTGAAAAACAATGGGGCACTGATGAATCACAATTCAATGCTATCTTGATTTCTCGCAGCTACCAACAACTGCGACAAACTTTCCTTGAGTATGAAAAATTGTCTGGTCATGATATTGAAGTTTCTATTAAGAAGGAATTCTCTGGCAGTATTGAAAAAGGACTTCTGGGCATTGGTTAGTAGTTTCCTATTGTTATGGATAATTCAATCCATACAGACATAATCATTTGTATACTTGTAATATTTAACCTTCTCAGCATTCATTTGGCAAATTATTGTTTGAAATACTCCAGTAAAACGTCTATAGAAATTAGTAACTGTTACATTGGTACTCGCAAAGCAGATGAATGCTTGTATTCAATAATTAGTCTGTTCCTTTTACAGTAAAGTGTGTCAAGTCAAAGGTGGGGTTCTTCGCCGAACGCCTGTATGCCAGTATGCATGGAATTGGAACTAAGGATCGCACTCTGATCCGTATAATCGTTTCACGCAGTGAAATTGACCTTGGAGATATTAAGAAAGCATTTGAGGACCGTTATGGAAAATCACTTGAAAGTTGGATTGCCGTAAGTGCTATGATTTACAATTCATTATTGATGTTGCATCTGTGGTATTAATGAATCATTTCTACACAAAATCTCTTTTCCAGTTACTGCATGATTGTATGTAACATAATTTGGAGCATCAAAAACTAAAAGATCAAATCATGTAAGATGAAATAAGCTAGTGGTTGGCCACTTTAGTTCTTTGTACTCTTATTTTTATCTCACCTATCATTAGAAGTTAGCGTTCACTTGTGTGACCATAAAATTTCACACTTTATAAAATTCTATCACTTTTATTAAGCAATGTTCTGAACCCTACATTTTTCCACATAATCACATATGCTGTTTTGTTAGTTTATATTTATAGTTTCATAACGCAATTACTTTTGTAATGAGTAAACAAATAATCAATTTTCATGTTCAAATGACTGTGGTTGACCACTGGGCCCCATTTTTAAACTGGCTAAAAACTAGCACATTCGCCTTATAGTTACTTCAAGTTACTAACATCTATTGCACATGTACAAAGCCAATACCAATCATAATTGCCTGCATTTTCAGCAACTCGAAATCGTAATCGTAATGTAACAGTTGTATTTGAATAAGTCGTGTTCCTGATTAGTGAAAAGATAATCACGTCAGGAAGTGGGAGTTTATCACCGATAGTCGGTTTTGTGATTTGTTGAAATTGATTAGGTTATCAATTGATGAATAATTTCAGGAAACCGCAAAAAAAATTTAAGTTTATGCTATACTTACATCCGTTCGAAATCGTAACAGGAGTTGAGAAGTCTTTGTTAAGAAACCCCGAAAATTAGATCGTGAAAATTAGTCTATAGATTATTTCTATTTTGAAAATTTACGTATAAAGTATTTAAAAAAATTCACAGAATGATAAGACATTTCGTAACAACTTATTCACGCTACACTCCAATATTACACAATAAGAGAGTTATTCACTTCCTGTCTCCAGAAAAATGAAATCTGGAGTCATTAAATGTTGCAACACAGACTTTACATTTATTGTTAACACATACACTGGGTACTAACTACTCATTTCTACCTCACTAGAAATAGTAGCTTTTGTTATACGAATATTCTCATCATCCTCCATACACGCGCACGCTTGGTGTGTTAAATTCTGACTGCCTATCAAACGGGAAATACTCAGTTAGGATCATCAGAATTTAAGATGCATGGCATATTACAATTTCATTTCAATACACTAACTGAATAATAAAACACGTGCTATCAGCATTGAACAGTGAAATAAAAAAAATCACTCAATGAAGTAAACTATTGATACTCGTTAATCATAGTTTTGGTTTCCAATTTGTTAAGCAGATCGCGATATTTAGATTTTCGCGTCTACCTACTCATTATTGGTTTGTGTGAAAATATCTAAACTTTAGTAGCTATCAAATGTGCAGCACAATCTTGTACTCGTCCGCAACATGTATTGAATATAATTTTTCGGTTCTTAAATTTCAAAATATTTACTGATAATGCAACAAAATACTGGAGAAACTTTCATGGAATGTATTCTGGAAACTCAATATTGCGGGTAAACAAAATAATAAATGACATCAGTGGTAGTGTATTCTCTCCAGAAGATACAAGTTTCACGTAATATTCCTTTTGTGTCAGTAAGTTCGAAAAACTGTTATTTCTGAAATGAAATTACACTTCATGACTATTTGTTAACATAATTAATTGAGTAAGGCGATTGTTTCTTTGTTACAGGGAGATACGTCTGGCGATTACAAGAAGGCTCTGCTCTCTCTAGTTTCCACATAAATGTGATGAAAATTGAAAACGTTGCCTAGCTTTTAATATGTTCACTATCATTCGACTTGAACCAGTCAAAATCTGCCGCTTTGATAATAACATTGAATTCCACCCAGTGTTATAGACACATGTAAGGTTAACTGCCAAATTGAAGCTAATCTCTCAAACTGGCTGGTCAAGCAAAGCTCAGTAGTTTCCAGAATAAAATATTTTTTACGCAATTTACAGTTTTCGAAATTGTAAATCACTTTGAATGTACATTTCATCACGCCAATATTTATAAAAACAAAAATAAGAAGCGTGCTGCTTTGATGTTGCATAAGTGTCGTAAGATAGTATTGAAGATTTATAAAAAGTAAAATATTATAGAGATTAGTCTTTATTTCCAGGTATGTGGTAAACATCTTTAACCTACTGCAATTGCTAATAAATCTAAGCTAATCGGCCTTGGATATGCAAATTTCAGGAAGGAACAGAATTTTCTTTCCTATTTTAAAAACTTATAAGATTTATCTCTAGAATTATTATTTACACGTGCACGAATTATTAATGTGTAATTGTATTCTCTATTCTATATCTTTTTCATCTCTTTATAGACGTTAAGTTTCAAGACATTATTTACGCTTGTATCGAATCTCTATACATGTATGTCACAATATACATATATCTCTCTTTTCCAATATAGATGCTATTAATGTGAAGTGAAGGTTGTATGATCAGAGCAGCAATCTTCTGTTGTTATATAGAATATAATTAAATTTATAACGAACAATTAAATAAAGTATCATTCCATACGAATTATAAGAAATATGCATTAACTTTGGCAATAAGTTTTCAAGTACTTGTCATATTCTAAATATAACTTAATATGTATCATTTATATATCAGAATCATAGATTCAAGTACCCTGAAAACATTCCTTTGTGAAATTTGTTGCCTTCTGATGTATAACTATTCATTGCCTTGTAGAAAATATGTGCATTTAATATTCCAGAAGCTAATGAAAAATATGTATGTTAGGTTTATACAATTTTTTTCTGACGCACAAACTTCTTACTGAAATATAATTCCAGGCAAATGTAGATAAATTTTTCCCACACACACACACATTAATATAAAAATAAGTTATGTACCTATTTACTGTGTTTTTGAGAGCTATTTACAATATTTTATATGGATATTATATTTTGCAAATGTGAAATTATTTTTGCTTTCATTGCTTTTGACATTACTTCCTTAAAAAAAATTTATTTCAAGAGCATTTCACTGTCAATGTACAATCTATAGAACTAAATAAATGAAGTTTGAGTATACAACGTTTTGTTATATTCTTGTGATTTAGTATTATACCTATTTACATCCAATATTATGTTAAACTCTATCACTACGATAATTCCGTATGCCATCACAGTTGGTTCTTCTAGAAAGTGAAGGAAGTTAAGCAAATCAATTTTGCGTCCGGTTTGATCAGACATCTATTTGAATTTGCAATTGAACGACTTATTCACATACAAATTATAACCAAAATTCACATTCAAGAAAACTACCGAATCTCGATTAATTTTAAGTTGATTGAGTGAACAAATTTTAATCATTCGAGAGACTTCATTTGAACTAATAACCATAACTGAGAAAAAAAAATGCATTTTGAAGTCACAGTTCTACTATAGATAAATTGACTCTTCTGTTTTATTCTTACAGGATGACTGTTCAGGCGATTATAGAGACACATTGGTTGCATTAGTCGGTGGCACTGGCAATTAAAGATTGAAATATAGAGTAAAAGGCTGATTATGAATGTATGTGGTTTACAATATTTATTTTGAAAAATTATGGCTTCATATAAAAATGAAATTATGTACGAAAAATTAATATTCACTATGAACTGCATCAAATAAAAAACATTGTGTTACTAATTGTTGGATAGTATACCATTGCTCTACATAATATCTCTAATACCACCTGCTGTTACCTGAGGAAACAAAAGATGCTATCTTAGTATTACAAACAATCTATGTGTGCTCATACGTATATCAACTTATCCACCATACCTGAAATTTCGAGGAAACTTCCGGCATTGTAGGAGTCTTCATAGCACGAGCTGCAAATTTATTATCATCTAGACGTGTAAGCATAAATCTTTTATGAACTCTTTGAGCACAAAGCAGTCCACCGGCTGGAACTAAATCATCATTGCCATTGAAAGAATTAACTAATTCATTTGTGATAACAACCTTAAAAAACAACAAAAAAAATGTCATCAGATACATTTCCAATTAAAAATCCATGTTGATCATTTCAGAAAAGTCACAGCGTTTCCTCATATTATCCTAATGTTAGAATTTTTTATTGTCATGGTTGACCTTCAATCCATGGTAACCCGATATCAGTTCATACTTACAGCCAAATTAAATCTCGTTGCCAGCTTGTTCAACTTGTCCAATATCCTGAAGCATTTTTGTGTGCGTTGTAAAGTGTCCTCAATACTATAGCGACGGAATGACAGACTGTCCACTATTATCAGACGTATCTGATGAAATCGATAACATTCATTACTTAAATATTTTAACGCATTTGTTATTATATAAGTCAAACGTGAGTTTAACATATCTTGAAAACAGTAAAATAGATTGTGAAAGAAACAGTGAAACTAAATTGAGACTGTAACAGTAATTCAAATACTGCTGAATTTCTGCAGTTCAATTTCATTTGTAACTTTGTAATAATTGTTCCTGTCTAACCTGACAATTTTTATCTAGTTCATTGAAGTTTTCCAAAACAGTGGATAATTCATCAATCGATTGCGGCCGAGTAACAATTATATGCTCCAAAATTCTGTCAATGTCAAAGTTCTGGCCTCCAAAACAGACGCGACAAGCTGTTGCCATCTCTGCGGAATTAATTTGCGGATTTAAATTTATTTTGAGCAAAACTTACTACAATAGAACCTCGTTTATTCAAGGTAATATGGGGAGAGCAAACCTCAGACAAGTGAAATCTCGGATAATAGGGAAAACATATAGCTCAAGCCATCGCGATATATTCCCTTTGACTCCAGAAACGGAACTGTCGCGTTTACAGCTTGCAATGTAATAAATCACTAGGAACTTTTACAAGTTTATGAGTGCTCAAACAATGTAACGATACAAGACTATTTGAAACGTAGACATAGCGGATGATTTTGTTTGATCTGAGCTTCTCCGTATTATCCGATTGTACATTTCGGTTAATACAGAGTGCTCAGATGAGATGAGCATTTCGGATGAAGCCGATCCTCAGTTAATCAAAGATCGGATAAACAAGGTCCTACTGTACTATTTTTTGGATTCACAAAACTGCTTGGAAGCTAGACATTCTTGCTACAATTGCTTCATAATAAATCATTACCTTGAAGCTAATAGACATGTGAAATTAAATATACACAAACTAAATAAGGATTTGTGTCAATAAACACGAGAAGTTACATGAAGTATATATATATATATATATATACTATATATACTTCAAGATGAAAGATACCTATATGAAGCAGAAGATATCGAAAAGAAAAGTAAAAGAAGTAAAGGATCATTTGTTGAAAAAAATATAACAACCAGGTTAAATTTGTTACTGTGATAGAATATTATTTACATCTGTAACAACATATAAGTTTACTCTCTTTGCAACCCTTATTCTTACTCTATTTATATGGTGACTATATATAAAATTGATATAGTAAAATACATATATCCTTAAGATACTATTTCAATCATTATAAAAAAGGTGCACTTTTGTACAGGTCGATCCATTAACAAATGTACACTATTGTACAAATTTTGTATTGATGAGAGCGATATTCGACTACTCCATTGCATTGAGAACACAAAACGGATTGTTTGGATCTATAAAGGGATGATTATTCTCTAAAATTTCATCTCCACTGGCACAGCTCATGTACTCCTCGTCATCAACTTTTGTCGATTTATTTTTATTTTTACGCCTTCTCTTCTGGTTTACATTATGCTCAAATACTGTGGCTAGAGGTTGTTTAATGGCATTAGTAAGAGTATTGAAAATTTGTAAAAGACTTGGAGAATCTTTAAGCACAACATTTATGTAAGCTTCGATGCTATTGCGCTTCTTAAAGTTGTGATACAAATTATACAGCAATGTACCGTTATAAACTTCCGCAACCTTTGGCTGCATATATGGATACCCAAGCAAAGCATTGAGATGCATACTATACCTCAAACAACTCTGAAACTGTGAAAATGAATGAACAACGGTAACATTAAATGCTTTTGGGCTGGACGACATCTTAGGGTGAAGATTAAAATAAGGGATAAAAAAATTTGCTGCTGAAAAACAGTCCTCTGGTGTGACATATTTCCCAGCGAGGGTGGAATTTGTATTTTTTGGAAACAATACCTTGTCTACCAGAGATTTTCTATTTTCAGCATTTGTTTTAATTACATCATTATATTTAGCCTTCAGCTTATGTGCTGAGCGACAAAATCCTAAGTTTTGATCTATGATGCCAAACAACATTGAACACAGCAATGCATAAATGTGGCAGCTAGTTACCAAAGGTTCATGTCCTTGTTGGCTCCAATAAATGATGGTGGCCAGATATAATCTCCACTCAGGCAATACGAGATCTGTATTGAATTCTTTTGGAGTTTCCAAGGTGCAAGTTAATATGCCTTCTCTGATGACAAGAGGAAGTGTATTGAGATCCTTCAATGGTGGATAATTGAAAGAAAACATTTCTCTGCAGGACTGTAGTTGATAGCGAGTTGCTCGATTATTGTCATCTCTTATAACGTACTCTAAGTTCTTTTTCACATCTTTTCTGTTCGATGTCAAGAGTTCAAAGATAACGCTAATAATCTTCAAACTTCCCAGATGTGAAGCTGGATAAAAATAATCTTCAATTTGTGGTGGGCAAAACAACAACTGGCGATACATCATATCAATAAAATAAGGGGGATATTGTCCTCTGCTGTACTCAGCAATAAACCAAGGTGGAGCGGCGCTACTTAAGAAATTTTCAGTAGATAAATCTACTTCATCATAATCACTGATATCTTCATCATCCTCATCATTGTCATCTTCGTTGTCATTATCATTTTCATTGTTACTGTCATCATGCTCCTGATCATCTTCATAATTGTAATCACTTTTTAAAGGCTCTTCCAGATTTATTGAATCTTCTACAATTTCCAAGCTATTGAAATCCTCTTGAAATTTGAAAGGACTGTTTACTCTGCTTGTTTCTACTTCAGTTACATATTCTTTGGAAAATCCAAGTGGTGCAAGCATACGGGGAGAAGAACTTGTATAACCAGCGATGACTGCTTCCATTTCACTCATAATTCGACGCCGATGTTCTTTTTGTATCCTACTAAGCACTGCTCTTACAGCGCTGTTCAAGGTATATGGCTGTAGCCAATTGAGTAGCGCTGCAATTCGCCGCTGTTGTTCGTTGCTATTTTTTTTAGTTAGTTTAGACAATTTCAAATTCTGAAAAAATTGCTTGAAAACGCCTCGTTTAATGTAGTCATTGCCTAGTAGCGTGGCGATCAAAGGCAGCAAAGATCTGTCCAAGCCTCCAAAACTATTTAAGAACTTTTCTACTCGATAAATTTTACACCTCTTAACATATCCATTTGTCTTTCGACCTTTAACGTAACCCGCGTCCAGTGTATTGTACGGTATATACAATACTCCGTAAACAAAAAAATCAGAGTCATAACTGAGCACTGGGCAGCCTAGAACCCTAGCAACAGCAGCAATTTCATCATCAGCTTCAAAGGCACACTGAGCGTACTTGACACGCTTCTCATCCATTACATCCCTGAAGACTTCCTTCATCAATATGGGAAAAAATTTCAAACTTTGTGTATGTGTGAAGTATGACGCCATTTTAATTTTAGATCGTAGACGAGAGTATGTAGTTTTAATTTTCTTATTTTCGTATCCACCGTCAATTAAGACAAGTGGAGTAATTTTGCATCTAGTCAAATTATCAAAAAACTCCCTAACGTATTCTGCATACCTGTCATAGTCACCTCCAAAGGCACAGTTGCAACGGGCATGCCAATTGTAGAGTTGGCACGCTATGCTGTTACCATCTATGACCAAATATGTGTCATGCAATTCGAACGGCTCCAAGTACTGCTCTGAATGCCTCGCGATATAGGTTGTCAGCCCTCGAATTCCCATATTGAATAATTTACTGTATTGTGGAGCGTTTAAATTATATATCTATTTTTTCAACACGTCTTTTCACTACCAGTGTCAAAGTTTCTAGGTTATGGTAGCTTTGTTCGTCGGCAGTCCCCCTCGTTCCACAATTGTAAGAATTTTTTCAGCTTCTGGTACAAAACCGACAGAAGTCACATGTCTCAATAAGCATTATTGGAACCTGTGACATTATTTTCATTTGTTTCTCAACAAGTGATGATAAGTGACATAATACACAATCCGCGCCCAGCGTCAACTTGACCATTTTCATTTCTCTCTTCAATTCAGTTACGAGAGCGAGACGCTCTATCGCCAGCCTACCCTCGTGTGACAGAGATAAGAAAACCGTCCCAACCAAACCTAAGCCACTACCTCTCTGATACCTCGGGTCCCTAGAACAGGGATAGACAAAAATGCACAAAAATTCGACATAAATATGGCGATCCGAACGCAGAATTCTACCATTTCAGGAAATCTACGCGGCGGTATATTTGCGCGCGTTTTCACGTAAAGTTTATATGTGCGTAGATGAATTCCGGTATACCAGCGTTAGCGGGGCAAAAAAATGTGCTAAACAAAAACGAACTTCTGGAGACGATTCGATAAAGAAAATTTGAAAAACAGAACGAGAAAACTAAAAAGATGAGTGACAATTTGCACAATTTGTATTACTACGCGAACGTGTGCCACGTTTGTAAAACTTTCGGCAAAGAACTGCCTTTGAAACGTTGTAGTAGTTGTAGAATGATATCGTATTGTGGAAAGGTTCACCAAAAACAACACTGGCCACAGCATAAGGACCTGTGCAAAGTGTTGTCAGACATGCTGGATCAAACCAATAGTACGTGTATATTTGGGAAATGTCAAAATCCGTGCACAAAGTTATGGGCAAAGAAAAAGAGCAACTTGATGCTACTCGTCCAGTTAAAATTAGGAAGACGTTTGGAACACTATGAAGAAGAGATGTTTAAATTTCCCCGAGTATGCAGTACGTGCCACGATGGTCAGTCTGCGGCATTAAAGGACTGCAAATTTTGTCCAAGTGCTAATTTTTGTCCGCTTCATAAAACAGACCAAATCAGACATACCAGTCAATGTAAAGCACTGAGACTCTGTTTCGACCTAGATATTGCTGGGACTCTATTTGAACGAAAATCGCCTAGGCACGTCGTTCCGTTCCATAAAGAAATGGCATACCTTCCAAGATCGATAAAAGATTTTATACTTCTTTACGTAAATGAAAACAAATCCCTACCAATGTCATCTGAATGCCAATTATTATACAATTCGGAGTATCTCACCAGACCATTAACGGTTCTATATGCAATTGAGAGACTGAAATTTAAAATAGAATCAGCCATAAATATTCATGTAATTGGGGCTAATATGGTTGAAGTTGACGGGCTGGATATTTGGGAGATATTGCTACATTGGCTTCCTTCATTGACCACTTTAACGATCGTTTTAATCGGCCCAGAATTAATGTGGGGCAGTGTGAAGCCCAATGTCTGCAATTATTGTATTTCTAAGGGCATGTGGGTTCACATAGAATTAAGAAACATGCTCTACCAGGATTACGTGACTAGTCAGTGGTATGAGAAACCTGATTTTCTGATAGGTTACAACATGGGTATTCATGAATGCTTGGAACTTGGTTCAGTGAAGGACACATGGACACCATGTATTAAAACTCTGGCTGAGCAAAATTGTCCACTGGTTTTAACTTCCTATACATTAAGCGAAGCTATCGAGGAGCACAAGAAACTTAGGATTATTCTAGGGGATACTGTGACTGATCTTTGCTGCGAAATAAATCCATTCTCAAGTCTTAGGCCACACAGGGATTTCGAAACTGAAGGTGTATTTTATCAGAATCAGTTTATTACTATCTATCACGATCTCTGTCCAGCAAGCATATTTAATGACCTTAAATTAACACAATAAGAATATTGGCATTATCTTTTTAGGTCTTACCTAGTAAATGAAAAATTCAGGTATGTTTAACGTGAACTAATCGTATTGTGCGATTAAGCCTGCAGTACAAAACAGCGTTTGTATCGCCCAAAAAAGAAAATGTATCAACCTTGCACAGACCAGTCCAAAAACTAATTCAACATACCACAAAATCACTGTACACAAAATTCACTCTAAGCTATATCATTCTACTTTGAACTCTTCAAAATTCATAGTCTTGCAGTTAAAGATGAACGTGCATCAAAACTTTGGAAAAAATAAGACTTTCATCTATAGCAACCATTCCTTAAAAGATAAATTGAATAGCAAAAACTAAGCAGTAGTAGCTCAAGATTTGCAAGAGAGTTTCCAATTTTTGGGGAATATTAATAAGAAGTGATAATTTCTTCATGCTGATATCCACAAAAATATCTTAGGTCTTTCTTTAAACAAAAAGCCCAATGTGGTTTATTAACGTACTTCAACTACCATCTTATAAAAAGAGGATTAGAGTTGCCATTTCTTCAATCACTAGAGAAGACCACTAATAATCCGAACTTATTAGAAAAATTGTAAAATCCATTGTATAATTAGGAATTATACACGACAGGAGTTGAAAATTTTTATAGATGTGTACTATATTAAGCATAATATCTAAATGTAAGACTGATATTTGAAAGAACATTCCCTGACCAAGTAAAGTGATTTACATTCCGTTATAAATTATGAACAAATATTGTTTCACTCCTTGGTAATTCGAACGAGAAGATTAGAATGTTTTTTACCTAATATTTACAAAACGATTCACAAATCATATCCATCCGCAATAAGGTAGATAATACTCTTATGTCAAACTAACTCATATAGCCCAAAAAAAATTTCATGATAAAAAATGGCTCATAGAACGAGAATATGATTGACGCATCTTTTTTTGCCTCCATTCCGCAGTAAAACAATCGTTTCTAGGACAGTATGAGAAAAGAATCAGAGTGCAAAAAAGTGCACTCTTACATTCTAGTATTAAGAAATGCCGTTTTTCCATTAATTTCAAAGCAATTTGGTAAATAGCTAAGTGTCCAGCTACATTTACCTTCTGAAGGATTGGCTGCAGTTATGAATCACACTGTGTGGGATTGAAATAATTTGAAGCCATAATTAATTATACAATATCTAATAGACTTAATTGACCTGCTTTCTTATTTTTTTTCTTTACTACAACAATCATTCAACAAGCGACTTTTAATAATATTTACAATTCGCAAGACTTTACACAATGCGTATACTAATCATTGTCATAATAGTAGTTTTACTGCAACCTCTGATATAGTATTTATTGTCAACGATATGTACCTAAACCAACTTTGATGTAGCTAGAATTTTACGCCCACAGAAGTTGGAAGCATGACTAGATGTGTTTATGTGATGGAGTTGTGAGTAAATATTTTACAAATTGTACAGAATGGGAAAAATTGATGAAATAAAAGTGTTGATGTTTGATCACATACAATAGAAATTGTAAAAACAGATAACTGGAAATATATTAAATACAATGAGATAAGTTAATGTTTATCTCAGTTAAATGTTCATCATCCAACTGAGGATATTCAAGTACAATAATTACCAATAACATATGCAAAAAATTATTCCAAACCTTACTCGGAATGGGTGCATTTTGTCCATTGCTATTCAATAAATGAATTTAAACCATATACATTGATTCAATTTTTACCTTTCAGTCTTGCGATGCATAGTCCGCTTCTTGTATCTATATACAAAGTTTGACCACCCGGTCCATTCTTCGATTCGCTCAACTGAACGTTGATGGATATTTGCATACTGGAATTGAATGATACTTATTGCAAAGTCTTTTCTCACATTGGACGGTGTGGTTATTTAAAAGCTTATGAACATGGATATCTACCAAATTTGCGTTTTTCCTGATCCAGGAGCTCCGCACAGTTCTGTTACAGTTCTACATTGAAATCCTCCATCTAAAATATTGTCTAGTGCTTGACTCAATGTTGTTATTTTAGGTCGTAGCAATTCTTCCTATAAAACCAACACATATCAATTTGAGATGATTATGTAGGTAAGACAGAAAATCTTGGAACTTTTCTTAAGTAATAAAATATTCTACAACATTCATTTTGGCACTCACTTGCAAGATATCCAAAGCAGAGAAGCTCTTGGGTACTTTACAACAAATTCTAGCCTCTTGAATAGCGTCGATACACGTAGCTTCTGAGGCTGAAACAAATTGCAATACTGGTGGATTGGAGGGGTGAGAATGAATTGGAAGAATAATTTTATTATATACCCTATAATTTTTTGTACTCATATTGTACCTGATTCATCCAAAATGTCATTCACATAACAAAAGCCATGATTCTTGAGTTGTGAAATAACCGTATCTGGCAATGCAAGACTAGAAATTGGCCGCAACATCATGCTAAAAAATTGACTATCGTTTACGATAATATTCATATATAATCACTGTGCATTGTATATTTAAAGATTCACCAATATGAATAATTACGACTGCCTCAGGGCAGTAGTTTTGAGGTATGATATACTGGCTTGTAACATAGTTCACAATCAGTGGTATAATTCCTGTAGGTTGCAAAGGTACAAACATGTGTAGCATTCTGTCGCAAGTTCGTGTTCTGACCGTCACATGCGCGCATGCATGACCCTACCTATCAGTGCAGCAGACCCACTGATCTCTATGATTAGAGATCAGTGGGCAGACACGGCATACGCACTATCTGTTTCCGAAGTCGTAGGAAGACTTGCACATGTGCGCTCTGCCGCCAAAGACCTATTTCTCTGATATAACCGAGCCAATTTACACCTTATCCGCTCAGACTGAGGTGCAATAACGAACGATTTATATTTTTTCCATAGTTGTTCCGTAAAGTACTGCCGAACACGGTCATGCATGACCGGACGCTATAGGAAATGCTACCCTGCGTACTCGACTATTCCAGCCGCTTTCGCCCATGACTCACGTGATCCATGCATAATGATGTTTATGGTTTAACAATATGACAGTCACCTGCGGCGCATGCGCATACTTGAATGCTCCAAACCATCGAAATACTTAGCAGTTAGCACTATAATTTTCTATATTTTTTGGGACTGACTGTAAAATTTATGCAAAGTAAAATATATTCAGAAATAAAATAAAAAATCGCAACGTTATTTCGCCTCAATACATTAATGCAAGATTCAAATCATCAGTAATGTTATTGTGATGTGTCAGTTGGCTGTACCAAACTACTGAGTACTGGCACAATACTCTGAGGTTTTCGTAGGTTTTTACGCAATAGAATCTTAATTAAAAAACGCTACGTTGCACTAGTTAACAAACTTCATTATTAGAAGGGTTATAGAAAGCAGCACTTCATACGAACTGGACTTAATACAACCAATTCTACATGGTTTATTAATCGTCAACAACTAATGACAATCGCAAAAATAGGAAAGTGGCCGCGTAATATCAGTAAAATGACTTGGTTGTTTTAATATTGTAAGTTTTTCACCTTTTTCGATACATAAATCCAAATCTCATTGTGATCCACATATTGAGATCATAATGGGAACGTATGATGAAAATCACGCTAGGAATTGAATAATGCTTGAGTTTATTTCAAAATGTAAGATTCAAATTTCCTACTGTGTTAGTAGCGTTTATTCCGCAGTACCCTAAGTTACGAAAAAAAAAACACGAAAAAACAACCGCTAAACATTGTAGTTGTACTGTTTGGTATTTAATTTTCATATTTTCTGATTGATAACAAATATGCTATTATGAATACTGAACTGACCACCAAACTAATCCATTCAGATTAGAACACACTATGTTTTTACTTTGTAATTTGATATAAAAATAATGTAAACAATATAGCAAACAAACTTCAATACATTGTTCAAGTCTTATAACCATAACTCTCACTTCTGAGCCTTGTTAGATTACATGCAAATCAAATTCATATGCTGGTCTTTGTGGTTGTTCTTGAAATTCGATTTGTCCCAGACCTCCTAGGTATATTCAACTTGTTTTACATGATATCCAAAAAAGTATCTGCGTCTCCTATGTTCTCAACTGCCATGGTGTAAATAGCTACAGTTTATAAAGCTACAGTCAGTTCTTGCGCGTCATTTTTTTTTCGGTGTGGAATACATTCCATCAGTAATTTAATATATAGGTATTATTTATAATTGATTTGCCAGAGTATTGTTATTTGCAAATATACATACATATTTGAAACACTTCGCCTCGAAACAGAATGATTAAATAAATTTAGTCTTGAACCATGAAATCTAACCAGTTCTCATAGCATGTAACGTCTTCAACGAATATTTTACTAATCCTTGATTGGGCGCAAGACAATGGCGCAAAGCAGATTGAAGCTACAGACAAGTTCACAGATCAAAAACAAAAATAAAAACTAGTTCGCCTTGGGTCAATATTAATGAAAGAAAAAATATGAAACCTGTAACTTATATAGCAACGCAAATATATGCTATTATTTGCTTATTCAACATTTCTTATAGTTTGTCAATTTGGACACGAAAGTTGAAATTTGACATGCTAATTTCTGCAGAATTAAGACTCTCAAGAGTCATCAGGACCGAAAAATCTGATATTATTATTCAATAATTATTTTTCCCTGTGTGATTCAAATCCATCGTTAATTTGATCTGTACAATCCTCCAAATCACTCAAAAACTTAATAACCATGTAGTTATTTCGTTGCTGACTTCTCATTTCAATACTAGTTTTAAAAACGATTTAAAACTAATCAAGTTCTTGATATGCTTTCGAATGCAGTTACCAAATACATACGTGGAACAAAAATTAAAATCATTCACAGAAATGAGCTCGAAAACTGAGAACGATAATAACAATCCCTATAAACTTAATGGAGAGTTCCTGATTTTTCCGCACTTAATGATATAAGTGCTGTTCCCCTATAAATCTACAAGTCAACGACAAATTGTAAAATTTGTTAGATTTCACAGAAAAGTATTTAACACGCTTATAAAATGTCTTTAGAATTTTTTTTGTAAAAATAATCAAGTAAATCATCAATCAATATCAATATGTGCGGCATTCATACCCTGAATCACTCAATAAAATATTGGACATGTTTTAGCAAGAAACTTGGTTTATTACTCTTTGAATTTTATGTTTTTATTAAAGATTATTAAATTTGTTCATTTATACAATAGCTGAATTTATTCCAGCTTAAAGACAACACAAGAGTCTGCAGGCAGATCTGAAAACAGAAAGACATTTACACATGTTAACTGATTGACTCATACCCCAGGAAGTACAATGACTCATACTCGATTCTACAAGATGTTATAACTCGTATTTATTATAAAAATAAAACAAAAGAATAGCTATTTCTTACAATTTGTGCAAAACGAAGCCCAGTGTTATTTATTTATATACCTGTAGTCAAGGCTGGGATTGGTGAAAAGTGGCGGGGAGATGCGGCCTGTTTTCCAACTTAGTGTAATCTAAATGGAACTCCTTCGCAACCTTTCGCCAATTTTGCGCATCGAAATA
The DNA here is from genome assembly GCF_021901455.1 of Neodiprion lecontei. Lineage (NCBI taxonomy): Eukaryota > Metazoa > Arthropoda > Insecta > Hymenoptera > Diprionidae > Neodiprion > Neodiprion lecontei. The sequence continues at coordinate 26,596,227 of NC_060263.1, forward strand.
GTAATAAGTACCCCGTTCGTATGTTGATGTCTTTTCGACAGGACCCAAACCCGGTGCCTGCGTGATCCATACCTTCTCTTCCATGTGATACCGCCATTCTCGACTATACCTGCGAATATTTTTTATTCGAATATATTCTGGTCGATGAATTTCAGAAGATAAATTTTATTCAAATCAACGTTATTCGTAGAAACACATTTGATATTATTGTATCTATGAATATTTATCAAAATTACTTAATTATACAATTAAGTAATGTTCGATTCAAAATAATTACAATTCTGCTGCTGCCGCAAGTTGTAACACATCTCCAACGTTCGTGTAAAACATATAAAATAGGAGATCATCTTTATACCGATTTAGTTTAACAGGTGCCAGTTTATCCCTACAAGAGAAGAGAAATTTTATCATTACACAAACATTCTATATTCAGAGGCATAAGCAGTGAAGTAAATATAATCATGAATCTATGAAATATCATACTAAAAATGAATACAATTAAAGATATTGCACGACTGTAACTTTCCAAAGTAACTAATAGAAACTTTGAATAATATGTGATGACAGTATTGGAGTTGATCAATTCTTACATACATGCTAAAGTTGAAATATGCATACCTGATAGAGGCATTAATGAGATACTCTGGTGGTACATGGAAATCGATGTCTTGGGGTCGACAGGGTGTTTCCGCCCAAGGTCCACCAAAATTCTGATAAAGGTTTTCGGGTGAGTTAAGATTAAGCCCAAGGGCGGTGAGGTCCTGCCCCAACGCCAATGATACGAGATTCGGATCTGTTTCTGCTGCTCTGATAAACGTCAACAGTCCCACCATCCCGAATTGATCCTTTACCATACTTGCAGGTATGTGCGTGACTTTCCCTAAAAATCAATGTAACGACCTCAAATCTAACTTGTTATGAAAAAGACATTCATCAGGTTTCAACTTATTATCGTTCAACATTTTGAACAAACTTCTGTATAAAGTTTATCATCTATTTTCAGATTTTATTTTAGTTGATTGGGAAAAGGATGACATAAGAGAAAAATTAGTTGCAAGTACGTAATAGAATTTACTGGAGAGTTGCTTAATTTGATCACGACGAAGTCTACAACTTCTGATATTTCATGGCTTACCATCAGGTGATGTTTGAATGCCTCTTTTCGATGCCAGTGACTTTTCAGAGCCAGGAGCTCTATTCACTTGGAGTACATCTTGGCCAATTTCTGGACCAAGTCCCACAACCATTCCCTTGTCTCCAGAAACACTGCCACCAGGTGACGGTCCTTCCCTGCTTTGTGTGCCTGGTAATGCAGGAAAGTCTTCTGAGCTCATAGTAAATTCACTTGCTTCTGACGTTGGCTGCTTTACCATGCCAACTGTAACAGATCGTATTTTATGAGGGGATGAGAAAGCGTTATACAAAATGATGGCCATTGTTAGTGATAAAGTATTGTTAAAAAGTGAGTTACTAGTAACTCAGGAACTGCTCAAATATACATACATAGACTTTGTTCATTTTTGAAACAACGAAATGAAGTCTGATAATAAAAGGGCTTTGGAGTTGAACTGAGATGTTGTATCTTCCAGGGTATAATGCTTATGATAATCAGTGAAGAGAACAATGAGATCAAGAAAGAAAAAAAAGTGAAATTGGAAGTATTGTTGTAAAATATGAAGTTGTGGATGATACATGTTTGACGACGTTTGTAACAAATTGACAGATGGTAAGTTCATTTTACATATATTCCAAAGTGGTCGACAGCGTCAAAATGATGTTTTCTGAATAATACATGTGTATATATATGCATATGTATGTATGCATGTATATTTCTTCGTTACATACACATGAAATAAGAAATTGTTGTATTTGTACCCAAAGAAATAGCCTTGATCAAAATAACATCAAAGTTTATAAATCCTGAATTTGAATAATTTTATTAGTGCTGTGATCGCAAATCAAAGAAAATCATTAAGCCAACAAGATAAGCCTTGTATAAAAGAAAAAAAATTTATCAACACGTTTTCAAAGTAAGTCGAAAGTACCAAACATATAGAAAAAACGAGTTCAATTTCAACAAAACACATTTGCTTCTGTGAACTGCGTTCCAGTATAGTGTGGCAAAAGAAAAACATCTTCAAAGCTATATGTAATACAAGATCTATGACATGCAACAGACTACAAAGGTTCTAAAGCATAACACCACAACCAAAGTCTGAAAAACATTGACATAGTGATCATATAAATATGTATTCTTCGGAGCGCTGCGTACCGTAACAAGTGAGAGATTATTTTCAATGTTTGTCGAATGGGAGGATGAAGTTCCCGTTGAGTGACCTTTTTTGTTTAGCTTTCATGCACCATTGGATTCACACACACAGTTTTTGTTAGAAACTTGGAATATCCACCAAAGTTAGTGAGCTTTGCCATTCATTTATGTGATAATGCAATGGAATGAACATTGAATAGCCATTGATCTATGAATTCATATTACCATGTATCAGTATATCGATTTCACGTGTTTCTTTTTTTACATATATGTAATTAGGAGTGCGAGGAGATAGTGCTGGATAACTGTGTGTTCTAAGGTCTTCGCAAACAAATCAAAAATAATATAAATAAGTACTGCTCCCATCATTAATGATTTACCTTGGTGGCAAAATATACTGAATCTATGAAAGCCGTATAATTTTGCGCTATACATTTTTTCCTCTCATCGATTACACTAAGTGTGACTACCTCACAATTGGTACTTGGTGCAACCATAAAATTCATTCTTAAACACTGGTATTGGATGACAAGCAGTGTTCGTATACTCAATTTGTTCAGTTGTAAAAATATTGCGGATTAAATAATCTATATATCAGGTCAAACATAAATCGTATTCGTGAATATCAAAAATGCATTGAATTTCGCAAGAACAAGCATTCTTTAAATTCTACAGAAAAAGCATCCATTTTCGTAACAAATTCTGTATAGATGTAGAAAAGTATTCATCATTTCGTGGTAACAAAAAATATTTCAAGGTTACTACATTAAGCATCGAAGGAAATAAATTTAATAAGAATTATGCTTGAAGAAATGAAAAATCACTCATCAGTTAGTATTGTTTTCAACATGCGTAATAAGAAATCAATAACAATTTTGTGCAGCAAAATAATTTTCGTTTAAAAAATAGAAAAAAACATTCAAATTATATAAATTATACATATAAATACGCTCTAAGTCTGTTCGTCCAGCATGGATGGGATCGATGAGACTTGTACTAAAATTAATATTGCATTAAGTCCTTTTTTGCAAGTTTACAATTTGGGTAAGGATCCAAATTAGTAAGTAGAGTGCAAACAGCAAATAATAACATTACGAAACGCAAAATGAGAAGAAAAAAAAGTTCGCGTCTCTCGTCGTAGTCGCATAGGACTAACCATAGGGTTGCTTGCCCGGCATAGGACTTGGCTGAGGCATAGAGTCACCCTGGCCTCTGTTCGTCAGTGAGGGGAACTCCGACAGGTCCAGAAGGGGAGGGGTGCTGGTGTCTCCCCCACCCCCACTCCCAAATACAGAGTGGAAATTGTTGATCGCACCTTGAGATCCGTAACTGCGACTTGGATGAATTCCAAAACTGCCCATACTACCCATTGGGTTTGAGTTCCTGCAAGAATCGGTCGAATTACTACTATCTGCTCACATTTACATGCTTCATGAATCTCTTAGTTACCGTTACAAATAACCCTTTATCAGAAATAGTTTCTAATCATTTTAAATCATCGGTTTTATATATATATATATATATATATGCATTAATTTCCTGCCGAATAACAAAATCTTAACTAACAAAGAGTTGCATGTGGTTACGATATTCAATGATTTGAAAAAAAATAATAACTGACTTCTTTTGCATAAAATTTACACAAATATGTTGAATAGATTGGACTGATTAGATGGGTCCAAGAAAAAAGACCAACAGCATCAAAGGATAAGGTTAAATTATGTAAAGCTAATCAAGCTCATTATTATTATGATTATTATTGGTTTTGTAAGTTGTGTCATATTGCGATTAACTCATCAGAGAGAAAGTCGTGAGAAATTGAATGTAAAAAAAAAAAACTAACAAAAAATATTTAATTAAAGAATATAATAATAAGCGCTGAAAATGTGATGTAGATCTCAAATATGCTTGCTTGTGCGAAAAAAAATATTTTGTGAACAACAAATGTTGTAAGTAAAGTATAAATTTACCTTACCCTTCGATATAAAGCATATAACTGCCTGAACACTAGATCAAACATGATGAAAATCTCTACTTAGAATCCAGTCAAATCAAATCAAGTCATGTATTATTTTACCAAAGAAATTTCTATTATTCTCGCTTCATTTCGATTAATGACACAAAGACTATTTGCTAGGATATGAAGGGTCTCTGACAGTTAATACGGTTACTATTATTTGGCAGTTGTTTTTTTAGATTTATTCATTTCTTTCAACTTCTTTCATTCTTCTTTTAAAATCGGAAATTGAGAAGAATGGTAACAGTGAAACTCGGGTGATATGTTTAAAGAATTGTTGTTATGACGGCAAATTATTGTTCTTTTAAATATCTCTATTTTAGGTGCGATCTGAGTGGTGAAGAGCAGTGATCTCATTAAAGCCAAAGCATGCACAAGATTAGTATTTGGCTTGCCTTGAGTAAATACAATTGAAGGGCCAAGGGCGAAAATCACTTTAGTTTCACTTGGACTGATTTTGAGAAGAATGAAATCTTATGTTTACTTCCTCGTAAAATTAGGTTTAAAAGCAATTCTTCTGACTAGTTTTTCTTGGACTAATGCTGGTTTTCCCATTCAACAGTGGTATTTTCTGAAAATAGTCTCTGATGCCACAACGATGGTGCTGCTAACTCATTTCCAATATAAAAAAAATGGTCTAAGGTGGTTTTTCCCCTGACCCCCTCAATTGATTTTGAGATTTTTCGTTTTAGTATCGTTGAACTCATCGTACATACTTTCGCATATGCAAGTTTGATCAAGATAATTTTTTACTAATTACATAAGATAATTATGAGTCGAGGTAAAGTATCTTCATAAATGTATCAAGATCAAACAACTAACATATGATTGTACTCCAAGTTCAAATTTTGGTTCGTTAGTTAAGGAACGCTAGGATGTGTGGTGGCGACTTTGTCAAATTATCCATTTCTTATGAATCTTGCACTAATTATAAGTCAATAACAATACAAAGCTATAGGTACTGCAATACTCTATTATAAATTGATTATAAATCATTTTTCAATTGACTTGAATTTTACTGTAAAGTATCAAGTGAGATGTCTAATGAAAGCGTTGATATTTATACTGTTTGCAGTTAGACCCGATACATATTTGAAAGAAGTTTGGTCTTGTTTGCTTCAGTAAGCAAAGGACCCACAGATTAAAAATATTGCAAAGGTGAATATCATAAGATTAACAAAAGAACAATATTTCGTAACACAAAAAATTGTTTTTGTCAGAGTGCAGCCGCAAAATGAGTATATACTCTATTTTATTTAAACCCTTGTTTACAGATTTTTGCCCTTGTGACGATTCTAAACGTATCCGATAGCGATTCTTAAACGTTTTTCATAATATTAATGAAATGTTAATGTTACGAACTTCAACTGCGTTATGTTATATTAAACTCAAACTCTATTATTCCTTATTTTATTTACTCTCAAGAAAAAAAAATATCAAGCAATATGCTGAGCAAGTTATTGACAGTATTAACAGTAGCTAACTTTGGAGCTCAAGGAATCCTGGAATGCTAATTTTCATAGAGAATTATTTATGGCACGAATAATAAAGTATATCGATAAAGTTTGTATCACTTCTGATGCAATGAGTTTATGAAAATTGAGAGCAAATGGAACAATTGAATAATACCTGACTAGACTATGGGAAATTAACCGCACTTTGGAGTAGTTTCATGGAATTTCAGTCAAAACATGTTTCATTGTATTGATAATTATAGCTTTTATAAGATAGAACAAGTTTTAATAAGTTTTTTCACATGTTTCAGACAGGACGTTGAATGCTACATAAATCCAAAATTCAGATTATTTAACACGATTAGCTGTTGAGTCATTTGAATTAATGAAAACTATGCACGCCTTTCTGTTGATTGAAAATACTCATTTTATTGTACATTTTTACCAACTGAGGCAAACGCCACTGGGGAATGGTTTTTCGACGCTGTGAGCTGTTCCAAACTGTAAGTGTTTTTTCACTAAATGCCCGGACTATGGATAGAGACTTAAATGGAAGTTAGATTCGTGGACTGACCCAATAGCAGGCATGGCACGTCTGTCAGGGAAAACTCTCTGCCCAAAGAGCCCTCTGCTCCCCATAGGTGAGAGTTGTTGTTGTTGGGTAGGATGCGCGGCAGGTTGTGCGCCTCCGGTTCCACCTGGGTAGACGTTGGCCCCGACAGCGGTTGAGTTTGCTGTACTCGATGTACTTGCAGACGACCCTGAGAACATGCCCGAGGTAGGCGTGACATGACCCGGAAGGGTCGACGAGCTTAAGCCCCCCCCACCACCCCCACGCGAGGTAAGGCTTGCGTTCGCTATACTGCGTGGCAGTTGTTCAAAGTTCAGGTTGGCCATAGCCCGATGGCTCCACTATAAAGTACCTGCTGGGGCACACCAACACACTTTTCTTTAAGTCACAATTCTATCTTCTCGTTTTATACAATGGCAATGACAGCACTATAATCCTATACTAGTTTTGGCATTGAGCCTGTGGATAATACCACCCCGTTGACTGACTCACTCGTTCCTACGTGTGCTGAGTGTAACAAATATATATCACGACGCCAATGCCGTCGAGAAATATAAACAAAATTTCATTTCCTGTTGATTCTCACATCGGTTCAAATATTTCCTCGCATATAATGTACTGTATATGGTATGCAGTTATTCAATTTTTCAGCATTTGGAGCAGTATGTATGTATTTATGATGACTGTATACATTTAAATGTCTATTACTTGAACTTTAACACAAGGTTGAAGTTAGAGTAACATTAACATAATGAAACATTGAACGAAACATCATTATCTTGCAATTTTAGAACGAGTTTGGAGGAGTAGAATTTGTAAAATATGTGTATATTCTACTTCGTTACAGTTGACTTAATTTTGAACAATCCTCAAGATGAAAAATAAGGGCTTTTTCCGAAAATTCCATTGTGTCATTAACACTACAAGTTTATAACTTATCATTTCAGGAAAGTACAAGACAAAACTAATGAATTTCAATTTTGCAACGTTAATGTGATAAATACATAGGAAAAATTTTGAAATCACAATAATTGAAGGTATATGGATTACAAGAGCAATGAGCAGAAAACGTATTATTTGACACGAAACCTTCAATACATAAAGTGAGTTAACGTTGCCACGTTAAACCTCGTAAGACCAATGAAACTTGATATGTATTAACTGAATACGATTTTAAAGATTGCTTATAAGTTTAAATATGTTGATTATCGTTGTTACGTATCAATTATTCTCATTATTCTCGTTCAGAATACAAATACTAAATGTTCTCGCTCATTCTAGTTTTCGATTTCGCATTTTGTTTTATAACTAAGAAAATTCAGTGGAGATCAAACATTTTGAAGCTCGACTCTCATTGAAAATACATGCAATACCAAAGAAAATTTGGTGTCGTGAAAAAAATACATCAACAGATATATAAAATTTAAGTGATTTTAATGGAAATCAAAAATCAAAAAGTGAAGCTTTTACATACTTGCATTCGGAACATGTTCAGTTTTCTTCTTTTTCTTTTTTTTTGCACATTAAAAATGGGTCAGAATGTAAAACAGTTTGGCTTTTATTTAATTAGAATTGTTGAATTTCTGCGATGCTACCTAATTAGAGCACTACCTAAGCTGCTTAATAAGAAAGCAAAAAGAAATGCCTGAATTTTACTTTAGAAAGCTTACTGATCGTATCCTCAGGTATTATAATTCAAAAAAAAAAAACAAACATATTTTCGACACGCACACCTGTCAGATAGGTACAATAGTGTGACATTATAATGAAATGAATGAAATAACAATATCTTCCAGTAACACGCTGCTGTTATTGTAACGATTGAAAACATTGTAAAAAATTTATTTTCCATGGTAATGTTGTAGTAAAAATATTGAGAATATTTAATATAAGTCTGATGTGTATCATACGCTCTCAACGATAACAGAAAACTATGTAACAGAGCTTTGTGGAATATACCATTTGGTTCTGTAAAATTTTGATACAAACATATGCGATCATCAAAAATTGGTGCCTTAAATGCTTAAATTATACTGCGTAGCATATAGTAGCAAGATGTCCTTTCTAATTTTATAATCGTCGCAAATTACAAGATAACTCTTGAGTTTACAATCATGTGCGTACATAACCAGTATCGACCTTAGTTTCTCGATAAGAGAAATCCACCATTGGCAGATTCGAAGGATATGTACGCATATTGAGAATGTTTATTTCAGCGAAATGGTTTTGTAAAATATTGAGGAATATGAGTTGTGCTGCGCTACCACACTTCCTAGTTGATGTTTGGGACGGACCCTGAAGTGTACCCAAAGCACTTGAAGCGAGCATTAAACCCCTGTGTAAAATTTTTGATTTGTCGTCGAACGATGAAAATAGGACAAAAAAAAAAGTGGTCTGATGAATTTGTAACAGGGAAGAGACAAGGTTGGCTGCAAAGAGATGGCAAAGAAAAAATAAATATTCTGTCCGTGATTGGTATGACGTTACACAGGCCACAGTCAAGTGACAAGCATAAGGAAACAAAGGTTATAATGCAAGCGTTTCGGGAATACGAGGCGTTGTTGGGATATCCATGTATCATTACCTATTTTATAAGTTCCAGCTGTAAATCACTGCAGCGAGTATTGAATTGAAGTCATGATAAACAGAGTAGATGAACGTCAAAAGAAAAAAAAATAATAATAAATAATAAAGGGGAAAAAAAAACACCAAAAAGTCGATGTTGTTGACTTGGAATGAACGTGTTACGTTTAAATAATTTAAACATATACTAGATTCCGCACACGGAGTCCAACTGGCGACTACCACTTTTATCACAAAAGTCACAATTTCACGTACATCTTAAGCGCACCAGTTAACAAATATAGTATTTTCACTACTTATATCGTACAGTTTGTCGAACTTAAACAACACCAGAGAACACAGATATCTGCCATATTAACAAATTTACGAACGCTTTCAAATCAGCAACATAAATATGTCTGTGTATTAAGATAATGCCGATAAAATAACACCACCAGCATGATTTTAATTTAATTTACCATTATTGATTTATATAATGTCGTGTCTAATTGTCTCTTGTTAAGAATTTCCTGAAAAAAATTCGTAGTCTCAGATTTGACCAAACTAACGAAACGCTGCTTGCCACTGCGCACGCATCGATCATATGATCGTCCCACTGTCGGTTGAACGGTCAGCACTGGTGTTCACTTGTACTTTGTAGGCGTTGACTTCTTCCATACACTTTGTACTCGTGTTTTTAGTCTTTACAAAGCTGTTAGCTGGTCCTTCTCATACCCTTTAGCGTCAAATAAATCAAGTCACCATGGCTCTGAGCAATGCGGACGTTCAGAAACAGGTGAGTCTTAAAAAAATCATTTCATCTTCGTAGTTAAAATACGCGATTTCTATTCTTGGTTCGAGAAGAGCTCCGCCTCTTCTCGCGACAGATTTTTCGCCTCGCTTACTCTAAGGTTCACCATAAAGATCTCGGAATCGCCACGACTACACTGTCTTTTCCAAAAAAATACCCAGATGCATGTTACCGAAACATAAGTCGATTTTTAATCCCATACCGATCGATGGTGATCAAGTATCAATTTCTTCCTCGCAGCAGACGACTCGACCAGATCAATATATCACATCATATATTCACATATATCTAGATATTGGCGTGCATAATCCTAATTTTAGAATTTTGTGGGCATGAATTGACTGGATTACGATTATATTTCAGATCAAGCATATGATGGCCTTCATAGAGCAGGAGGCCAACGAAAAAGCTGAAGAAATTGACGCTAAGGCGGAGGAAGAATTCAATATCGAAAAGGGTCGTCTGGTCCAGCAACAACGACTTAAAATTATGGAATTTTTTGAAAAGAAGGAGAAGCAGGTCGAGCTTCAGAAAAAAATGTACGCTGAGAAAACATTATTTTCTTTAACATCCAACCTCAATCTTAACATTCCATTTATGCCAGAGGTGTCACATGTCCAACTAGTGCCACACCCACCTTTTTACCAGTCACATTTGAAACCGGGTTGAACTTGTAATTTTCATATCTTATTGATCATTGATAACTTTTAATAATATTTCCAGCATTCATATTTTAAATATTCACTCAACTTTTATTGCCCTGTAATTTAACAAATAGATAACGTTACATAATTGATAACTGAGCAGTTAGGTTAGGTATCTTTTATTTGTTTTGACTTGATTATGTCAACCACAATTGCATTTATGTTTTAACAAAAATATAGCAGCCAAACAAATTACATTCTGCCCTACAGCACTTCTGGGTTTATCCAATTTTTCAAACATGGTTTCTGTAGATTTTATATCCTTGAATACCCGTTAAAAATACAAAAATTTCAGAGGTCATAAGAAACGGTATTTCATGAAGTAATCTCTCTCATAAGCCAGACATTATGAAAACTCTTTAAAAGTTATTTCTGATGGTTTATCAGTACAACTTACAAGTTTATGAAGATACTTTTTTCACACATATTCAATCCTAGGAGAAAATAAAGTTGTATTGATGTAAAGTGAGCATGAATAACTATTATTCACAGCCAATCTTCTAATATGCTCAATCAAGCTCGTCTGAAGGTCCTGAAGGTGCGTGAAGATCATGTTCGCAATGTGCTTGATGAAGCTAGGAAAAGATTAGGTGAAGTGACTCGTGATTCATCTCGCTACGGACAAGTTCTCAAATCGTTGGTCATCCAGAGTCTATATCAGGTAACCGCTTCTATCTTATTATATTCCCATTATTTCTTCACGCTTTATTAGAATTAAACAATAATATATAAAACCGTTGAATGCTCATATGCTTACATCTACATTTTTCATATTTACAGTTAATGGAAGCGAACATCTTGGTTCGAGTTCGCCAAGCTGATGTTGGCCTCACAGAATCGATCATTGATTCCATTCAAGATACGTACAAAGATGTATCTGGCAAAGATACTATCATTAAGGTAGACAAGGATAACTTCTTACCTGCTGACAGCTGTGGAGGAGTTGAGTTGATCGCTGGTAGAGGTATGTAAATGATCTATCGGAGTTCAGGCACCAAAAAAACATTTCAATAACTTGCAGAATCTTTCTTCAGTTAACAATTTTGTCGGCGTTTAATGATATTCTATTTATAAGAATAACTTTGAACCCTAGACAAGCACTGTCAAAGAGTAATTTCTTTTCCTATACTAGTAAACACAGTCACAGTTTTGCTGTTTTATACATAGAATAATAAATAAAAATTGATAATTTTAATTTACCCTGGGGTGAAAATCAATACTGTTCTAATTAGCCATGCTAGTTTCGTGTAAAGGCTAAGTAGATAATTAGACAAATTTATAAAATTGTGCATCTTTTTTTTTTAAATAAGAAAATGAGTACTGTCTAATGATCGATTTGCATATTATTTCAGGACGTATAAAGATCAGTAACACCTTGGAATCGAGGCTAGAGCTTATTGCTCAGCAATTAGTGCCAGAGGTTCGTTCGGCTCTATTTGGGCGCAATCCCAATCGCAAATTTACCGACTAGGTGCCCATCACTCAGCCCACATCTGTGTCTCTACAAAACATTCCCTTTTTCGCAACTAACAACTATTAAAATGTACAGTATAATATGTGGAATCCGTATATGACAATACTTCCGCTTGAATCAAGAATGTATCACATTGAAAAAAAATACAAGTTCAGTAGTTTAGTAAACAAACAATATAACGTGCAGCATAATATTATGAATGACCTTTACCCACCCAAACAGTTACATACTGTATCATTGAATCATATTAATTGTTGACTTTCACTTACACGTGGTGGGTATAAATTTATTCTTTCTTTGTCAAGAAATATTCAAAACCGGTGAGTAAATTACAAAGTGTCGAATATGAACGCGTGTATTCGTACTATGAAATAATTACAAAAAAAGATTTTTTTAACGAAGCATTTAAAATTGTGGTCAACGAGAATTACTAAAATCAATCGAGAAGCAAATATTCATGCTACATATTACTATACTTACTGTACTGTTGATTAGGCGCAAGATAATTAATAATTGACGATTATTCCCAAAATTTATTAATTTAATTGAGAGTGCAATAAATTCATTGTTACCGGAATGTTTATCTGAAACAATGCTATGTGGTAGCTTTACTTTGGTTGTTGCAACACCTTACCTTATCATTATTCTAAACGTATTCGAGAGTAGAGAGCAGTATTATTGATGATGCACGACGTTGCGCATATTAGGCGATATTTGAACAGGCTCTTATGTTGGCCTCACTTTAGCAATAAAAAATTTTTGAGCAATAAATTAATTATTATAAATTGTAAATCATGAAAAACATTCAAATCGCTACAAATTAAATTCTCTATCGGTATGGTATCGGGTTTGTTGAATTTTTATGTCCTAGCACCTTTGCTCCAAGCAAATTATGTAATTAGATATCGTATTTTATCATTACTGTTATATATTATGTATATATACACATATACACACAGGTATGCGGAGGCATACACATGTTCAGAATATATATAGATCGTTAGTGTTTACTGTAAATATGTATGTAATTCGGTGTATTATAAACAGCTAAAGCAATTACCTAAATATATAAATATATATAGATCAAGTATAACTGTACTGTCATTTTGGTATTAACTGTGCACTAATACTGCTTATGTTTGAACAAACCAATGTTACAGAATTATCATAATATTTGAGACTCAATTCTCTAGGTATCTTACACACAATAGATGCCCGTGTAAATCAATTATTACAGTTGGAAAGGCTTGGCAAATTGTTGTCAATAAATTTCATTTCTACACAAAAACAATAGTAATGATACCTACTATGGGAAAACCACTATGTGAACAGAAGGAAAGTGAGTAAATTGTATTCAGTAAACATTCATTAAATTTTTCTTCTTATTGTAATTCCATATACCGTTTTAAATCAGTAACATCGAAGACGAGGGATTATTTTCTAATTTGGAATCACAAGTAAATAACGTCTCATCACCGAAGTAATTGAGAAAGTGCCACATGTGATACAGTATTTTTTTTTTGTTTTTTTAATCATAAATTGAATATATATAATTATTATTCATAAATACATCAACTATACATAATGATGCCTTGAATTTTGAAATTGAATTTCTCAGAGCTCAGCATGGTGGTACCTGCTTCGTAGAACCAAAAATATTTTTAAAAATTTGTTTCTACACTGTATAGATATGCGAGCAGAATGTTATCATGAAGTACGTATTCAGATCTATATTCAAATTTAATTCGTTGTGTAGTGATTGACTGTGTTTCACTGCACTAGACTAATTTGTCTTAATGCATAATTATAATTTTGACAAATGTATATACTACGATTCATGGGCAGTGATGTAATAAGTTCAACTTTACAGCCGATGTTCAATTAAGGGAGTATAGGACTCTCAAGACTTGAATCTTCAACAATTTTCATGATGTCAATATGTTGTGATTCAGGACTTCAAAGAACAACACTTCGATTTAGATACAATCTAAGATTTGAAATCATTATACATCCAGCAGTCACCATTGTGCATTAATACGCTATCCGATAGAACCTAAAGCGATATCTGGAATCACTTGACAATCATAAATTCTGATCTACATGCTGGAGAAAAACTACTACAAACCGCAGCTACATTGCACCACTGGAATTGGTCTAAATTTATGTAGTCTTTTTTCCCTGATACGTAGCAACATTGTTTCAGAAAAAAGTTCCCATCAACTTCATACTTCGACTTTTTAATTATATTTTCTTCGTTTAAGGAGCGGTTTTTATTCTTCAAGTAACTTTACCGCTCTTCTAGAGCATAAACTGTATTAAACTAGGCATACAGAATATTTATAAAATACAGTTTGCACTCAGCAAGTTCAACGATTATAAAACTGCCACCTGAGATATACAATTGCATTTAACTTATAATTAGAACTGCGTATTACAGTAATAGAACACATGGCCATTGGCAAGATCTAATGTGACTGTAGGTAACTAATAATTGAGACTAAATTTTTGATTTCACATTTTCAAAGACCCACCAATAATATTTAAACACAAAAGAAAAGCCTTATTAGTTATTCTACAACTATAATGTCTCCTGTATGTACCTTGAAGAGATAGAATAGAAAACTGACACCAGAGACAAAGTACTGAAACTGAGCAGTTCAGGATTTCTAAATTATCTCAACCATGCGATCACAGCATAAACTATTTTAGTAAACCAATTTCGGAATGTAACTATTTTTAAAAATAAATGGTTGTATTTTTAAATCAGAGGTTTTATCGGCTTAACCTGTTAAGAAAAGTAGAAATACAGGAAACAAAGTGCATTAATTGTCGTAGTATATTGACTAAAAAGATAAATTTATAGAAATGATAATGAAAGACCAGATAAGAATAACGAATTTCCCTCGTACTTGTTAAGAGCCATTGGCTTGTCTAATGTTGTGAAAGTTAATATCGCTGGTACTGCCGATCCGTTCTTTGCACATGAATTATTATCATCCTGCTTATATTATGCTATCATGAAGTCAATGTTTTTGGAAAGTCGTTGTTTGTTTCAATAACAATGCTGTACAAGGTCCGTTCTAAAATATTTTTGATACATTATTTGAGATCAGTACACACATACGTATCTTCAAGTATTTAATCATGCTATTTTGTTTCTATTTTTCTTATTCTTACTTCAAGTTCCAGTCAACCATAACAATTCACTGAAATGACTAACAATAAAATTTTCATACATATTAGCATTATTGAGCCTGCAAATCTAAGTACAAACAGAATAGTAAAGCCCGTCGTAGTTTTCTCGTTAATACTTACGAACAACTACGGCATCGAAACCTACATAGTAGATAATGTCACAGAGAGAAAATTATACAATATGTGCCTAACTAAATACCTATTTCAAATTTATATAATTTGTAAATAAAAATAATTAACGAATAGAAGAAAAAAATAAATATATCGAAATCCTTCTAAATAACAAACTATTTTTCTATAACAAGCAAATACTGAGTCTTGGCATTATCGAACATACCATTACAGTGAGATTGTGCATGTTCAACCATGCCATAAAGGGACCGCCAACTTTTTATTGTCCTTCAAATATGAAAAGCTCCTAAAACATAACGGAGAATTCAATACAAGAAAAAACATAGATCTGTATCTGCTGATGCGTTAAATTTACAAAGTATAAATTGTAAGCAAAAATATATAACCATATAATATACACTAATTCAATATGCATTATATAAGAGCAATGCAATTTGGAAACTATCTAATTGTAAATGCTAAAATGAAAAAATGGTACTAGTTATAAATAACTTGATCGTAATCAATGACAGACCTATTTTCAATTCAAATTTTTAGAAAAATAATTTACTTCAGAATAGCACAAAAGACCAAAAGGGTATATTTTTCACACTGACTTTGATAAATAATATTTCATTGTGGATAGGTAGATATACTCGAAGCTTTTCACGAAGTTTTACGAGTTGAGTGCTTCATCTTAAATCCATTGCATTATCAATGGCCATTTGTGCTATATCATTACTATACAAATACTTCTAGTCCTAAAATATGTAAGGACTTATTGTCGGCGTAACAACATGTATGTGAACAAATCACAGATAATTAACATTTTACTTCAAGCCCATCAGATATTCGGCTACACCAAGGTAGTACACAGTTTGTGCAATACCAAATAGCGGTGCTATTACTATCATCCTGCAAGCACCTCCTTTAAAAAATGCTGTTGGACCTTCCTGCATCAATGTTTTTCTATAAATACAATACAGCTATTAGTGTCAGCAATGATTCATCATCGTCATTCGGATCACCCAACATTTGGCTTCATCAATTTATAAAGGTACAAAACTGAAATAAATATCATTCGAAACGAACTCACTTTATACAGTCCAAAACACCATTGTACGTTGGATCGCCAGGTGCTTTCTTAATGGCTTGTAGTCGTGTCTTTACAACGTCAAATGGATTTACCGAAAGTGCAGCAACTGAACCTGCCACGCAACCCGAAAGGAATGAGCACCAGAATACAGCTGAAAAGATAAATCAGTATTACACAGAGAACGGTATTGGGCATAGTTAGACTGAATTACAAATACAATTCCACACAAGAATGCATCAATTTTACTCAAATTTTATTATATTATTCTTGCTTTCAAATCTTGTATACTGAAAAATCATGTAATGTTACTTACAAGAGCCATCTTCGCGTTTAGGTCCTAGATTATTCAAACGAGCGAAAAGAGGAAAATATATTACAGAAAAGGTAACATCTCTCAGGGCCGTTGCCCCTGTGCCTTGGTATAGACCAAGAATACCCCTCTGCTTAAACAGGTCTTTACTCAACGACCATGCCGATATTTTTGGTGCTTCCTGTCCACCTTTAATGCAAAGAAAAAATTCCCAGATCTATAAAGCAATGATACTTTCAAATTATCATTACAGATGACGCAAAAAAATATGTAAACTTGCAAAACGCGATTTTTATACTCACTAGCCTTAGCCGCAGCAGCAACTCTGCCTGCGTCTTGCATTTGAATTTTCAGTAATTCCATGGGGGTTGTAACTATTATTTGACAAGCTCCAGCACCTCCTCCAGCCAGCATTTCTCGCTCCAACGGTAAAGGCAACCTATAATAATGTTATTCTGTTACGTTTTATTTAATTTTTCAAAAATGGATGCTCTTTTTGCTCTTTTATAGTTACTATAAAAATAGAACACTAATTTATAAACTTGGATTATAAGTATGATTTTTAAAAGATGTCTAAGCAAGAATTGATATATGACGTAGTTCATACAGTATAATATTGTGTTTCGAGATGTATCAAATCTTCTGATACCTAAAGTGCTACAAGTACACAAGTCGGATTGAATTGAATTCAATTTTGAAGATTCGCAATGTCTGTCACTTGCATTAACAATGAGTAAACAGTGCCTGTGATTAAAATTAACTTCATACCCAGGGCCGGGAGACAGTTGATGCCTAAATACATCGTTTACTGTCAATTTAATAGCTTTCTCTGGTGTGATCAAGAGAATGTTGACTCCCGATCCTTTGTACATACCAAAATAACCTTCAGCTCTGTATGTTTTCTTGAAGCAGTCAAACCTGCAAACGAAGAGAGCAATTTATTTGGTGTTAAAATAAGAATCATGGCGAAAATAAAGGCATCAGAACTTGCAGGCCAGTGACAGGCCATTACACATAGAATAATATGCAGTAAATTTCTTACATCGATTTGTACATTTTCTCGCCATTGGGTCCAGCCACTTGATTCTGTAATCGTGTCTTGACCAAATCCAGTGGAAACACCACGGACACACCGATAATACCTGCGATACCGCCATTTACAATTTTTGGTACCAACCTGTAAGGATATTAAAATTTGTATCAGAAATCACTGTTCTACATTAATATTTCAACTCAATAAAAATTGTAACGCGGATGCACAATTCACATAAGTATGGGTTGACTGTAAATCAAATCGAAAAGCCAGTGTAAATAGTTATAAAATATCTATTTTAAAAATTGAAAATTCATGTCAGTATGAAGCAAGAATAATTCTATTACTATATGTACCCGAAATTACATTTATATATATTTAATCTAATTATTAAATACTTATCAATGATCAATACAAGAATGACGTTTAAACGAACTGAACAACTGTGGGCACGTGGTCAGCAAAGTTCATCGCTCTCGCATTCCTTACACATAATAATAAAGTATAAAAATAACGAAGACGATCCTACACTGCTCATAATACGATCTGATAACAATTCAAACCGTAATGAAATACGCTCCAACCCGCGATTACGTTACGTATTAATTATTTATACCCGATATTCGTGCAGTAGAGAATTTTGGCACCAGTAAAATGTGGTTCGGCCAACGTAAAATCTCCCGAGTGCAGCTGGTCTGAAAATAAACTTACATGACGTGAAAAATGTTGAAAAATCTTTTTTTATCTGAAATTCGACCAACGGATGACACAGTTTCGAAAGTTATGCATGCGAGAGAAGCGTAACATGATTAGGCCTCCTATTTTCTTATTTCATTTACAAAATCGTTTCTTTTCCAAGTTTAACATGGGGATAATTCAGATTATTTAAGTAATTTTAGTTATTTCAGATAATTCGGATCATTCATCCAATCTCGAAAAGGTATACTTGAAGAACAAATTATTTCATAAATGATATAAGAAAATAGAAAGTTTAATCATTTTAAAAAAGTTTGTGTTTCATTAAGGAAAGAAGTTACACCGTATTACGTATTTACTTTGAAAAAAAAAATTGCATGTAAGGATATTACTCTTACTACAAATAAGCCGTAAAAATCGTATTTTTCGCGATACTTTTCACCCGCTTCCAAAATAATTCATTTACTGGGAGTACTATCAAATAATGAAAAGTAAAAATAAAACCAACCGTTACAAAGTTGAACTCGTTCTTTTCTTTTTATGCAAATTGTATTATCAATTATACATGATACGCATTACGTAGTAAAAGCCAGTCCCTAACCTACCCCGAATATACACATGTATACACATATTTCAGTGACCGCCTATAAAATTGTTTACAGTGTTTCTATACATGCGTATAAGTATAAGTGTGTCATTGATAAAAATTTGATGTAACGTCATTGCAATCAAGCGTCAAATTTCATCCGTATAACTGTACTGTAATCGTATAATTCTTACTAGTTAAATATTTAACTTCACTATACAATTTATATACCTATATATATACATATATTACCTATATGTATATTATCGCAATAAATCTTGCGTCTATTATAAAACAATATATCGGCTAGTTTATATGCATTTTCGATCTTTCGTATAATAATCGTATGTAGGTACCCTCTGCAAGAGTTGCTTTCTCAGCTTTTGAAAACGATAAGAAACAGAGTTAAAAATAGCGTTGAAAAAATCAAACACGAAGTCCAGCTCACCTGATCTAGCGATACGTAGTTTCACGAGACAAATTTAACGTCGGTCGTAATGAATTTACAATTGAGTAAATTAGCTTTTATTAGAGAGTAAAGATAATAGGTAAGTTATACGTATGTGTATATGTGTATATATTTTTGTATAACGTGCTAAACGCGACCACAACACAGATTTTGATAAGAATCTCTTACAAGTGTCTTACGGCAGTCAATCAAAATCTAACTTTGATATACAAGTGAAAGGTTATACATATGATAGTCATCAATTTAGAATCACTTTTATGATGCTTTTGTATTACACGAGTAGATGAATACGATTTACAGTACTGCAGATTTTATTGAATCACATTCTTGAAATATTGCAATTGTTGAATTAGCATAATTTTTCGTCACTTCAAACATTTTCAATACAGATCGTTCTTATTCGTGCGACTTTTGACGTTTCTTCAATACTGTAATAGATGTAATCGATAAAAATACATAACTCATTGGCAAAGATCTATGAAGTACCACACAAAATGTAAAATATATAAAGACAGAAAAGAATCCTTACGCAAGTACATAATGATTAATGAAAGTATAAGTTCGGTTTACTTGCCTTACTTGATTCGCCAGTGGAACAGCCCTGAAAGAAAAATTCACCTCGTTAACAGAAGTATGATTTTATTTAAATTGATTTAAATTATTTTTATTTAAATTGATCATTGGTTGAATTTCTTATGCAATACTCATCAGTCGTAAATTTGTGGCCTCGGATGTTCCAATCTTTTTTAAAAATTCTTCTGTGGCAGGATTATAAACGCAAGGCCATAACAACCGGTGTTGGCTGATTATTTTCCATCAAAACGTCGCCACTTACATGTGATTAACCGTGTGTTTTCTCATTACAAAATACTCATGTTATACCCGCATTATGTAATTTTCGATTACAGATGGGAACAAGCAAAAACCGCGTGGTATAGATACTTGCGTAATATATCATAATTGTGAGCACAGAATGTACACAAAATGAAGGATAAATAATTTAGGATCTAAAATATGACGGTGCGGTTTGAAAAAATAGAATATTATGAGGCCCGCTTTATTATTCGGATAATAATAAATACGTGTATATAATAAGACCGATGAGCGATTATATAATATTGCAGTACCCACTTACAATATTTCGCTAACAAACCATTTTTTATTTGTCCATTTAATTTTCCCCGCGACATATGGCGCCGCTTAATATAAGTACATACGCGCTAATTCCGATTGACGCAGGACAAACAGAGGCCAAAAGTGCGATAAAACGTCATAACTACTAATTCACCGTGTATATAAGTTTGACGCGTTCATAAGGTACACGTAAATACGTAATAACAAACGTTAGCATGCTAGGGAACAAATAATCTGACGATTAAATACCAGAGGATGTAGGATTCGAGGAGAAACGCCTTAACCCTTTGAGTCATAGTGGTAAGTATTCTTACCACCTATTTTATATCCATTTCTTGTATATTTCGGGAACTTTTCAACATATTTCTTCACGGTTTTTTACTGTTTCTGATAGTATACCAATAGGTTTTCAATAGTCGAGAGTAATTATTGCGATGTAATGTAAATTATCATTGTTATAAACAAATTGATTGAACAAAACCGTGAACATTGAAGGAATAATTCATTTCCGAGAAAGTTACCGCTCAACACATGTAAATTTTTTACATAAATTATAAGTTTTTGGGATCGCTGATTACGAATTTGAAATTTGATTTTGATAATTCAGTACAGCGAATCCAATCAGCGACTCCGAAAACCCCTGCAACGAGTTTTTTAATCATATTCGATCAAATTTGAAATTATCGTCTACCACATTGGATCCGCTATCTTGCATTGTTTAAATTTCATTTCAGATTTGTAATTAGTTACCCCGAAACCACCGCATGATGTTTTGAACGGATTTGATTAAATTTAAAAAATTTTGTCCACCATATTAGATCCGCCATCTCGATTTTTTTAAATCTGATTTCAGATTCGTAATCAGCAACCCCAAAAACCGTAGAATACTCTCTTGTTATAAAAGTTGGCTGAGCACAATAATGTGTGACTTCAAACGGTTAATCTGCATGGACAGCTCGAGATATTCGCACATATCTGCCCTGTAGCTGTTATTACCTCATTAATTGTCCATTCAATCAAAAAGAAATTGAAAATTAAAGCACTTAACTCGCGTCTGAGTGAACTTATGATGTTTTTTATATACATTTATATATGATATATAATATCAGACGTTCGACAATAATTGCAGCAATTATCCGATTACCATCATCGCGGATGCACAATTGATAAAGCAAGTATTTTTACTGTCTTATCTACATACGTATATTATCGATAAACAAAATCTATAAGTATAATCTAGTATATTGTACTCACAGTAATTCTTTCGGTTTTGACGAAGGTCCCATGGAAGCCATGGATGTAACGATCTGATTGACCCGACTGCAATAAAGACAAATAATTGACTTGAGCGCAAATAAGGAAACGCTGCAAGTGTTACACGAGCTTATTGGATTACGGCGATGCTCCACTTATCACGTAATAGAATCATTCGAAACGGAGATGTTTGTTTCAAGAAAAAAACAAAAAAAACAAATAATCGAAATCAGTTTTTCACAAATCGCATCGTTATTTTTCTGAGAATGGAGTTAACGTCACGATGCATTTGTTTTAGGAAAAATCTTACTTTTGGACTGTTTGAAATTCAGTATTCCGTAAACGAGGTGAAACATACCTTATATTTGCATTTTCCAATCTCGTATACTATTAGTACATATACCGTATATGTATATATTAATTTCGTTGTTCTAAATATGAAAAATACGGAGATCTTTCAAAACATGTTTCGTTACGAACTTCAACCTGACAAATCCGAGTGTTAGGCCTACTGACAATGAGGAAATATTCGTTAAGTGAAGCAAAGGAGGATTGTAAAGGGCGATTGACGCGGAGGAGTTTGATAAGTTTGAAGATTCTTTTGGGAGTTATCGATCCAAGGTTTAAGGTTGGTGGTGGTTGACTCCACAGTTGACTCCGTGCCAAAGCGAGACCCGCCTGCTCCACTTTACCTTTTCCTGAATCGCAAATAGGCCAATTGAAGCAAATTACATAACATAGTTGGACGCTTGCTCGATGTATTCGCGTATTATAAGGTCAGCGAAACATATATCCGTTCTACAAAAATTGCGAACACCAGCTCACTTATCGAAGCGAAAAAAGTGGCTACGAAACATTATAAATATACCTATATTATGGTAATCAGTGAAAATGGACAGAAAAATAAAACACGTATGATCTACGGCAGATTTCCGGGCCCAACGTACTGTTAGTAACCTTGGCAGTGAATTAGAACGCCCAACAGAGCCTTTTCTATAATTATCTTTGTCAAGATCAGTATACCGGTAGTCTAAAGAGATAGTACGGAAGTCAGCTCATGAGCCGGTGATAAACGCGACAACAATCCGAGGCAAAAAGGAATTCCTCTCTTATGTATTCGCACTTCTGTACATTGTCCTACTGAACAACGTCCTTGGCAGGCCTGCTTTACCTATTAATAAATATACCTGTGGGTATATAACCTGTGATCGGTTTCTTGATTTCTGTCATACGTTGTACGAAGTGAGAAGCGTTTGCTGGCAAAAGATTGTTATGCTCAAATTTTTCCCTCGACTTCTTTAATAGTCACAAAAACCTTTCAATTCTAATCAATGATATAGGTGAGAGTTGACTTTCTTCATTCGTCGTAACGATACGTTATTGCTTATGTACAGATAAATTTACGTGCGAATTTACCAATTTCCAGCACGGATTATTAACCCTACAAATTCATGACTATTCGGCTTTTGTTAATCAAAAAACGGGTTCTATGCTGACAAACAGACTTTCTCATAGGTGGTTTTCTTCTTTTTTTCATGAGGAAGAGAATGGTTTGCAAGAAATCTGATTTTATTTACATTCAGTTAATGAAAAACCCATTTGAAAAATGAAAACCGCGTAGCGATAAAGCTCAACAATCGGAAAAGAATAGAAACTGAACGATTAGCAGAATTATGAATCCCATTTCTTTAAGTTTCCGAATTAAGCATGAGTTTTCCCAATGAGACACTTCGTTTTAATCTGTTTATTCGTTTCTATTCGATTTTATCTGTTCTTTCCTATCCCGTCATATTCGCGACAATGCCGCCTCCAATAGCTTGTTCGTTTCAATTATTTATTTAGAATAAGGGATGGCAATTATCAATCAGATTCAATTCTTTCTATCCGAATTAATTCTTTTCAAAGAATACGAAACATCCGTTTGGATAAAGAAATCGGAATAGATCGTATTGAAATTCTCAATCCGTTTCTATTCTTTTCCGATTGTTGGGAGGCGCTGAGCGTAGTTCAAAGTTCGCGTGGGGAGCTTTCGGACCACAGTCATGAGTTGTAGGATTGATAATGCGATTTTGGATTGGCTCATATAAATGTTTGAGTGAAAACTGTTTCTAAGATGATATATCATGTTTCATGATTTCAAGCTAACTATATTAAGACCGTCATATACGTGATTAAAATAATTGTGACCGATCATTTTCATTACCAATAATGATGAAAGCATACGTTCATCATTAGCAAAGGAGCGGGAAAAAATATTTTGTAGAGATTATATGGTTATGATATAACAATGTTAAGGATATTCGGTGCATCTATTCTATCTAATTAATCTTACACAATCGAATACTAGAAACGTTGAAATAGTTTGAAGAGAGAATATTCAGTGGTGGTAGCGACATCACGCACGCGTGTATATTATTATCTCAAATATTGAGTCACTTTGCGCCTAATTTTTGTCACTTAAATATATGTTCGCTTGTTTTCAATTTTTCGCTGCATGTGAATATGAGTAAACGTGTTTGTACATATGATAAGCCGAATCGAATTATATATGTATTTAATCGGCAGACAAGAATTAATTACAAAAGTAGAACAGTCAGATTTTGCAACTTATTTTCAGACACAAATTCGTTGATAGGTACGTTCGGTATTTTTTACAAAATTCCTTTCCAGGCTTTGAAATATCGAAGCTGTCAGATCCGCTGTTCTGTACGAGCAGGTCAATAATTACCCCCCATCATAGTACGTCACAATTGACCATCGTTGTAATCGCTATCCAAATTTTATGAATACGATTAGAAGAATCATACATGCATATTTACGTGGCTGGGTAAGCCAACGAGTCAATGCAGGTCTATAATAATTTATAATGTATAGTGCATACACATATGTACACGTTAAAAATCGTTTTTACTCACACTTGTACGTAGTACACTGGTAAATCTACAGAGTTCCAAATATCTGTTTGTGGGATTCGAAATACTCAATCCGGTGGTAAATGAGCCGTGGGGTGGCCTGCCGCACTGTATTAATTACCACAATTCCTCGTCTATTAATGACGAATTAAAATTGAAATTCGGTTCTTGAGGGCACACTGAATACACTTGACCACTCACTCGCCTCACCCGCGTGCACCGAGAAACCACGAGAAACTGTAGGAAAGTGTCGTGTCGCCGCGAACTGGCGACGGACGTTCGGAGAAAAGGAGACGGACAACTCGGTTCCAGTAGCGAGACAAATTCGGAGCGCGGCTACGCACTGCCGGTATTACAGTGAGCAAAATATCGTCGTGAAAATTTGAAAATAATAACGCTCTTCGCATCTTTTTAGCGATTGAAAACCCCTTGATTGATCAACTGTCATTCTGAATTGGACAGTTTCAAATTTCGAACGCAATTCAAATTCTTTCGATCCTGACAAACTTTGATATCGTTCCAATTTTTCTACTCATCGTCGTTTCATCGTTGAATGATTGATGATTGGAATCGGGTGCATGAAATCATTTTCCAGCTTTTGATACTTTTCAGCTATCCACTATTTTTCCGATGCTCACCTCTCTGATCAACTGACCAACAACTGACTTTTCAATCATTTCAAACTACACAATCCTTCTATAATCTACTCATACGAAGATCGTAACGCCATCAATTGGATAGCGCAGGAATTATACATCACATGTGCAGAGAGAAACCTACATGAGTATGTACATAAGTATATAACCATATATCAATAGTTACCACTGATTATATATTTAGCAGGGCCCTACCTTTTCGACGTCACCGACTATTTTAGCGCGTAAGTAGAAAAAGTTTCGTTTGAAGTCGTCGAAGCGGAAAATTAGGCAGCATAGTTCGGTGTTTTATTTATTTGTCATTCACCACCGCGGTATTTACAACTTGAGCTTTCGAAAAAATGTTGATATCCTACGTATCTTACATGACTTTAAATTCGCTTAGAGATAGGTGATAAAGATCAAAGTGTACGAGAACAGTGTACGTTATTAATTATATGCTTCGAAGAGGTTACCCGTCAAGTTGAAATTGCGAGTTTCAATCCACCAGTGTCCAATCTTAATAAATATAAAAAAATACAACATTTTTGCCGTCTTGCTTGTCACATTTTTTTTATTATTTCTACGTCGTAATTCTGGTTCCTAATTGTCAATCTTGAAAAGATGTACGACTCCAATACTAATTTATGATCGATTTGATTGAAAAAAAAATGGATTCAAACACTGGCGATGCAGGTACTTATGGTCTCCTAACTGAGCTCTGCAGAAACTTCCTCGAAAAGCAGAGCACTGCTGACAACCATCCGTACATTCCGCAAAAAGATTATTCTGCGACTCTTAAAAAATTAAGGTCCAAAGCTTATGGTGTACTGCTCAACAAGTCCATAGAGACGTACGAAGTATACGGTGAGTATGACTCACTAGTATTGATTGGAATAGAAAAAACCACTCATCTCATTAAATGTCATGCTGTTTTAAGATACTACAGTTATTACTAATGTATTAAATGTATCCCTACAGGAGGACAGAGAAGCAAAGATAGGGACCCCATTGTTGAATTATTGAAACATGCTTTTGTGTTAAAAGTTGGTAAGAAATCTTTGGCAAAAGCTACGGAGCTTGAAGTATTTGTCGATGAATTAATTGACTCTGAAGATGACATAGATCCGACTATTTATTCCACTCTGGAGTTGCTTGTCAGTTTGAAAAACTTGGAAACACAAGAGCCAGAGAAAGAATTGGTAAACATAATTTAAGGTTGTTTAATAGTAGTAATCCATTATTAAGCGAATGACAGTTTTGCGAAATATTCCGCTTAAAATTTTTATTTCATATTACAGAATGTCTTCCATTATGGAAAACCTAATCCATTTCTGCCTGAGTTATTATGGGATGGCAAAGGTGTTACACCGTTTCAAATCTATCCGCTGGAGTCATTCGTTATCTCAGACGTATTTGAAGGATTATTGGGTATCAAGCATAGTTCTGTTATACAAAACTGTGCAGTTGAACCTGGCAGTAGACTGTCGTTTCTTGGAAGATTTAGGTCTACTACCACAATTGCCACCGAATCCATTCGGTGAGTACCTCACTTTTAGTGCTGGCTCTTCGCACATTTGCCACCGATACTATGAGTATTAATTTTACCATTTTAACTATTTCGCTCATGGAAAAAATAATTGTAAATCAACTGTAAAAGATAAAATAGAAAACTGCATCATCGCACTTTCAAATCAATGAATTCTTAACATTTGAATCACAAAAATGGTTACAATATAGTCATGATTTTGATCAGAACCTTTCATACGAATAAATCCAACAGTTATGTTTTATACTTTAAATGCTGTATCATTATTATACCAATGATGTACGTATGAGAAACTCTTCTTTGTTTCTTTCTTTATTAGCTCAAGAGAGTGAATCTTAATCCATCCATTTTCTCTATTATTAATTCTAGTTGTTTAGAATTTCTTAAGCACATACCATTAAAATTGAACGATATAAATGATACTCCTCCAGCAGTGGGAATACCATACCACCTATAGGATACGAAGCGTCTAAAGGGTTATTAGAGCTTACCGCATTCCGAGACTACAGTATGCCATCATATTTTCTACCAAACATCAGGGTAGGTGTGCATAACTCTTGTTCCAATTAACGAAGTGTTTCTCAAAAATTACAACAATGTCTTCAAGTGTAATAATATTCGTTTGTACCGGTTCAGGAAGATGCAGAGGAAGTAGCAAGTGATCATTATCTGCAGAACGAGGGATTGGTAACGGAAGTCGAACCATCTTGGGAGGGTGCTGATCCACCATGCGTGGACACCAGCACTTCTGATATTTGGGATGTCCAAGTATCTAATCACTATATTTATGAGAGATTAAGTACTGCTAAGCATAGTCTCAACGATATCTGGGAAAATGTGGTCACTAGTCAGCCAGTGTCTAATTATCGTACATGGGAGACTCTTGGTCAGTTTGACCCACCAAAGCAGCTACACTTTATAACGGAATCTTCCGAAGCCATGTTTCATATAAGAAGAATAAAACAGGCCAACAATTTACAAATAGCATCGACCAGGGTGAGAATACACCACTGCTACTAAAATTGAATGATATAATTATTACAATTTTTATTTTTATTCAGCCTATGTCACATGATTGTATGAAACGCATCATTTTTCTACTACATTTACACTTGAATAAAAATAATATTTTTTGTGTACGATGGTTTCATATCAACGATTGCAAACATATGACTATTGTATTTATATTGTTACAGCGTTTTTGTCATTTTTCAGTTTACCGATTCTGTAAGCTTGATCGACGAAGTTTCCAGCCAACGATTCTTATCGGACATAAAATTACTGCTAGTTGGGATTGAGTCAGACTGTTTCATGTATGATAATTCGGTAAAAATTAACTCACTTTTGATTATGATTTGTTTTGATGCTTACTCCATACCATCACTGTGATGGCGGAAGTATGGTAAAAGATTTTTTTCTGACCTGTGAACAATTTTAGCTGGGGTTTTATTTGATACCCAACTTGGCTGTCCCAGGATTAAGTATTGAAAGTTTGAAAGATGTGTGTGCCCCTGTCACTCATTGGGGAAATTGTTTCAAAGCCTTGAGCGTTTTAACAGCGTCGCATCCACAAACTGGTGAATTACAACAAAAAGGACTCATATTTAAGGTAATTCATGTATTCCAATAATATAGAAATTGCACAAAATTTTAATATCTCAAATATGATGTCGTTGCCATTGCTATTTAATATTGACAACTTATTATGTGTGTGGTGCTGTTCCAGGCAATGTGTAATAAAATTAAAGAAGTACTGCTTCGACACCGAGCAGCAATTGATCGCATTTGCGTGGATAAAGAATCGATTGGATTGCTATCTTTACTTGATCAAGTTCGTCCTTTGGGCCTTATAATCACTGAACTAGCTAAACTGTGTCACTGCGATAGTCAAAATAAAGTTGAACTTGACGAGGGTCTCGGAATTCTGACCCATATATACCAAGAAGTCACCAAGGTTACTCAGCCAAAAGTGGCTTTGGTGTTTTATTCTGTACTCAAGGCCTGTTGCGAGGTTTATTTTTGGTATGCACCTTAGTAATAATTTAAAAAAATAACAGTGAAACCAGATAATTTTACAAATCATTCCTTAGAAGCCCCTACGGATTTACTTTGTTTTTGATTGCAGCATAATTATCACTGTTTTCAGGTTTCTGCAAAAGTGGTTATTTGAAGGTGTCTGTGATGATATATACGGAGAATTTATGATCAAAGTAAAGCCGCAGTACCTGAGACAACGGGGACATAGGTTTTGGACAAAGGGTTTCTTAATAAACCACAAATCAGTACCTGGCTTCTTAGAAGAACTAACGGATTCTATACTGCAATGTGGGAAAGCAGTCAGACTTCTGAAGATCTGTGATCCAAAGGTGAATTTTTTTGATATAAGGCAATTTAAACGTAAAGCGTGCAATCTAAATTTTGTTTTTGACATTGTACTTGATTATAAAAATTATTTACATTTGTCAGAATCCGCTGTGCGGTGTCTTGGCGACTTCCTATCCGGCTGTACGAGTTTGCCTAAGTGTAGGACAGCTCAGAGAACAACAGATACATTGTAGTGAATATATGACTAGAGGTAGATCAGCTCTCGGTACAAACGTCTCTCTCTG
Organism: Neodiprion lecontei; assembly: GCF_021901455.1. NCBI lineage: Eukaryota > Metazoa > Arthropoda > Insecta > Hymenoptera > Diprionidae > Neodiprion > Neodiprion lecontei. Next base: position 26,625,678 of record NC_060263.1, read on the forward strand.
TTCAGCTCTTCAAGAAAACAGAGATATCCTGAAAAAGAAAGCACAACTCGTCAACATTGCTCATCAGGAAATGTTAATACGATTCAAACGTTAGTACACATCATCTATTGAAGCACCTCATGGGTATTCAACCGCCTTTATATGTGATGAGCAGAAATGTTCAAGGTGTACATCATTAGTTCATAAATTACTAATTTCTAGGTGAACAGGAGGAAATTGCCAAGCAAATAGCACAAGGCAAACGTGAATTATTAGCAGAATTGAAAGACCAAGCAGAAGAGGCTGTTCTTCGCAAGGAAAGAGATAGAGAAGCTCAATTACAGGCTGATCAACTACTTATGGAAAAAATTAACAGGGAACAGAAAGAAGAGGCTAAAAGAATGCAGCAAGAAAAGTGAGCTTTATTTCACATGACAATTAGTCACTTATATATTAGGTATTTTTGTTGAATTTTATTGTTCGTAATTTTTTTCAGAGAGAATGTTCTAATGTATTACAACGGATTAGCTATTGAAGCCGATAGACGCAAAGTTCATGCTGATTGGCGTATCAGGCGTATGGAATTATTTGACAAGAGATTAGCTGCTTTATCTAAAGCTAAACGGGAAGTGTGGGAAATGAAAGACAGTTTGAGAGTAACGAGTTCAAAAGAGAATAGCCATTTTGTGACAAAAATTTCAAATAATGATGAGGTAGTTACAGAAGAACATGTGAAACAGAGTGTTGATCTTTGCAGCGAAGACTTAAACTTGAATGATCCCATACAGCTACTTGAATCTGAGAGGAGTGAAGTCGATGCCAATGCTAATAAAAAAGAAGATGAAAACAGTAACGTTGAACAACTTTCCACGCCAGTTACAAATGATACAAAAAGTTCTCCAACAAAAAATGCTAATAAAGACACTCTAGTTCATGCAAAAGATGAAAATAGTGAAACGACTGAAAGTGTTACTATTAAATCACCTCGGCCTACTGTATTAAATATCACACCGATAAGTTTGTCAACAGAGCCAATTAAAATCAGAGATGATCTTTTAGAGAAAAAAATATTGCAGAAAAATAGAAATAGGGTAATGGGTCATACAGTGTTTTCAGGGGAGGCTTATTACGAGGAATTTGACAATGAAAAAAATAATTTGCAGAACTTTCTCATCGATAGAACAGACATCACAAAAGAAGCACTAGCTAATAAAATCAGAAATACTGGGAACTTGGATGCATTTATTGGGTTAGATAGAGATTCGACAGTTCCAATTTTGAATGAGGAAGTTATTGTGAATTTGATGAAGTTCGGAAATCCCGATAATCTAACGGAATTACAACGTAACAAGCTTAAAGTTCTCCGAGAAGAATATGACTGGACACCAAATAACAATCAGATGAGAAACGTTTTCTCTAATAAAGACCAAAACATCACAGCAGGTTCAGTTGATCAAGTACAATCAGACAAAATTTTAATGGAGTCAATTCCTCCAAGTTATCTTTCTGAATTACAAATAAATAGTAACCGGAATGTTCAACACCGTACTAATCAGGTTCCAAATGATCTGAAGCAAATAAAGAATTTGATTGATCACGAGTTAACTGATGCAGAGAAGAACCGAAACAGAAACATGGCACATCGTACTGGTCAAGAAATGCCAGCTTTGATAATCCCAGAACATATAGCACACGAGTTGACAGATGCACAGAAAAACAGAAATAGAAATATGCAACATTCTACTGATCAAGGTACTACACCGGATGAAGCTGCCAGAGATGAACCTGCAGTTTTAACTCAGGCTCAAAAAAATCGGGCCCGTGTCATGGAACAGGAATTTTATGTTTATGGTAGTGCTTCTGTTGATAAACAAAATGATAATCTCGACCTCTGTACACCATTCCCAATATCAGAATCGACTAGTTCGCAACAAATCATTCAAGAAAATACTACACCCATGTCATGTACCACAGATAATTTCCCTCTGTCAGTGAGTAGTAGCATGTCACAACTACAACAGTGTATGGATACCCCTTTATCTGAAATGAGCACTGACATGCGATCTGCCTTAACTACAGGTGAAATATTAACTGCTGATACAGCACGCTCAGATATTTCGGAAAGTGGCTTCAAATTTCCAGAAAAATCTCCAATGTTTCCTAATTTTTTGGGCATTAGCTCCGCTGCGATGACGCCAACTTCAGAATCAGTGTTGACTGTAACAGATGTAGAGATGATCGACAACACATCACTGCATGTTTATTTAGAAAAATCCGTTGCTATTCCTTTACAAGTCCAAAGCAGACTTGTAAACGATGCAATCATTAAGTACTTGCTCAGCGAACATAAATTCTTATCTCATTTACACAGCCTTAGAAGTTACTTCTTTTTACTGAATGGCGAGTTTGCTAAAAATTTAACAAAGTCTTTATTCACAAGACTTTATGAGATTTCAATACCAGCAGATCTGTTGAATTCAGCGACACTGAATAATCTGTTAAATAAAGCACTTGTTGCATCGCTCAGTAGCAGCTATGCAAACTCGGAGCGACTCAGCCTCTCTGTCACTGATGTACCTTCTCAGTTACAGGTAATCTATAGTAATTGACATTTTATAATGTGAATGATGGTGAATCATTCCCAGTCAGCATCAGTGAATGTGTCATATGTTAATTACTAATTTCAGGTTTCAAATCCTGAAGCCTTACAATGTCTTTGCTTGAATTATAAAATATCGTGGCCACTGAACATAATATTAGATGACATGTCGATGCTGCAATATAGTAAGGTGTTCAAATTTTTACTCATGGTTGGACGTGTCATGTGGGTTCTACAAGAAGATTTTCACATTTTGAAAGTAGAACGAAAAGCTACAAACTCTAAAGAATATCATGGGGTATGTATTCGCTATATCTCTGTACCAAGTAATTTTGTGAAAAGTCCCCGTGGAAAGCTATAGTAAACAAATTATGGAACTCTAGCTAAAGCGAATTTGCAGCACGACTAGAACTAAGAACATGCCGTGATTGCTCATGCCCAAGCTCCCCATGTGGGCTTTGAAACATAGTTAAAAGATCTCCGATCATGAATATGTTTGGTTTTTTTCACAGATACAATTGTTCAGACACTCAATGATGCAGTTCATGACAGCTTTGCATAATTACTTAACTTGCAGTGTACTTCATGCCAGCTGGGCAGAATTTGAAAAGGATCTGGAAAATGCCATAACCATTGATCAGGTGTATCTCACTCATGTGGGTTATATAAAGAAAATTCTCTCTCGGTGAGTTAATTATAATAGATATGTTACTCTGTAGAAGATAACTTCAAAAAATATAAATTCGGTGTAACTTCACAGCTGCATGCTACGACACAGGAATCGAACAGAATATTTTTAATATAGAATTGTAATATTCGAGATTGCATCAAATTTTCAACAATACAGAAAAAAAGAACTGACGTGATAACTTATTCATCTAGGTGCATGTTAAATCCACGAGGAGAAAAAATGCGAACATGTCTGCACAACATTTTCAAGGTTATCTTGAAATTTCACAATCGTGTGCGGTCACAAAGTTGGATTATCACTCCCACGGGATACGTGCATCCTAATTTTGCGAAGTTGCAGCAATTGTACAAAGCTTTTTGTGAATTACGGACATACTTGGCCCACGTTGCAGATAAGTTGGCTAGCAGTGGATATCAACCGCATCTGACACATTTTCTTAATGCGCTCAACATAAATTGCCTTTACGACCTAACTGTTAAAAGAAAAGAGTAAATCACGTGTTATGAAAGAAAGAAACGTACATTTCTGCATTACGTTCCTCATGCAGTACTCTGTATATTTGAATATATATTAATAGACATTAGATTTATAATAAATTCCAGAATTACTGCAAACTCCAAAACCTTTATAGCTTTGTAAATATGAAATTATTAGTGTCTGTGATCATTCTTTATGTGAAACTTGCAGGAATTTCAATGTTTTACATAGAAACAAGGAAGCGTTTTACTTCCGACTCACGTTTCACATAGTGCATGGTGAATTGTGCTGTGACGCTTCCCAGTTTTCGATGGCAATTAATAATTACATTGATTTAATACTAAGTATGTAATCTTTGCAAGGTCCAAAGATCATAACACTAACACAACTGAAGGTAAATCTGTCACGGTTGCAGTGCGGGCTGCATTTTTCCCCTACTTATTAGTTAAATTAACATTACGTTAACCATATTTTTTTAGCAAACTGCATATTTTATGTTAAACTTATTATAATTTCTTGGCCTGTTGTTGGTGAATAATTATGTTTGAATGAAAGTGCAGCACTGTTAAAATTGTAGGTACTAGACAGTTATGTGTGCGATGGTGCTTCTTCAATATTTAATGTAGCATTTTCTCAATAATAGTTGAACACGAATTACGTCTAAAAATTTCAGTATGAAACAATACTTATTTAACAAATAGGAATTGTCACTGTTGTTGAGAATTATTAAAGAATGTATATGGATGCATAGCTTGTTGACTAAGTTAGCTTTTAGTAATATAAGGTCTCGTTAAAGTTAAACTTGTATTCTATTGTTGGTAGCTGGCCAAAATAGAAAAATCAGAAATATATGTACGCTTTACAAAGTTACTAGGCGCAAGATGAATGCAATTCCTGTGAACATGAGTTGGAAATAGGCATTCAATTATTTAGCAATTTCTTCCTTACTTGCATGAAATTATTTGACGTAGCTGAAATTGTCGTTTGCAAACCTAACCTTACGCAGGTATTTCAAGCCCTATACAAAAAATATTTGATATTCATAACTGCATCGCAAATTGAGTTAATATTCTTATTGAGAATTCTGAAATTTCCCGAACAGCATGTATTGACGAAAAAAAAATTTGTTCTTGTATTTTGAAACCACCTCGCTTTGAGCCAAATTATTTTAGTAAGCAGCTAAAGCAGAGCTTAGTAATGATGAATCACATCATAAGTAGTATCGAAACATAAAATATCAGACTCTATTTTTTTATGAATCAGTTTTTCGAATATGTAAATGTTGTCCAAGCTTCAATCTTATATGATAAATGACTCATAACTAGGATTGGTTTTGTGTTAACTTGGGCTTGTATAATACAATATTTGAATTATTTTTGTATAGCGAACAAAAATACTCAATAATATTGAAAAATAGGGCAATTCATAATTGTATTTCAGTAATACGACCTTGAACATTTATTATGGATATTGTGGTGAGGCAGATGCTAATAAATAATTGATACGTTGTTAGAATTGTTACATAAATCTCACGCAATGTGTGTACATAATAACTATTCTTCTTTGAAGTATAAAAATTATCATCGATCATGTTTAAATTCGCTTAAATCACGATTTGTCCAGCTGCATGTAAATGTTTGTTGTAATACTGTCCCTAAATAAAACAAATGTTAAAAGAAGCGAGTATTTATTAAATTTCTTACAATGACTAGAATTAGCCAACTCGTTGTGAAAAGGATATTGAATGTAATTATTGTTCTGTAGAAACAGCAAAGCCTTTTCACAATAAGTCAACTGTTTTTTCATATGCTGTATATTTATATACAAAAATTATAAACATTTGATGTAATTTATTTTAGTTATGTTGAAAGGTGACTTATAATATCATCGCAACGAGCACAAAGTTTGCCTGGTTGTGGTTCTGGATACCGATAACAGCGTGCGCACAGTGATTTTTCGATCGGTTTTAAATCTATTACTGCATCTTCGATACCATCTTTTGCTATTAAGGTAATTGCAGAAAGTTGGAATAACTCACACAGTTGAGATGTCGTAGAACTTTCATCTTGCTGCAAAGCCTATGAAGCAGAAAATAACAAATTTTATGATTTTTCGATACACTTGTACTCTGCTATAACTTCTTCAAAGTTTGTAATTAAACTTGTTAAAGAAGTTTATTTTGAATGCTTATAAATAGATTTATATCTTACCGTGACTATGGAATACTGTGCTGGATTCAGCGTAATCGTAGCTGCCAATTCCCAGGTGTTGATTGTTGCAAGTTTAGTAATTGCAGCTTTTATGTCTAACGCATTTTCTATCACCTTAGCTATGCTCGGTTGGTCCCAGTCTTTTGGTAAATTGTGCGCACTATGAAATAGGGGCACAGAGGCTGCAACACGAAAATTGAATACAGTCATGACCATTTGCGAATTGTTTTGTGAAAAAAAAATTATCTGACGTGTCAAATATATTTCTGTTACCGAGATTATCAGGATGGTGTAACCAGACCTCTTCTGCTAAATGCGGAAGTATTGGGGCTAACGATCTTGTTAAAACAGCCAGTATTTCGCTGATAACATCCACAGCACCAGCTCGATGAGATGAATTTATGCTATTGCAATACAACCTGTCTTTAATTAAATGACAGTATAATGCTGATACTGTATTTGCCACAAAATGTATAATAACTCTGCAGGCATTGTGGTATTCGTAATTACTGTATAATGTTTCAATCTGGAAGAACGAGAACACCGAGTCATTTTGATTCATCACTATTCTATAACATGAAACTGTTTAAAAAAAATAAACATGTAATAAAAATAAGTTAATTAATGAATTTGTTATACCCAATATTTGATAAACCTAATAATTGTTTTATTGGAAATATTTCCTACCCGTTTATCGTAATGATAAAGTTGATGTAACAAATATTTATCAAGATAATGGTATTCCGGTTCTATAGGAGTATCACAAGGATATGGATGCAGAGCACCTAAGAGAAAACGAAATATCAATCTGAGTTTTTGAACGGACTCTGCGCTTCCCTTCAACAACTTCTCCGTAACAGGAACTAGCGTATGTTGAGTGCCATGGCTTGCTACCCACCACCTGCAATTGAAGAATGAGATGAATAAAATTGGAGCAAAGTTCTAAATATTCTTAGATTACGCTAAATAACTTCTTCTGAACAAGCACAAACAAGCATACACTGTATTCACACACTCACACACACGCACACTATACTGTACAATGACGAATATTTGTACCGTAAAGTATCTACACCATAAGCTGGCTTTTTCTTTAGATCTTCACCACCCTGAGTAACTTCTTCAGGATCAATAACATTCCCCAGTGATTTCGACATTTTATGACCTTTGTCATCTACTGCAAATCCATGTGCAAATAAAGACCTAAAATATACAGTAAATAACTATTTGGTTGTAACAATACCTACGCTTTTCTCATAATCATAACACAAATTAGAAATTCAGAACAAAATATCACAATCAAATGATTCATTTATCTATGTAGCAAGTAAATAAAATGTATAAGTATATGACGTATTTTATTGATTCGATAAATAATTTCTAACCTAATTTCTACTTTTTTGCGTTTTGCATTGTAGAATACAAAATACGTAACACTTACTTGTAGGGAGCAGCACCTTGAAGTGCTATGGATGTCAGTAAGGACGATTGAAACCAGCCAGTAAATTGATCGATTCCCTCTAGGTACAGGTCAGCTTTTCCATCAGGTAATACTGTGGACCAAGATATGCCACTGTCAAACCAAATATCTAAAATATCCTGCAAATATGAATATGAGGAAAAACATTATTTGGACTGCATGCTACGAATTCTTTATTGGCTTTCCTGACGTGTCTTGTCAACACGGGTTTCTCACCTGGCCTCTCTCCAACTCAGAAGCATCGACTTCAAGTTCCCGTAAGAGTTTTTTACCAGCTAATTTTTCAATAGGTAATTCCCACCAGCAATCAAGACCATATTTTTGCATCAAGTGACACAATCTTTCGTTCCAATCTCTACGCAAGATATTTAATTACTTAGGTTAATAATATATTTACATATATATTTAGTGAATTGCAATAGATCACATTTTGCAGTTCAGCATATTTGACGTTAAGATAGTTGTAGCATATGAAAGTGTACAGGAAACTAGCAAAGGTAGTTGAAATATGATAAACATACCTATTTGTAATTATATCGCCAGTATCTCTGTAATATAAAACTGGTATTGGTGTTCCCCATACCCTCTGACGCGAGATACACCAATAAGGTCTCATCTTCACTTGTTGTGTCAAACTATTGGTAGAAGATGCACTATTACATACTGGGTACACCGATACATTTTGCAGAGAATCCTAAAATCCGGGTTACAGAGACATATGTGAATTACAAGCTCACAGAAAGATTTGAATATTTACTATTTTAAGAACCTCAAGTGAATGATACAAAAAACTTTGCACTTTAGTCATATTTCCCTACCCTCAATAGATTCAAGAAAACCTAACATTTTGCAGTACATAAATTTCTTGATTATTCAAACAATCGTCATAGACATTAAGTAGATTTTTATTAAAGACCTTGTTCTGAAACGGTCATTGGGTCCTATGTCTTCTATGTGGAAATTTCAATTCGAAATGAAAATGTCTCAGTGAACTGAACTAAAATGTTTCGTACACTTTTGCATACTTTGTACTGCAATGATGAAAACCCAGAATCTGCATTTGAATACTTACTAGTGCCTGCTGTTTAAGAGCACTGGTATTAATAAACCATTGTTTGCTAGCTTTTACAATAACTGGCTCTTTAGTACGCCAGTCATATGGATAGCTATGTTGATAGTTTTCAGTGTGGACCACGTTACTTTGTATTTTATTCAAGATGGCTTCGCCACCTTCATTTAAGACATTTAGGCCAACAAGGTCAGGACCTGCATCGGCGGTATAGCAACCATTTTCGTCCACAAGCGATAACTGCAAGTACAAATGCATTCATAATTACGTCAGACAGGAACATACATAAGATTGATTCATCTTTTAGTTTTTAGAAGACACATATAACCTGATTTAGATTTTCTCTATTCTGTTTATGCGCAGCCTACAGGTTGATAATCAAAGTCAAGTTAAAGTGACAGTGATTACAAAGTAATTTTCAATTCCCAACATCAGACTAGTCACACTTCTCATTGACCACTAATATTGTCAGCTCTCAATTAATTTTTTATTTATATTTTCTTTAACGTTGTCCTGTTCCTGAACTGCATAGGCAAACTTTATACAGACATCTGACAGAGTCTGCATGTAACATTTATCCCTATCTCAGTATTTCATGAGCTCTATTTTTGCAAAGCTAAAATCTATTCAAATGTACCCCACTTACCACTGGTAATTTGTTTGCTAAACCAATAAGAAAATCGTCCATTCCATGCCCTGGGGCTATGTGAACTAAGCCCGTTCCCTTTGCGGTTGTAACGTGACTTCCTGGTACAAATGGTGAACTTAAACCTGTTATTGGTTGTAGATATCTTCCTCCACGAAGCTCAGTTCCTGTTTATGGACATTAAATGCATCATATGAATGATGATAATTCTACTTTTACAAGTTATTCTCAGCCATGCAATATCCATCAAAAATTTTGTACACCGTGTGCAGAATTTCACAGTTGTTAAATAACAGAGAGAATCATTTCATAAGTGCGTCATCAAGATAAGCCACCTGACAAAATATTGAAACAGAATACTAACATTTATTAGTTCGCAACGACATGATTCGGTCTTTGATTACATATAATGTATCTTCAAGTGGGACTTGAATCATTAGTATCACACACTCCATTTGTTATACATGCTGTATGTTTACATATAACTTGCGTCACTAATAGCACACCTGTTATCGTTATTGATGGCTTTAGAATTCCGATTTTTTCTTGAATTTTATTCAGTAAATTTTCGGCAACAATGTAAAAATTCATCTCACTATCCTCTGCAACACAATACTTGACATCTTCGGCAAATGCAATGGCTTCATTGGCCACCAATGTCCAAGGAGTGGTTGTCCATGTAAGGGCGTAGACTGGGTGCCCTTTCAATGATACCAAAGCTGGAGGTAGAACATCCAAAAGCAGCCTGATGGTAGCACTTTTGCTTACATGTTGCTCATTGTATTCTAACTCAGATTCTGCCAGGGCTGTTCTGAATAATAAGAATTTTTATCAAGTTTAAAAATACAAAATTAATATCAAGAGGTCGATTAGATGGAATCACGAAACATGATCACTAATGGTTAGATTATTTTATAACTAGGTTGAAAAACATTGTATTCAAGTTATTATTCTAAATTTTTGGGACATAAATCGCTCTCATTTATGGATTCAAATCAGTGAGCATTGTATTGTTTTAGATGTAAATTATTACATGGTACCTTGATGACGGTGACCAATAAACTGGTTTAAAATCCCTGTTTACAAGGCCTTTTTCGTACAAGGTTATGAATTGGCGTAACTGATTTATAACATACGAAGTATGGTGTGTAAAGTAACAACCAGATTCTTTCCAATCTGCCATAATACCCCATGACATAAATACATCCCGTTGCTGTGAAATAGCTTCGTTTGCATATTTTTGAGCTGTAAATAATATGGGATGAATTCTATAAGTATTTAAACGTAAGAAAATATTATGATTGCTGTATTTATACTAAATATAATTCGACTTAGATTCCAAGATGTTATAGAAATTATTTTCTACACAACCTCTTAAAAGCAACCTGTATATATTGGACAAGTACGATTTTTTTGCGTTGCATCCAGAACCAAAAATTGAATTATATATCAAATAATGCAACAATCTAATTATATAATTCAGGACAGATATTCGTACAAAATCTGCTAGGATATGAAATTGAGAATATAAAGTATGAATGTAAATTGTAAAATTGAATACAATCACAATTTGAAATCATTAGAGAAGTCGGAAGCCTCGTGATATTATTCAATGATTTTATTTGAAAGCATAAACTGTGAAAGCTGGAATTTCGCAAAGATGCACATCGCTTAGATTATACTAATTTCACATGATAGGGAGGTGACAATTTTGCTCAAATAAAATTCCCTGACTTTTTCCGTCAAAAAATTTAGAATTCCTTGATCATTTTTCACAAAACTTGGTAATGTTGGGTGGCTTGTGTAACCAAAAGCACCCGAAATTACGAACACCTTCAATACGTAAATTTGAATTCAAAAACACACAGTATTACTTGGTTTCACACAAATAATTAGAAATATAACCATACCATTTCTGAAAGTTGACTTGGCTAAATTTACGGAGCATAGTTGATGTTTGAAAAAAACTTATACAGTACGGTTTTTCCCCATGGCCCATTATATAATTCCCTGACGTTTCCCTGATTATTTTTGATAAACAAAATTCCCCGACTATTCCTGGTTTTCCCTGTTTTTCCAGTCTGTTGCCATCCTGCATGAAGCGAGTTTGTCACAACCGTTAGTGCTATAATTAATATTTTTACCCTTTTGCCGAATTTCAACAGACGTCAAATTCATTGCACTTTCTTTCAATGAAATCAAAGCCTTCATTTCAATGGGAAGGCCATGACAGTCCCAACCTGGTATAAAATGCACTCTCTGTCCACGAATAATCTTGCTCCTAATTGTTATATCTTTGAGTATCTGAAAATGGATGTTTTATGATTATTAGCTGTTCAAATTTAAGTTTTACAGATTAAGCTTAGACTGTTCAATTTAATCAATTTACGATATTAATTGCAGCGTTGGGTTTCGAAGGTTTTCTTGATTAATTTATTCATTATTCATTTATTTTTTGTGTTTTATTATAGTAAAGAATTTTGTAAGTAAACTTGAAAACCAAAAATAAAGTTTTATTCACTTTATTTATGGCATGACCCATGTGTAGATTCCCATTGGCATAGGGCGGTCCATCATGCAAGACAAAATCAGGTTCAGAAAGATTAGCCCGTTGCCAACTATAGAGTTCGGAGAATCCGCATTTCTGCAATGATAACCATGTTTCTCACAAATACAAATCATCGATACTAGGTTAACATCAAACCATCAACAATCATATGAATCAAAGAAATAATGAAGCATGTACAAGTGCATTCAGAAAAATGTACATAATGTTTGGACTAGGTGATGCGTTAGATATTTATCTCAAATTTGGAAGACTTAATGCTAAATGAATAATATAGTGCCAACAATAAACTATTATTCTGGCATGCTAACTTTTCGAACAGGGTATAGAAAAAGAGCAACGATTTCGATTATAGTTGGGTTTCAATTTTTGAAATCAAAAATAAATACCTCTAGTAAATATTTATCCATGTCGACTCGTTTCTTGCCACTAATTCTACTCGGAAACTTTGTTTGCGGCAATAATATAGAAGCAGTGTATTTTTTAGGGTTGACATTTTCGCTGGTCTGGACGTAACGTAGAAGCAAACTTTTCGTGTTATACGAGAAGAGATTTTTCGTTTGTCCTAAAATAACACCCAAACCGGCGGACATGGTTTTCAAAAATCAACTAACCTCAAAACCTCAAAACTAAGGAACTTGGCGCAAGTTACTCATGTGGCGCAACACAAGCACGATGAAATGTATTTTACCCAATCATAGCCCGTCATCCTAAAGGCGATACCTTATTGTATTCAGAGAGAAACCTCAACCAACAGAGAAAATAAACACCGATTTCATGACGTAAACCCAACAGAAAACCAACCCACAATTTAAAATATGGTTTTATAGCAAAAACGTACATGATACCCACAATCAGTATTTCTTGTTTTTTAACAAGACTTATAAGCGAGAATCCCGTTTTTCAGTTTATCGCTTCTAGGTTTAAAAGTAATGAAATAATCTTCGAACTCTAATCGTACTATTCTGATAAGTTTTCGCACAAATGCGTATTGCATTTTTTGTGTATCACTTGTCATAATGCATACTTGCTCGACAAGTGACCCGATCGTAAGTTTTCGAACGTATTTTCACAGTTGACTATATTGTTCTACAAATCGTTTATTCATACTATGGCGTTATTTTGCGTTGAAATAGATGAAAAATGCATAAAAACAGGGATAAACGTCTAAGCGTTTATCGGACAGCGCCCATCCTTTGACCACGTAAACTGAATGTTTTTTACTAATATTTCTCGGAAGGCCTGTGTTACAACTTGTACATACATTGGCGGGGTTCTGAATTTGTGAAAAAAACCTATTTTTATGGTTTTCTCAGTTTTTTTTGTTTAAAAATAGCCTGATCGTGTCTATCCGAAGCTGGTTTTGGTTTGTTAATTCTTTACAACTTTTCGTAATGGAGTACCAAGAATGCTTTATTCGTTTTCGTCTTCGGGCTTTTAGACCTGGTTTGAAGAAAAAGGAAAAAATAGTATGAAGCACGCACTTTTTATATAAAAAATATATTTTATGTACGTAGCACAGCTGTTTTTATGTTAGATTTTACTACATGGAAAAATATCTGTCACTTGGTCCAGTAGTCATATTCGGTTCCTTTTTATTTTACAATATTCAGTCACCAAGGTTGAGTAAACATACGAGTGCCACAATTGTTGTAGGTATACCTGCTGTTTGTATTAAAATTTTAGTAATATTTCATTATCGCACTTAGTCAAACACACATGTGATTAATATTAATTACAGAATTTTTGCACAGTACTATATAAGAAAGCTCATAGTTTTCCCAAAATCAATTATATTTGCAATTATGACTAAGGTTCTCTTGCTGCTCGCTGTTTTCTGCCAAGGTGAGTGTTCAAACTTTGTAATGAATTTTAATAGCGACTATTGAATATACGCAACTTATACTACACATGAACTTTATAAGTATTCAGTAAATCCAATTTTTTTTACTCGTCTATTTGGATGCTTGCATGGCACCTTCCTTATCTTTTTCCATGTTTCTTCCCGAACAAAAAATACCGATGTACTATCATGTATCTCTCATGTGTGTGTAGTTCTCGATGGAGACAGAGTATGAGAATTCACAAAAATTCTAACGATTGTATAATGAAAGCTGAACTTGCTAGCAACGCAGTCAAAAATTTTGTACATGCATCATTTTATGTGTGGGTGTCTTCTGGAGAGACATGGTAAGAGTCACACAAATTATGTCATGTTTTCTATTAATTACAAAAACTGCAATGTGAAATGTTACTATACAAGTTAGATCTTAACTTTTTTCATCCACATTTACAGCATACTTGGGTGCTGCCACCAATGTTGCTCCTGGCGAAATTACAATCCTTCTTTATAATGGGTAGGTTTTAGATTTAAAAAATTTACCATAAACATCAAACCAAACGAATACGATGAATAATTCTCTCATCACGTTTTTTTTCCTACTTATACTCATAGTTCTACAACAAATGAGTACATCGAGTACCCTATAGAATCTGCAGAGCAAGCTGTAAACAATAGCGCATGGAACTCTAGTAACCCAGTTGTACTATATATTCATGGAATCAATGGGACTGTTGATGATGAAAGTACCACTACTGTTACGGACGGTATGTTTTCTCTATTGACTAGAGACTTCATACTATTTGTTCGAATTTCTGTTACTTCTTGTGTCTTGTAATTACTGTGAAACAAGTTTGAACATTTTATTCTCTTCGTGGTGAAAATTTCACTAGATGCACATTAGACCTCTCTTTAAGTGAAATCGAATTTCGATGGTTGCACCCTTCAAATTAGTTTGAAATAATTTGAAAAAAGCAAGGCTTTCTAGGGGTGGGTAAATATGGAGGAAAAAAAACGCAAAATTTTTTAACAATTATTTCGAACCAATTTGAGAGATGTGGTTATTAAAATTCGATTTCACTCACTTTAAGGAGAGATCTAATGCATACAGATACGTATAGAAACTGCCGAAAATTATATAGATACAGACACAGAATTCGTGTTCTGTCTGTTTCTTTATAGTTTATGGCACATTTTCTGTAAGTTTCTATCAGCGTATAACGGAATTTATGCGACGGCTATTAGCAAATTAGATTACAGCAAAGTAAATGAATGTCTACTATGAAAATTGTTCTATTTTCAGTATGAGATTAGCTTCATAGGTTTGGTTGGCTTAATGTATAAGTCATATCACGGTAAGCGATAACTGTGTAACATTTCACTATAATTATATAGCTTATTTGAAAAGAGGCGGCCATAATTTCCTAGCCTTAAACTACTCTCAGTTGGCGAGGTACAATGGTTTCGTTTACACCGCACTCGAGGCCATTGTTAGCAACAATGCTGTTGTTGGCGACTCATTGGCTGAGCTGATCGATCGATTTGTAGCTGCAGGTGTTCCGCTTTCGAGATTTCACTTTGTAGGCTACAGTATTGGTGCTCACGTTGCTGGACGTGCTGCACGTAACGTGAATGGAACCTTTCCGAGAATTACTGGTAAATATAACTGATTTTATGAATGATGCATTCTTTAATCTCATAGAGGTATTTATCAATCAAGATTGGATGGTTGACAGTTTATATCAGTTATCTAGCGAGTACCTCGATGACACGTTTTATTAATCCCCAACAGAAGAATACAAACGAGTTACGTGTTAGTCTTCTCATTTTCAGATCCAAATTATATAAAGCCACTCATTTTTTATCATTGGAACTATCATCAGCACTTGTATTGATCACTCATTTTAGCAATCACTAATTAAATAATTGTAAATCCACTCCATAGCGCTTGACCCATACATTCATGGCTTCTACCTCAATGACAATGATGATCACCTTTGGAAAACAGACGCAACTATTGTTGACGTAATACACACTAATGGCATAGTTCTTGGAGTTGGGACGTCAACTGGTACTGTAGATTTTTATCCAAACAGTGGATATGCTTTACAACCTGGATGTTCTCTGACCTTGTGTAAGTAAAATTTTACCTAACAAATTACGTATTTAATTTTAATGGCTTGTTGTGCTATATTACATGGCTTCTATTAAATTAGAATCATTAGTTTTTAGCTTAAACAAAATATCAAATTTCGTAGTAAGTTTTAACGTTGTGACTGTTATTAATTATTTTCTGAAGAAATCAAAAAATTGATATGGTAAAAATTTGTATTAAAATTAAAATTTATTCGTACTTTCCTTTGCACTACCTTGACTGCCCAGATAAAAATAGCATATTAGAAGTATAAAGTAAATAAGAATTAGAACAATTTACATTTGTGCGCACTTATTTGTTTTATTTTACATTTCTCGATCGCCTAATTTTCACCCGGGAGATGATGCAAGTTAATTGAATAATCACATTATTTTCCTATTTCTCCAGTACATCTAAGAAGGTCTCTAGTCTGCAGTAGTCACTCGGCATATAAATATTGGTCAGAATCAGTGGAAGACCCTTCAGCCTTTGAAGCAATTGCTTGTGATTCTTGGACTCAATTTGAGGCTGGAGAATGTACAGGAACAACCGATTACATGGGTTACGGGTATTCTCTTAAGTAAGAACAGTTTATCAATGTTTTTAAAATAGCCAAGTCTGAATTTCTTGTTTGTAGTTACATACGAATTCAAAGAGAAGCATAAAAAAAATCTGATTAAAATGTACAGCAACGTACATAATTTTCATTTGTTTCTCTGGTGCTTCTCAAGTTTGAGAAATATTTCTTCTGTACAGTCAAAAGTCTACCTAGAATTTGAAATATGGTTTTTCAAGTTCAGATTGCTATTATGAATGATGGAAAATACCATTACTTCTTACAGCGCAACTGGCAACTTCTACCTCGAAACTAACAGCGAATCTCCTTACTCTATGAGAGAAAAGGGAATCATCTACGATGGTAGTAAGCTGAATATTTTATCTGCAGAGGTACTTGAGTGGTTAGGAAGTTTGATCTAACTCTCTTTTCTTAAACTTATGGTCAATTACGAAGATTGGTCCAGCATTACATCTAGCAATGTGTATATGCACGTATATACATACTGTAATGAAATATTTTATCTAGATATAGCATATCTATGTGCTATGTAGTTCAATAAATGTTAATCCTTCTAAACAGAATAACGAGTGTTTTCCGTTTCATTCGTGTGTAATATGCTTAATTACATTAATCATGCAAAATGCTTCCTATTTGCACACTGAAGTTGAAGCAATTTTACAGGTCTATGTTTTCTCAAGAACTGCGTTAATCTATAATGTAGCAGAAAAGTATTTGAGTCATTTATCACTCCTAGCTGTTATAGCTTTCTGGTATACTATTTCCTTGAAAAAATGAAAATTGTATCGCTTCATACATATAATTATTGTCCAATTATCTACTCTGCATCAAAACCTCGTTCACGTGACGAAGGTATCTTAATTAAGATCATGATAGTGACGATCTATGTTAAGAATCTTGTGAATGGAACCTTTAATGAGGTGCCTTTGTCAATTTCGACGTTGACGTATATATCTTCAAACATCGAAGTTCACTTATCTTAAATGCAAAAAAGGGTCTAACAACCCAATTCTATATGCAATTATAAACAAAAACACTCTGACGTATTTTTATTTGACACGGAAATAAAGAAATAGCATGAATTCTACGAATTTATTGTTTCAATTTCATACAAGCCATTTTTTGTCAAAAAAGGTTAGCTTTTCGCAGAAAAACTCAGAAAACAGAAATTATGAATCAGACGAAGTGCGTGGGTGGATCCGCTTTGTAAAAAAGATTTGAAGCTTTGAACTCTTGAAACCATTTCCTCACCAGAATTAAAATTCTTTATAGTAAAATTTGTTAAAATTAACGTTGTCAGGATTGCAAATAATCTCATTTCGTTTCATGTTCATTTAGCTGAAATATCTTGTAGTAGTACAGCTTACATATTTTATGCAGACTCCATATAGAACATAACAGCTCATTTTGAGGCAATCTCTTCCAATTTTTAGACCAAGCTAGAAGCTAGAGAATGCATAGAAACAACTAACTACACAGTTATGTATGTACATTCACTGAAGCAATAAAATTTTCAGTATATTTTCTGCACATTAGAAATCTAGCTGCACCAGGATCTGATTTTGCAGACTCAATCTGCTAACATTAATCTAAGGAATACCATTAATCCTCGCAGCACAATTGGCAAGTTCTACCTCGTAACCAACAGGTATTTTTATTCTAGAGGATCCAGTGAAATCATCTACGATGGTGAACTACTAAGTCTTACGTCTCCCCTTGTGCGTGACGGTATTGCTGTGCAAAATTATGAGCAATAACAAACATAACAATGAATATATATTGGGATCCAAAATAGCAGCCCAATAAGACAATTCTGATAGCGAGGAAAGATTGATCAGCTTATCGTTTAGGTAAACTAGACAAATATTAAGAAGCATTGAACTTTGTTGTTTCAAATAATAAGTTAGTAAAGAGGGAAAAACGTAGTAAAGAACTATTTTTATAATTAAATAGGACTGTATCTATAGCACATTCTTTGCCACTACATCACATCCTCTGATGCGCCGTATCAGAATTTTTACGAATTATCTCAGTACTAAAATTAATTTTTCTATACATGTACACCCAATAGCACGGAATGATTAAAACGACATAATATTCTTGGCTATGATTTTTCGTTTCGTGCTTACGAATTCAAACATAACCTACAAACTTCACATGACAGCAGCTGTTTTGACAGATTTCGTCGAGACAAGTAACCATTACTCAATGTTCGACATTAAAGGTTCAAGATCACTTCTACCCACTGAAATATAGGTATAGAGATCAGTACTTCTACTCCTTCTATCACTACCACTACCCGTGAAAAAGTAACAAAATCGTATTGGCTTCGTAAAAAGTAACCTGATTTTTGTGGTGCAAAAATTTTTTTTTATTCACATCCCTTCTAAAATCTGTGAAAGTGAAAAAATAGACGGAGTAGTATAAGCAGGTATAAGAAGCAAAAGCTGATATGTATTTTGATATATCTGCAGAATTATGAACTTTCTTATTTATACTTACCAACTAATTAGAGGAATCCCAGTAATTGGTGCAATCTGTCTTTGCAACACGCACTTAGCGTGCATGTACGGTAAAATGCCGTAACGCTGTTGTAAGTTTCGGCTAACAGCACGTTGACAATTGGAAGGATACATTGAAAATTAGTTACGCATTAATCAAATCGTTAAAATTTGACGTGAGTTTGATTTATTCATTGTTACGATCGCGAGTATTGTACCAACATTTATCCACTAGCTGTTCCTTCACGTGATACTTGTTAGGTTATATTCCGAATTTAATTATTAAGGCATCACACTGACAGTTTTGTCGTTGGTTTGTTATAGCTGCAGCTTTACTTGAATTTTGACGAACTTCGTTCCCCTTGATTCTCCTTAGAATAATGAACAAATATCACAGAACTTAATTATAGGTTAACTTAACCACGTAATTTCTCAACATTCAGGTATCTAGATATCATTGTGTTATCGGGCATTTTTTGAAGTGAAGAACTTTATTTGGTCACTTTCTAAACACAGTTGATGGTTTCTTCATCCAGTGCTATTCCTACTCATTAAAGAGGAGGTGAAACAAAATATTTGCTTCGATTAAGTTACAGGTAGTCTTAAACAAATTCTAAACACAACAGCAGCTGTAAAATTAGCTGAGATGCGAGAACTGCCTCGGCTCACACGTTCACTGCGTGCCTTCACAGACTTAGGACGATTAAAGAAACTTGACAATGAGAAGAATAATCTTATTGCCAAACGACTAGAGAGAGCTGCAAAATCGAACAAGTAAGGAATACTTTTCCTGAAATGTGTTGCATTTTCTCTACAGCGCTACGTATTAACATTAGTCATTTTCGGCCCATCATATTCATCAAGTTAATATTTATTTGCAGAGGGCCAACCTGGTCAGAAATATGCAAATTCGTAGACAAAAATGCTGTTCCATATTTACATCAAATACATCACGAAGCTTCCAGTTTCTGCGGTTGGTATTTGTTCAAAAATGTTGCATAATTCAGTGGTACTTGTCCATGTTTGCAAGTGTCAAAGATTTCCAACATGTACACAATTTTAATAATTGGGATTGCATGAATATATAATTTATTCCAGAGGGACAGACTTCCGAACTAAAAGACGAAGCTGCAATATTCATATTAAAGCTTTTGATTAATGAAAATAATGTCAGCCAGAAAAATCTCAAGATCTTACGACAAACATTCGGTTCGATTACACTGGAAAAAGCTAATACAATAATGCAGGTAACAACTACAGCAAATACATTGAGTCCTATCTTTATGGAAAAAGATATCAGTAGCTATTTAATCAATGGACAATACAATTTGATGGGATAATAACATTTTTTTTATCAATATTACTTTGTACGGTTCTGGAGACAAAATGTACCGTTGTACTGTGTGCTATTTCTGTAACTTTTTCAGTATCGTTATGTTTTTCAGTTAATAAAAGCAATCCGAGAGCGAATATCAGAGGCATCAATGGAATACATACTTAATTCAGAAGAAAAAGAGAATGGTTTACTGGATTTTCCTCCCCACATGTTTGGTCTTGATATTCCCTTTTTTCCAGCAAAAGTCACTTGGCCCGAAACTAAGAAACTGCAAGATATGTCTGCAAAAAATCCAATCAAAATTACCAGCAAATTCACTATGGCATATAATGCTGAGACTGTTTCATCAAATAAAACTGAGGTTTGTCTGGGCATATGTCTTGTATTTTACATTAGTATATCATCGTACTTCGTAGGTGCACTGTTTTGAGCCTATTGTTAGTAGTTTCATTGCCACTTAATATCAATTGCGACTGTATCTTATTGATTGCTGTTCGCCAAAAAATTATATTAAGAAAAATTATAATAAAAAAAGACAAATTTGACCGAAAGGACACTAGTAGTAAACAGCTAATAAATAAAAAGTCTTTACAAATTCTCCTATTATTTATTGAATTAATGAAATATGTTTACTTACTCCACATCAAACAGTAGTTTTCGTCCTGATATGCAACTGGCATTATTTTATATTTAAAAATCCGTTCTATTTACAGTTTGAAAAGAGTCGATTCACAAAAGGACTGAAAAAATGTTATGAGAAATACTCAGCAGAAATGATATACGAAGATTTTGGGCATATGATAGTGGATAAGTTAAAATGTGGCGGTGATAATCTTCAAACAGAACTCTTTGATCTTCTTGGCTATGAGAATATAGAATTCATTGAATATGTTCTTGAGCATCAGAAAAGTATCGTTGCCTTATTCACTATTCAAAAGACTCAAAAAAACAACACACGTAAGTGTTCTAATCTTCTAAATTATCAACATTTAATGACTTACATTAATTACAAATACAGCGTTTCACTGTTTTTGATGCTTTCATCGTTTTTCATCATTAAGCTATACTAAGGCCGCAAGTAGGATGTCAAGTAATTGTTCAGTCTGAGAAAGAAAAGCAACTGATGAAACAGTATCGCAAGGAAGAGAAAAAGCTAAATAAAATTACAAACAAATTGGAAAACGGTGAAGATGATGACGAGGAAACTTTTGATCCTGTTGAGCTACGTCTAAAAAGACAAGAAGCATTGATGAGACAAGCCATGCAAGCTCCGATCCTCAACACGACTCAAAGAAACATTTTTCCGTCTGGTATTCGAGCAGAGAGGTATCCATTCGTTTTCGATTCAAAGCTTACTGCGAGAGCTGCTGCAGGTAAGTTATCTAATGTGATAAATTCCAATAATCAAAGTTCAATCTTTACATTGAATAGAAAGAATATTACGGTATCACACTCTGTGTGATTTCCAGTGATTTTTAAACACAGTAATCTACTTTACACCAAGTTATAAATTGCATTTCTCCCATTGAAATTTAAAAATAAATACTTAACTTACAGGCTTTGTTTCTGGACAAAAGGTCATGTTACCAGAAAATGTTGAGAGAAAAGATTCTCAATTATGCGAGGAAGTACATATACCAGTTCCTCCAGCCGCAGTTCTGGATGTTGGCAATAATCCTGTGATAATATCTTCATTGGATGAGGTAATATGACAGACATTAAAGTAATTCCTGGACAAGACATCCCCACTATTCCACCATAGTAGAATCAAAAATTGATCAGATTTGGAAGTTGACTGGTTTGCAACTTTTTTCTCTTTCAATTTGCAGCCATATTAATAGTTTAACCCAAAATTTCTGTTTAGGTTGGTCAAATGGCGTTTCATGGTATAAAATCATTGAATAGAATACAAAGCATAGTCTTTGACGCTGCCTATCATACAAACGAAAACTTGTTGATTTGTGCTCCAACTGGAGCTGGTAAAACTAATGTTGCAATGTTAACTGTGATACATCAGATTAAACTGCATATTGCACAAGGAGTTTTGAAAAGAGATCAATTTAAAATAGTATATATAGCACCTATGAAAGCTTTGGCAGCTGAAATGACATCCAGTTTCAATAAAAGATTGGGATGTTTGGGTGTTTCTGTGCGAGAACTCACTGGTGATATGCAGCTAACAAAAGTTGAGATTCAGCAAACACAGATGATTGTTACTACGCCAGAAAAATGGGATGTTGTTACAAGGAAAGGAACTGGAGATATAGCGCTCACAAGTATAGTTAAGTTACTCATTATTGATGAAGTTCATTTGCTTCATGGAGATCGTGGACCTGTTGTTGAAGCATTGGTTGCCCGTACCCTCAGACAGGTAATTTTAGGAAAAAAGAAAAATGTCAATTACTATTACTATTAAGGACCTTAAACATCTTTTGAAAAAGTAGATTTATCATAGAGTTAGCTAGTTATAAAAATCAAAAGGAGCAAAAACCATTTTGCGAGTGTTATTCTTATAGAAAAAAAAGTGCGATGCGCAACCCCTTAATGTTAATATTAAGAATCCAAATTTTAACAGGTATATTTTTTGTACCTAAATGAAACTTTTTTTTTTAAACATCCCAATGTTTAGTCTATTATTTATACTAATATATTTTCCTGCTGCTAGGTCGAATCATCTCAAAGTATGATCAGAATAGTTGGACTCTCTGCAACTCTACCCAATTATACAGATGTGGCGAAATTCCTCCGGGTAAATCCACACAAGGGTTTGTTTTACTTTGATCATCGATTTCGACCTGTACCTCTCGGCCAGACTTTTATAGGTGTGAAGGCAGTGAAACCTTTACAGCAAATGGCTGATATGGACCTTGTATGTTACAATCACGTTGTCGATATGGTTCGCAAAGGTCATCAGGTTGGTGAAATAGTATTTTTGGTTTTGACATGGAAAAAAATATCTTTGTTTCAACTTTATATTGGTGCTATAGAAACAGTAATCGTTAGTTGTAATCTCATAATATTATAATTACAACAAATAGTTGTTTCAACTACTAGTAATAACAGTGTTCTTTTCAATTCTAATCAGGTAATGGTGTTTGTACATGCTCGTAATGCTACAATCCGAACAGCAACGGTTCTCAAAGAAATGGCATTACAAAATGGCACGCAAAAATTATTTATGTCCGATGGTAACACTGGACTCGCCCAAAAAGCACTGGCAAAATCCCGAAACAAGCATCTCGGAGAGTTATTTTCCTATGGGTTTTCTGTACATCATGCTGGAATGTTACGTACAGATAGGTAAACTCACCTTGAATTGATCTTCTGTATGCTTCAACATTGAATTACACATCAATTAAAAGTAGTCTTAAAAATCCAACAGAACAAAATACTGAAAAATATCTTTCATTGCCTTTAGGAATCTGGTGGAAAAATATTTTGCAGATGGTTTGATAAAGGTTCTTGTGTGCACATCGACACTAGCTTGGGGTGTTAATTTACCAGCACATGCCGTCGTTATACGTGTAAGGTCTTGAAAGTAATTAATACCTATAATTGGTCGTTTAATTCATTTCAGGTTGTGTAATAATTAAATGGATTGTTCTCAGGGTACAGAAATATATGATTCAAAACATGGGACATTCATTGACCTAGGCATTTTAGATGTATTGCAAATATTTGGTCGCGCTGGTCGACCACAATTTGATACATCTGGACATGGTACAATAATCACAACCCATAACAAATTGTCCCATTATCTTTCGTTACTGACCAACCAATTTCCGATTGAAAGTAACTTTATTACCTATTTGGCGGACAATTTGAATGCTGAGGTGCGTAGTACAGATTTCTCCACCCAATATCGTTTATTAATGATTGGACAAAATTTAAAGAGAATCAATAAACATTCGAATTTTAATTATCCTGATGACATCATAGATGCTATTTCTGTTAAAGCTGTTGTTCTGTCGATTAACATTCCAGGAAAATTCCAATTTAGAAGAATTAGATTTTGACTTTGTCCAATCCTTCATTCAGGGAGATATTGTGGTAAAATTTTGATACTAATTTCAGTACCGAATCAATAATTGTAATATTGTATTTATGTCACGAAAATGTAGTTTACACGTCTTTTTTACATGCATTTAGTATGTGAAGTAATGGTTTCTGCAATAGTAAAGGAACAGAGAATTAGAAAACAAAGTTGTAAGCCATACTTTTGGTAAAATAAGTTATCGTGTGCACCGTAAAGACAAAGTTTTTTTCGTCTTGCATATTTACCATAATCGTCTTCAGTTCATGCACTTGCTCAACCTACGAATCATATTGCAAATTTGTGCTCGGGATAGAAAACCTATTTTGCCACCTCATTGCGCAATCTACTATTATCTCATTAATGGAGTTTCATTTTACTACAGATTACACTAGGAACGATATCGAATGTAGAAGAAGCAGTCGAGTGGCTAAGTTACACATATTTGTTTGTTCGAATGAGACTCAACCCTCAAGTATATGGAATCAATTATCAGGATGTTATTGAAGATCCCAACTTGGAACGAAAACGAAAGGAGTTAATTGACACAGCTGCAAAAGCCTTGGATAAAGCTAAAATGATTCGTTACATTACTCGTACTGGAGATCTCAGTGTAACTGGTACTGAAACTAAAATTTATTACAAGTCATAGTCGATATAAAATTTGCCACTCATTTTTCTACAATATTTTCTACATTTTATTTAAAGATTTGGGTAGAACGGCGAGTCATTTTTATATTAAATATGATACTGTGGAAATATTCAACGAACATATGAAGCCCATCATGACTGAAGCTGACGTACTGGGAATGATATCTAGGTCACAAGAATTTGAGCAGCTTAAAGTAAGATTTGCGACATTCCAAGCACAATTTTCTAACTTGTAATTTATTTAATGGGATTGCCATCTATTTTCAACTTACGTTTTATAGGTCAGAGATGATGAGATGGACGAATTGGACAATTTAACAACAGACTATTGCGAGGTTTTAGTACAAGGTGGAGCAGAGAATATTCATGGAAAAGTGAATATTTTACTGCAAACATACCTGTCACGGGGTCGTGTCAATTCTTTTTCTTTGTTATCGGATCAGTCCTACATCACACAGGTAAGGTATCTTGTACAAGAGCCAATCACATACTTTCAAGTATAAACGGTATCACAAACAGATTTTCTAATTGAAGACATGTGCATAATTTTTATAATTTTCAATTGATACCACAAAAACGATGAAACGACTTGAATATTAAGTCACTACATTTTATATCGGCAGCTAACAAAGTTTATTATTTACAGAATGCTGTTCGTATCTGTCGAGCTTTATTTGAGATGGTATTGCGAAAGAATAATGCAATTATGGCAGGACGTTTGCTAGGCATAGCAAAAATGTTGGAGTTACAACAGTGGGACCATATGAGCCCCATGCGCCAGTTCTGTTGTTTGCCTCAAGATATTATCACAAAAATTGAAGATCGTCACCTTACAATGGAAAAACTTAAAGATATGGATATTAAAGAAATTGGTAAGTTGTAATTAACTTTATAAAAAATGAAAATACACAATGTGATAGAAACATCTTACCAATGTGAAATATGCAGTATGAATTCATAACATCCATCAATCTCTAATAACAATTAGAAAATAAAGAGTATTATTTAGCATAGTTAAAATGATAACGGATCCATGTATTTTTACATGTTTACAGGAAATATTTTGAGAAACCAAAAGATGGCAGGTTTGATTAAAAAGTGTTGCAGTGAATTCCCTTCCCTAGAATTAGAGGCAAACTTGCAACCAATCACACGAACAGTTCTTCGCATTCGTTTAAAAATTACTCCAGATTTTCGCTGGAATGATAGAGTGCATGGAAAAAGTTCGGAAGCCTTTTGGATTTGGATAGAAGACCCAGACAGTAATTTTATCTATCATCATGAATACTTTTTGGTAACAAGGAAAATGGTAAATATTATCTCAGCTACCATAATGTGAACTTAATTTTTCAGCAGCTTATTACATTGCTTAGTATGTGTTTGTAAATTTCACTTGATATTCAAGCCATCCTTTATTAATCATATGTAATCAGACATGGATGTATAGGATTTGATGAAGTTTTGTGATTCGATTCTGATTTCAATGCAGGTTTATGAGAAAGCAGATCAAGATCTTGTGATGACAATTCCACTCTCAGAACCTTTGCCAACTCAATACTTTGTGAAGGCTGTTAGCGATCGTTGGTTAGGATGTGAAATGGTACTAGCTTTATCATTTCAAGGTCTGATCCTTCCAGAGACTCACCCACCACATACTGGTAAGTGGTTACATTTTTCTTGCATTCTGTTTACGATGAAGAAGACATTAATTTTTGCCAGTGTTGATGAATTTTCAAACCATTTCTGTGTCATAAATGTTTGCAGAATGCACTGATATTTTTTTTTTTTTAACATGTCAACAGATTTATTAGAACTACAACCACTGCCAGTAACTGCATTGAAGGATCCGAAGTTCGAAAATTTATATAAATTTTCCCACTTCAATCCAATCCAAACGCAGATTTTCCACTGCCTTTACCATACCGATAATAATGTTCTTCTGGGAGCTCCAACGGGTTCGGGAAAAACAATTGCTGCGGAAATTGCTATGTTCAGGGTATTCAAAGAATACCCTGGTCAAAA
Source organism: Neodiprion lecontei (assembly GCF_021901455.1). Lineage (NCBI taxonomy): Eukaryota > Metazoa > Arthropoda > Insecta > Hymenoptera > Diprionidae > Neodiprion > Neodiprion lecontei. Next base: position 26,652,489 of record NC_060263.1, read on the forward strand.
AGTAAATCCGATCTTTTCTTCGGCACATTTTTGTATCCATTGAAGGAAAACTTCGTACCTGTGAATCATTTAAGTTTATATTCTAGGTAGTGTACATAGCTCCACTCAAAGCTTTAGTCAGGGAAAGAATCAACGACTGGAAAGTGAGAATAGAAGAAAAATTAGGAAGAACTGTTGTCGAGTTAACGGGTGATGTTTCTCCAGATGTACGAGCAATAGCTAGTGCAAGCGTAATCGTAACAACCCCTGAAAAGTGGGACGGAATTAGCAGAAGTTGGCAGACAAGAAATTATGTTCAAAAAGTAGCACTCATCATAATAGATGAAATCCACCTTCTGGGTGAAGACAGAGGTCCGGTTCTGGAAGTGATTGTCTCACGAACAAACTTTATCGCCTCTCATACTTCTAAAGCATTGAGAATCGTAGGCCTTTCTACAGCGTTGGCTAATGCTGTTGACTTGGCAAATTGGCTAGGAATTGAACAGGTGAGCAATCTAAAAAAGCTCACATGTCTAAATCATGGTAGTCAGATTGAGTTCTACACCTCTAGTGCTATACCTATATGTAGATTTTCATCGGTCTACTCTTAAAATTTTTTTATTCAGATGGGACTTTATAATTTCCGACCATCAGTTCGGCCAGTGCCATTAGAGGTTCACATTAGTGGATTCCCAGGCAAGCACTATTGTCCACGAATGGCGACGATGAATCGTCCAACTTTCCAAGCGATCAGGCAGCATGCTCCCTGTAGCCCTTCTCTTGTTTTTGTGTCTTCGCGAAGGCAGACTCGTTTAACAGCATTAGATTTGATTGCTTATCTTGCTGCCGAAAATGATCCAAAACAATGGTTACATATGCTTGACGATGAAATGGACAATATTCTGGTCAACATCAAAGACACTAATTTAAAATTGACCTTAGCTTTTGGAATTGGACTCCATCATGCTGGTCTGCAGGATAGGGATAGAAGAACTGTAGAAGAACTCTTTGTAAATAACAAAATACAGGCGAGTGAAAGAATTTTTCTGCTCTTAGGTCTATTTCGTTCAATATGTACGTATCCTCGAGAGACTAACGGGCTATCAATTACTTTTCTCAGGTACTAATAACAACTGCGACTTTAGCTTGGGGAGTAAACTTTCCTGCTCACTTGGTTGTAATAAAAGGTACTGAATATTACGATGGAAAATCAAAACGATACGTTGACATGCCAATAACAGATGTACTACAGATGATGGGTCGAGCTGGTAGACCTCAATTTGATGATTCTGGGGTAGCTGTAGTTCTTGTTCATGACATCAAGAAGAACTTCTACAAAAAATTCTTGTACGAGCCATTTCCAGTCGAATCAAGCCTACTAGAAGTATTACCAGATCACATTAATGCCGAGATTGTTGCCGGCACGATAAAGAATAAGCAAGAATTCCTTGACTATTTAACGTGGACGTACTTCTTTAGAAGATTGATGAAGAATCCGAGGTATTACGAACTCGAGGTGTTAGATCCAGCAGAAGTTAATTTATATCTTTCTGGGCTGGTTGAGAAGACTCTCAGTGTATTAATAGATTCGTATTGTATTGACTATGATGAGGTAAATATGTGTCCCATTTTTATCAATAATATAAGGTATTAAAAATATCTTTCAGTCAATTCATACATAAAATTTTTAGTTTTTTTTTTTTTTTTTTTTATGAAGAACTCTTCTACACATCAGATATTTGCAATTTAATATTGTAACAATTATCCACAGGGTGAAAAATGTTTGTCTCCTCTTTCAATGGGCAGGATAGCATCGTTCTATTATCTATCCCATCAGACAATGTTATTGTTCAACAATAATTTGAAACAAAATCTGACACTGGAACAACTCTTGCGAATCGCATGCGATGCCTATGAATACAATCAATTACCAGTGCGACACAATGAAGACTTACTTAACGAGTTAGTAATTACCCATTTCTCAATCATTCACTGCAACGTATTTTCATTGCCAAAGCCAGTCTGGACTGGTTTTTTAAAAAGGTTCTTTCTGTTTACTGTCACTTGCCATTTGGCAACATGATTCATATTGCATTTTATTGTAATCCTGGATCTGAATTCTATACTTGATTTCGTACTATTTTTCAATTCTTTACAGGGAATTGGCAAAAATGTGTCGTCATGCGGTGGATTCATCAACTTTAGATTCTCCAAATACTAAAACATTTCTACTACTGCAAGCACATTTCTCCAGATTGCCTTTACCCTGTGCAGACTATCTAACTGATCTTAAATCTGTTCTTGACCAAGCTATCAGGATACTGCAGGTAATTTTTAGTTTACTATTTAAATTAATTGAAATAATTGAAGAACTGCATGCCGAAATTAAACCACCCTTAAACCACTCATAATTCCATATCAAACAAGGATCACATAGTTAATATATTGGACTATAACTATAAAACTTTTAAATTCCTTTAATAGTTTCTCGAACCTAATTTATGCTAATGAAAATTTTGTTATCTTACCAAGGCAATGATAGATATTGTGGCCGACCGGGGTTGGCTTGGAGCAGCATTGCGTCTCATGCAAGTGCTTCAAATGATTATTCAAGCAAGATGGGCTGATGAGTCTGCGTTGCTAACTTTACCACGTCTGGAGAAGGAGCATTTGCGGTTATTCTCTACGTTGCCAAAATCTTTGCCCATGTTATGCACTGTCACCCATGGAAATTACAGCCGGCTAGCAAATGCTCTACAAGAAGAATTTGTTGACAGTGAAATTCAGCAGGTAATTTATCGACTACATTCCTCGTTATTACCTACACAAAACCTATTGCATTTCATTCAGTTGATTCGTTACTGCATGTCGTAATCTAATACTGATACTATTCTATTTATATAGATACATCAAGTTATCAAGGAAATGCCAGTAATATCCGTAGAACTGACATTACAAGGCTGGTGGGCGGATGGTACTACAGAGAAGAAAATACCTCAGCCTGCCGGACCTAATTGCTGGATAGATGTTCACGAAAGCAGTGATTACACACTAATTGTGGGCATGAAAAGAAAGAATCACTCTCACAATCTCAAAGCACATTGCCCTAAGTTTCCAAGAGGAAAAGATGAGGGTTGGTTTTTGATATTAGGTGATGAAACCGAAACGGAGTTATTAGCTCTAAAGAGAGCATCGGGTATTAGAGGGCAGCGCAAGTGTAGTCAGCTATTTTTTTCCACTCCACCATGCATAGGTAATATACTACATCTTTGCACTCTATTTTATTCTTTAACACTATGAAGACTTTCATTAGATTTTAGTACAGTGATTGAAAAGTAGTTGTTCACTTTTGTATTAAAGTGAAAATGTTGAGACCCGACAAAACAATATAAATTGAAATAAATTTACAGTTCATGAATAATTCTGACTCTTCGTTTTCAAATATATTGTTACAGGTCGCAAAAAATTGACGTTTTATCTGATGTCTGATTGTTACATGGGGCTGGATCAACAGTACGACGTACATTTGAATGTCATTCCATCGTCAAGTACTGATCAATAATTTATTACATGTTGGTATATCTAGAGATAAGACTTATCCTTTACAGAAAAGTGAGTGTTTGGAATTTGATGATAATAAGTTAACACATAGAAAATGTGAACTAAGCTGTTTTAGAAATTATTCCAGAGGGTAAGTACCTAGCTGTTTCCTCAGTAATACCATAAGCAAGTATAAACGTATAATCGGTAAAAAATCCTAAAGAAATTTGATGAGAAAATAAGAAAAATTACGAATGCGGCACGTTATTAAACTAGAATATAGTGCCAATTCATGTATTTAACTTACCAATAGCACATTTTATATCTGTTCTTTATGAACGGTGGGCATTTGTTACGAAAATTTTAGCTGATATACGTACTTCACTTTACAATTAATATTCACAGACAGCGATGCTAGTTTAACAAAAAAAATTCATGGTCCAATAATCACCAGTATGATGTGATGTATAATTTATAATATAATACCCATGAGAAGCGTACCAAAAACGAGTAATTGCAGATACAAGGAGAATATGTGAAAAATATTTATAAATATTCAGATAAAGTTATGTAAAATAATTTCTGATAATAAAATAATTTTGTTTTACCGATATTTTGTTTAAATAATGTTCCCGTTGTGTTGAAAAAGATTTATTCGAAGGATGTGATGAGAATGATTTGATACAAAATGTCTAATTGCAGTAAATTAAACTTATGTAAAGCTAGCAAAACGCTGGTAGTCCTAAATTATTGAAAGAATCGATATTTACAAAGTAAATCGTACACTTAATGAAATTAACCGAATCATGCGATGTATGTAGATGCAGGTTTACAATATCCTCATAATTCAACATGGGAAGTTAACCTTTTTAAATATTTACGTATTGAAACAATCAGTTATATATTTCATACGTAGCTGCATTAGTACAAATAAATTCACCATACAAAAACGTTACTACTAATTTTATAGCACTTTACTTTATTGTTTACTTACAATGTGTGTTATAAATTTTCACTTGACAGGTTCGAATCGACTCAAATCTATTCACTTAATATGCAATTCGAACTCTTTATATTTTAAACTGAACGTTTATAGAGTTCTACATTTACCTCTCGATTGTTTTGATCTTGACATGGAGTATTTTTAATCATGTTAGGATTGGAACTTTCTTGAAGTTTAGACCGTATATTCGGGTAAATTTGGGATTACATTAATGCATCTTTGTATGGTGCAACTCATTCAATTAAGTTATACACCCACTTTTCATATATTGGTGTAACAATTTAATGTATTCAAATCTGTGGTAAATCAAAATACACACATTTTAACTATTAGAGGTTGCTTGATTAAAAATATTAACAAGATATAAACTTTACAATATATTGACTTTAATTAGTACCAGGGTACTAACAACAATTACCCACGTTCATTGTGACAAAGCATATAAGAGGACCACATCTACCTTGTTAATTCTCAATTTAACAATGCGAAAAGTGAGTAATACACAAGACAAGCAATTTATTAGAATCCAACACAGATTGTGAGAAATATCATAGTATTGCACGTCTTTTACATCTGTACTGACTGGTAAATATGTAAGTAGCTTGCAAAATATAATATATCATTAATTTATAACGTACTGATTAGAAACCTGCTCTACAACTGAAAATAAGTCAAGCATGTAACTATTAATTAAACACGCATACGAACGAAATTTTCTAGGAATTTAAAGGAGAGTCAGCAATGTAAGTAGTAAGCCAAATTAAGATTTTACACAATATTGGCAGAAAATTCATTTTTGTAACAAAATTACCGGAATAAATACATATAGAGTAATGATAATATTACCAAAATAGAAAATTTTTATATAGTAATTGTCCAGCAAGGTCGTATGTATGCATATTGTTACATGTGTGTACATAGCCCTTAACTATAAATTAGAAATCAGCCATTAAATTATTTAGTAAGTAAGCTATGTCCACATTTATTTTATTTTAGGATGTAAAAAAGAAAATTAAGACCAAAAAGTTAACCTTTCTATGACATATGTCAAGTTGAAAATACTTCAAATGCAAGCTCAAAACACATCAGTGAGCCTCGTTGAATTTACCTCATTTGAATAATTTACGTTGTTGCTATATGAAAAGAATAAGTTTTTTAATCCACAATCTCCACTATATATTCTTGGCTTAAAATGAGAACAAATACCTTCTGAATTTCAGTCAACTGCATGATAGATAATTATAACATTCAAGTCTGATCACAGTATACACTGTGTTCGCTGTAACGTTACTACATACACTGCTATCAATTAGTAAATAATTTTTCAATTTCATATGAGTACCTTGCAATTCGCATAAACCTCAGATAGTATCACATCACTCAAGTAACAACGCAGCACTGGCATAACTAACAGAACTATCACTCATATTATTACATTGACTGCTTTGAGCATATTTCAGGAACTTAAGGTTCATCTTTTGGCCATTAGTATTACTTCTTAAACTGCTGATAGCCTAAAACAAAAAAATTTAGAGTGAAAAAATCGGTAGATATCCAGTATCTATCTTACGCTGCACGTTAGAATGATGATATAGTCAATCTTTACAAACGCCGTAAAAGTTCACGTATTTTAACTATTATCAATGACTACACATCACAAACTTGAAACGCAATTATACAATCTGAAGTGTGTTTCATAATTTATGCATAAGTCTTGATTTTCAAATGGTGTTGCTTCACTATGGTTCGAACTCAAATTGAATTTTTTGAAAGAACTTATTGTTAGGACTGAATTGTGTAAGTTTCACTATGAATTTTAACTTCATCGACATAAGTTTAGAATTGCAATAAGAATAACTGTTCTAACTATTTACCTGCAAAAGCACTCCAATTGGATGTCTTCCACATATAGTATTTCCATATTTTTTAAGATAATCGGTAAAAGCAGGTGGATTTAATGTTTCAATTATGTCCATACCCTGTGGATAATGACATATTCACAATTAAATGAATCAGACGACCTGTAGTGTTTACATTAAATTTGACAAGTACTTTATATACGAAAACCTATTGCAAAACAAGAAACAAAAAAATACAGTTCAAAAAATTGTTGCTCTTTGGAGTGAATTTATGATCCATCAGTTGTATCGAAGTCAGTAGATGTACTTACCATTTTATCGAGATTTTGGATGGATCTATGAATGGGTCCACACGAACGATCATAGTAAGTATAACGAAAACGCTGACCCCAATGGCAGAAGTCAGATGATATAATAAATAAGCTTTGTGGATCAGCCAAATAAGGGGCAAGTAGATTTCCGTAAGCAGCTTCTCTATCTGGGTTTAAGGATCCTACTAAAATTGGAATTATAGTAAAGGAGTCCTTGAAGCTGAAATATTATCAACGTAATTAATTTAAAAAAATTATTATCAACATTTAAGAATATACCAATAAGTAATCGCATATTTATTCCCTTAGAATAGGATTCAAAATATAAGTATACAAAACACGTACTCCTCCATAACTTTGGCAATGTAAGGTAAATGCATCTCGATGCTATGTTCATCCTCGTCGGTGTTCATATCCATCCATTCAAATTGATTAGTTTCTTCTAGTTCTCTGTAAACTGTAAGACAGAACTATTTAAAAGTTAAAAATTAAATACAAGCCATGCATACTGACAGTGTAACAGAGAATTTCCATGGTAGTGCAATGCTGCTGCAAAAATATACTACATCTGTTTAAAAGTTTTTCCAACAACAAGAAAAAAAAGTTTAACTGATATCAACTCTCTGACTATCGGTTACAAATTAATGAAATTAAGAATATGATATAAGAGTACAGCATAACTTTCCAGTTGTCCACAGATGTTTTTACGTATTGAATAAGCGTGTCCTACAGTTGATATTATTATTATGTATAAATATGGCAATACCTGTCATTGAATAAGAATTTTTGAAAAGATCTTATCGGGAGATAACCATTCAACACAATATTTTAAATAAATGAATAAATTTTGGGCTCATAAAAAAATATTGAATTAGTAAAAGTTGAAACTTGCTACTATGCACTTGATTATGACGCTGTTAAATTCCAAAACAATAATATTCACCTTGTTGATCTATATGTAGATCATACAGAGGTGTTCGATAAACAGATGCAGAGGAGAGAGCACATCCTGCCAACCTCACATGGTGGGACGGCCCTAAAATAAATATCCTGCGGCTGCGCAATAGAAATTTCATTATAATTGAAATTAGGAATTTTCCCTACTTGTAAAAAAAATTATCAGGATATCAGTGTCTCAGAGGATACAAAACATAATGTGCAAGAATATAGTTTATAAAATGTTAACAAAACTTATCATTTAGTTTTTGAGGGTAATGTATGGTTTTACATTTCTTTTGCTTATACTTACACAACGACAGGACTGATTTGCCGATAAGCGAATCCAGCGCATGCTCCGCAGTAGGAATAGCCTGCATGACTGTAAAGTTTTGTTTAAATCTTTTTGTCAAACGCCACACTTACATAATGATTGTAATGATTGTAATTATTACTAACGGGGCGATAATTGCTCTGGCTGGTCCATGGGTCAAATCTGCAGCATTCAACCAGCTGCCCAATTGCTTATTCAGCTCAGTGCCTGTAAATAATTAAAACATTTAGCTGTATTCATGTTCATTTTGCTTTTGATGTATGAGCCCACGATATTTTTACTTTTCCAGCAAAGCAACAAAGCTGTATTTCGCCTTTAACATTATTACCAATCTGATTGCAATAAACCTCAGAGGAACTATTTGTACTGATTAATAAATCACAAGGTAAATGAAATATTGTGGCAAACAATGAAGAGTACGAAAGAGAAGTGCAGAGAGAATCAAGTATATTGCGCCGTACATAATGAATTTTGTAATTTTTTAATGGGTTGATGACCTCAAACAAAGGTTATAAACACAACTAGATGATATTCTCAAGGAATCATTTGGCCGTTATAGATGATTGAAATTAACGTATATTCAGGATTTTCTCACCAGAATCCGTATACCAGCTACCAGCGTGCGACGCCCTTCTGGTCACTGCCATTGTTGAATATTAACTGTAGAATTCAATATTTTTTTAGAAAAGGCAAAGTTTGCCACCCAGAATCGTCAACTACCACAGTTTTTGCACTGCTAGTGGTGACAGTACGCACTTTTCTTAGTTATCCCTGATTTTCGAGGCGTCTGACGTTATTTGTAATTCTTGTCCATGTTAGGCAACTTAGAACGGTCGGCAACGAAAAACTGTATGACAGATTACTTTGCCGAAAATTGCATTTGCCCGTTCAAATAGATGCAAAATACTTTTAAACAATACTTTCCGTCTATAATAAGTGTTTATTGATCCTTGGTTGTTTCAAATGATGAAATCTAACCTGATTTTCATTTAACACCTAATGAGAATTTAGTTTCTTAGGGTTTATAGTGAACGCAATCGATAATCGCACATTGTATGGCTCTAATTCGCGCCAAAAATCATTGGAAGGCTAGAACAGTTGTGGGTTTAGTTACAACGTTGGCCAGTTCTGACAGATATCATGGAGTCCGCTGCTGCGGCGTGGGATTTTTGTGTTCTCTTACAAGAATAATGTACTTACATGAATAATATCAATCTCTAACTGTGCCCCTCATACATGTATATAAATCTGGCGAGCCATATATTGTCAATTTTGTTTTTGGCTAATTGTAAGTGGACACAATGGGGATTACTGGTTTACTCCCGTTTTTGGAGAAAGCATCGACGAAGGGCAATATCAGTCAATTTGCCGGAGGGACGGTAGCTATTGACACTTATTGCTGGCTTCACAAAGGAGCCTTTTCATGTGCCGAAAAATTGGCTCTCGGACAACCCACGGATGCGTAAGATATTCTTATTCTTTCTTGCTCGGAATAAAATTATATCTATTCTGTGAAATATCCATGTTCAGCCAATAGAATTGAACACGGACCTATCATAACATAAGGATTGATTATTATAGACTCACAGTATTTTACATATCATCCGGATACATCCTTAAAACTATTTGAAACTGTGTTCGAAGGCCATTAAATTGATTTCGAACCAGCAACACTCGTCCTGTATGTTGTCTGAAATGGCTATGGAGAGATGAAATATCCTGCATGCTGAATTTTCCGGTCTCTACTTGTATTTCAAGTAATACTAGCAAAATCAGTCGCAGTCTGTTGTATTTTGTCAGTCCTTGAAACATTGTTCTGCATTTGTTTTCAAATAACATATGTTGAATAGAATGAATTTGTAAATTATCTAAAATCTGACAATCTGTGGATTAAGTAAATATTCAAACTTACTCATTTTTATTCTAGGTATGTTACATATTGTATGAGGTTTGTTAATATGCTGCTTGGCAATAACATTAAACCAATACTAGTATTTGATGGATGTCATTTGCCTGCAAAAAAAGATACAGAATCTAAGAGAAGAGAGTGAGTATTAATATATAAGTCCATGAAACTTGACTTATTGTTTACTACTATCAAATGCAGTTTGAACCTTGTAAAATTAAGATTCATGTTGTTTCCAATGTATTGAAAAATAACGTCAATAAACCATAGAAGAATAATCAATTAAACTTATCAGAAATATTACACTGTCACTTGCCTTATACAATTCATTGAAATGAATATTTTTTCAGACTGAGAGACAAGAACCGTAAAAAAGCTGCTGAATTAATACGCCTTGGTCAAGTGGCAGATGGAAAAAATCTTTTAAGACGGTCAATTGACATATCGCATGAAATGGCATTGAATCTCATCAAAGCATGCCATGAACGCAACATTGATTGCATTGTAGCACCATATGAAGCAGATTCTCAGCTAGCGTATTTAAACATTTCTGGCATAGCAGATGTTATTATTACAGAAGATAGTGACCTTACATTATTTGGTTGCAAAAAGGTGAATCACGCCAGACAAATGTTGAAATTTTTGGTATTTTCATCTGATTACCTTACTAATCAAAGTTGGCAATTACTTAAAATTGAAAAATTGCAACTCTAATTCCAATAGTGGCGCATCACTGCTATATATCTTAAAATCCCACACCAGCCGCTACAATTTTTATTTTTAATGTTTAGTGGTTAAATATGCCAGGTAGATCGTCATATCAACTGCACCAATGTGTTACTAATACAAATTACTCCACACTGCAGATATTCTTTAAGATGGATGTCGCAGGTAATGGTGTACTTGTCGAACAAGATCGGTTTCATTTAGCAATGGGTGTGCGGTCCGAGCACTTTAGCATGGACAAATTCCGCTATATGTGTATTCTATCAGGTTGCGATTATTTGCCCTCGCTGCCAGGCATTGGCCTGGTCAAGGCATGCAAGTTCATTAACAAGACCGCTGAAACAGACATGCATAAGGTACTCTGCAATTGTTCTCAATGTATTCAACATCATCTAATTTAATATTGAATACTTCACTTTGTATTATAAAGTTGCAAGTTTGAAATGGGTATTCTTTTTTTTAAATGGTATTCACTGTTTTGTATTGTGTTTTTTCCACGGATTTTTATTTGCAGGCGCTTACGAGGTTGTCCTCATACCTTAATATGAAATCCCTAGATGTTTCCATTGAGTATAGGGATGCATTTCTCCGAGCAGATGTTACATTTAAACACCAATTAGTATTTTGCCCTTTCAAGAGAAAGCAAGTACGCCTCACTCCCCCTACAACTGATGTCACTCCAGAACAATTGCATTATGCAGGCAAAGAAATGCCTGATGATCTAGCTTGGCAGTTAGCTATCGGCAATTACGATCCCATGTCTCTAAAGAAGATCCACGATTACGATCCTGACACTTATGCATCTGGGAAGGTGAATGAAAAAACCAAATCTACTTGCATTCATAGCACATCAATGTTGATTTCAACCAAATACGCTCTCTTATATAGCTCCACAAAATTCTTGTATATAATACTCATTTCTTTACGCTACAAAAGCATATTTAACAAACTTCATTTATTATACTTTACACTTCTTCCAGAGTATAACAAGAACCAATTCTTGGAAAGCTGCAACAGTAGTAAAACATGATAGCATTTGGAATACAGATTTTAAAATCAATAAAAAACCACCAAAAGAAGACAAGCAGACAACATTATGGCCTGATACATTCGGCAAAGTTACTATTCTTAAAACATCTGACATTGCACTACCGTTAACGTCACCTAAGCGCAGTTATGAAGGTATTTTCTTTTTATTTTTACTTCAATCATTTAATCATGGTTTGAAAAATCAGGTTATTTCACTTACTGAACATTTGTTGGAAATTGTTGTAAATGACACAAAAAACGTGCAAAGAGAATGTCATGTACAGGGAGTTTATTCGCTACCTTTATAATATGTTCAACGCCAGCCAGATCGTAATTTACAATGGAAAGAAATAGTGGCAAAATAATTCCAAAGTGTAATCACTAACTTCATTTTCGTAGTGACACTCTCTGTTATCACCATTGGCAACAAATAATGACACAAATTATATCTTTATTTTTTTACGTTAGTTTGGCATGATGAACTTCAGCATTAGCTTATGTCAGAGGTATTGAAAAAAATTAAAGAATTTTATTTGGCAAAGCATGAACTAATAAACCTAATTTGATTTTAGAAGTTAACGAGATGGAACAGGAAGAAATGATTAAATTATATACAAGAAACAAATCTGAGAGTAACAAACGTTCATGTAGTGATGTTGATGTATCTAATCTCCAACTAGATACGTCTGGTTTAGAGGAGAGAGAAAAGTCCCCAATATTAGTCAGGAGGGCAAATCCGTTTGCAAAGACCACTAAGTCTCTAGAGATTTCTCCTAGCCTTTTGGATAAAGGCAAGAACCGTTCTAAATTTCGAAACTTGGCTAGATTTCGCCCGACTGTGGTAGACAATAATATTTTAACAGAGAGTAAATTTTTTGCACAAACTACTGATTTACCCAAGCTACCAAATTTCAAAAATTGTGCAACAGCTAACTATCCCGCAACGGAAAAGTGCTATGGCCTGTACCAATCCGCTGACTCTAAGGCACACACGGCAGAAGCATTAGAATATGACAATTATCTGCTTTCCAGAACAGATGATCAACAATTAGAGTGTAAAGAATTAGATATTAAAAATGAAAGAAGAATTCCTGCTGTTGAAGATAGAATGGAAACATCACAGAATCATGCAGTCATACAAGAGTCGTGCATATCTGAGTCGACGTACGAAGAAACAGTAACTGAGATGCATGGTGCCTTACCTGTAGCAGAAGAGGAATCAACTTCAGGTGTAAATTCTTTAGACATAGTTTATACTGACAGGGATATTATTTTACCTGTGAATACGCGAAATTCAAGTATTGCAAATGGTTTAAAAGATCTCCAGCCAAATTATACGAAGCCCAATTTACTGCAATGGAAAAACACCAAAGTAAATAGCTCCACAGCATTGCTGTCGATTGGTGTTTTGAACAGCCAAAATAATGGAACTCTGAGGGCAATGCAAGGAGCTGCTAAAACGGTATCTTCAAACCTTAATGTGTGTGTTGTTCAAAATTTTCTAAATTCTAACAATGAGTATACATAATTTCAGAATCGTCTACCTCGGACCAGAAGTGTAAATAAAAAATTTCAACCTGTGAAAAGAAAGTCTCAAGTAGAACAAGGACAACAATGTCTGCTCAGCTCATTTGGATTTCAGAAAAAGTAAGCTTGCTAATATCTTGTTCCTGATTCAGGTTGCCTTTTTGCGTACCCTAATAATGACTGCATATTATTTGTCCGTTTCTGGCATCGATGAATCTAAAAGAAATTGTCGATCACCAATTTTTTAATATTGAGTATTCAGTGTATCATCATTTCATTGATTTCACTTTTTTTCAAACACGCATCATATCGAAATCGCCAAATAAAATATTTAATGCAATTACTTTTCCAGAACTGGTCTTCAGCATTGAAATTCAGATTTAGCTAAACGTACAGGGTGCATTTAAGCAACATGGATTGCGGGTTCAAAAATACAGTGTTAAGCATATTGCTAAATAATATAATGAATACAAACAATGAAAGGGAGCAGTTTGATTATTTATAACGTTGAAACAGTCGCTAACTAAATATTTGTATATGTAGATTAAGTATGTTGTTTGTTGAGTTAGAATGACTTTAAATAATTTGTTTAATATTCCTACGTAAGGGCGGCTCGCAAAGTACTGACGCAATTACCATGTGATTTTTCTACGAATATCAAATCCAAACAGTGTGTCTGGCTATACGATATTAAGTTGTTCACACACACGTTATGTCTGAAGATAGTATAGTACTAATAATTTTTCAGTATAGTCCATATCGATCTTATACAGCATAATTTCGAAGATACGACCAATTCAATGTGATTCATTAATTTATCGTTCCTAGACAATTGTACTTACATGTGTACATTTTTTTTGCAAATCAAATACCTCTAATAATGAGAAATAAACATATTTTTGATAATCTGTGATCAACTTAATTTGCGTTTTTTTAAGTTTTGAACTGTGAATGTTTTTAGGGCACTCAGTGAAAAGAAAATGCATGTCAACGAAATATAAATTTATTCGATATCAGATAAAAATATTTTGACCAGTTAGTAAGAAGTATTAAAGTTCGTCTCGAATAACAACGTCATCAACTTCTTCCAGTTCTTCTTTTGGCACAAGTTTTATGAGTTCTATTATAAATATAACAGTTGCATTTGGAGGTACTTTTGGTAATGCGCCAGGTGTTCCATAAGCCAGATCTGGTGGTATTACAAGTTTTCTCTTTTCTCCTTCACACATTCTAAAAAAAAATTGATTAAACAGTATACGATCCTCTTTGATATATTCAAATTTAACGAAATCACAAATGTTGCAAAAAATAAAGCAAAGTTCAGTAACTAAAGCTGAGAAATATGCCGGAAAATTATATGTCTAAAATATTCGCTGAATGAATATGCCTTTAATTAACAAGGCATGATATAAAAAAGGAGATTCTAGGATATAAAATAACATGACGCTCTGGAAGTTGGGAAAAATTAAAATTGTAAGTACCCCATGAGACCTTGTTCCCATCCTTTGATGACTTGCCGATAGCCTAAAGTCACCGGCAAGGGTTCACCATAAATATAACTACTGTCAATTTCTGTACCATCTTCCAATGTTCCCTGAAATCATAAGAAATTAATAGTGCTTTCGTTCCCGAAATATTTTATAAATCTTCGGTAGTGAAAAACAAAATGTTTGAATTTGTAACATGACGCAAATAATTCTGCAAATAAAGTTTCCTAACTTTTGGCCAGATTTTCGAAAAAAAAATATTGAATGATTGTATCACTGATTTTACTCCATGATTGTATAATCGTTGTAGAATTTTCACAATAACTCCGGGTAAAAAAAGCATACCACATAATGCACGGACAAAGTATCCCCCTTTTTCGATTTGACTTTACATTTGTCCACTCGTTTTTTTATGCCAATTTGTAATTTTCTCTTCGTACCGTCATTGACATTGGCACCAAGTGACAGTGACAAACAAACTGAACCCAAGAATATCAGATAACTCTTCATTCTTCAACAATATAAGTTACCGTTGTTCGATTCTAAGACCGAATGATAATTTTTATCCGTAAATATACAAACACTGGTCACGTATTTTGGATTTATATCGGACATAAGAGGTTAGGTTAGGTTAGGTTGTGCATTCTGGTGATCGCTGCACAAAACAACCGTCATTTGCACAGGGTAGGAAGTACAATTACGTGTTCGCTAAACTGCTGCCAATTGTGCGACTCAAAGGACGAACTACTTTAGAATTGTGGTAAAGTAAAATTTATTTTAACACCATATACTGTAATCTTGTTGGGAAATTAAAGTTTTAGTAATATACTTCGGTACATTTGATCAAGGATTGTTATCAGAAGTGCAAAATTATAAGTTTACAATTTCTTTTTCACCGATGAATAGTCACACTAACAGAATTTATTTCATCATTGTCTGCTTTATGGAAATTGTTATTCATTTGAAAATAATTCCAAGTCATCACTTGATAACTCATTATACATGTTAACACCGATGCGTTTACAAGATCGGATGATGAGGGAAAGTTTGATTGAAAAATGAAGAATTTACTACAAAAATTCTTTATTATTTTGTGGTTACTCTAACTAATGCTTGTACATTCATTCGGTTCAGTAACATCCATTTGAATAATCTGAACGACTTAGACAAAACTTATATATGTATGAACCTGATACTCACATTATTTACAAATAAATTACAAATCATTAACAGTGGATAAAACATAACATCAGTCTCATAGGAACATTCAAAGTAGTTACAATGAACAAATTGGTAAATGAAAGATGACTTAGATGCGCAGTGAGGAGATTCGGCAGTCGTGAGGGACTCGATAAAAGTTTAGGTGTTTAGTCGACCTCCTCGACGGTCGGCCCCGAGTTCCGTCCTCCGGCTTGCCTGAACTGCGCACCGCAGTCTTGAGGGCCGGCAGGTCCAGCGCTGTTCTGGTGAAGCTTGGCCATCACCGCGGAGCATTGTTTCTGAAGCGCCTCGAGCTTGTGCTGGTACTCGTCCTTCTCGGCGAGGGTGTTGTTGTCGAGCCAGCGGAGCGTCTCCTCGCAGAGTCCGCTTACCTTATCCCTGTCCTCCTGGGGGAGCTTCGCCCCGTGCTCCTGCAAGGCCTGCTTGACGTTGAACAGGTAGCTCTCGAGTTGGTTTCGAGCGGCGACCCTTTCGCGTTGCTCGTGGTCCTGCTCCTTGTACCGCTCAGCCTCCGCGAGCATCCGGTCGATTTCCTCGCGGGACAGCCGACCCTTGTCGTTTGTGATTCTCACGTCGCTGCTGCGACCGCTCGCCGTGTCTTTGGCGGTCACGTGAAGGATCCCGTTGGCGTCGAAGTCGAAGGTCACCTCGATCTTGGGTACGCCGCGAGGTGCCGGGGCGATTCCGCTCAGCTCAAATCGCCCGAGCAAGTTGTTGTCCTTGGTCATCGCCCGCTCACCCTCGAACACCTGGATCGAGACCCCGGGTTGGTTGTCCGCGTAGGTGGTAAAGGTCTGCGTCTGTTTGCAAGGGATGCGAGCGTTGCGCTCGATGATGTTGGTCATGACGCCGCCGGCGGTCTCGATGCCGAGAGAGAGCGGGGCCACGTCGACGAGGAGCACGTCCTGGAGGCTGGAGCTGGCGTTTCCATCCCCGCTGAGGATGGCCGCCTGAACGGCGGCTCCGTAGGCCACCGCCTCGTCGGGATTTATGGAGAGGTTCAGCTGTTTGCCGCAGAAGAAGTTCTGCAGAAGCGATTGGATCTTCGGGATTCGCGTCGAACCCCCGACGAGGACTATGTCGTGAATCGCCCGCTTGTCCATCTTCGCGTCGGCCAGCGCCTTCTCGACCGGGGCGAGGGTGCCGCGGAATAGGTCGGCGCAGAGCTCCTCGAAACGCGCCCGGGACACCTTCGTGTAGAAGTCGATGCCGTCGAAGAGGGCGTCGATCTCGATGCTGGCTTCGGTGCTCGACGAGAGCGTGCGCTTCGCCCGCTCGGCCGCTGTACGCAATCTGCGGAGCGCGCGCGGGTTCATCCTCATGTTCTTCTTGTACTTCCGCTCGAACTCGGCCGCGAAGTGCTCGACCAGCCTCGAGTCGAAGTCCTCGCCGCCGAGGTGGGTGTCGCCGGCGGTCGCTTTCACCTCGAACAACGAACCCTCGTCTATCGACAGGATCGAGACGTCGAAGGTTCCGCCCCCGAGATCGAATATCAGGACGTTTCGCTCGCCCTTGAGGTTCTTGTCGAGGCCGTAGGCGAGGGCCGCGGCCGTCGGCTCGTTGATGATCCTCAGAACGTTGATGCCGGCTATGGCGCCGGCGTCCTTTGTCGCCTGTCTCTGCGAGTCGTTGAAGTAGGCCGGGACGGTGATCACCGCGTCCTTGACCGACTGGCCCAAGTACGCCTCGGCCGTCTCCTTCATCTTCGTCAGCACCATCGAGCTGATCTCCTCCGGGTTGAACCGTTTCGTCTCGCCGCGGAACTCGACCGCGATCTTCGGTTTGCCCCCTTCCTCGACGACGCGGAACGGCCAGTGCTTCATGTCTGCCTGGATCTTGGGGTCGTCGAATCGCCGGCCGATCAACCGCTTCGCGTCGAACACCGTGTTGCTCGGGTTCATCGCGACTTGGTTCTTGGCCGCGTCTCCGATCAGCCGCTCCGTGTCCGTGAACGCCACGTAACTCGGCGTTGTTCTGTTTCCTTGGTCGTTGGCGATGATCTCGACTTTACCCTGCTGCCACACTCCGACGCACGAGTACGTCGTTCCCAAATCAATTCCGATTGCTGGCATCTTCGCTTCTTTTACGTCTGCGTATAAACCGTTATGCTTTTCACCAAACAACTTCGCGTTCTTGATTGCTTCGAATAACTTGCTTTCAACTGTCGCGTGTTTCGCTTTGATGCGTTTCGTTTCGCGTGCGTTTGAATACTGCCGGGCTCTGCGTGTCGCCGCCTATTTATACTCCCGCCAGTATTTCCCGAGTCGCCGCGAACGTTCTAGCAAATGCCAGGCTGCCGATACGCTCGCCTCGTTCGTTGTCATGGATACGGCGCTACACTGCGCCACGTGACATCTACAGGCTGTCATCGGCGCGTGGAACGTTCGATGCTCGAAACTTCCATCGCGTCGCGATGGTTCTTCCGTGTCTTCTCTTGATTTGGCCCACTAACGTAGCAGCGGTGTTGTCCGGACGCTTTTCGAAAATCTGAAAATCAGTAGGGCGGTTCTGTAACTCGCTATGAACCGTTACCCACTCATTCGTCGATTCGCGAAACTTTCTAGGCGCTCGTAAGCCCGCAGATGAATGTATTTCCAGAACATTGAGCTTCTGGAACTTACCACTCACTGATGGAAATATGCATTCCGGCCTGTATGTTCTAATTGAACAGTTGAACAGAATTGATGAATGGAAGTTTCGAGCATCGAACGTTCCACGCGCCGATGGCAGCCTGTAGATGTCACGTGGCGCAGTGTAGCGCCGTATCCATGACAACGAACGAGGCGAGCGTATCGGCAGCCTGGCATTTGCTAGAACGTTCGCGGCGACTCGGGAAATACTGGCGGGAGTATAAATAGGCGGCGACACGCAGAGCCCGGCAGTATTCAAACGCAAGCGAAACGAAACGCATCAAAGCGAAACACGCGACAGTTGAAAGCAAGTTATTCGAAGCAATCAAGAACGCGAAGTTGTTTGGTGAAAAGCATAACGGTTTATACGCAGACGTAAAAGAAGCGAAGATGCCAGCAATCGGAATTGATTTGGGAACGACGTACTCGTGCGTCGGAGTGTGGCAGCAGGGTAAAGTCGAGATCATCGCCAACGACCAAGGAAACAGAACAACGCCGAGTTACGTGGCGTTCACGGACACGGAGCGGCTGATCGGAGACGCGGCCAAGAACCAAGTCGCGATGAACCCGAGCAACACGGTGTTCGACGCGAAGCGGTTGATCGGCCGGCGATTCGACGACCCCAAGATCCAGGCAGACATGAAGCACTGGCCGTTCCGCGTCGTCGAGGAAGGGGGCAAACCGAAGATCGCGGTCGAGTTCCGCGGCGAGACGAAACGGTTCAACCCGGAGGAGATCAGCTCGATGGTGCTGACGAAGATGAAGGAGACGGCCGAGGCGTACTTGGGCCAGTCGGTCAAGGACGCGGTGATCACCGTCCCGGCCTACTTCAACGACTCGCAGAGACAGGCGACAAAGGACGCCGGCGCCATAGCCGGCATCAACGTTCTGAGGATCATCAACGAGCCGACGGCCGCGGCCCTCGCCTACGGCCTCGACAAGAACCTCAAGGGCGAGCGAAACGTCCTGATATTCGATCTCGGGGGCGGAACCTTCGACGTCTCGATCCTGTCGATAGACGAGGGTTCGTTGTTCGAGGTGAAAGCGACCGCCGGCGACACCCACCTCGGCGGCGAGGACTTCGACTCGAGGCTGGTCGAGCACTTCGCGGCCGAGTTCGAGCGGAAGTACAAGAAGAACATGAGGATGAACCCGCGCGCGCTCCGCAGATTGCGTACAGCGGCCGAGCGGGCGAAGCGCACGCTCTCGTCGAGCACCGAAGCCAGCATCGAGATCGACGCCCTCTTCGACGGCATCGACTTCTACACGAAGGTGTCCCGGGCGCGTTTCGAGGAGCTCTGCGCCGACCTATTCCGCGGCACCCTCGCCCCGGTCGAGAAGGCGCTGGCCGACGCGAAGATGGACAAGCGGGCGATTCACGACATAGTCCTCGTCGGGGGTTCGACGCGAATCCCGAAGATCCAATCGCTTCTGCAGAACTTCTTCTGCGGCAAACAGCTGAACCTCTCCATAAATCCCGACGAGGCGGTGGCCTACGGAGCCGCCGTTCAGGCGGCCATCCTCAGCGGGGATGGAAACGCCAGCTCCAGCCTCCAGGACGTGCTCCTCGTCGACGTGGCCCCGCTCTCTCTCGGCATCGAGACCGCCGGCGGCGTCATGACCAACATCATCGAGCGCAACGCTCGCATCCCTTGCAAACAGACGCAGACCTTTACCACCTACGCGGACAACCAACCCGGGGTCTCGATCCAGGTGTTCGAGGGTGAGCGGGCGATGACCAAGGACAACAACTTGCTCGGGCGATTTGAGCTGAGCGGAATCGCCCCGGCACCTCGCGGCGTACCCAAGATCGAGGTGACCTTCGACCTCGACGCCAACGGGATCCTTCACGTGACCGCCAAAGACACGGCGAGCGGTCGCAGCAGCGACGTGAGAATCACAAACGACAAGGGTCGGCTGTCCCGCGAGGAAATCGACCGGATGCTCGCGGAGGCTGAGCGGTACAAGGAGCAGGACCACGAGCAACGCGAAAGGGTCGCCGCTCGAAACCAACTCGAGAGCTACCTGTTCAACGTCAAGCAGGCCTTGCAGGAGCACGGGGCGAAGCTCCCCCAGGAGGACAGGGATAAGGTAAGCGGACTCTGCGAGGAGACGCTCCGCTGGCTCGACAACAACACCCTCGCCGAGAAGGACGAGTACCAGCACAAGCTCGAGGCGCTTCAGAAACAATGCTCCGCGGTGATGGCCAAGCTTCACCAGAACAGCGCTGGACCTGCCGGCCCTCAAGACTGCGGTGCGCAGTTCAGGCAAGCCGGAGGACGGAACTCGGGGCCGACCGTCGAGGAGGTCGACTAAACACCTAAACTTCTATCGAGTCCCTCACGACTGCCGAATCTCCTCACTGCGCATCTAAGTCATCTTTCATTTACCAATTTGTTCATTGTAACTACTTTGAATGTTCCTATGAGACTGATGTTATGTTTTATCCACTGTTAATGATTTGTAATTTATTTGTAAATAATTGTGCGTTATGATTTATGTAAGCTTAGTTAAGTGTCATTCGAATTATAATAATGGAATGTAACCGAATCTGAGTGAATGCGTATGATTGCCAACAGTACCAAATAAAATGAACAAATTTTTTGTACATAAATATTGAAGCCGGTTTTTTTTTCATACATCTCCATTTTATGTTCATATTCATACACCTATCTCTCCCTTCTTTCCAGAGCCCTTCTCATATTTACTAATTCAAGTATCATTAGTTCAAGTATTGTTTGCAGCACAAATATTAGCGCAGCTATATTATCAATTAGAGAATAGTATCATTTCAAAGTGACGAACGACGGTCAACTTCGTCTAGTTGAATCTGTTAAAAATCAATCGGGGCAGATAGCACACATTCAAATGTTTTCTCTAAATTCAGATCTGGGTGTGACATGTTCCGAAGTGGTGCAAACTCAGGATTAAAGCCACCAGCACCATGGATGAGAAATCTATACGTAATGATTATGGTCTCGCAGCTGTAGGAAAACTAAATTTACAGTATGGGAAAATTAGCCGTAAGGGTCGACCCGACAAGTCTTACAGTCCATATTATTTTATTTTCACTATAGTTTAATGCACCAGAAATTACTCCTGGGCCAATCACTGAGTTCACAACCTAGTAAAAGACAAGAATGAAGTAATGAAATTAAAATTAATTCACTGGACCACAGATTCAAGACTTAGAGGGCCAATGAAATACCTGTTAAAAATGAAAAATTCACCCAAAGTTAAAGTTCACAGTAGCTACATTAATCGATCATCGAGCACCGAGAAGTCTGCCGTAATTTGAATAGGCCGCCGTTTAGCGAACATTGGCAAGACTGGATACCACCATTAATTATGTAGTTTTGTTGCGTGATCAGCCTGGCAGCACTGGGTATGTAAAGGCATCAGCGGACAAGGCAGCGAAGCTCTCTGAGCGAAGTAGCTACGAACAAGACACGGTCGCTGGCGTCGAAGTTGAGTGCTAACCAGACGGCAGAGTCATTGGCGGGTGCGGGCTGTTCGTACGTAGCGTGTGTTGAGTGGTTCGTCTATCCCCCCTCATTAAAAGAACAGTGATTGTGGTAATTTATTTTGAAATCGTTGAATGTATGAACGGACGATCGCATAGATCGTAATAACAAAATGTCAAGGCCAGGTGACAGACAGAGCTATGCGCAGACCTATAAATTGGTGGTCGTGGGCGGGGGTGGTGTTGGAAAATCAGCAATAACGATACAATTCATTCAAGTGAGTTTCATGCATTTTTTATTCTTTTTCCATCCCCTCAATTTTTCCTTCGTGCAACGCACTCAGCGTAGGTCGACCGCTTATCCGTCAAAGAAAGGCTCGGTTGTCCTTCGCATCGCGCTCTATCGTGCCTAAGGAAATTTCGATGCATGAAAGTTGCCTAACAATATCAGCAGTGTTGACTATCTCGAAAAAATAGGGAGAAACTATTTGCTATATTAATTAGCTGAGATGTTTACGCTCAAGCAGTCAGGAAGACATTTTTAGTCCCATTTGCCGAAAAACCAACGTGTGCAGATGATAATGATTACGGTGTATTTTCGTAATATTTCTCACATCAGTGCATTTATTGCTTAAATCCTTCTGAACGTGTCAGAGTTTCGGTCGGGTAGATACTTGTAAGTCAGAAACGTCAATGCGTCGTGTAACTTGCTTTCAAAGACGTGATATTAATTGACAGCTGACAATAAGGCAAAATGTTAGAATACTAAGCGACACTTGACGTCATCGTAATCAGCTGAACATTGGAAATATTACGTTAAGAGTCATCATCCGTGTACGGTTAAGAGATCAGAACCTTACAACTTCGCGTTAAAATGGAAACCGCGAGAGAACGATTGTAAAAAGTACACAAAACTTATATAACAAATGAGCCGCCGCCCCAGCTGCTTAAAACATCCTCTCCCATCAGTTTTCGCGCTGACGAATGTAATTATGTCAAATAATCTTCGCCTAGCCCGGCTTTGTTTGTCAACGAATGATTATGGTTATCGGTAATGGTGCCAAATTCACGATTTATGAGAGGAGCGTTTCTTAACTCATCGGCGTAAATATTATGTAGTTTAATTACCGTGCATAATTAATTAAGCCGTTTCCCGAGTCACATGGATATGCATAATGCAGGGCACAAGGTTTCATACCCTCCCTCCGGCCATATTACACATTCGTACAACGTTCCTTCGCCAGCGCCGCTTGCGTATTTGGTATTGGAGTCGTGATCGCCACATCTTGGGATCGCCTACACAGTTTTACATAGGCGGTTTTACAATGGACCGTCGCCGTTCCTCTCGCCTCAGCCAAAACATGCACCGTAACATTTATCAAAATCGTCAATGTCTTGTATCACTCGTTATTCGTTTTCTTTAACTGATCGCTGCTGCTTGAACTTGAATTGTTTTCCATGTAGTATGCACATTACATCTGTTGTATTCGTAGGATGACGTTCACGAGGTGTCAGACTTTGGAAGTCCAACAAGAAAGTCGGGAGATATTCAAATTACGTTGATATTCGAGTAAAGTCGCATAAAAGATTGATAAACCCAACAAAACGGCGATGGCCTAGAATTTTCTGATCATTTTCATTCTCGTTCGATTTCTAAAACTCTGTCGTACACTCGTTGTTAATTTACGCATAAACAAACAAGTACGTTAATTTAGTCATACGAGAGTGACAATATTTTGCTATGGCTGGCAAAACTTTGTCAAACATACGCCTGCCCTTTCTGTCGACATTTATTTGGATATTTGTGCAAGTTGATGTCATTGCACAAAAATATTTCCGAAATGTCCACTATATTAAGAATCGTTGGGTTTATTTATTTTAACGTTTATAAGTCAGCCTTACAATCAGGCCGATTCAACGGTTGCGTTGCATTATTGTTTCTTGATTGCAACGTTTAATTATAGATGGATAAAAATTTATGCTTTTATGTATCCCACAAGAATGCAGTTAGATAAACAAACCTTTTTACAAGTTCAGTTTAAATGCCTCTGAACGTTCCTGGAGGATCGTTATTGTATGTAGGTATTATAGGCTAGCGATTCGCCTGCGCTCTACTATTTTTGGCAGTCGCGGCCTTATCCAGTCGTCGGGCCTCGACTTGTAGTCTAGACTGTTCACTTTCAAAGGACTGACGGAGGCTCGAATAGATTCTAAAAATGCGGGAAATCGGTGAATCAAATTTCAACTCTCGCTAAAATATGCGTTTCATGATGACAATAAGTTTTGTTGCGATCATTGCAGCATCACGTAACTGGATATAATCTGCTAAGTACATGAATTATCTAGACGCCGTCCATTCAGCAGGTAACTCTATTTGACACTCATGATTTTTACGAAGAATTTTGTGTAGTCGGTCGCAGATGGGAGGGTGTAAGATAATTTTTGAAGTTCGAAATACTAAACATCGTCGACCTCTTCGGTTTACGACCAAACGGACAGTGGAACGTTTTGTACATGTATGATTCGGTATGAAAAAATTGAAATCCAATACGATAAGAAACATCTATATGACAGTTCTAAATATGACTAGGCTTATTTTCATTCCATTTCTGTTTATTGCCAGGGTGATGAGTCACATGGTGAGTGTAAAATATGATATAATAGACTGATATAGCATACATATAATTAATGCCTACACGTCACAAATCGACCATGATAACAGAATCGTAATAATAATGTGTGACTGAATTTACATTGTCTATATCCCCCCGTATATAATCATACTCTAATCGAAGGTATTGATCGTTAACATTAACCGTTTCGTGGTAGCTCCACCGCCCCAAAAAAAAAAAAAATGTAACGCACTTTGTTGATGTTATCTCGTTATTCGAGCAAACAGCTGCTTATTTATCCTAATCGTAAGAGAAATTGCGATGAATGAATTGTAAAACATAGGTGCGGTATTAACCACTAATTGTACTACAATTATCGACATAGTGCGAAACGGTATGTTCCTGTATCTCATTGCGTGTTTTTCCTCTGTAATATAAGTGTACGTGATAAATCCACTTGCGTAGAAAAAATGAAACACATTCTGTATATTTATACACGTATACCTAATGTATGAAAGCGAGTTTTGTATCGCGTGGGTTATCCCGTATGCATTCCACCGAAACCTACAACTATATATTCCGCCCTACGCGCTACATATTTTCCATTTTATTTTATGAATTTTTATTACGTTAAATTCAGCTTGCTTTCACTGTAGCTTTACGAAATATGTATATTACAATTGTCAAATAAAGAATATTACATATACATGATAAAATCTGGAAACTCCTGTATTAATCATATTTTTTTTTCCTCAATTGTTGGGTAATAAGCTTAACTGTTCAAATCTACTTAAGTCAGAACATCTCTTTTCGTATTGTTATTTGTATCTGTATTCGGTTTGATTTTTATTAGTAAATAATATTTTCTCACGCAGAGAATAAACGAAGGACTCTTCATTACACGGGCTCTTTTAATTCCAGCGACGAGGTTACTTTTATTTGATGATATGTCGTGTAACTTTTGTCGATCTGGGTGTGAAGTGAAGTATAATACTAGAGATGAGTGGATTGCGTGGTGTCCACTTAAGATTAATTTTGTTAATTGAATTCCTGAACAATTTTCCATGGATTCGTTAAACGATATGGTTTATATCAAAGGGGCTAACATTTTTCTCCGCGGTGCTCATACAACATAATATCTTGCTTGACGTCGAAAGCAAATATTTTTTCAACAAGCAAAAATTGTTCAAAAATAATTTCAAGTTATTTGAGAATCTGGAATTATGTTGGGGCTGAAATTCTTGTCATTATATGCTGCGGTCAAATTTCGCACCTGCAAGTGTAGAATATGAAATTGTGAAATTCGTTATTATATGCGAAATGATGTATTGTCATGCATGAAGTAATGCGTTGATATAAACTGCAACCGTCGAAAGGCTGATTTACTATATTTTGACGTATGTAACATAAATAATGTAATACGAATGCAACAATTGCGGCGGAATTACACTCTGTGGCTGGGCGAATCACATATCGCGCAACCTATTATTATTAACTTCTATCTTTGTCAAGTTAATTAATAAGAACCTCGTGTCATACGTCATTATGCATAATTATAGAAGTGAAGAGTCAACTGATTTTACTCATTACAAGCCATGATTCAATTTCTACACATAATATCAATTCAATTGTGTATTATACCTACTAGATTGGCAGGTTAAAACTTCTACGTTCAATTTTAATTTAAATCTCGTATTATAGGTGTAACGTTATAAGCATATGATAAGAGAGATGATGAAAAACAATGACGTAAACTCCTTAGTCAGTAATTTTTGCTCGTATAAATTATTCATCGTGCACGGCACATGTGCAGCCGTCGTTTTTACTATTGAAATATCTTTATACATAGTTATAGCTTGTATATTAGAATCGAGCTGTCAGAATGATTGTGAGGATGTGTAAAAAATTTAATTAAGAGAAAAGAGAAGCAACCCAAACAACCTTTTCGAGAATTTTCGTGACGTATAATTCAATTGATAGAAATTCTGATCCGGTCAAGATTTAAAAAATATGCAAATTTCGAACAATTTATTTCCACACAGTTTCGTTTCTTGCGATCTGGGTTAAATACAGAGTAGAGAGAGACTCATATTCTAAATCTGTGCCCTATCATCTCGACCGTTTTGATAGACCAGACTGAGAGTTATATCGAGCACAAGGTGATATCACTGCTGCTTTCGGTTCAATGTCACGCACGTTATAGTTTGAGACTTCTTTACTCTGCACTACTCCGAAAACTAGACTCTTGTTCTTCGACTAAACTCTGTCGGCTGCCCTTATTTTATTTCAGTTAGCTTTGTATTATACCTATCAACAGGGTCCAATGTCGTAGAAAATTATTTGTAAGGAGGAAAGTCATCTGCAGAATAACCTGTAATCTCCGAGTAGTAACGAGGTTTTTGCACCAATCCTTGTGCGGAGTAGATCGATGTTGTTAGTCATCCCTCCGTTGGCCAAAGTATGCGAATTCGTCCAGCCTGACTTTCTGCTAAATGGTCGCTCGACGCGATTTCTTATTCTTAATTAATTTGTGATTATTAAATTACTAAATAAGTTGGCCAACGGTGTATACAAAAAAGCACATGGCCAACGGAGGGTTAAGTTCCCTTTTCCGTTATTCGACCAAGCTGTGACTCTACGCTGCGATCTTTTACGCGAATTGCTAGCTCTACATGGATCGTGGGAAAAATCTAGTTCCTATCGAGGTAAATGTTGTACGGCAGGGTTTGTCGTCTGTAAGGTCGCGATGTCGTTGTCCTTTCACGTGATTTCCAGACTTCCTCGAACTTCAAAGGCTTATACTGACATGTATATAATCGAAACGAGGCGATTGGCCGTTGCTGTTTAAAGCGAAACCTGCACCCATTGCATGCACGTGTCGTTCTTGCAGCAGCTTTTCACCCGCTCGGTAGCAGCCGGCTTTTATAACCTGATCTAAAATACCGGATGTTCAACCCCAAACACGGACAAAGTATCTTTGAGCTCTGCACGTATCTATCTTATACCTTATATCGTGCAGCATGGCACGACTTTGGGGGGGTCTTCGAGATCCCGCATATAAGGCAGGGATTCTGCACTTGAGATATATCTTTTAATCGACACCGGAAACTAAGATTTGCTGGGTATGGTTATACTGAACACCCTGCATCGCCCTGAAATTTCTACCGACTGAAAAGAGAAATTATCTATATTATTCATTTCTTGGTTCTTTTTGATTTTCCGGTTATCTGATTAAACCGCCGTAAACAATCCGTCTGCATCTTTGTGCGCACAGGACAGGAATTCGAGGAATGTCGGATGCGATGGAGATAAATCGCGGGAAATTGGGTTAAAAGTCTGGTAAATATTATTTGAAACGCGTCATTTACATTGTCTTTGCGTTGCGGTTGAAGTAAATTATCTTATAACACACATAAAAAAGATTTGATGACTATTACGAATGTTGTGTTATTCATATGGATTATGTAAATTACTATTTCGATGATATGAAAACAGCCAAGATTGTTTTTAAAATTAGCTGATCACTGGGTGAAAAATTTGTAGTCCACAAATTTTTTAGAGGTTCATGAAATTTTAGATCGAAAACGCAACGATAGGAAATGATAAATTATCAGGAAAATTATTTTTAATGTTATAAATGGTTAATGTATTACATAGTTATTGAATCATATAATAATATACTAGAGCCCATCGCTTCGGAAGTCTGCGTTGTTATCTCGATCCAGATAAAACCATTTTGCGGCTCAAATAGACGGTCAAATGATTTACTATGTTTTGTTCGAGGCTACAAACGGTTATAATCAGTTGAAAAAAATTATAAACAAATGAGGAGAAGAAAATTTACCGTGCAGAATGTTTTTACTACTGGTGAAAAATATAAATCTCGAAATATAATAAGTACTTGTTGATTGAAAATTGAATTTTCCTACATTCCAGATTTGCTAGAATTTTCTTGCCATCGACAGGTTACATTCCGGCGAAGGCGTTAGTCATTATTTATATATAGTACATATATATATTTATATGAAAAAAGAGAATGCGAAATAAATTACACTTGAATTTTTAAAATCCGATTTCAGATTCGTAATCAGCGATCTTAAAAACTTATAAGTTGTGTAAAACATGTATATGTGTGGAGGAGTAACTTTCTCGGAAATGAATTATTCCATCAATTTTCACAATTTTAGTCAATCAATTTTCTTCTAACAATAATAATTTACGTTATATTGCAATAATTAATCTCAAGTATTGGAAATTAATTAGAATACCATCAGAAATAGCAAGAAACCGCAAGAAAATGTGTTGAAAAGTTCTCTAAACAAAAACTGGATATAAAATAGGTGGTAAGAATACTTGCCACTATGATTCAAAGGGTTAATCTGAAAAATCTTCGTGACATTTTATAGAGTATTATTCGACATTTTTATCTCGATTGACTGCTTTATTAATTTCTGATCGTTGATCGCGCTATCGGACGAAAAGAATCTCGCAAAAGGAAAAGTTGATGAATTTTGTAATCTGTTATTCGTTACGGTCTATTTCTCAACTGAATTTAAATCGCTGCGCCTTTATTTCAGAGTTATTTCGTCACCGACTACGATCCTACCATCGAAGACTCGTATACGAAACAGTGCGTCATCGATGACACACCAGCCAAACTCGACAGTAAGTAACTCATCCAATCTGTTTTGTTTCTATTTTTCTTTACCTTCTCTTTGTCTCACCGTATCTCCCCCAATTTACGAGTGTACTTTTGAGGAAAGAACGAAAAATGTTTTCACAATTGAAAAGCGTATAGCTCTCTGCTTCTACGCTATTGTATTTATTCTTGTTTTATTAATATTGAATTAATGTTACTTTCACGCTGTATCTGTTTTTCTTGAAAAAAATTTTCGGACATTTCGGAAGAGGCAGCAAAGGGGTCTTGAGACTCTCTGCGTACATTAATGTAAATATTGCATAGAGCCAAACTCTTGTGGGCAGCCATCATTAAAACAATCTGAACATCCACTCCAACGTATCTAGGCGCTGGCCGTATACCTCTTGTAGATTATTTTCTCCCTCTTTTGAGAGTCTAGCCATAGCGGCAGCTGATACCTCAGCTCCGTTTGCGGCCGCAGCTTCTGTTAACGATCGTAAACAAAGTTATTTCTGGTAAAAGTGTTACTTATTTCCCGACCACGGGTGTGTAAATGCTTTTTAGAATTCTGCTGTCGAATGAACAACAATCAATTGATTAAACAAGAATGATACGGACTTTTAGACTCTATTACACATTTAACGTAACACTTACGGCTTTTCATTGATAATTTTGTTTTCCGCAGTCTTGGATACCGCTGGACAAGAAGAATTCAGCGCAATGCGAGAGCAGTATATGCGTAGCGGCGAAGGTTTTCTTTTAGTATTTTCCGTCGCCGATCACTCGTCTTTCGATGAGATGTTCAAATTCCACCGACAAATTCTCAGGGTTAAAGACCGGGACGAGTTCCCGATGCTAATGGTTGGCAACAAAGCTGATCTGGACCATCAGAGAACCGTGAGTGTAAAATTAGCTCATTTTCTAAAGTTACGCGTAAAAATTATGTAATTTCGATTGCACATTCTTATGTTTGAAAAAAAAAAGTATGATTTCTGTCATTTTTTCTGTAATTGACTCATTGTCACTCGAGGATTTTCATGTCATAAGGTCGTATAACTTTTTTGACTGTTCGAACTGACTTTAAATGCAGGTTTCCATGGAAGAGGCGCAAAACTTGGCAAGGCAGTTGAAAATCCCATACATCGAATGCAGCGCGAAACTGAGGATGAACGTCGATCAAGCCTTTCACGAGCTAGTCCGAATTGTCCGTAAGTTCCAGCTCTCTGAACGACCGCCGTTAAAGCCGAATTATAAGATGTCGAAGAAGTGTTGCGTTTTGTAATGAAAATTCATTGCTTTTACATATCTATATATCAACAACATACGTGCCATCGGCAACATGGAGAAAATTAATGGAAACAAGGTTTAAGAAGACAACAGGGCGATAAAAAACAAATAACAATAAACCGTTGAAAATACAATGAGACAAAGTAAACAGTAACGACGATAAGTCACTTGCCATTCAAGTTGCAGCTACGTATTATAAACCAGACCAGAATAGAATTTCATAACGGTTAAAAGTTACAATTTTTGATTTACGATTCTTCTTACGTAATAATGTTGGCGATCATGTAGTAAGCGATATTTACGTTTTATGTGAGTTTACCCCAACTTTATGCGTACCTAGACTCAACTTAAGGGGCAACACCACTCCAACGGCCGAAAAGAAAGGCCTAAGATTGACGATTTATTTTGGGAATGTAGAAAAAGGAATAGGATTTCTTTTCAGGTGGTTTATCTTACACATATCGAAATATGAAACAAAATTTCTGATCATCATTTTGATGCACAATGGCGGCGACAGAGTCAATCTTTGAAATCGCCGTTTTTTAAACTCCTTCACGGGAGGACGGATTTCTCGTAAAGTATAAGACCTGGAACAAAAAACCAATAAATTTTATAACCTATATACTATTGCCTATGGGACTACATAGGGTTTTTCTTTTTAATTAAATTTTGTAGAAATGTTGCAGTTTTGAAAAAATAAATCGATATTAAGGCCAAAAAATTAGCAGTAAATTGTTTATAAAAAACATGTTTACATTAAATAAAAAACCGGCTACGTACTGCCATAGAGAATGTAATAGCAAAGCCACTGTCAACATTTCCAATCAATCTATGCATCGGTGTTTAAGTAATCTGTCCTCCCAGTTTGAAAAAAGTGGTTTCGAGAATAATACGTTTCAAGTTTTACGAATACTTAAATCTTTGAAATTTTTGGTCTCTTCAAATTAGAGCATTTTTCCCTTTTGAATTTTCTTTCACTATAGGACCAACTGTGTATTGTTTCTATGACCCTAAATTATTGTTTAAGCAAAAAAAAATGAATAAAAATCATACTTTTCAAAATCCTAGAGTGGCGTTACCCCTTAATACAACAAATCTGTAAAGGAAGGCGATGGCATTGAACAAAATTTCTGATGAGTGCGTTGAATTAATAATTAGTAATAGTAATAAGAATATTAATGATAATAATAATCTCAAGATCATCGAGAAAACAATTGCGTTTTAATGTTAATATTTATATACATACATTATTATTGTATCAAGTTTTATCAGTCGTTATGATACATGCACTTACAGAATATCATCCAAAAGAAATTTCTAAACCTTGAAATTGAGGAAAAAAATTTTATTCCTTAACAAAAATCATCAACAGAGTTTATAACTATACGTTAGTGTATAATAAATTCATGCTATGGATAACAGTTTTATATTATCGATATTATTCCTGAAGCTTTATTTGCACGTGTTTTTATCTCAGGCGTATGCGTAGCTGTTGTCTGTTGTAAGATTAAGTCCAGTGAAATTTCATATTTGTATAAAACATGAGTATTTTCGATTGGTTACTTATCAATGAAGAAAAACGTCTTGTATTCGGTATCATTGATCGGAATCAAACTGTTGATTAGATTTTAGTATCTATCCATTAGGAAACTGGTAAAAAACGAATTTCTCAGATGGAAAAATTGACCGAAAAAATATCGACAATATTATATTATAATACAAGTAATCTAATGCTGCGGTGCCATCATTTTTTTAAAACGATTATGTATGGCTAGTTAGGGGGCTTAAGAAAGTCGGTACAAAAGGTTTATATAGGAGAAATTTGGTAAAGGTGAATTTTCTGGATACAATTTTTCAATTTCTCCATAAAAAATGGAAATTATTTTCGATTCTATATTTAAATTCATTTTCTATCACTTTATTTCAAATCTAATAATCAGACAGCAATTCCTTTCAATTGTACTCACGATGCGAGTTGGGAACATTTTCAGAAAATTCACTTTATCCCACTCATAGTATGTTCATATTTTTATTCACCTTTGTGTTCACAAAGAAACGTATCGGTAGAATAATATCATGGTAATTGTTTAAATTTTAAACGAAGAAGATGATAAATATTTCTGGTTATACTGTATGCTGTAGGAACTAAAGGTAAAAAGCTTACGTAAGCTCGTTGACCGAGTGCAATGATAACAATTTTCATACTTGGAACGTTAAGGAAACTATTTCCGAGGGTTAGCAAAAAAAGAAATTGAAATAAAAATTGATTACTAAAAATGATTTTTATATATTTTTTATAGACAAGTTTCGGAAGGGTTTTAATGCAAGGGAGCATAGTGTACACCTCAAGTTCAGATTTATAAAGTGATCCTCTCTTGGAATATACTTTTACCTATTTAAAGTGCTTTAGTTCGAAATATTTTTTATATATAATATATATATAAATATACCTGTATAAAGTTTATACAGAAAAATA
This sequence comes from Neodiprion lecontei, assembly GCF_021901455.1. NCBI lineage: Eukaryota > Metazoa > Arthropoda > Insecta > Hymenoptera > Diprionidae > Neodiprion > Neodiprion lecontei. Next base: position 26,685,454 of record NC_060263.1, read on the forward strand.
TCTAACTGCTGTAATACAGGTATTTTACTCTGTATTTATAATGTGTTATTAATTCTTAGAAGATATGTATACTTACATGAGGCATCACAATTCTACAACATCTCATCGCAATTTATATCCAATGGTTTCACATGTATATCATTTTATCATCGATTTTATTATTTAATTAAAACTTCACAAATATTAGTTTCTCTTACACTATCACGTTGGATTAATGTTTTCATCATAATTTTGCGAGGATACAGATTTTATTCTGATGTGGTATAAAATTATGCAGTGATTCGTATGTACCATACTAGTACTGCACAAACGGTATACATTCGATTCAAATTATTACTCATATTATCTGCCAAGTTAATTTTTCAAAATTTTGTATTATTGAGTTGCATTTTAAATAGAAATCGACAGAAAATAATAATGCAGAATTTGATATGTCGGCATATAGTCTCAACTTTTAGAATCCATATTCATCTGCTATTTGAAGTCATCAATATACGTAGGTTGTAAATGAATGATATACATATTAATTAAGACAACATAAATTTCAAAAAGTCAAAATTGGTCATATAATCAGAAGAAAATTAATTGAACGGATTTTCGTTGTTAAAAACCTTTATTGCGTTATTGTATTATTCAAAATTTTACTGTGTTTTTTTAAGAGAGAGAATTGAGTATATTTATATCGTAATTACAATCGTGCTAAATGGCAACACTTAGAACGTGTAATATAATCTTAATAGCCAAAATTTGTTAGAATTTTATTGTACATAATAAGTACCAGTGTTTTATAGTTATAATTATTATTATTATTATTATTATTACTATTATAACAACAACCGAGTATTTACTGAATCGTTAGAATAATGGTAATTAAATTAATGTTTATCAATAGCTTAACTTTTAATAACACCAATAAATAATTGTCTAATAGGAGTATCTATGTAAAATGAATGTGCTGAATGTGTGTAATAACTACGCGCTATATAATTTATAGGCATTGTCAAACAAAAAGCACAACGATAATTAACGGTTAATTGAAAACTGGACTGAACTGAACAATATTTACAAAGAAAAACGCTTTCACTCAGTGTCTCGTTTTTAAATGAAAAAAGATTGAAGCTTAATTTCTAAGGTACATATCTAGTTAGTATCTACTACAGACGCTGTTGGTGCGAGTTTCACTGCTATACCAATGTACTCGATAATTTTACAGTGCTGCCAGAATTCTTTTCACACTCCTAATGAGTAATACATAATATGTAATCGTTCTAATACATACATATTAAGGATACAATTGTTTGATGAAAAACACTTTGTAACATTTATTAATCGGAGATTTTTATTACATAAATCTAGCGCACAGCGGTCGGATTTATGACGAGAATTAATTTCCAAGGTAAAATATATTGTACACCAAATAACACCAAAATAAACTAATTATTATAAACTCTTTTACATAAAATCTAGATATGTTTCATTATCATTATTATGGACCCTACTCAAGCTGCACTTTACACATAATGTGGGTTAAATGAAATTCCTTCTGTCCGTAAAAATATTACAACTTGTCACTATAATCGATTACGAATCGTAACTCACAACTTATAGAATATTTTATGCTACTGGACTAGCGATATAAAGAATGTATTTTTGTGCTGTATTTACAGTATCCTTCTGGTTTTTAAAGATATGTGGATACTTAGGTAATTTAAAGAATTTTTCTACAGTCCTCAATTTCATGGTTTAGTACGGACGCATTTTGAAATACTTTGCCAACTGTAGCTACAGTATTTTTATACAACTACCTTCTTCTTAATTTGTGCCCGGTACACTCAATTTTTGGTTGCTAATATGATTTGTATTTTGAATATCATAAGCGAAGCACAGTTGAAATCGTATGAACGAGAAAATTTGTGAAGTGGTAAACCGAGATAATAGCCACCGGGTTTCATATTATTACCGTCCTGTGTTATAAAGTGACTGAAGAAATCCTCCACCCAGGGGTGGACGGCGTGATTTTCTAGGAGATGGTGTATCATCGTCCGTCGTACCTTCTTCGTCCGATGTTTGTTTTTGTCTGCGAATGTTCTTACGCGGTTCAACGTCTTTCAAGCTTTGATTTCTATTCTTGATTTCAGCCATGAGACGCGCAACTCTTTCAAGCCATTCTTTGTGCCGATTTTGGAAATATTCCATCTTCGCATGTACTTCTGGATACAGGCGTAATCCCAGAAAAAATTCAAATTTGTCAAAGTACTGTTGGACCTCTCTCTCTTTTTTCCTTTTCATCTGTTTCTGCCGACATATCTGCACGATTCTTTGCTTCAATTTTTGTATGGTATCTCGCTGCAATTTAATAAGTCGTAACAAGTTCTTTCGTTTGTGCTGAATCGCTTGCAACTGTCGCGAAATACGCTCCTGTCTTCTCGCTAGTCGCTCACCTTCCTCTTCTTTTAATCTCAGCTCATGCCGGTAGTAGAAGTTCTCTGCTTCTAAACGCTCGTAATCTTTTCGGTCTAGATTTGGTGTTAAAATTTTCAGAGCATCAAAGATGACTTCCTTCTCCACAAGGCTGTCCCTCAGACGTGCCTGTGATTTACGAAGAATAAACTTAGGATATATTTGCTCGGCAAAAAGTTTGCACGTATCCAATGAATAGTGTTCAACTAATTCAGAGAAAAAAACGTACTCACATACCGCACACGAATTTTCGAGATATCCTTCATTTTTGCAAGCTCACGTGTTATCATTGCTTGTACTTCTTTCGTGGATAGCGGTTTGCCGTTTGTATAAGCTTGCGCTGCAGCTGCTCGCTGCTTAGAAAGCAATTCTTCGATGGCAGTATCCGCCTCGTCTGTCTTTTTCCGCAAATCTTTTCGCAGTTGCGTGATTTCTACTCTGAAGTCTTCCTCCCCAGATTCAAGTTCTTCTCGCAATTGCTCGTACTTGGATAACTTTTTTAAGTACTTATTTCTTAAAGGGTCTTCTTCGTTTGACTCCCCGTAGACACGCATCATCTAAAATTACACGGTACTGTTTAGAAACATTGATCTGCAGCTTAATATAATTGCAGTTGAAAGTCTATGTCAACTATACATAGATTAAGAGAATCTGAATTGTTCATTTGTTTTTTACCCAAATTTTTAGGCGTTCTTTAACTGATCGTGAGTATTATACCGTACAACCTTGTTGATTCGAACGGTTCTTTTTAATCACAGTTTCGATCATTTTTCTCCGAAGGTCAGCATAACTCATCAATTTTGATAAAAACAGCAAGTTCTGGTGACATTTGCCAACCGATCGCGATGCAAATAGTGTCGGAGTAATGTTTGTTTAGATATTGTACCTGCTTTCTTTTGAAGTGTTCGATTAGTTGAGTGTGAAAAAAGTTATTTCGCACCATGCACGTCTCAACCTTGGCCCTCACGGCTGCCAATTCTTCAAGTAATGTTTTTCGGTCCATAGTATTTCCCGTAGAAGATGTATTGGGGTACCCGCATCCCCAATCTGCATTTTTAACAGATCCAATCCCAGATGAAGCGGATGAACTTCTCTCGATTGCCCAAGCATCTTCCTCCAAAAGTATGGAGGAAGACAAATCCAAGCGATCCAAGAGTTCTTGTTCCCAGTGCAGTAACAATTCCATTTTATTATTCAAAATTTACATTACATTTCTACACAAATTTGCACTTGTTTACCTGCCAATTTCACGCTTACTTTTGGTTTGACTGATCTGACGGATTTAGTCACTGGTAAATGATTGTCAGACATGTTTCGATTGTGCTTAGTAATCGAGGGCTGATGATATAATATCCCTTCTTAGGTATGTATCAGTACAGCGCTAGCAACGATAAGCTAGGCTACAGTGGGAATATCATTAAGTTTCCATGGAGAACGATTGATCAATATACCAAATCGCAAACGCGTCTTGCTGCAGAATTATGAAAATTTACTTTATCATTTAAGGAAGTGTTCTGATCAATTTCGAACTTGACGTATATAGGTATATCCGAATATAAATCGAACATTCTAGGAACTTTGAGAATCCTGTCGAATGTTCTGCAATGTTCTAGAGTGCCTATCATCGTCAAGGATAAGTCTTGTCTTGAATGTACTCGAAAGTTCTGCTAATATTCCGAGATGTTCTTGAAGCATCGAGAATGTTCTCCGAAGGTACGTACGGGACAGGTTTTAGGTTTTAGAATCGTGAACAGCCGATTCATATTTTAGTCTTTATAGTTTTCGTGGATTTCTTAGAAATCGATACATCAATTATACAGTATTAGGAATTGATCTATTTGCTTGATGTGTGGGTTGGGCTGCTTGGAGTATGGCTAATTGACTTGGGGTTGAAGTTTCGGTCTCTTATGGTTCGTCGGGGTCGCTTTTTCAGATTTTTCTTACTTTTTATTTAAATGTTTTCCGCTTTTTGCTTGTTTACGCATTTCTATTATTTCGAACTTCATTTAAAAGAAAATTGAATTCAAATTTTCGTTCTTCTCTAAAGAATGTACCAAACAAAGAAATCTAAAAAATGCTGAACCACCTTTGAACAGAGAGAAAACTCTTTTAACAAATAGAGATCAGTGCCCTTGAAAGATTTGCTTGCTTTGGAGGTTGGACAAACGCTTCGTCAGCCCGCCATTTGCTAGAACATTCACAGCCTATCGAGATCATAGCCTCCCACGAGATTGACAGAACATGTATATGGACGGGACACACGAATCGAAATATGTCTTACGGCTGATAAAATATCGTCGACTACATATTTACACGTTTTACTGGGAAGCCCAAGTTCCCCGATTCCCGCTATTATTGTATGTAATGTATAGGGTATAAGCATCCTGCGCGTACGTGCAGGAAGCTTGCGAAGTACGAAGAACATAATCGCGGCAGGCGTCGCATGAATGCTGCAGCAAGCTCTGTTTGACAGTCCCAGCTTTGCTGTTTGCTCGCTTGTTTTGCGTCGCCATACAGCAATCGTGCATTGTTCTACCGCATGGCGCTGCCAATCAAGATCTTGCATGATCTGACGGCGCATGAAATGCTACCTGGGGAAGAGCAATTTCCATTTAAAAACGCTTATACTGCACGATGTTCGTGTACTGCACCTGCACACGCTAGTGCAAATTTTTGTAACAGTTTTGTGATTCTCCACTAGGTGGCTCTTAGTTCGTCTAACTGCACCAATAAAACGTTCCCTTTCTCCCCACGTTTCGTTGTAACTCCTTCCCCTACTATGCCGTGCGCTGTATCGTTTGAAATCGTACCGTTTGAAAAGCCGTTTGTCGTGTAGGTCCAGTGTTTTTTTATCACATCAGTTTACAGGTATTTCGTAAGTACTTTCTTATATTATCTACGATGGCTGAATCTGTGGAAGATGTTTTAATCGAGCATGAAACAAAACTGGAACAACTTACGATAGCAACAACTTTGATACAAAGTGAGTATCAAAGGCACAATAACCAAATCGGTTGTGGAAATTATTTTGTTCATTTCTTTAACGTCAATTTTTTTGTCTTTATTTTCTTTATTGTCTCCTTTTCAGACAAAAAAGTCATCGCCAGCGAATTGTCAGAGGTTCAAGAGTCGACTTTCTCCTTGCTCAGTGCGATCAGTTCCGCCAAATCAGATTTGAAGGAATTAAGGAAGAAAAATGAGGAGTTAGTGGTAAAAACTCGTGACTTAGAAAAATGCTTTGCTCTGATTAAATTACTAGTATTACTTGATGGACTGATTCATTTGACCTTTTATCCAACAGAACTTAGTTGAGAATTTGAAGAAGTTGAATAACCGCATAAGCCACATGGAGAATAACATTCCACCCCAACTACTTTATGATTATGCAAATGTAGTCAAAGAAAGGGAATATATTAAGGTACAACCCAACATGCAGAGCACTCACAGTCTTGAAATAGATTCATTAGAGGACGTCTTTGAAGAGACCAGTCGAAACAGTGTAAAAGATTGTAAAAAGACCCTTTTCAACGAGCCGGAAATATTCCCAAGACTGAAACCGATTTCTACGAAAGAGTTTGAACTTATACCAAAGTACATGATTGGCCGCCAGTCTCTCGACACCATCAACCGCTTCGTATCGACAATCAACGATGTGCTGAAAGCAAAGTATAGCCTGTTGGCTCTGGGTAAGAACGGTGCGAAGAAAAAAGGTGAATTAAACTTGTACATGCATTACAAGATGCAGGAGAGTGTTGATACTGGAGAACGAGGTAATTAATGCTAGTTTTTTTTATGTTTCACTAGTTCATAATTAAACTTTATACTCCAAATCCCGAAGCTCTAATTAATGCTGTCATGCTTATAGTTTACTTCTTCACGGCGGAAGATTACCAAAACCATACCACGATGAAACTGGATAAAACCAAGCTGAATCTTTTAACTGTTTTGCGCCACTGTAAACGATTGTGCAATCCCAAAGGTGCCAAGACTGCCCAATACACCGTCGTAACAACATAGAATAGCTGAAAAAAGTGAGATATACCAAAAACTTTTAACTAGTACCACATGGTTAAAACATGGCATTATTTGAAAATCTCGGTTCTTTATGCGCTGGTGTGCATATCTGCATACGCAATATATGTGATATTAATTTTTAACTATCGCAACTCTTATCAATATCTCAAAAATAAAATTGTCTGGGCTGAATAATACTCGGCATTCATGAAGTTTTTTCTTTTCTAATGTAAAAAAAGGAACCTGGTATGCTTCAACAAAAAATGTTATAATTCAATTTCAGTGTAACTGACCAACTTGACTGAATACTGTAAATCATTGATTGCATAATTTAGGTAAAATTACTCGCGTGGTAAAGACATGTTTCATTTTTTCAGATGTTGACCTTGGAATATTTGAGTACGCCAAGTAAGGACCATGATGTCATGGACAATTTGGATAGATAGATATACGATTTGTTCTAATGATCTAGAAAATACTGATATTGAATAGAGTATTGCTGCCAGAGAAGTACAGACTATGGACAGGCAGAGCCATTGATCTTATATATACGTAAATTCGAATTTCAGGTGATCGATAAAATTAGCACACAAAATAAACATCTACCTTAGCACAAAGGTCTGCAATGTTTTTAGACTCTTTATATCTTGGAATATGAAGGAACAGATGATATTGCATCGTAGAATTGAATTAATTCTGCTAAAAATGTTTCAACCTTGATACTTGAGATTTTCAGCACAGATCCGCTACGTCACAATTTCGCCTGGCTTGGGCAGAGAAAATGATTTACTGCAACGACTTTTATACTCATTGTCAATGAATAAGAATGAAATAGACTGTTACGTGAATTGCCTTAGTGTCGCTCTGATCTTATTAGAATGAACATATCGTCGCGGCCCGATGGAAGTTTCGAGCATCGAACGTTCCACGCGCCGATGACAGCCTGTAGATGTCACGTGGCGCAGTGTAGCGCCGTATCCATGACAACGAACGAGGCGAGCGTATCGGCAGCCTGGCATTTGCTAGAACGTTCGCGGCGACTCGGGAAATACTGGCGGGAGTATAAATAGGCGGCGACACGCAGAGCCCGGCAGTATTCAAACGCAAGCGAAACGAAACGCATCAAAGCGAAACACGCGACAGTTGAAAGCAAGTTATTCGAAGCAATCAAGAACGCGAAGTTGTTTGGTGAAAAGCATAACGGTTTATACGCAGACGTAAAAGAAGCGAAGATGCCAGCAATCGGAATTGATTTGGGAACGACGTACTCGTGCGTCGGAGTGTGGCAGCAGGGTAAAGTCGAGATCATCGCCAACGACCAAGGAAACAGAACAACGCCGAGTTACGTGGCGTTCACGGACACGGAGCGGCTGATCGGAGACGCGGCCAAGAACCAAGTCGCGATGAACCCGAGCAACACGGTGTTCGACGCGAAGCGGTTGATCGGCCGGCGATTCGACGACCCCAAGATCCAGGCAGACATGAAGCACTGGCCGTTCCGCGTCGTCGAGGAAGGGGGCAAACCGAAGATCGCGGTCGAGTTCCGCGGCGAGACGAAACGGTTCAACCCGGAGGAGATCAGCTCGATGGTGCTGACGAAGATGAAGGAGACGGCCGAGGCGTACTTGGGCCAGTCGGTCAAGGACGCGGTGATCACCGTCCCGGCCTACTTCAACGACTCGCAGAGACAGGCGACAAAGGACGCCGGCGCCATAGCCGGCATCAACGTTCTGAGGATCATCAACGAGCCGACGGCCGCGGCCCTCGCCTACGGCCTCGACAAGAACCTCAAGGGCGAGCGAAACGTCCTGATATTCGATCTCGGGGGCGGAACCTTCGACGTCTCGATCCTGTCGATAGACGAGGGTTCGTTGTTCGAGGTGAAAGCGACCGCCGGCGACACCCACCTCGGCGGCGAGGACTTCGACTCGAGGCTGGTCGAGCACTTCGCGGCCGAGTTCGAGCGGAAGTACAAGAAGAACATGAGGATGAACCCGCGCGCGCTCCGCAGATTGCGTACAGCGGCCGAGCGGGCGAAGCGCACGCTCTCGTCGAGCACCGAAGCCAGTATCGAGATCGACGCCCTCTTCGACGGCATCGACTTCTACACGAAGGTGTCCCGGGCGCGTTTCGAGGAGCTCTGCGCCGACCTATTCCGCGGCACCCTCGCCCCGGTCGAGAAGGCGCTGGCCGACGCGAAGATGGACAAGCGGGCGATTCACGACATAGTCCTCGTCGGGGGTTCGACGCGAATCCCGAAGATCCAATCGCTTCTGCAGAACTTCTTCTGCGGCAAACAGCTGAACCTCTCCATAAATCCCGACGAGGCGGTGGCCTACGGAGCCGCCGTTCAGGCGGCCATCCTCAGCGGGGATGGAAACGCCAGCTCCAGCCTCCAGGACGTGCTCCTCGTCGACGTGGCCCCGCTCTCTCTCGGCATCGAGACCGCCGGCGGCGTCATGACCAACATCATCGAGCGCAACGCTCGCATCCCTTGCAAACAGACGCAGACCTTTACCACCTACGCGGACAACCAGCCCGGGGTCTCGATCCAGGTGTTCGAGGGTGAGCGGGCGATGACCAAGGACAACAACTTGCTCGGGCGATTTGAGCTGAGCGGAATCGCCCCGGCACCTCGCGGCGTACCCAAGATCGAGGTGACCTTCGACCTCGACGCCAACGGGATCCTTCACGTGACCGCCAAAGACACGGCGAGCGGTCGCAGCAGCGACGTGAGAATCACAAACGACAAGGGTCGGCTGTCCCGCGAGGAAATCGACCGGATGCTCGCGGAGGCTGAGCGGTACAAGGAGCAGGACCACGAGCAACGCGAAAGGGTCGCCGCTCGAAACCAACTCGAGAGCTACCTGTTCAAGGTCAAGCAGGCCTTGCAGGAGCACGGGGCGAAGCTCCCCCAGGAGGACAGGGATAAGGTAAGCGGACTCTGCGAGGAGACGCTCCGCTGGCTCGACAACAACACCCTCGCCGAGAAGGACGAGTACCAGCACAAGCTCGAGGCGCTTCAGAAACAATGCTCCGCGGTGATGGCCAAGCTTCACCAGAACAGCGCTGGACCTGCCGGCCCTCAAGACTGCGGTGCGCAGTTCAGGCAAGCCGGAGGACGGAACTCGGGGCCGACCGTCGAGGAGGTCGACTAAACACCTAAATTTTTATCGAGTCCCTTACGACTGTCGAATCTAAGTCATCTTTCATTTACTAATTTTTTCATTGTAACTGTACTGAATGTTCCTATGAGACTGATGTTTATGTTTTATACATTGTAATTATTTGTAAATAATATGACAACCATGATTTATACCTATGTCCATTTTAACAATAAGAATTTAAATTATATTAACTGATGTGACTGGCTCACAATCAGAATGAATGTCTACACGGATGTCAACTGAACCAAATAAAATGTAATTGATTTTTTATAGAAATCTGCCTTGTTCACTATATGATATACCACCCAGTCTAATCTCTTTTCTATAGTTCATTATAATTGAAAGAGCGCAAACAGTTGTGTAATCCCACACGGTCCAATGCATTCTTAATTTGTTGTCCGTGCAGATTCCAGTTGCCCAATGATTCGGAAAAATGATTCACAGATCTCAAAATCAAGAAGATCAATCGGAATGGCCTTCAACAATTTTATTGCATGTCAATTGAATTACAATGTTGACGAATATAGAGCTATGTAAGTAAGTTATGTTTAATTCAGTACACTACAAATCCAGAAAAAGTCTCATCTACTGTCATGTAAGGTCATTCTACTCATCATCGGCGTCTTGTGGATTATACTTTGGGATGTTCAAGGTTACCCACGTCGGAATGATAGTGCAGCCGATGAAGATTATAATCCCATGAGTCACTTTTTCCTGCAACAAGGTCCAATTTTGTAATTATTTTATGGTAACCCAATGAGGGTAGCAGTGAGGTAGTCAACGAAGCACACGACGTAGGTACATTATGCATACATAATTATGTTACATCCTACAGTTTACTTTGGTTCTGTAACCGACTACTAGTCTGGTCAATTTAGACATTTCGAAACACAATAATTTCGACAGAGCTGAATTTTGGTAGAAACCTTGGGTTTACCATTATAAAGAAAAAGAAAAAAGTCGCCATAGATACCATGTGTGCTAAAAAAGTTATTCAAGGTCAAAGGTCAAAATTTTCGGTTTTTTCGATTTTTCTCGTTAACGGTTAATTTTATCAAAAAAATAGCTCAGACCATAATTGTAAATCATAAAATTATCCACAAAAATGGTTACTATTTTACATTTTTTGATAAAATTAACCGTCAACGATAAAAATCGAAAAAACCGAAAATTTTGACCTTTGACCTTGAATTACCTTTTTGGCACACATGGTATCGATGGGGACTTTTTTCTTTTTCTTCACAATGGTAAGCACAAAGTCTCTACCGAAATTCAGCTCTGTCGGAATTATTGTGTTTCGATCACTATTTTTATGTCTAAATTGACCGGACTATACCGTCCTAGCGGTTTATCATCTGCATTCATTGCACATTACTATGAACGAATATATTGAAAAAAATTAGGAAGATTTCAGAAGGTTCAGCGTCTAAATTTTTTTCTGAGTATTAACAAAACGGGGAATAATGTGGAATGCCGATTTTTCAATATTGCTAAATATATACTGAGATGTCTCATGCCTACCATTTGGATTAAAAATAGTTTGGCGTTTGAAACTGCAAAACTAGAGTGAACCCAATCATTTTCTACAGGTACATTGTGTATATTCCTAGACATTGAATTTTCTCTTGGTAGATTTCGTAGTTCTTGATCGTACAAAATATGAATATCCCAAAAAAAAAAAGAAAAATCGTTAATGTTTTCACGTGAGCTCGGTATTCGAAATGTCGAAACAACATTGCTGTGCAGTCTTCTATTAACGCAACGTAGGCAGTTTATACCTGATAAGACTGATAAATTCGATAAAACTTGGACGCAATGATTAAACCTAAGCCGATTTCCATGTCGTTAATGAAGTGTTGAAGTGAACCGGTACCCAAATACGTCCTCTATACGCAATATTCAAGAAAAGTTTCTCGTCACGGAATATTTTATTTTCGGAGAAAAATAAAGCGCAACTATTCAATCGAACGAGTTCTAATGTATTCCGTTTTCCCTGATTATATAAATAAAAGGTTGCAAACTTACCGGAAACGATATCCTCACTCGCGGTGGTCCAGAAACTTGCCCTTGGTAGTGGGAGTTATTCCGTGCAGACGTCTTTGCAAGGGCGTCGACGGCGGATCTTAGGATCGGACGACTCGCAACGATAGCTAACATCTTTCCGAGTGAAAATTCTTCGACGGTGTGAGCCGATGCCCTATTAATCTTTATGTTAACACCTTGAAGAGGGGTCGGCTTCAAATCAACCAATGCCTGAGACGGTTGATGAACAGACAAGCGTCTCGGCCTACCTGCACGTAAATCTACGTGGTCGCTATCACTGTTTTATATCGTAAAAGTGGGTAGATAAAGGCGTTAGTTTGATAACTGATTAGAAGAAAATACTTTTCAGTAATCGATTCGTGGTCGCCACATTGCGACGTGTTTAAAAGGAACGAAATTAGATATGTGAATTTTTCACCATTTAGATTGCATTCATTATCACAACGCAACAAATGCACTCACTCCTGTGTTTTTGCAACTTTGAATTTTCGTTTTTACGACGTTGAAAATCGTGGAAGCAGGGCTAAAATAGTTTTTTATTTTTGGTTTACAAAACTAGAATTTCTCATGATTAGCGTTCAATTCATATCATAGTCATATGTTTGGATTCTAAATCACTCATGAGCAATCACAACCAGAATTGGTTTATATAGTGACTAATGCACGACTTAATTGCGGAAAACCCTTCAGTGTTGTCTGTGTTTAAAAGAAAATGATTTGCCTAAAATATGAAAATATTTTTCGTACAAATAATGTTCCCTGGAAAAGACTTTGGAGATGATCCCTATATCTTGATGGTGAGTATAGCTTCTTCAGTAGCATAATATGGAGTGAAGACTGCTTCTCGTTTATTATTCATGCTATTATCATTACACCTATTTTAATATAATGGTATAAGTCATTGAATAAGGAATGTTAATACAACATTTGTTTTATTTGCTTTCTTTTATGTTTTACGACACAGAGATTTTGCAGAATAGGTATATGTTGTACGTGACATCAATAATTTATTGAGTAAACTGACTGATCAGTGGCTAAGACCAGAATGGACTGTACACATAGAATTATTCTTCTGGTTCTGCGGCTCCTTTGTATTCCGAAATATGGCTCACAACCCATATCGGGATTGCTGATGCACCGGCTGCGATGATAATACCATGTGCGACCTTTTCCTGAAACATGTTAATAATTCCATAGTACAGAAAACTAAAAATCAGCACTAAAGAAAATACATTATTATAATTATAATAATGATAAGTACGGTAACACGTTCTAATTACATGGTTTGTAGACAGTACACTCATCAATGCACCAATAAAAATGCACTTACAAATTTTTCACAGTCCTACCACATACAAATTGAAAAATTCAACACTCATTCAAAATAGCTAATAGGATTCTTAAAATTAATGAAATATACAATTTTCTGTACATACGACTCAATTTATTTAAAAATTCTTAGAATTTGTAGCACATCACTTTAGAATTAGCCTTGTTAATCTGACAAATTTAATTTTCTTATACTTTCCAGTAGATTTGTAATCATTCAAGGCTGCTGTTTGTACACCCGTGTGTTGAATACGTGGGTGATTTCATTTGTGTAAGCCAGAAAAACATGCACAGAATACTTGATTGTATGAAGTATGTAAAGTCATGTGTTAGAAAAAGAGCCCGAGCTTGGCATGGTATTTGCTAATAGGGTTTTAAAAAACTTGTTAATTTGAACTCTTAAAAATTAAAAACATTTCGAATTTGAAATTCTCAGTGAGAACTGTCAAACATCCAACAAGAATGAATTGAAAACTTTTGTCACTGGCTAATTTGCATCAATTTGTAAGTACAAATTCATCAGGTGATTTACTTGCTACAGTAGTAGGAAGTGTTTGAAAATGATTCGTTTCGAAATTGATAAAAATTACTTATTTCAGATACGTGCAAAAAATCTACGTGAGGTTCTTTTTAATTGGTGGACTCGAGCGTTAAACATGACGCAATGTAGAGAGAAAGCTTGGTCAACAAAATTATTGCTACTTCAAATGAAAATTACAAGTTTTTCCATCGACAGGACACTTTTTCATAGTAACATCATAAAAGTAACGTAGTTATTCTTCGAAATTCAACTTAATTTAGGTTAGGTTCGCAATGCGCGTACTCGTAATCATTGCAGTCTTTCTGTAAAAATCACGTGACATTGGGGTAAAAAAATGTGACGTCGTCGCGTAACAATATAAGAGTGGAAAATGTTCTTCTTCTGGCATTTGTAACTTGGATTCCTTGGAAAAAAGACAAAAACTTGCCCGCCGTCTGAAATGTTTCATTACATAATACGAAAGTGAGATGAAAAATTAGAGACGGTGAGATTAATGACGAAGAAAATACTTACTGGAAAAGAAATTCTGACTCGAGGGGGTCCACTTACGAGACCTCTTTGCTGTCCGGCTATACGACAGACTCGAGGTGCCACTTGGACGATATTTCGCAGAGGGAACATTTTAGTTTTGAGGATATTTGCGACGAGCACTGCCTGCACACTCGCCGTATCACCGCTGAGCAAAACTTCTGCAAATATTCGCTAACGGGGTATCCGGAAGTCAAATTTCACGATGGGAGATGGATAGTCAGTTGAGGAATTGAAACAAATTTGTAATCAGCAGATCATTGATAGTAAATAGAAAATGGTTTCACATTATTCTATGGAACATAAGAAAACGTGTTTTAAGCAGGGAGAAAGAATCGCCAACATTTTGCAAAGTTCAAAAAATTATACTGATTTGATTAACGACTTGTCAGCTATACGCAGAATCTTTGAGATCGCGTAGATTTATCGAAAATTAAACAATCATTGAGCGTATAAATTAATCTTATAACAACCAAAGAATTTTGGACGGATTTAAGAGGATTTTTCATTGAATTTTCAAAACAATATTGTGGCTAAGAGATTGACGTTGTCGGGCATCCGGGGTGCATCTCAAATGTAAACATGGCTGCCGCTGTGTTGTCTGATGGGTGTTTGTGTGTTGATTGACGAGTGATGTTATGCTGAGCGCATAATTAGTAATAAAAAAAAATATGTGCACAATAGACCCAGGTAATAAGATCCACAGTAAGATCATTTTCCTCGCGGCAGATTTAACCTCGTGGATGGAAAATCATAGCGTTGGACACAGTGATACGTGCGTTGTTGCGAAATGCAAATTATGTACAACTTTTCGGAGCATCCCAATCTAGGCCGACTTCAATCGAGCGATAAAATAAAGTGTTTCAAAGTGACAACTTGAAATATGATAATGATCATTCCGTAATACCAAGTGATTGCAGATTCGTACAAGGTGCTAAACAGCTGGGTTGCTAGGTGGTTCAGCTGACTAGTGATTGACCTATAAACCCCTCTCAGAGAAAAAAAAAGGGTCAATGAAAAATAGTCCCGATTCCACAATGCTAACTATATTCATTATTCACTGTAATTAAAACACTTGTTAACGTGTTTATCCTAGACTTTAGCTGACTTTATTGTAGTTCTTTTTTTTTTTTGTGCACCAATATTTGTTTATATCATCATCTATCATTTCTCTCTCAGCTATTCATCATGAAAATACGTAATTTGTTCATTGAATGTTGTAAAAGTTTTAAAGTCTTCTGCAAACTATTTTTCATGATATTGTGAACTTATCGCAACTACAGATATGATTCGGTGACTTAATCAGCTGTCCCTTGAATATATTTTTCTCTAGAAGCTTTTGGTTCATGAATTAAGCAATTGATTTCGGAAATTATTCAAAGTATTAGGAAAGTTATGTAACAACTGTTAAAATTTGCAGACTCAGCTTACTTTTTTAAAGTTTACTTAAATTGAATAGTGACGCAATTGTAACTATCGGTACAACAAACTGTTTCATAAATAGAAACCTAAAATCATTAACTTTTCATCAGTTGTCATTATAAATCAATCATTGTGGATCGGTTTAGTTACATTGTTATACCATCTTGTAAATTCTTAGTATTCTGAGTACATTTATTATATTTCAATCCATTCTGTTAATATATGTAAATTGATGTAAAGGTAAACCTTGTACTGGATCTTGTCATTTATTTTCATAAATTATAGCAACTTAGGATTTTTCACGTGTTCATGGAATATCCCGATACATTTAGAGACACTGACTTTTCTCCATGTATTTTTTGTAAGAAACGAAAAGTGTATTTGATTAGCTGCAGGTATCTAAACTGATTAAATTGATAATCAAGTGCTTTGATTTGTAGAAACATTTTTCTCACTAGAATAATGATATATTTTTTTTGCATAAAAAAAAACTTTAAGATATGAATTACTAAATGATTTGGTTCAAGCAAAATATCCCCCTTTTCTTCTATTTAAATGGAATGATAACACAATTATTTCAATCTTGTTTATGTTGTGACATTATTTAATTTTTACAGGCTGGTGTCTGGGCGAGCGATGAACATACTCCGGATCCTGATCCCGTGTGCGTTGCAGCGAGGTGGAGAGAGCGAAGGGCAAGGCGGGGGTGGAGGTTGTTGGTTGACGGGAGGTAGGAGAGGGGATGATTCTTGCATGACCCAGAGGATGGGAGCTTCAGCTTCTTCCAGTCCCGCCGCTATCGGTGGAGACCCAATTCAGGCAGCTAGGCTTTCATCCACTGGTAATCCTGATCAATTGGGCATCATTGTTCGGTACGTTGCTTTACAAATTATGTGTACCTAGAAAATTTGAATACAACTTTATTTAACCATGGCATTTTGAGATTTATTCTTATAACTCACTTAACGATTCGTCTCACCAAATAATCATTATTGTATGAGAGATACACCTGAAACTTTGTTACAACTACTTATCTACGATTTTGGTCACACTGCCTGTAAAAATTATTGATAACAAAAATATTTACTTGCATTTTATTCTGTATCATTATTCTCATACCTAACGTTAATGTTTACCCTTTTTTTCGTCACTTATTCCGTGTTTCGATTACTTTGTTTCGAATACGTAACACATATACGATATTATCATTTTTATTCCATTGATGTAGTTTTCCTTGGAAATAGACTCTAAATTTGAATGCGGCATGTCATTATGTCCACTAAAAATATATTTATATGAATGTTTACTGGGATACTTGAGGAGAGGATGAACAGTGGTAAAAAAATTTTCTCAAACTGATATTGCAAGAGATTTAATCTTTGACTTTAAAGAACACCCTTGTGGTGCTAAGGGTAAATATGGAATATTAAGATGTTTTGAGTTTTTAAAAAACCGCTAATATATACCTAATTGGAAGGACCAAGATGCTGCTTCCTGTACATATAAGTTGTAGTATAGCAACTGCAGGAACTGTACGACCTTGGCAAAAGTATACAGGCTTCATTTGATACAGCTAAAAGTGTAAATGTTACATAATTTAATTCGACACTGGTATCTAATTGTGAAGATAAAATATGAGGTTTAGTTGCATATCTGGAAGCTGACAGATTCTTTTCTTTGAAATTTCAATTTTTACTGCTTGTACTGTCATAGTTTATATTCAGAGATGCATCATTTTTAGGATAAATAGGGAATAATAGGGAGTAAAATGTTGTTTTTGTAAATTGAAATTGATTTTATTCTAATATCTGACCGATTCAATTGCTGCTGCTGCTGCTTGGTAATGCGAATTGAATGGATCATCCTGCCAAGGATCAATGCCAAGGTCCATTTTAAAACTGTATTGATTTACACTTTTGTATCGATTCCATATTTTTTTGACATAATTATCGAGGTGGCGATAAGTTTCAGCAGATGTTTGATTTGGTACAGTGCGAATTGAAAATTTAGCAACAACTCTATAAAAATATTGTAATTATTAAAAGTATGAGTTTGAAAAAATTTGTCATATGTGGTTTGGGTCTAATTAAAATGTCTAGAAATTCTTTTATTGTATTTTCTGAACATACCTATTTGATACAGAGCGTAATGCCTGTTTGTCGTTAGGGTCTAGTTCGTGGTCAAAACTGTGTACTGTAATACTGGGTAATCGAGTCTTGTGCATTATTAAACGTATGTCATCCTCTTTATGCAGTAACCGATTTGCTCCAGTACGCATTTTTATTTTTTTCAAATCCAACGCAATTTCTTTACAAAGCTTTTGCTCCTTTATTGCAATTGGTGCAACATCTTTCATCACCTGTAAAAGTGTAAATTATGGAAATTAATTGTAATCCGACTACCATATTAGCCAATTGTAAGTGAATGCTTCATGCACTTCACTGTATTTTAATATATTCCTGTACCTCAGTTACAGCGATTTTACCATGTTTGTCAATTAGCGATCCGATAATATTCATTGCATCTACAATTGGCTGATTGAACATGCCGCCAAAAGTTCCACTATCAATCATTTTACTGCCGCAGTTAACATGGAATGAAAAATGGCAGACACCTCGATAACCATATATTAAACAAGGCCGATCTTGAACCTTTTTGTCAATTGTGCAGCAAACGTATTCAACATTATTAAAAAAGTTTTCTTTTCTCCAGAGAATCTCTTGTAACCCCGGACTTTGTAACTCTGACATTCCGTCAATAACGAATTTTATATTGACTGGAAGCTCCGTGTTTGTTGTTCGATATACTTTCAGTGCATTGAACCAACAAATTAGAGGACCTTTATTATCAGATGCACCCCGACCATACAATCTTCCATTTTTTTCCGTCAACTCAAACGGATCTGTTTCCCAACTATCTTCATTTGCCGGTATTGTATCTGGAACAGAATTCTCAAATAACTGGATTCTATCGCTTCAAACAATCAATTATCAATTCAAATACTACTATTACCAAGATATAATCGTTTCGGTTTTCTGTAAATTATTAAGCTCACCAATATGACCATACACACAGATTGTTTTTAGTTGATCATTAACAAATAAGCTCGCCAGAAGAACAGGGGGTAATATATCGCCATCAGCGCCAGATGCTTTGTTTTCAACCATTTCAACAATCATTCCGACACTTTCCAGTTCCTCCTTACACCAATTCATCTAAAATATTGAATCCATTTAGGAAACTCAAAAGAAAAATTCATAAGATTAGTAAGGCAGATTTCATATCGACATAATTATTACCATTTTGAGTAAACCAGGAAAACATTCTTTCTCATGTGACACAGACGGAATGGCAACTGCTGCTTTTAATGCATCAATAAATTTCTTCTCGTTATTATCTACGGTTTCAAATAATTTTGGTAGTTTAAGTTTGGGTAATTCATTCGTTTCATCTTTATCGATGTTCTTATTATTCAGCATTGCAGGAAATGTATTATATAATTAAATCTGAACTGTTATGGTACTTTAGCCTCCAAATAACATTTTAGTGTTACCATAGTAACAGAAACTGCAGGAAAGGCTGTATTCCAAAAACAAACAGAATATAGTTGGCATGGTATCCACATGGAGCAATTACCTAAACTTGTAATTTTGCCATTTTTCCTCTCGATAATAAAAATCCTGAATCAGTGATAGGTAAATATTAGTTCAATATTGTTTTACCGTTGCAGCGAGAGAAAGAAGAAAGTAACAGGATTTGCAACATTGCGAAAGAAATTTATCAGAAGACGACGTTCGTCGAAGGCCTGCGACCATGGAAGAGTTATTAGAGAATTGGTCTCGAGTTGGAGCCCTCTAGAAGCTGGTGCACTTTTGGAAGAATACGAGGCATTAGCTGCTCTGAAAGATCTACACGTACAAGCTGAGCTCGCAAGACCTCCAGCTGCAACTTTTAAACAAGATCTATCTACGTTGTATGATTATAAGCATTGTACCGATGCTGACCTTGTCTACAGAGGAGCATGTTTTCCAGTACACAGAGCACTCCTATCGGCTCGGTGCCCGTATTTTAGAGAACTACTGACGGGCTGTCCAGGTAAATTTCACCCTCACGATCAGTATAAGGGGACAAATATCTTGTTGATACGATTTATAAATTCGTGTGTTGAAAACACTACGCAAGTTTTTTTTCTCTTCAGGATACGGTGCTCGAATATGCCTAGAATTAAGAACACCTGGAATAGATGTTCAGATGTTTTCTGCACTCCTACGTTATTTATATACAGGAGACATCTGTCCGCATGACGCGTCCCTCGATATAGCTCTTCTCCGGCGATTAGGAGAAGAGTTTGGTACGCCAAACCCCCTTGAACATGATCTCAGATACTTATTAGACACCGGTGATTACGCAGACGCTGCATTGGTCTTCACCTCTGATGGTGACTACCAGAGGCCAGATAGTGGGAGTTCGGAATACGGATTCCGACCAAAGTTGGAGCTACCTTGTCATAAAGCCATACTATCTGCTAGATCACCATTTTTCAGAAATTTGATACAAAGACGAACCAGATCAGGGGAAGATCACACAGAAAGAGCACTTCATATACCCACTAGAATAGTCCTAGATGAATGTGTGATACCTAAGAGATATGCAAGAGTATTGCTTCATGCTGTCTACTTGGACACAGTTGATCTATCATTGATACTAAGAGGCAGTGGGTGTGGAAACAGTGCAGGGAGTCTAGGAGAGGTGAGGCGTATACTACTTCTTGACAATTCAATTTGAGATAACTATTGATAGTGCAAGCATTTGTCTTCGTTTGAAACCCATAAAAATTAATCATTTCATTATTACAACATCATTAATCTCTTGTAGGTGCAGGCGCTAACACATACAGGAAGAGTGAGACCAAGTCCTTTAGAAGAAGCTATGGAACTCTATCAAATAGGCAGATTTCTCGAACTCGACATACTCTCTCAAGGCTGTGAAGATCTCATACTGGAATGGCTCACCTTAGATTCTCTTCCTACCGTGCTTAAGTAAGCATGCTTTATTAATGCACACTCGAAATTTATATTGTTTATCATGTTATGTTGATATGTACGAGTTCAAAAATATCTATTATGTCTAGAGCAATATATGAAAAAGTTTGTTAAACTGAAACACCATTTCATCATCAATAAATTCTAGTCACGAACCTCAAGTTATAATATATTAATTTCAGATGGGGTAGCCAACCGCATGGGTCGGCGTGGGTTCATAGACAAGCATTACATTTTCTGAGAGAAGAATTTCAACCTATTGCATCATCTCCGGTCCTTCACCAATTGGATCGTGCACATCTGATGAGCATCCTCCAGAGCCATTTTCTACAAGCAAGTGAGCTTGAGGTATTGCAGGCCGTTCTCAGATGGGGTGAACAGGAATTGGTTCGCAGAATGGAAGATCGAGAACCCAATCTTCTTAGTCATACTGCGCATTCGGTCACTAGAAAAGGTGTCAAAAAACGAGATCTCAGTGACGTTGAATTACGTGAAATACTCAGCGAACTGTTACCCCTTGTTCGAATGGATCATGTTCTACCACCAAGTAGTGAAATTTTGGCTCAAGTAAGCAACCCAATGAAATTAATAATTTACCATTTTCATATTTGTAATCCTGTGTTCATATACGAATTTGATGTTATGGCGAGTTACATATATTATTCCAATAGTCTCATCCAATCGAAGTCTATGGTTTTACCATATATTGTCACAAATTCAATTCCTTTCTGACGTACAGGCTATTCGAAGAGGTCTGGTATCCACTCCACCAAGTCATATGATAGGAGATGAACGAGAAAACTTAAGAGTAAATGCTTGGATTAGAGGAGGCAAAAATAATGGTCTTTTCGTGAGGCCTCGATTATTCATGCCATATTACGAGGAGATAAAGGTACATTATTTATGAAAACGTTACGTTTATCATGAAAATGGGATGGGTCAACGAATAAGTTTCAAAAATTATTATAATACCTAATATGCTGTGGTATATTTTATATCAGGCTTTAGTCGAAGAACAGTTAGTTCAGGAGGCAGAATTGGTAAGGTTACGAAGAGCGCGCTATATTCCTGACATTCCGGACACTCTTTATATGGTTGAGGAGAAGCCAAGATCAATGGGTGCTGTTGGTCTTGATATTTTAGCTGCAGCTCTGCCAGGTAAACTGCTTATGATTACTTTTGTTTTTTTTTTTTTTTTTCCAATGAAATTACGAGGTTTATCTGATTTTCTTCGCTGAAGAAGTGAAATTGATATCCTTAGTGATCAGAAATTGCTTCACTCCCTAATATGATATAACATGATTAAGTACACTTTTTTAATGCTCGATTCTTAACAAATAATTGGAATCAATCAACTGAGAAACATTACCTTCTTTTAGTTCCAGACTCAGCAACTATGTCGGCGATGCTGAAACGAGAACAAAAATTGAGACAATCGCCCGGTTGTCAGCGTGCAGTCAGTCTGCCTCTGTCATCCCGACATGAAGTGAACCGGCAGGTACGGTTGCGTGTTGTAAGAGAGTTCAATCTACCTGATCCAGTTGCAGATCTTCTTGAGGTAATTTAAAATATAACTCAATGAATTTTAGTTTTAAATTTGCAACCTGTGGCATGATTGTACCCTTTTGAAAATTCAAGGGATTCATTTTTAGATTCGACCTTGTTCCTTAGAGACGAATTAGTATTAAATAATAATAAAAAAAGCATTAAAATAGCAATACATATATTGGTCACGTACAAAATATTAATAACTTTCCGTGAAATCAGTTGATATTGGTTAGAAATTTGATTTTTGAACGGATATTACATGAGTAATAATTTCTTTTGACTTTAGAATGCAGCCTGCTATCGCATAGGTGATCCAGATGAAAATATAACAGGAGTAGAAGAGATCAACAGTGGAAATGTAGGAAGTAACGTGGGGAATGTTGCTCCAGTATGCTATGGTAGAAACATGACGTTTCCTCGTCAAGCATCGACTTATTCTCACAGACATGAACTTCCAGCAATTGTTACCGAAGGAGAGAACTATAGACTTCCTGGAGAGGTAATTGTTGCTGTTATTTTCAAATTATCATAAACGCTTGCTCTAGAGTTCCACCTAATTTTATGTTTATACAATTGTTGTAGCAGCCTGAGAACAATTCGTGCAGCGACGGACATTTGTCAGACATAATGCCAGATGTAGCTATGGCAACTGCATCATTCGGTGCCCTCCAATTGGCTGAGCAGCAGGAGTTGGAGTTGGATCTTGGAGATGGGGCCTCGCATCTCCTCCAGCATGCTACCGTTTCTGCAGGAACAGTCGGTCCCCATCATCCGTTGCTTCCACATCAACGCCAAAGACGTTTTCCAGGCCCGCCTCCGCCGTATGCTCATCACCGTCCAGGAACTGGCCCATCTAGGTTCATATGAAATTGTGCTAAGTAAGAAACGTTAAAACACGCGTGCATCCATATATCGTTGTAGGATACACAATGTGTAGCGTGTTAGTGTTAGTGCAGAATGTTTGTGAGTTTTACAAGCAAAAGCGTGCGTTCAGCATAAATAGTAAAAGAATGTACTATATTGTATCGTTATATTCCACTGTAACAAATTGTGCAGCTACCCTCTTATTTGACGTGATATTAATTCCAGGAAGACTGTGCAACGGAGGTAGATTACCTGATGACCTACAGGGGGCGTCAGTCGTATCGGACCAATGTAACTACTAACCACTTAACTTTAGTGGACTCTAGTATATATAACACTGGTGATGCTAGCACATTTAAGATGCTTAGCATTGATGCGATGTGAGCCAACTGTCTCTATTTCTATTCCCCGTAATTACTTTCTTTGCTAAATTTCAATAATATTTATCTCAGAGCGCCCGGTGTGCTTGGTGTAAGTAATCCTTTATAATGTTGAGATAAGATTGTTGTTGTTATTATTATTTTTCAAAAAATTTATCTTCCTTATCCTAATTTTTTTACAACGATCTTTGTGAGTTCATGGAAGTAAGAGGGCATCAGAATTTTTTAGTGTGAAGTTACGTACTTGTAGTCTAACAAAATAGTCACTCAACGATTGAAGAATCGAGTTATGTTTTGGTTTTGTATTGACAGATGTTTCGAATTTATTCAGCGTTACTTGTGGACATTGTAATTCATTGGTGAAGTGGGACCGTAAAGAGAGCATAAAATTAATGTGAGTTCACATTTTCACAAGTCCGAAAAAATTATTAAAATTTGTATGACAATAAAATTTAGCAGTGCAAATTCATTTAGTTTTTCGGCAACTAACAACTGATTATTTTAGTCGAATTAAAAATGCCAAAAATCTTACAACATACCATGTTGTGATTGAACATATAAAAAAGAACAAAATGATACAGAACTGACGCGAGTCTCAAATAAGCATGCTGTCGTTCACACAAATGTACAATTAGTCTTTAGGATTATAACTTAAGGATTGGATTGGTAACACTTTTGAGTGGAAACCTAAAACAGTTGCCTTAATAACAGTAAGCTTATGACTCTTGATCAAACTGAAATATGTAGACTACTAGTATGTAAGGTCACAGTAGACACGAAAAGCATATAGATAAATTAGACTGCAGCTCGTGAAATATATCAAAATATGTCTAAAAAATATTCTCCCAACCCATGACTTACACTGCCTAATGAAGCAACTTAATTTTCCTATTACACGTGATGTATTCTATAATCTCTTATCCAAGTTGTTGTAAAATTGTTACTGAACCGAGGTATTTTGTGTTAATCACAACTTATTTGTCGAACAGATCCCATATTTAATCTTATGTTTTCAGTTGATTAGTTGGATATCTTTTTTCCGTTCAAAATTGGTTCTTCATTATGTAGCTTGTAAGGCAAAAAATTGTTATTTCGAATGTAATAGGTTGACGTTTCGTAGTTATTAAAGTTTTTCAAATATCATTATTACTGGTGCTGTATGTCAAGTAAATTTGAGGCAATTTTTTGTATCATGTAGCTAGTTACTATAAATCTAGTTAACTTCTCATTCGTTCCTATACCTATGGATTTAATGATTGTCTAAGAAAAAGTTTTACCTTCTCACATTTTACACTTCCATCTATCACGTGTACATTTATTCAAAAAAATGTTTTATTTAATATAGATTTATTAGTGATGTTGCCATGTCTTGTAAAGGCCTTTACATTATGCAACCCATTTTATAGTCAACTTTACATTCTTGCCAAATAAGATCATGGTTCTTGCATCATAGCTCGAACATATAATTGCTACGCTGTAACACTGCCTGCGTCCGTTTATACCAGTTTCTTTCTTAAGGGGCACATTTTTGGAGATACAGTGGCATACACATCACATAAATAATAAGATTAGTCATAAAGTTCCAATGGCTAAATTCGACATGTATCTGTAGTATGTTCTACAATGTAGCAAATAGGGGTAGTTTTAGTTTATAAGAGAGGAAATTACCTGTGGAAACTTGAAGGTAATGCTTCCAATTCGCGAATTTAAAATGTTAACGCTAAATTTTTATAATGAAATTTAGAAGTTCTCGTTATAATATTGTCTAATTTTTTTCTGTATAACAAGCCGTACATTTCTACTATTTTACCTTCTCAAAGCTTTTAAAATGACAAAAAAGCGTGTACAGATTTGAATAGGACTGTTGTCATATTTAATTTTTTTTTCCGGAAACATCACCTTTCAAGGTATCTTATACACTTCAAATTTTAATGTAAATACCGAAAAGCAATGTTCAGGTACGTAACTGAATTGTACATAACTTAGTGTAATTATTATAAACCCAAGTGTAAGGTCGAAGCTAGAATAGTTGAGGAGATCGTACTTAAAAATTGAATAATAAACTCTTTGTTTAGATTTATATCTTTGAGCCTCCGTTCTCCTAAATAGTGATTTAAATAGTACAGTTACACTCTTGTACTGTATAAAATGAATTATTTCTGTGATTATTGACCTATTTTTATCAAGAATTTTTTTTTTATTTGTTGAAGTATTTATTAGGGCAGAAAAATTGTCAGATATAACAGAAGGAAGTGATATTGCTCCATTCTCTTCACTCGTCATTATCAACATATTTCATTTTTCGGCTTTCAATTTCACAACGAAACAATTACAATGCATCATGTTTCGAGCAAAAAACATAATAGATGTGTTCTCATTGATAAAATTTGATTGGTGAACCAAAATTGGAGCTGGAAACATTTATAGGTAGCAGGTCTTTCACTTGGCACACCTTTTGAACTTGTGTATCGTTAGCTCTCATTATTACTTACATATTATTGAATATAGTTATATTTACGCACAATTCAGATACATTATAATTTATTATTTATAATTAAAAACTCGTAAACTTGTATAGAGTTTTGCAAACCTAGGTACTGAAATTAAGTTTTTAGAAATTGAATTTTAGTAATCAGGTAGTTCTGTTGGACTGTGGGGTTGGAGCAACTATCACTTGGTACAAAATTTGTATACAAAATTAGTTTTATGCATTAATTTTAGTATCGTATGTTTCACTTTATGCATCAGTTAGTACAAACAATAACATGTATGAATAGTTTTTCAAATGCTGCTTCGACTGATCTGTAATCATTAATTGAATATATTCTGCTTTATTCTTTCAATTTGGATACTTTCTAAGCAATCAGCATCATACATACCTGTACAAAATATTCTACTTGCCAATCTCAGATATTTTCTATTATAAAGCTATATACCTTACTTATTTGTCAACCCTGCATAAACAATAAATTCTACCCGGATACATTATACACCAATTCGTGTAAGTCAGGGACTTGATATATTCTTGTGATGTTTATAACAATTGAAGTGAAATGTGCGAACTGTACATACTCACGTATACATAGTTAGATTGTGAAATCTGTGCATAATATAGGATTATATTTATAAGGTGTTAGGTTTACAAATAGGCCTCACTTTTCACCCATATCACATTCTTCTGATTATACCTAATTGCACCCCACGTATTTGCATATTTACATACAAAATTGAACAAAAAAAATTTATGTAAAATTAATATTTATGTTACTTGTTGCGTAGCCATATAGTATACAATGGCTATCAGCTAGACTTCTTATAATGCATTCCATGCTAACTCACAGACAACGAACCTAGTTTTTTTTAGCACAGAAACATAGAAAAAGTTGAATCGTCAACTGTAATTTGTCCAGAAATATCTGTGCAGTAGGGTACATACCTATCTTTTCTTTTTTATTATTTTTTTTTTTTATTCTTAACTATATGTACTATTCTTTGACAGTGGTACTCTGTTGCACTTTCATACTGATCTCAGAGCAAGTATTGGAATTAATTTGTCAAGGTCTCGTATAATTAATTGCTGTTTACATCTGGATACTTGCTACATTGCTGCAGTACTCCACTGTCAAAGAATTGTACATGTTATATTAAGTCTTCTCAAAAAATGTTGTGTCTTCAATGTGAGGTCAAGCAATTACACAAGTAATTAATAAGAAAGTGATTTGTGATGATTTTATTGCAGCTATATAGGCCAGGGAAATATACAGTACTATCAGAGTATTTAATTCTAATTGATCATTTTTACTACGAAAAATGTACACGAAAAGTTGACAGTTCAATTTTACACAGATTTAAATTCCTTTTCACATTTTTACTTTTTGATCTACCTTATTACGGAACTGCTTGTAAATTGAAATATCATTTAAATATTTGCTGGAATTGTTTTATCGGGAAGAATACAATGAATTTCATGTGGATGATAAATTTCTTCGTTTGCGAGTGGACTGTAATATTAATAATTATAAAGCAACTGTTACAACTGGAGAACTAGATTTCAATCTTCAGTTTTTCGATATGCAATTGATTTGGTAAACTAGTTATGCTTAGAATTATCTTAATATATCTAAAACATCTAAATATGGGTTTATGTCGTTTCTGATGAATTATTGGTACACCAAATAACAATATTACGAATACTTATATTTAGCATTAATGTTTCAATAATTATATTGTTCATGCACAGTAAAGGTTGAATTATGCTATCTGTAAATACTGTAATACCCGATATTAAAAAAAAGGATATATTTAAATTAAAATATTTACTATATTGTCTTCTAATGTGCACATTTTATGTAGTCAAGATTGCAAATGGCATAAAGTATTCAGCTTGATAAATGTCTGGAATATGTAGGTATCTCTAAACAGAGTTTCCAAGAATATGAAGAAAAAAATATTAGCAATATGAATACTATTTAACAACAGAATATATGATTTTATTGAATAACAACTCAAATAATGCTTTGATTGGTCAAAACATGCAAATATTAAATATTAAAATATCAATGTTAGATATTTGTTAGAGTTTACACTAGCTTAGGTTCTGTTACATTCATATAAACGTAGATTAAAGGTATTTGTAGCATCGCAAAGTCAATTTTTAAGAAAGATTTAACGTCTTGCCTATCATTTGGATGTAAAAATATTTTACAGCGTAAATTTGACTAAAATGAATCATTTCATTTGGCGGAACCAATCGGATGTTCCAAGATACATTTACACATTCATGCCCAAGTATATTTTCTGTATCAGGAATTCAAATTTATTCAATCTCATTCTATGTGACCAGTATCCTTTGAAGCTCTTTTCGAAAAGCACAGAAACTGGAAGTGTTGTCGATGATTTTTATGTGAATCGAACCCCAAATTCTCAAAGAACACAAGATAGAAAACTTTCAATTTCCTGAGTTCTACTCCTGATTTCTAAAAATGATAATTTTAGTAAAATTGTCATCCTTAACTCGGGTTTACGATTCTCTACCATCAAAGAGTGTCATCTGAACTCAGGTGAACAACTTATTGAACACATCTATTCCATAATACTAATGGTTTTTTCTGGCGAATGTTGCAGCTATTATACATATACGTGTCTATTTATTTGTCTGCATATGATATGAAGTGAATTTGATTTCAGGTTTCGAATCAAGAAGAATTGGTTTCAGAAGCAGAATTAGTAATGGAACAAAAATTCTGTCAGCATGTAAGCAGCTTGCATTTTTGATCCTGCTGTTAAGCCAATGGACACGGGTGCTGCATCTACGTTTTATCACAGAATTCAGTATACTGGATACAGCTGTATATATTCTAGCAGTGAGTACAAGTATTCGATCAGCATTCATCTTTAAATTTACTAAAATTCTTTTGCTTACCTATGAACTGTTATTATCGAAATAAACGAATATCAATGTGTGTGAGTGGTATAATTATGGAATACCGCAATATTGGATTCAATTTGCACAATTAATGAGGTGTCTGTGTCCATGAATATTACATATTCAAATGGACATTTCGATACACACCTGTATAGATGCGTAACACTTGTTACAACGTTATTAATATATATAGTCAATCAAAAATAGTACAGTGTAATACTTGCTACCAGTAATACAACCTGGGTATTTGACTAGTGAGTTTAACACTTTGTTTAAAATCTCTAGTACGGCAAAAGCCAGTCCCTGTATAATGCTAGCACCAATGGCGTTGTCCCAAGTACGAAGGTGATTTCAATTTCTTGGTATCATTTTGAAGTTGAAGATTGAATCCATATATTGATATTTGCCAAATTTGTAAACTCTGTACTTCTATATTCGGAATCAAATAGTCAAATTTAGCTTCAGTATTTGTTCAAAGCCAAAATATAGATATATCTTTCGAGAGCGTATCGTTTCTACAAGTACTGATGCCTACAAGTTCGTTTCTCATACATTTAACTGTAAATTTCGTATATTTTGATTGAATTTGATTTAATCTAATTTAATTTAATATCAATTATCTTACTGCCACTTGTAGAAATGATCCTTTCGGTTTTAGGATCGCCACTTGTACAAACGAAACTTTCGGGGTGAAACGGGAGGGAACAAACTTGTAGGATTCCCACTTGTAGAAACGAACTTGTAGGTATCGGCATTTGTAGAAACGGTCCTCTCTCTAACTTTCATTTCCATTTATTGTTAAAGCTTTTTCTAGTCCTTTTGATTCTTGGCCTTTCAACTACGTGGTTTGACTGAGCATATGATTTTGAGGTGCCTGCACTTTTCCAATCAATAATACTCTTCAAATACCCCATACTATTATGATTAATCAATCAACCATTGATTTTTATCAAAAATCTGCAGAATGTGTAATAATTTTTTTTGAACTCTAATATTATTTCCAATAGCCGAAAAATTTACATCTTTGCCTACGTCTTCCATATTTTTTACGACCCCTCTTACTGAATGTATCACATTCGTCATACCAATACACTGTCCAAATTTGAGTGGTGCAGATTTCTTCACCTCTTCGTCAAAGCCTTCTCTCGTAAATTTTTCTGTGTCAACCTTTAATGATGTCAGTGAATTAATAAATGACTTATAGTAATAATCAAGCATGTCTTCTAAACTGTTGTTTAATAATTCATCTTGCACACTTGATAATAAAAAGAAAATTAGGTCTTTGGCTCCAGAGCCATAGTAACCAAGCTGGAAGTCAATTATTTTAATGCTAATTGGATGAGAATTTTCGGCATATTTAAACAGCATATTGTTAGACCAGTAATCACCATGCACCATTGTTCCCCATGGCTCTGAAGGTTTTGAAAGTCGGTAATCAACCTCATAGTCATATCTCAAAGTTTTATTAATTCGATTAATGTATGGCTTCGCTTCTGGAAGTTCTTTTAAAGTATCATGGACTTGTCTCAGCATATCTCTGACAGTCTCCATTGTTGTGTCATTTGCGACATGTACTAACGCAGGCATAACTGAATATTTGAAAAATTCAGAATCTTTTAATTTCAAACCAATCGTTACCGCATGTAATTTTGCTAACTCTTCAATGGCAAGTTGAGTGTGTTCTAAATCTAAGCCTAATAATCTATCTCGCACCGAGTATCCTTTAGGAATTAGATTTTGCAGCACTATAGCAGCCTGCTCGTCAAATACGTTAGGGTCTGTCAATCCTAATCTGCCACCATAGTAAAGGGGGAACTGGACAAGTTTATCAGGGTCTATACCACTTTCCATTTGTAGTTTCGTAAATTCAGGCACAATTTTTTTATAAAAGATAAGTTCCTTCCAGAAAGAAATTGGGCTGTTAAACAAATCTATAAGATATTCTGTTGGAGGCGGTATTTTCACAACTAGATTCAAAACCTCAGTTGTGTTATTTCTTGCGATAGTCGCATCAATCCCGTATATCAAACTTCCGTAATTTTCTCCTGGATTTGTGAGCGGTTTCCATACCACACTTTTAATCGTCATTTTTGGCCCGAGTGTTTCTTGTAGCAGATTATGTAATTCCTTTACCGGTAGTGCTGTCTGCATTTCTGAAATTATTCATAGAAAAAATGAAATATTATGATTTCAATACCTGCATATTCTCTGAACATGGCCTCACAATCCAATAAAAGTTTCGACCAATAGCATGAAACAATTAGAATGTAAATACATAAAATCTTCCGAACTTCTTTTGTTTTGTACTTGGTAATTAGTATTGACTTTTTACAATCTTTCCATATTCTTATGTCCTGAGTAATTGTCCTGCTAATATAATCTTGCAGCCACGATATGTAGCACAATATGCGAAGATTACTTAGTTGAACACTTGAATTGAAGTCGCTTGTTTATAAGTCTCCAATCATTCCAATATATAATTATTTAATTTGCCATAACAAGTAAGTTGACTTGACCATATATGGGGAATTCCACACCAACTCAACCCACGTCAAACTCTCACCAATTCCTATTATGGCTAAAAAATTTTGGGCAATTGCCCCAACTCCAAGTACACGGAATTTTTTCAAATTTTTTTAATAAATTTTTTTTTTTTCAACACCAGATTTTTGAGGATTCTTTTAGATGTTTCTAAACTTTATTTTAAATAAATTATTTGCAATACTTTCAGGCTAAAAAAAAATCTTTTTTGATAAATCTGAAAAAATTCTTCTGGATACTGTATAAAAATGATGGAGTAGCAACCCACACAGACTGACAATTGCTTCCATTTTTCTTAAATTTTGTTTTCTTCAATAAGTTCAATTAAGAGTTGAAAGAAACACCGACCCACTTTCGGTTCAGGCTTAAAAATTTTTATATCTGACTCAAAATTTTTGAGAACTTTTTCAGATTTTTAAATTATAGCCAAAAACATGGTGGTTTTAAAAAATTATAAGTAAAACTACTTTACTCAAAAAAATCGGGCAAAATGTAGGGTACTGTTTTGGATTTGAAATAATTGCATATAAATTTATGCAAGAGATCAGAAAAGGTGAGGGTCCGATGTTGGTTAAATCAGTGTATCGAGTATGAATATGCATTCAATAGACACGGCTGTGTATGAGGTTCTTGCAAATGCGTCTTCAATTTTTCTAAGATGTCGTTACTATTTTTTATTGCATTGTTCAGTCAGTGTCTACTGTAGGTAACAAAATGTACCAAGATACAGTTTCCATCACATACACTATTATTGTAATATATCCTGGTATCTACATCAGAGGCTTAATAAAAATGGTCTGGAATGTTCTAAACAGACTGAAGATTCTTCTAAGTTTTGCTATATAAATTCCATTTATGTTTCCATACTACAATAACAATTAACTTGAGCAGTTAAACACGTGTTGCTAAGATTTATTGAAATGACTATGATAAGCAATAATTGTTTTCTGGGTTGAAGAATTTCAAGGTCCTTAAATATACCACACTCAGCCCACAAATGTAACTTAGGTTAGATTGTGGAAGAAGTCTATGCAGCTCACTATCGTTGGCAAAATAACCACATACAATTTTAACGCTTATTTGCATTAAGTAATTGCTACACTCATAACAATTACAAGTATGTACCAACTTCTGAAACCTGCTCGTTAACTTCTTATCACCTCACTGTCTGCTATTATTCTATGAATACTTGTATCTAAAAATATACGAATCTGTGAAGATATCATGAACATGTGAAGCTGTGGGAAAACAAGGTTTTAGATAAATATGTTGTATCTTAAAGTTATTAATTAAATTTATTTTGTTTACTAATAAATTAAATGATCTGATCAACTTTAGATCGATTCCACCGTAAATAAGAATAAAACTTCTGCTAATATGCATTTCTTCCATACTTTATCGCTTGTATTATCAAAATTTTTTTAATAAATTGTGATTTTCAAAATTAATTGAGAATCACGTAATGATATAATATTTCAAAACAATGAAACCCACCGTATTTAATTAGAATAGTCAGCAGTTACAACATGAATATTATTTTGAAAACTTTGAAAATCATGCATGCAAAATTTCTTTTGTTACTCATAGTCTTGCTATTTTATAATTTTTTGCAAAATTAATCAAGACGATACTTTGATATCTAGTTAAATAAATCTCAATTTGGCTGATTGTACAATATTCGTATTTTGTTACTATGAGACAAGTGATACAGCTTACCGTCCATTGAAAAATTTGACTACTAAATCGCAACCACTTCCTTTGGCGATGTCAATTCTTATACTACACTTCGGCTATTTCAGTACACCAACTACTTGATCATGAACGCAATGGGGTAATGTCTACTCAATGTACTCCACAGTCGGCAGTTGTGACCTCTTTCCCCCACTATTCATGTGCATTTACATCGGGATCATATGCAGCCTTATAAACAGTGCATTGAAAAAATTGTCCCCCCAGCTCATCGGGTAAAAATGATGATACTCTCTTCTATTAAGGCTATCACATTTGGATTAATAATCTCTTAATATAATAAATGTCATTGCCAAAAAGTAATTAAAAAGTAATTGTATGGGTTGTGCATCTATTCTGCAATGATCATCAAATCTGATTCGCTAAGATATCAATGTATCGTTCTCCTTAATATGATTAAGATGATTAGCTATTAATTTAATACCTATTGATTACATGATTCTGAGCTTCTTGATATTCTAGTACTCATGTTCGGGTACCTTTTTTTACTAATAATGAAGTTATGAGTGTTTCAATTTACAATTCTACTTGAATTAGTTGGTTATATGTTTAAAAAGTATTACATCAGGACATCTTGTTATTTTATCTAATTTCGGAGGGCTGCACACATGAATCTTCTCAATATAGTTATCTTTTACAACTTTCTATCATAAAATTCAACTTATTTTATCGACTAATCATTCCGACGCTTTGGAAATTTATCTTATGCTAAAGCAGCCATTTCATTCGTTTGATTGATATAGCTCATGTTACAAACTATACAGGGAAACGAATTCCAACTGCTGTGAGAGTAAACGTAGAATTCACATTTTAAAAGCAGCATGTTTTTATACATCTCCCGGTTTGTAAAGACGTATTTGTACGTGCTTAGACGTTACAACCATTTACAAATAGTCTCCTCCCCAAAATGTGAAATACTCAAAAAATCATAATCTGGTAATGCTGATCAAAGCAGAAAATAATGAAACGTAACGCCATATATTTTGATAGTATTTTGTGAGAAACAATTTAAAAAAATCAAGTCTGAGCTTACTTGATTGCAGTAAATATTATTAAAACCTTTTATATTCTTTATCTGATATTAGATGTTAAAAATGAAAATTTACATTGGAATAAAGCTGTTTGTTATTCACTCGTGTATCTGTACATCAACATGAAATTTAAGTAAAATTTTGCATTGATTCTAAGCCTGCTCAGTAAACAGTGATATACTAACAATGAAAAATTGCTTTGTTATTGGAAGTTGCGACACTACAGTATGGTAATTCAATATCTGTGATTCACATGCTTATTTTAATCAATTGACAATGAAGAAAATATAACAAAGTGTTTCTGCTATCATCATCTTCAAATTACTTTTGTTTAATTGTCATTTTATCGGCACTTGGTATGATAAGTTCATGTGACTTCACTGCATGCTCTTTACTGAATTCTCTTCAGGTCATTGAAAGACAATTTGATCTGAAACTCTACAGTGTTAGAGTTTGTCCTTAATATTCTATCAGAAAGTAGCAATTGTGGGCATTCACCTATTAGGATCGTAATTTAAGCAAATTGCAAATTAAACACTCACGTGAATATTACAATCACTAAGTTCATTTCAATCCTTATTTTCAAGGAACAATTCGCCTAAGGAATTTAAGATTGTTTTGTAACCGCATAACGCTAAAATTCAAAGGTCGGAGGTTATATATTATCATTCGTTGTAACAATACCCATGTACTAGTCGGGCTTATAATTAACTGCATATTGCAGCTATATAATTGCTATACGATTTTTTTTTTTGTATGAATCCAGATTTCATGTGGTGGCCCTGGAAATTATCTTCAAAGTTTGTTATTGCAACTGTCCTTCAAGAACTAATATACAATCATGTTAAAATTAACAATTCAAATTTTTCTCACCGACAATATCTTTGAGTAAACCCAGATGTGTTCATGAAACGGGATATGGAAATAAAATTACGTAGAAAAGTGTATACTTATTGTTGGCTGTCGTAATATTGTAAAGAACAATAAATGATAAACAATTGATAGTGCTCTATCATACATTATTTTTCGCTGCATTAACTAATGAACTAAAAAAAGAACAAAGTACTATCTATATATACTTCCGCGGACACAAAAGTTGCAATAAATAATAAAAATTACTCATTTCAAGCAAAAATTAACTACCAAACTATACATTGCACGTCATTCCTATGTTGAAACAATAAGTCTAAGAAGTAGTTATGTCATACATGCCGCTCAAAAATATTCAACCTTATACATGTATTACACGTTAACGTATTTCATTTTGCACTTTGCACATCCGGCTCAATTAATAGTGGA
The DNA here is from genome assembly GCF_021901455.1 of Neodiprion lecontei. NCBI lineage: Eukaryota > Metazoa > Arthropoda > Insecta > Hymenoptera > Diprionidae > Neodiprion > Neodiprion lecontei. Next base: position 26,720,837 of record NC_060263.1, read on the forward strand.
CATTGTGGTTGTTGAACATTCAACTGATTCATGAAACTTGAGATAAGTATCTGTTGTGCACAGTGCACAGACGCAAACCAATAATCGTCAAATGTTCTCTATTCTTGCACATATCCAGACTTTACAAGCGGTATTTCTACGTGAAATCAATGTGCTGCGCTGTTGCTTAGGACTAAGGATCAGAAGTTCAGAATAAATCTGAAAGATTACCGCAAAAAAGTTCTACTTACCTTATCAATTCCTATTCTCCACATTTCATTTAGGTGGAATTGATTCGACTGCAATCAACTGTAATGCAAACATATTTGTATAGTTGTTCAATAAACCCAATAAACCATACTATATCACAGTACTGTATCTTAATTAGATACTGTTCAAGAGTAAAATATAAGTTCATCAGAATCAAATAACTAGCATGGCAAAGAAGGCTGATAACCGTTGAATAAAATGTTTAAATTAAAATGTTTTAATAATATTAAAACACACTAAATAATATGTGCATGAATATAACAACAGAATATCATTTTATTACGTAACATTGATAATAATTGAATGTATCCAGTTCATACAAACAAATAATATATAGTGATGCATAATTTTAGTACATCTGTGAGAGCTTAATAAATTTTGACTACCTTACTTATAATATAAATCACTTTTATAAACGACTCTTAAAAACGTTTACAGTAGCACTTGAAACACATGACTTCGACTTAACACAGATATTGTTTATAAAGGTATGTTTGACCTTGAATAGATGTGTACCGCCATTCTTACTATAAATTTTTATAACTTGTTTTTTTTCTGCTTCCTTCAGACTAGATCCCTCCATGAGGTGTTTTATCGAAGCGATCGCGGTGTCAATGTCATTCGAAATCATTTCATAACCTCTGAAATCACCTAAAAGTCTAGGAAATCACACTGAAATCAGTAATATTTAAATAAAAGTTTGCATTAGTAATCATCAAGGTAATCATGGTAGTCACGATAAATCTTGATTATAGGAATTTCTTTGTAATCTTAAGAAATCATGAGAAATTACGCAAAGTAAAATTAATTTGTCAAGTAATCTCTCGTAATCACGGTAATAATTTTTGCTGCGATGAAACACCCCTTGGATCTCTCTAAAGATGACGAGTGCCTGTTTTTCTACATTACTTGTTTTATATATTATGTTCAATTTCTATATTTCACCACTTGCTCCTATTAAGAGTGTGGAATGAAAGGGAAGATATGACAGACTTATTACAAATAAGATCTTAAACTATGAGCTCCATAGTTAGATTTAAACTACGGTTACCGACATAATTATGTCATGACTTTTAAATCCCATCGAACACATTCAGAGAATTGGAATGCAATTTTATGATATGATAATATAAAAGCATAATTCCTAATGGGACTTTCTCAACTAATAATTGTGGTTTTCTACACCAGTCCGTAGAAAAATTCCCAGTGTTCCACTGATCTACATTTGATTAATGCAGATTTTTTTTTGGAACATTATGATTGACATTGCAAATGCGAAGCGAAACGTTGGAACAATTATTCAACAAATTCTTCAACATGGGGTCTTTTTTTTATTTAATAAGTTATAAATTTGTTTCAACTACATAACAACCTAATCGTACAAAACTGTAGAAATGCACCAACCCGAAGTATAAATACCAGTTGAAGTTACGTAAGTCACTATTCAAATTACTATTTGAATCCACAACCATAATTGGGTTTCCATTACTTATTTTGGTTTTTTACTGTTTTGCTTCTTCCTATATAAGGCCTGATATATTAATTTAATTTGTAATCTAGCATTATTTCACATCAGATAACAAAAAAATTCTATAGATAAGGTGTTTAATAGGTATGAAAGCTCACAGCTGATTTTTCGCGAAGCTAGAAAGTAAATCATACCAACAATAAATAACAAGTACTGCACTACACCCGGCACATTATCTGTACTCTTTTTTGAATCTTGGCCTGAATCTTTATCATTTCGGAGCAATCAGTCCTTTGAGAATATCAAAACTATTACCATCCGGATGCACGGTAAAAATTTCTCCGCCCTTATCACAAACTTGCAAAAATCCGTAATCATCAATTCCCAATATTTTCACCTCTTGTGATGTTCCTTCTGGTGAGACTACCACGACTTCAGAATCGCTATAAACAATTACATATATTTATTTATATCTCAAAACAGTATATATAACTTCATTATGATGTTCATGAAAATGTCTTTGATAGAAAATTTGTACATACAATCTTTAACGTCATCTATTGAATTTGAGATTTTTATGCTCTTTTATCTATGTTGCAGTTATTAGACAGACTGATTCGCTTGTTAACATTATCGTATAAGAACTTCAACTCCTGAAGTCAGTAATTTATAAAGTCCACTTACGTATGCATCCAATATTCATAGTAAATCTCATAGAAATGATTCATGTTGCCAGTTTGAACAACGTTTAATATCCTCTCCAGTTCGCTGAAGACAAGAGCAAAGTACCTTTCAGCAGTCAATTTTGGTAAATTGGTACTGTACTGATCATTGTGACGAGTGATCAAGTCATTGATGCAGCAAGTCGGCTCACTATTGGACAAATTGACTCCAACACCTACAAACAAAATTACGACATGCGGGCCAATGTTTTACAATTTCTACTAACCTTACAGCAATTTTAGGTACTGTGTGCAAATAGCTTGTAATTAACAATTACCGATATTGCAAATTGCTGTTTCAGATTCTATCAACGATGTCACTATTAAACCTCCGATTTTGGCTGTACTACCAGCATAGATATCATTTGGCCATTTCAATCTCAGATCTATATCCTAGAAACATCACATGTGAGTAAATATTTATTTCGAATATTCAATGTTATATTTTCAAAGAGTAAAATTGCTAAAACAAACCTCGTAACCTGGAATCGATTTTATTGCAGAGACTATTGCAGCAGCAACTAAATGCTGGATGAGTGATAACCGCCCACCCAATACAGAATTTAATGCAATATGTAACTGCAACGTAAACATTCCGCAACCTTTTGGACTCAGCCACACATTCTTGCTCCGCCCTATTATACATGAAAATATCAACTTATTAATATGCTATAAAATCCAAGTATCATAAATTTGCATCAGTTATCTATAATGAGTAGATAAAAACATAACTGGTTGGTTTGAAAATGATTTTCAATTTCATGTGTGAATGAGTACAGTAGAAACCTGGTTAACCGGGTTGCTCGGAACCAAAGAATCCAGAGATAAGTGAAATCACAATTAATCTGAATTATAAGTAATTTCCGATTGAGCGACTAGTGATTACTGAGCATGATATGCTATATACGAACTGCGTGTATTGTAACAAATCTGAGCCCGTTTCAAGACAACCGCAAATGCCGTGAGTGTATTGCGAGTTCGGACCAGTTTCGTGCCTGGCACAAGCGACCGTACCCAGTTGCTAAGGTAAAGCACAGAGCCGCTCGAGAGGAACCGATTAATCCGCTCCCCGGATAAGCCAACTCCAATTACTGGAGGTTCTACTGTAGTGTATTTTTTAAACTTACCTTGTCCGCTGACCTGCTGACATGGAATTACAGCCAGTCCATGATGTAGTTGACAATTTGCTACAACGTCCATTGACGATGTCATTACATCAGCATATATCACTAAGCGACCCAGTTCTTCTGAACTTAAATTCTGAGAGAACCCATTTTTTTTGTTCAGTTCCACAGTTGATATCAGAAAATTAAAGTTCAAACTTCTTACTACTATTTTGAATAAAATGTGTGCGTGCTGAATACTAATACATGTATTTTTAAACAAATTGTATAAATTCACCTCAAAATATTCAACAGTAGAAAAATTATCCGGACACTGGTGAATCATTACTGGTAAAACCGATGCTGATGCGGAAATACCCTGCGTGCTTCTTCCACAAAACTGAATCTCCAATTTTCCAGTTTTTATTATGTCATTCGGTAGCATCCTATCTTTTAACTTCTCCAGCATTTCTAACTTAAGCTGCATAATGGACAATGTAGATTACTCTGATGTGGTGCAGTGGGTTGGAATGCATGCTTACAGTAAAACTACTTAGGTTCATTACTGATACACAGAGTTCACTAAGTGTACTGTGTATTATCAATCTTCCAGTGCATCTGCGGACAGGTTAAATGCTCTAAGCTAACATTAATTTTGCTCAATTTTTCAATTATTCCAACAGTGCAAAATGATGAGATTCTTGATGAGAGTTACCGATGCTAGCACCTGTGCTGTGAAATGTTTACAGCGATTGAGTCGCTAATGAATTTCTGTTAATGTCCAAAAACTTTCAATAAATAAGCAGTATTACATTTTCTTATCTTCACAACTCAAATGACTTTTCATCTACTAAATATCTTTGAAGCTGTACAAAAAAATCTGACCCACTTACACATTTGTATAAGGACATGAATTGTCCTCAAGTGTAATTGTGAAATCATGTTTGAGAGCTTTGACAGAAGATTGACAAAAAAGGGCGCTTAGTCGAGGAAAAACAAATTAGTATGAATGGGTTATCACACGTTGTGTAATGACTAAAACTAGAACAAATATATTCCCAGATTTGTCCTAAGAGTACATACCTCATGTCGCCCCAAGAAAAAACCAGGGCTGTAAGCTGGAAGTACACGGGGTTCGGAACAGACATCCATTCCAAGATGTGAGCTTAGCAGATCACTGAATATTTCAAGTCTTGCTGAATTACTCTGTTTTAGAGCTGAAAATTTGCTCTCTTCAAATTCATACTGTGAGGGATCCACTTCCAGATGAATCTGAGAAAATACAGCTTTGCCACCAGTAGCTGGAAGATTAGCCAGTAGAAGACTCGGTGTGTGCCATGTTTCTTCAGACCCTAATACTCTCACATGGAAGGTGTGCGTTTTGCCTGCTTTATCACGAACATTTGCTGAAGCAGGTGTCATCGGTGCCGATACTCTAATCAAGTTAAATTTGTTTTTAGATCTTCAATCAAGTCATAGGGAGCATGATCAAGATAGTCTGGGAATGCACAGCAAAGAGATGTGCGCAGCTTATAGAAAAAGCTGGAATTTTCGTGCAAGAGATTCATATTTGCTGGTATTTCTTGTAAAGTACATTGAGTACATGATTGAGTAAAATGGAATGTAATGATAGAATGCAAAATAAAATGTCGGGTCCAATGTAATATGGCTAAGGAGCGTATATGTTCCCAAATCATGGCACATAATATCAGATCGTAGATCATACTGATTAGTTGAATTTGAAAACAAGTGGATTTTACAAGGTACCTGCAATCGAAAAATGAAGAAAGATGTTCAGTCAGCTTTAAAACGAATCGTGAAGCCAGATGCGTATTCATACAATAAATTATATCCATACGAACGTTTTTCTCATTAATATGTGGGTTTTATCCTAAATTTTCGTATTCTATTAGTATCTGTATACTCCCCATGTAACCCATTGTCAAAAGGTAGCAAGTATTACACGTAATATAACTGAATCACTTAATTTCAATGTAATACGAATTGTACCGAAATTGAAATAAAACTCGGTTACTGAGCTGCGCACATTTCTGCTGAAACAAGAATAAACCCAGAAGCTTACTTGACATCTTCATGATCTTGGGAGAACCTGGATTTTGCAGGAGAAGCTTGATAGCAAAAAATATGATGCATCATGCGGACATGTTTCCATTTGCCATACGAAAAGCGAACCAGCTCATGTTCGCGTACTTCAGCTGTTTTGAATGTTGGCAATAATGTATGGAGCGTGTCAGAGCATAGAGCGAGCAGCCTCCCACCTCGCACCATGTACTCAACCAGTTGAGACGCAACGTCCACTCCAACATTTCCACATACAACTACTAATCTGGCTTGATCCATCCAGACATCACTGCACGCTTCGTCACTAGACAGTGTGTATATCGTGTACCTAATAATATTCAATTAATTAATTTTCAAAGATAAAACTCAAATTTTTGTTACAACAGGCAATTGCAATAACGTTTTTGGAAATGTAATTCTCAACCTACTTATTCCTGTTCAGAATAGCTTCCAGCACACGCTTCACATTATCGATCGCGATGGTACTGTCTGCATAAAGAAGTATGTTCGGAGGTTTGGCATAATTCCCTGATCCAGTGACTGCTTTCTTTGATGGTGAATAGCTGTGATTTTAAATTCTTTAAGACACAGTTTAAGTCATCTTTAGTTTATACTAGCATAAGTGAAATGTTTCAGGCTATAGCTACCCGGCATTGCAATTAACTCACTTTGCTGTACTGGTGAGCGGCAGTGACTTTGGTGATGGTGTTTTAGTAAGACAATCGCTCAGTACTACATCCAAACATTCTGGTGGAATTGAGTCAATAACTACGACAGATTTTGTCAAATTTGATTCAACAGAATCAACTAAAGCAAGGTCGTGGGATTTTGATGGGCTTGGACTAACAGACAAAACTGTCGGTGCATCCAATGATGATGTTGGACTAAATTCTAATGAACCACTCAATTCTTGTGATAATCTTGACACTGTCCCATTGATAACTGCAGATGCGGATGCCGGGGTAGGTGGCGGTGTTGAAGGAAAAGGAGCATCTGACGTACTCTGTATAGCTTGAAGATCAGGAATAAATAGAAATACGGTATATTACATTTGAATTACAAGGCAGGAGGTGTGAAAAAAAGACTCAATAAATAGGAAAGCTAAAACTAATTGTACGTACCTATTGTATCTGAAGGTATTGTAATTTCCAATATTGTTGGAGCATGAAGTGTAGGAGTCTCATTTCCAGGGGATATATAAACTCCTGGTGTTTCTTCCACCTCGATAGGTATTCCTTGCTGTGATACTATCCTGGCAGTACTACTAAATATTCGTAGTTTTTTCACTTGAGCATTCCATTGTGCTTTTCCTATCAATTCTGAAAGTGGATGTGAATAAAAAATTAATATACCGCATGAATAGATGAGATAAGAATAGAATTCTTAATTAGTTCCTTCCCATTAATTACCGTGACCAAATATACGATATTAAATTTCTAGAGACAAACATTATCAAAGCCCTTCAACATCAGAAGTAAACAAAGAATCTACTAGATTTTCATAGTTACATACCTGATAAAGGTCAGGTATTCGTAACATCAAACAGTAAAAAATGCTAACTTACTGTTCTTATGAAATGATTCAAGCTTATCACTGTTGTAAACACATGGCTTCCCATCGACAACTACAGCTATAGAAAAATAAAGATATCAATTTCAGTATGTAAGATTGAGAATCTTCAGCCTTATTCATATTTCAGTAGTCTGTAATGCTTAATGAACTATTCAACTTACATTGTACTCGAGTTAAGTAAAGCCCATTATTGATGAACTGTTGTCCGTGCATCAATGCTGTAGACAACTTGGTCAGATAATCTAAATCCATTTCAAGTATAAGGGCTATGTATGTGTTCGATGTCCAGGCCACGACTGTGCCATAATCCTCAAGCTATATGTAATGACCAATGCAATGATTTCAAGAATATCTGCCAATTAAGACTCACAATAAATCACAGTGGTATAATTTACCTTTGTTGCCTTGATAGATGCGGTGGGATTATAGTGATCTAATTTAGCTTCTACAAGCACATGCATCCTACATTCTCCGAGGGCAGCATCTTTACTGTAGTTGTGCATACACAGAGGAAACACTGTCTTTCCAAGAGGGAACTTTAGCCAGTCTGACACATTTACTTTTTGCTGTGGGAAAAAAGGTGATGTCAAAATTAAATGAACACGGATCAATATTTCTAAGATTTAAAATCATGCATGAATACAGCAAAAGTTCTGAATTAAAAAATCTAAATTTCAATCACACATAATGTTACCTGTGAAAAGTTCTATTACTTTATATAATGTATTTATAGATGTCATAAAAAAAGCTGTATTTCCTAAAGGAAAACCAGCAATACATACTTGTGGGTATACGGAGCATAGTTGTTTATCTCCTTGATACCAAAGGAGATCCCCTAGTTTAGCAAGACTTCTGTTGTTACATAATTCTGAACTGAGACTGTCGGTGCTACCGTTGCTATGACTGGATGCACTTTTTGCTACACTGGATTCTTCAAATAAGGTAATTGCAAAATTATAATACTTAAATTTTTCTAAGTTCAGAACTGAGACTACAATCCAATTGTCTTGGATTATCATAGTCTTGGTCCGATCTACTTTTTTACTGTTATCATATCTTCTATGTTAATTTTACAACTTGGAAATAATTTTTGCTTCATGTATTTACCTTGATTTACACAACCAATGGAATTGATGTAAAAGACTATGGTTGGAGTGGGAGAATTTGAATTTTGGAGAATAGCAGCTAGGCGAGTTCTCAATGATGATAGCCTCCAGGCTTGAACCCACGTTGCCACCATGTAGAAAAATGTTAAGATCATCGTAGCGCGAACACACGTATTTAATGGTGTCACAGCCTCGCATAGAACGCTGATCTACTAAGAAAGTATAATTCAAGCTAAATTGACAATAGACAACACAGATACTTATATACAAAAATCGTCACAGAGATAAATATAATTATAGTGGCTGATGGGTCGAGTGCCGAAATCAACAAAGGGGGTTAAAATTTGAATAACAAATTATACATGTATATTCAATATGCAGCACGCAAAAGTCACTTTTACATAACATTGCAACTCTAATCCATGTTACAGAGTTAAGAAAAACTTAATTAATGATAACTGGTTAGAACCCAACACTATTGATTACACAACTCTCTGGATTCGACAATGATTTAATTCTGCATTCGTTATTACCATAAAATTATCGTGTAATAAAAATAAGTCTGATATTGGCTGCGGAAAAAGCCGATAATCAGTAAACTCCGTATACAAAATATAAATATCCAGTTAACGAGAGTTAACAGAAATAGTAAACATCGAATGATTAAATAGGGGGAAAACCCATAATCGAGATTAATAAAAAACGAAAATATCTGTACGATTAATTCATGACACCCGTTAATTTTTTTTACTATTGACATACCTTGTATGCACAGTTTCCGACCTAGGCAACACCGTACATTTTTACTAGAACCGACGCACGATAGGCACGATCAATTCATGCGGCAGCGCAGTGAAGGATACCGGCAACTCTTGACACGCACATTGCTGATGGCAATTAGGCATGTATGTATGTAAATACGTACATGCAAGCTGAATAAGTGTGCCAATATAATATTTCTCGTCTTTTTGCACAATTTAAACTCCAATGTTTTGAAATGCTCCTCAAAGCAACTAATCAAATGTATTGTTCAGTTTATCAATCAGGCTACAATAAAACAAAGTAGTTGTATCGAGGGTAAAAAGAATTGGGGCGTCGATTTCAAAAATTAAGTGGGCTAGTGGCAACAATACCATTGGTTCGTCGTGGAGAAGCCAGGGGACTTATTTATGCGATTAAAGACTTAACAAAGGCCCCTCAATTCTCCTGACCATTTACTATCTCGATTATCGACATCGGCTGACTTCGATACCAAATATCGATGCATTCACACTTCTTTTTGCAAGGAGATCAGCTGATAGTAACCCGTGGCTTTTAAACAGTATGTACGAATTGTAGAATTTTGTTATTATATCTATGACTAAACGTCAGACGCGAGTTTAAATTTGGTTAGACCACCCAAGAATGAGTATAAGTCGTATAACACTCGGACTCTGACCTGAAGGTATCGTTTGGGGCACTAGATCAAGTTAAAGCAGATTTGAGAATGGAAAATGAAACCCCTAAGGCTGAAAGTAGTGAGGTAATCATCCTTTGTGCGATTGATTATGTACACTTCAATTATTAAGTACGCCAAACGTGGCACTAGCTGCAATCTCAGACCAACAGTCATAGTAACGCAACATTGTGTACTTTTATGCATTTTGATGCCAACAGTAAAGAAAACAGTTCATTCGCATCAAATATGATTCACTAGAAACTGGTGTTTAATCAGTGACGAATCTCACCTATTGGATTGTCTGTTGTAGGCGTCAAAGTCGACGTCAGTTGCTAGCGAGACTCCTACAAAGCCTGAGGAAAAAGAGTCCCTCGAAGAACGGTATAACAAGGTATAATATCTGGTGTAATACTGCAGTCTTGTGCTTTCGTGATATATGCTTTTATTTTCCCACAAACAGTTTATGTACCTTTGCAAATTTTTTATTTCACTTGCAGAATGAAGAAAATATGTTTTTTTCAGCCATGTTAAGGTTTTATAAACTTTATAATTACATATTTCAGTTTCGAATTTATGCCGTCAAGTTAAGACACAAGGTCTCTGATCTCACTGAACAGCTTCAAAAATCCGAAGCTGAGAAGAATAAAATTATATCAGACAAAGAAGAACTTCAAAATCGAATTATTCAAATTTCAGATAATGCCAAGAAATTACAGGTAATTATTAGTAAATAAGGCAACTGAAACACATAATTTTCCTAGACTTGTTCATTGAAAGAAAAAGTAATCACTGCTGATAAACTACTTCAAACCTAACCTTATGGGCTAAAATTGATTTTATCACGTCACTATTGTTCTGTACACTATTCATCAGACAATTCAGTCTGAGTACGACAAGGTACAGGACAACTTGGAACAGGTGAAAGATGAGAACAAGAAGCTGTCGAAGAATCTGGAGAGTTTGTGCATGGATAACTCGTCCTTGAAAGAGACTTTATATGAAAAAAAAGACACAATCACTCGTTTGACTACTGAAGTTGATCGTTTCACCAAGGAGCAGTCTAGACTCGAAACTCTTGTCAAACAATGTCAAGATACAATAAAAGAGTTGAAGGACGAGAGAAAAGCGGAAATAATGATCAGAGAACAGAAAGATAAAGAATATGAAGAAATGAAAATTAGCCTGAACTTGGAAAAAGAAGCTCACAAAACAACTAAGGCTAAACTTGAGGCTACAAAGCAAGAATGTAATACCAAAAGTGTCCTTTCCTTAGAACTGCACAATTATGAGGTAAGAAAAGTAATCCGAAATTGATCTTACTAGTAAAATTTATTATATTTGCAAATAGGGTAATTTTTTCTGTTGTCACCTATCAATATTGCCACAAAAGCAAAACGTCTTTTAAAAATTTATTAGGGTAGAACAATTTCAATTCAAATTCAAGAGACGAGCTATATTTTCTGTACATATTTGTAGAAAAGTGTCGAAGACTTGAAAACAAAGCTTGAAGATGAATCTTCTAAGCGAAACAACGTGCAAAAAACAGTGGACAAACATTTGGAAACAATTTCAAACTTGGAAAGGCAAATATCAGAGCTGAAAGACACTTGCCTCGCAAAAGCTAATCAGATTACTGTCTTGGGTGAAAAAAACGAAGCTATTAAGCAGGAAATGTGTGAAATCAAACGGAAAGCGGAAGATGAAAAAAAGATAATGGATAAATTGAATAACGAACTGAAAATATTGTCTCAAGAAAAACACGAACTATCTACGAAGATAAATAATCTAACGTCTGAACTAGACATCGCTATAAATGATGCGAAGAATCAAAAGAGACAATTCGATGGACAGGTAGTGTAGAAATATCTATTCACACAACTTTTGAACCAATCAACATGATCAATTTTGTACATTAACAGATCAAAACCTTGGAATCTGAAGTAACAAGGCTGAATGCTGTTATTGTAAGGGGGCACCAGGAGCTAGAGGCATTGCATGAAGAGTTCACAGGGTATAAGTTACGGGCACAAAGTGTACTCAGAACAAAGCAAAGTCAGGGTAAGGATGGCGGAAGAAGCATAGTAGAAGTTGAAGAGGAACTTGAACATGCTCGGACACACGCTGCCCTACTTCGTGATAAACTGGATTCCTATACGTTAGTAATTACTGAATTTACTTATTTTATTTATGAATATTATGGGTATAGATCATTCAGTAAAGAAGAAACGTGTATAAACAAACTGTGGCTGACGTTAGTTTTTCAAAACATGAATATGATGATATTCATGAATTACGTTTTTTATTAATTTTACATATTACATTTATTTTAAATTATTTTATTTATTCAATACAAACGGAGAAGACCCCCAATACCTCCCCATCTACATATAACCATTAGGTGTTGAGGAAACTATGTACTGCAGGTAAAAAGATATGTGAGGGTTATTTTGTTATAGATTACAGATCGAGAATCTCCGAAGAGAAATTGCTGTTGTGGAAGAGGAACGAAATCATGCGATACAAAATGAACAAGAATGCAATCAAAAAATATCAATGTTGCGTCAAGAACTTTCATCGGTAACAGAACAGTTGCGTTCCAGTGCTAATAAAATTCAGCAAATGGAACGCCAGCACAAAGAAGAAATAGACTCAATACAAACTACGCACAAGGTAATGCTATAATGCAATTTCTACAGGCATATACAAATTTTATTGAAGTCTGTACAAAATTTCGGAGCCTATCATCTTGAGTTATTATTGAAATACACTACGGTTTCTGGATTTATGAACCTGCCCAAACTCAATGTAATTTCATTTTCAGCATGAAACATTTGAGTTGGAAGAGAAGTACCGTCAAGAGTTTCAGAATATGCAGATGGAAAAACAGAAAATAATCCTTGAGGGATTAAACGACACTAAAATTAATAAAAATTATTCCGATAAATCTGTAGAACATTATTCGGAGCTCGAGCATGATTCTAGATCGTCAGGAATAGCACTTCTGGAAAGAGAAGAAGGAGAGGTACTTGCATTAGTTTTGCTTATTCGACACTGATATAGCTACTTCTGAGAAATCAATTGACAAACACAATTTACTCATTATGAATACTACACGACTGTAAAAGTCATTCCTCAACTACTTTCTCTTCATTCAGGGATCTGAAAGTGTAGATTCATCCTCCTCACTAGTAGTCAACACAGAAAAGCATCGCAAGCACCCTCTGATGTCACTCGATGAGTTACTCAATTCCCCAGACGATTATCACACGACTGTAATGCCACCGATGTCTCTAACCGTAGACCGCCAGACTTACGAAGTGTGTGAACGACGTGTTAAGCATTTAACAGTACTGCTAGCTGATGCAGAGAGAGATATTGCTAAGCTGACACAGCTTAACCAGCTTCTCAAAGAAGATATTCGCACACAACAGCGTAGCATAGAGAGAGAAAAACATGGAAATAACTTTGAATACCTGAAAAATATCGTTTTTAAGGTAATAACCAGATAAACTTGGCTTTTTTCAAATTTAAACAGTTTATTGTAAAATTATTCACTTATTTTCGCATACAAAATCAGTCATGATGTACTGTTTGCTTGTACAAAGATGGTGTAATTGTAGGATATTTCTCTTGAATTACAACAATTTCTACCATACGACTATCACCTTCAATGTTACAGTTCATACCTATGAGTGCCTATTTCATTTACATGTCCGTACTCTCATTAAAAGATTACAAAATTTTTTGAATGAAGTTCCTTGAAACCTGTCTTCTTAACATCTATTCAATATATTTCAGTTTATCACACTGAAGAATGGAGATGAGCGCAGTCATCTTATACCTGTACTTAATACTATACTTAAACTAAGCCCTGAGGAAACTCAAAAGCTCAATGCTGTTGCAGGAGGTTAGTGATCTTTTAATGTCTTTGTAGTATTAGACGAGTTTGATCAAACTTTATTTAAAACTGTATTAGATAGTTACTACTTTCTGCTGGTTTGAAATTAAATCGCTGTGACCAAGACATTTGATTGAGAAATTATAAGGTTGAAATTTTTATCCGAAATGTAGCCTTAACTAAAAACTGAGCCATATGCCCTTGTAAATTTAGTCAAAATTGCGAGGGCCATCTACTTTTTTATGCATATTTTACGACAGATCTTAATTTATTCAATTTTAAAAATCAATGAAAAAATGTGAACGATAATCATGTCTGGTAACCAGAAAATAACACGGAAAAGCATGTTGCGCTTAAGTACACACACTGAATAGTAATTTACAACATTGGTTGTTGCAGTATCTGGACGAAACTGGATTCCAGGGATTCCAATACCAGGCTGGAATCACTACTAGGTTAATTAAACTTTCTATTACCAGTATTGAAATGCCTGTAATTATGCCATTTGTATGTATATAAAATTTATAACTTAACTAGATCACACAACTGTATTTATTATACCACAATTTAGTTATAATCTACTTGAATATCTATATGTAAACTGTGAAAAATGTGGTAAAGTGCTGAAATATTTTTGCAGTTCTTATATGTAAGTAAACCTTCAATGATTTAATTTACAAAAAAGATGCAACAAAAAAGAACATTTTCACTCACACCCTTCGCTCAGTTATCGTGATACATATTAACTATCAACATCTATAAACAAGTAGAAAAAACTTTTATCCACCTAGTACACACCGGGGTTATCAGTTTTTTTGGTACTTTTCGAGGAATGTTTTATACATCCAAGCACACTAGAAACCCATATGCTACATTTTTTTATGCATTGAGTTCAAGTCCTGGATTAAGGGTTTTAAATAAAGCAATGAGTCGACTTGGTTGTTTTTTTTCTTCCAATCATGCTATTTCATACCTACGTACTTTGGTTTCCCTGCATTTATAAATTATGTTTTCAACCGATTTCCGAAGTAATTTGATAACTATATCGAACGTATCGTTGACCGAAGATTGTTTTCAGTCGACGAATGGTTGAACGATATCCTGAATATTGCAAGATTTGAATAGGACCTCCATACACCGCCGCGCACCCTCGCGAGGCCTCGGGTTTGTTCGGATTCCGTCGGGTGATGGTCGGAATTTAAGCTTCAAACCCTGGATCGCGGTCGTGGCATCTCGGGAGGTTTGGCGGCATTAAACCGAACCAGTCAGCACCTCATTCTTCAGTCTTTCGAGCGCCTTCGCCGTTGCAACTCGCGAACGAGACACGTAGTAGAGTAACAGGATCAAATATCCACATTATAATCAGCAATACAAAACGACCATGAGGGAAATCGTCCATCTTCAAGCCGGCCAGTGCGGTAACCAGATAGGCTCAAAGGTGAGTGACTGTTTAATATTGAAAATTTCCAAGCTGAAACTGGTCGCAGCATCACATCTCACAGGATTTGAGATCGCTTTTTGGCGTCGTGCTTGTATCCGTTATTATTACCAAAAAAAAAAGCCGGTAGACGTATGAACCGCGAGGAATCCTACCGGTCTACCTGCCTCGAGTCTCCAATTTTCGCCAATGTGTGACAACGTGGATGTTTTTATGATCCCGGTTGATCTTTTTTATCTCACGGTTGCTATGCCAGTTGAATTAACCGGCCCAGTCATTTATATGCGGGACCAAATTCGATCTGCTAGTTGAAAATATGCAACAATACCTTAAAATAGTAAATAATACACACGAGAATTATACCACGCATGTTTAATCGTCACCTATTATTCGATTCTACTGCAATTTCATGCTGAGCATGCATTATTCGATTTCGCGTTTTGTTTGGCGGGGTGTTTTCACGCGTATTTTGTCTTGTCACACAAAGGTCGAGCCGGTAAATTGGTCCCATAATTATATGTAGCGCTGTAAATCACATCGTGACGCACAAACTGTATCTTCCAAATTTCTCACAATCAACCTGCTCGCGGTATTCTAATCAAGATATTCCAAGAATTACATTCACGCATGCCGCGAAATAAAATCATTGCACTCGCCCATGTGCTACGCAATGGCCGCCACCACAAGGTTGCCATTAATCTCTATAAGAACAATCATCACCGTTCTTATTCCGGTTTCTACGCTGCGGCTTGATGTATGAAAAAAAAAAATATAAGAAAGCAAATAGGTATAAGAACGTGGCCTAGGAATCGATGGCGTCGAACGCCGAATGTTTTCATTCTTCCATTTTGCCTCAATTCACATGTGGGATAAGTTCTGTACTTTGCCAACGCGAGAATTCAAACATTATCTCCCAGCGGGCAATCGCTGAGTAAGCATCGGACACAATAGAGAAATAAATATGTATTGTGCTTGCCTCAACAGGTTCGTATTGTACCCCAATCGAGTGTAAACTCGTGAGAAAATATTAACCATTATTATTACTGAAACCTTGCATCAGAAAGCATATCTACGGTGGATGTCCATACATGATACATACGTACACAGCGAGTTTACTCATTCATCGCGCAAACAATTTGTAATACTGAATGCATAAATGAGTGTATCCTGACAATAGTTTGATATATAGCTACGCAGCAGGCTAAAATTAACCAACGATGAGTTTATTATTCACGCCCAAGTTTTCATCGCGATTCTATTTTTATATCCTGCTGCAAAGGCGATTTAATATATTCAGTACATGCAGAAATATTGTTTTTGACGAATTTCAACCAAATTTACACAGTTCAGAGAAATTACCATTGGAAATTTGATATTTAATTCAAATTGATTGAAGGTGAAGAATTTAAATGTCTGGGTTTAGTGAATAAACGGAACAAGCTGCTGACGTCGTGGCGTGGTTCTCTGCTCATAAAATTTGATCATTGTTATTATTAGTTTTACAGCACACGTGTTTGAAACTTTTTCACAGACTCGGGGTTTCGTGAAAGAACGAAACCCGAAACACAAGTTCTTCGCAACGCCCCCGCGGTTCAATTTTCCTTTCTTCCGTTTTCTTCCCGGCTAGTTTTAACCTCGAGAAAAGAGAGAGAGTGTGTGGAATGGTCGCTTGAAATAAACGCGATTCGGCGGTCTATTAATACGAGAGTGCAAAGGCTTCTTCTCTCCGCGTGTCTTCGCTTTTCCGTATCATTTCTCTCGCGCCATGACTGCAGCTGTGGCAGGCATGCATAGACGTCTATAGCTGCCTCGACTAGCCGCCTATTAATTCTTCTCTAAATTTTAATATCACTAGAACAAATTTGCCACCGTCATTCTACCACATTTCATAAGTTATTTACTTCCGGTTTCATACGCGGGCGCCGCATGTAGTTGTAGGTGAATTATATTTTACTTCCTGTTTAAAATTACACCGTACGCAACGATATGTTATATCTAAAAGCGAGACAACAGCGACGGCTACCGGTTCGGAATTATACTCGCGTGGAGTTATTCAATTCGAAACTTGTTTGCCGCCATCGTGCACGGCTTCTAATTCTCAACGGTTATCGCCACGATGCAACGATGCGCGGTTTGAAAGAGGGGCAGATACCACAATCCGAACTCCAAAACACTGTCATATGAAGATAATTCACATGTCTTAAATGAAGTTCAATCAATAGATCCGAAATGATTAGATATCGCGTATCTGATTGTAGACCCAAAATAAATCACTGAAATATATTACATGTACAGCTAATAATTATGCTCGAATTTGTGTCGTTCTCTAACAAGTATCTATACATTGATCTCTACTTATGGATGTATATATTGATCGATTATGAATCAGTGACGTTGCAGAATTTACTGAGTATTCGTACCATTATACATTTGCCTCGTCATATTACTCACGTTCTCTGCAATGGGGTGGTGTGCAATTCCGTGGAAGCGACTTGCACGGATACCTTTAGAATAATCTAGAAGGTGAATATTTTTAGTTGTGTATCATTCGTATCCTGATGTAAAAAAATTATTTTTTTCACCTACTCTTTATTAGCTTCTGCGTTAACAATACGAGAAATATATCAATCTATTAATAAACCAAAATTCCAACATATATTTACGAGTTCTAGCAAAAAATCTGCATACATTGCGATTGGTTGTAAATCCGGGGGCACTTGTCGTGATGGCTGCATCAAAGCATTGTGGACGTAAATAAAAGTACACAACCATTTGTAAAGCGACGAACGACTTGATTCCCTGACCTTACCCCTGATGCATAGTTTAAATGCTTGAGCCAGTAATAGTCGTCACTTCGTCCGGCAGTATCTACCGTACCTATCGAAATTTACTTATTTATGTCGTGAAAATCGTCGAATAATAAGCTAAAACAATTTTCGCACATCCCAGACAAGGATCGATGGATACGCCTGCACCTCCAGTATACCTATAACGTATAACGCAGTATACGTATATACTCGTATTCCCGTAATCTGAAACCTTACCAAGAAAAAAAGATGGATTTAGGTTCAGCAGGATTCACGAGCTGCTAAATCCTGCCAGGTGTCCCCGTATCCTTGATATTCGATCCAATCGCGTAATTTATACATATCGTAAATAACCGCAACTTAATTTTTTACATTCGTTATATTATGCGTAGTTTATTTATTTGATCGCACGTTTTCAATTTTCGAACGAAATAACGTTACTTTTGTGTGTCGAGAGATTTTTTTTACATACAGTATACGAACTGTGACAAATTCTATCCCATTTATACCTCATGTATACATGGAAAGTTTGTCGGTTGAAATATATATGCGTTTCTCTCCGAAAAATCATTCGCGCATGATGTATAAAGATCCCGGATCTATAAATAACTATTCATACACGAGTCCGTCTGGTAGCAATTCGTGTGCGACGGTGATCGGAAATATAATCATCAAATGTCTCGAGATCTGAGAAGATCTCTAGAAATTCACATTAACGGAGCTTAAAATTACGAATAAATTGAATCTGCATATCGCAGGTAAATACGTATACCGTATAAACGAAATGCTTTCTACAGTGAATATACTTGACCCGCTCTAATTTATGAGATCGTCAATGCGCGCTGCACTCGAGTGTTGGAAATCCGCCCGGTAAATCCGGTCTATCCTAAACCTGTAAGCATTCTATCAATAAATAAACTTATAATAAAAGTTATAAAGGGATAATAAACGAGGCAATATTTTATTTTTCTATGAAAACGAGCGATGTAATAATATTCAAACAAAAAACGACGAAAAAGCAGTGGCTCATCTTCGAGGCAGGCTAGCGGCAAACCAGCGATACCAATCAACATCAAAGAGAACATCTTCACCTTTTTCTGTAATTTGAATTCTTCGAAATTTACCACTTGTATGACCAATTACGTGAATTCATAAGAATATTAACGTAGTGCTATGGATACATTCAAGAATCAAATCAAAATTACAAGTCGGTGATTTTCATTAATATGAATTTAAATAAATTTCACAGATTTTCCTTAGTTTTGTTACAATGAAAACCGAGTATTAAAAACTCTGTTTTCTTGCACGTAATATATGAAAGTGTATGATCTGTTTGCAATTCGTGACGCTTTACTTTTGGCTTTGCTTTCCGTTTCTCGTCCGATTAACATACTGGTGTAAAGGGCTTATTATGCTAGAGTAACCCACAAGGGGATGCAACAAGGCTTACGTTGAATGCCATGCGATTCCTTGGAGGTCCGCTGACAAGTTCGAGAAAACGGACCGGTTGCCCTTGCAGTCGATGTACGCGTTGCTGCTGGACCTTATGGGTCAGCAACCCGTGAACCAGTCGAAGCTGACTGCCGGTGCACAACATTCTCTTGGCTTTGCAAACCAAGTTGAGAAATTCACGCGTCCCGTAATGTAGGTGCCTCGATGAAACTACGCGAAATAAGAATACTGTAAAGACCAAAAAGTTTCCAGATTTTAAATCGCTGACTGACGTCTCGACCGCAAAAGACGCTCAGATATTACGGGTTTTTTCGGTGTATTTCGTTTTGTTTCGCTGGAGAATTTATGGTCACTTCGAAACGATGTCATTCGATCACTGATCTGTAAGACGATTCGATGGATTCTTATATAATGGTACGAATTATAAACTTATTCCTGAAAGTGCGCAATTTTTTCCAATATCATTTACGGTTTTACTTCGAAACCTTAGAAAGCTAATATTATTATTGTATATTGTCCCTAATATTTCGACGTTGAAACTTGAAATTATTGTATAATCGAGCGAGTTCATCGACCGTTGTACCTAGATTTATTTTAAGAGCTGGCTAGCTTGTATTCGGCCGAGATTTGCAACTCGCACGTAGCTGTTTGAACCAATGCAATTATTATTCTAACCATTAGGTAAAGTAGGTAAAACGCATGCTCGCTTTCCCCTATGATTGTATTAAACTGCAACAATAAAATACACCTCGATTCTGGTACTTATACGTAACTTACAAGGACATATGTTTTACCCGTAAACCCAAATCTGATACTAATTGTAAGTAAATTGTATATGCGTACATATCAAACATCGCGTATGTGTAGAGAGAGCCGTGGTGAAAGTCAATACGATTGCCTAACCGCAGGCGGATTATGGACATGTTTAACTAGAAAAAATTTAATTTATGCGCAGAATTAGTCGAGGTGCCTCTTTTTCCTTACATGTTTATAACGGCCATGTAATCGTTCCAACTTAATTCGATCTGCAACAGATGCAGTGGCATCGTGATACATCCGATTGGTCTTTTTTTTCGTGTAAGATGATTCACTGTTGCTACAACGGCTGGCAATGATTGTAATCAGAAAAAAGCGTATCAATGGTATGTGCGCACACACAACCACGATATATGTATACGTGTTTTAACGCCCTGATAACTCTTATCGCTCAACCGCGTCCCCTGCCAATGTATGTAATAATATAATGAAACGGCACCATAAATATCAACGTTATACGTATATGTATTTATTATGCATCGTTGTACAAAAGTAGCTCTATAATTATAAAGTTTTTGCAACAGCATTCACCACCTTTCATTGAAAGTGGACTACGTTGCATAAGAAATTGCTACCAAGTTGAGAATTGAAGAGGTCAAAATTTAAGGCCAGTTAGGACCTTATTCCTTATATGAGTACAAAACATGTTACGTGAAAAAGACACAACTAACTTCGTGACTGCCAATTGTGCCTTCGGCCATAACGAATTGCTGAACCAGTATTGTGCCAATTCAAGTTGATACCATTGTGTAACTTGTATGGTTTGAAAATTATTACTATAGTTATTATTGAAGTAAGTCGTGTTGTTTTTTGATGTTATTTCTTGCTATTGATATAAAATGTTGGGCAACATATTATTTGTAATTAGCTCAAAAAAACACGGCGCCTAGGTAAAGCGTTATATTAATCTCAATATACAACCGCTATGTAAAGCTTTGCCGCAATTTCCGTTTCAGACTTTGTCTTCACTAATCGTAAGACTTTTTATCGTCGCTATAGGTTCTTATGTATCGTTTAACCAGCATCTGGGTACTGCAGCTCACATTTCAATTCGCTATTATCCTGCATTAAATATTACACAGGGTGTATATTGATATTATGTAATGTAAAGATAAGTATAAACCGCCAAGGGAACTCCTCGGTCTCATCTTATTTCACTAATGATCGAAATCAATTAATCAAGCTGGTATAGGTGACACCTACACTTGAGTGCGCTAATTGATTGATTAACCAGCTTACTGAACAATTACATGCATCGTTTACACGAACGATGTATACTGGGCATGCAGAAATCTCAGCTCCAAATTCACGTGAATTGAATGACGTATTCCCTTTAAGTCTTCGAATTTAATTTTAATTAGCAAAATCTATAAAATGGCCAATTAGCAAGAATTTTGCAATAGGAAAACTTGTTTGTTTAATGAAACATCGTAGAATCGTTGAACTTCTTCTGAGATGCGATTTTTTCACTGTTGCTACAGTACGAAATAAAGATGGAATCTTGCGTCAACGGTTAACAGAGCGGATGCAGGCTTGTTGAGCTAATGCCACAATCATACTTATATCTTTACACGTATATATATAGCTCGCAATTCTTTCGGAGGATGACAAATTGGAATAAAATATTCGTCATCCAGCGAACAGTTTTACTGATTACCTCGCAAATAATATTGCATACTAATTCAATACATATGCGGTCGTTAATTAAGTAATACGTTTTAACTAGAATCGAAATTTGTTACTACACTGAAATCTTATTCCCGCCCTGACGAATTTTCCTTCATTTCATCTGGAACATCTGAATTATTTTAGACTAGCCGTCATCGGTCGTTGAGTGATAAAATTGATTCAATTAATACGAAACCATCTGTATTCAAGTACTATACAATTTAATAATTAGTCATAGTTGTGTTTTCATTACGCGTAAGAAGACATTGTTCGACACACGGGATCGCGTATCGCTTTTAAAATTGCACAGTATAACTTTGAAGAAACTGAACTATATTTATTGTTATATTTTACTGTTTTATATGTTAAATAAAATTTGGATTTCAGTGTATGAAATACAGGATTATTATACGTTCAATTCATATAAATCATAAATACAGTCAATTGTTTGTAAAGTTTTTATTAACGAAAATTGTATTAAACTGACGGCTCTCTGTTACAGTTCTGGGAAATAATCTCTGATGAGCATGGCATTGACCCAACTGGAAATTACGTTGGAACCAACGACCTTCAACTGGAGCGTATTAATGTTTACTACAATGAAGCAAGCAGTAAGGAGAAGATTGTTAATAGGATGACCATAACCATGTGATTTACTTAAAGCTTCACAGTCTAAGAATCGAACCTCATAGAAGTACGTACCAGCAACACATTATTTAACAATGTTCAACGTGTTTCTCTTTAGGTCACAAGTTTGTCCCGCGTGCCATACTTGTCGACTTGGAACCCGGTACCATGGACTCTATCCGAAGTGGTCCTATTGGTCAAATTTTTAGACCTGATAATTTTGTTTTTGGACAA
The DNA here is from genome assembly GCF_021901455.1 of Neodiprion lecontei. Lineage (NCBI taxonomy): Eukaryota > Metazoa > Arthropoda > Insecta > Hymenoptera > Diprionidae > Neodiprion > Neodiprion lecontei. Next base: position 26,743,517 of record NC_060263.1, read on the forward strand.
AGCGGAGCCGGTGAGTACACTGTCAATTCTTATGCCTTGGCATGTCTATCTAAAAAATCATTGATCATGTTTCTGTCCAATCAGTTAAATCTTCATTCAACAGAGTGCAAGGAACGATAATCACAGTTTTTGACATGTACTCTACAAAAATGATGTGTCAGTAATAATATACCGTTGTTCATGAATAAATTGAATTATTTTAGGGAACAATTGGGCGAAGGGTCACTACACAGAAGGTGCAGAGTTGGTAGACGCTGTTTTGGATGTAGTCAGAAAAGAGTCAGAGGGCTGTGACTGTCTTCAGGGATTCCAGCTGACCCACTCACTTGGAGGTGGAACCGGCTCTGGTATGGGAACATTACTCATTTCCAAAATCAGAGAAGAGTACCCAGACCGTATTATGAACTCCTTCAGTGTCGTACCATCTCCAAAGGTAAAATGCAGTTTCTAATAAGAAATATCATATCTATTAAGAAGGAAGTGATTTAAAACCGCGATCGCAATTATTTCAATGTGCGGAACTTTATAAAATAATTTGTTAATTATTTTCTACTACAATCTAAAGTGTCAACATGAAGCTCGTTATTGGTTTTTTTCTCTAGGTATCAGATACAGTAGTGGAACCCTACAACGCTACTTTATCAGTTCACCAACTTGTAGAAAATACAGACGAAACATTCTGCATCGACAACGAAGCCTTGTATGATATTTGCTTCCGTACTCTAAAGCTCACATCCCCCACTTATGGAGATCTGAACCACCTTGTCTCCGTATGTATCCGTTTCTTCTTATTACATTTGTGCCCACGTCAAAAATAATTGAATATCCTGATTTCAAATACTATTACGTCACTTTCAACTAAAATATCAATGTCATTCAAGGATAGCAGATCAAAATATTTCAACTTTTTTGAATATTTTTTCTCATAATTGCAGGTCACCATGTCTGGTGTCACGACGTGTTTAAGGTTCCCAGGTCAACTGAATGCTGACTTGCGCAAACTCGCTGTTAACATGGTACCTTTCCCACGTCTACACTTCTTTATGCCTGGATTTGCACCGCTCACAGCACGTGGTAGCCAACAATATCGAGCTTTGTCTGTGCCAGAGCTCACGCAACAAGTAAGAATATAATTTTTCCTGGAATAATATAAATATTTCGTAAACTTTGATGATCTACAAATTATTATGCAATTACTTTTACAGATGTTCGATGCGAAAAATATGATGGCAGCGTGCGATCCTCGTCATGGACGGTATTTGACAGTAGCCGCGATATTCAGAGGACAGATGTCTATGAAAGAAGTCGACGAGCAAATGCTAAATATACAAAATAAGAATTCGAGTTACTTTGTAGAATGGATCCCAAATAATGTGAAGGTTGCCGTATGCGACATCGCTCCTAAGGGACTCAAGATGTCATCTACTTTTATCGGCAATTCCACTGCCATTCAAGAAATCTTCAAGCGTATAAGCGAACAATTCACCGCTATGTTTAGGCGCAAAGCTTTCCTTCATTGGTATACTGGTGAGGGTATGGATGAAATGGAGTTCACAGAAGCAGAGAGCAACATGAACGATCTTGTCTCAGAATATCAACAATATCAAGTAGGAAATCTGTCATATGTCAAATGTTTTAATAATAACTTAAATAATTGCCACCTTTTTTTGAGTTAACTGTATTCATGGAATGCAACTAATTGAACATTTAATTATGATTATAGGAAGCGACCGCAGATGACGAAGAGGCATTCGAAGATGAGGAAATTCTTGACGAAGAGGCTGCCTAATACAGAAGTTCTGAAAAACTTAACTATTGTCACATTATTCTGTCTTGTATGTAGGATTATCTTATTTTTGTTACAAATTTAAAAGATCAAATTTTTTTCCATTCACTACAATTTATTGTATATAATTTATTTTAAGACAAGAATATCAGTAAATAAAGCCCAAGTATTGATTTTTAATTCGGTAAAAAATATCTAGTTCAGACGTCATAACTGAAATATATTCCTAACCATTTTTCACCCCACGATTCAACTACGGAATTTGAAGTCCGGTCATCAGTGTGGTTAATTAGTTCACTATCTTCTGTGAATAAATTGTGATCAAACACCCAGAATCTTGCTTTTGATAAATCATTTATTAAAAATACTGTATACTTACCTCAATATCACAAATTATTTCATGTTCTAGTTAGTATTACTAAGCTTAGTAATACAAATTATAGGAAAAGTACAAATAAGATATTGGATCTATTTCAGGAAATATAATTCACTGAGAAATCGTATCGAGTGATTATTGAAACACCTTATTAGAAAATTTTTACAAGCGCTGCCAAGATTATCTGCATTGCGTATGTAAATGTACATCTGCGAATCAATTATCATTCAATGAGTGTTGTAGCCTTGTAGAGCCAAATAGGTTTTAAATATTGATGAACACCGTGTGAATATAAAAAAAAAATGTATATCACCGATATTGGTTTTATTCCAGGCATTATTTATTAGAGCAAAAATTGAAAATATGCGCAGTTTACATTGCACTAGCTATTTCCTGGTAAAGTTAAAATTTGTCTCCTATTCGATGACGAAAATTACGTATAATTATAACAAAACAACTCGTATAGACATTTTTTTCAAAACATTCGAAAAGTCCTACTCTAACTGTTGATCTGAATAAAATTCAGTAAAAAAATATACATGTGTGCAGCTGATTATAGCTGTGATCCGTTGTACAACTACAATTGCATACATCTGTTTTACGCACCTTTCATTATGAACTATAAAGTATATAGAAAATCCCAATTTATTGTTTTCTTTTCGTATTATAACTGTAGTCAATCCAACGGTAAATTTCACGTATATAGCAATTTGGTAAACTAAGGTTCATCCATACGAAGGAAGGACGTATTTATTATTATATGAAATAAACGTCTGTCTCCGCTAATATTATTACGCATACGATTTTGATAGCATTGTCAAATATTTGCGAATACTAATAATATTCCACACAGTATTATTTGTTATTTCTCGAAATTATGTATTTTCTCGTCTCAAACTTAACACCGGTTTCCTACTTAATTCAGTGAAAATTCATTAAAAAATGCTAACTGTTGCCACTAAATTAACTTTCAACTATTTTAAATCAGTTGAGAGTTACGTTGAAAATTTTCTTGTAGTATTTAAAGTATCGACGTTTTCATCAGTTGGACTTGTTTGTATTATGGAAACTTGTGAACATTTCTCAGGGTCTGAACTACGAAAAGTTTGGGACCTCGCAGAAGTTTTGACAATTTCTGAGAATCGTTCATCTTGACGTTCAGTTTTTGAGTAATTTTTACATTTCTTAAACAATTGTGGCTGACCAACGATCAAATTTTGAATTTTTTCCAGATCAATTTTAACTTTGATGCCAAGCCTGGACCTACACATGTCACCTCCGTACTTGTGCACATTTTCATCTTTACGTTGAGTAATTGGATTTGTACAGATATTAAAATTTTGTTTTTTCATAGAGATGCCTAGACCAACATCATTGATTAACTGATAATTCGTATCAAGAGCTTCAACGTGATGTTTATCCAAGTTCGGATAATCAAAATATTTATTAGATTCTACAAGTTTAGAGTTGACTGTGAATTTATTACTCCAGTCTTTTACGTACGAATCGACGACATTGTTACAATCATTAATCCGCGACTTTTGTAAACTTGCATCTGAATTATCAATGTTATGATAAACGTGCGAACTACTGTTTATAACCTTAAAACTATTGTAACCAATAACAGGTAGCTTCAACTCTGAAGAATCAATACTACTTTCAACTAAGCACATTGAACCTCTGTTTAATCCATTACACCAGCTGTTTGCATTCAAAATATCATTGGGTCTACAACAGAAATCAAAGTTTGATGCACCTTCTATCTCACTCCTATCTTCGAACCTTTTTATTAAACTTTGATCATTGCTTTCACCGAAGCATTTTCGGCGTTCGTGAAAAATTACATTGTCCTCCTTTTCACACAAACTTTTTGGCTTGCCGCGAGTGCGATTAAAATTTCGTTTATTACCATTCAAACACGCACTCACTGATAAACCAGTTTTTTGAATGTAACTGCTGTTCATATCATCTGATAATGATATTTGCTTTTCATTGCCATCAGATACGTTGCTTTGGATACTGTATTGTCCCTTAGCATCACAAGTCGCAATGGATTTGCTGCTTTTGATGGTACCTTCTTCTATAACTGAGGTTTCGTCACTTTCAAATACACATTTAAGAGCTACTGGATCATACATGTTTCCTAATGATTGACATTTCTTGGATACACTTATAATGGAACACTTCTCAGCATCCAGGGGATTTGATGATGATGATGATGATGATGATGATGATGATGATGATGATGATGATGACGATGACGGTGGTAGTGGTGGTGGTGGGGATGGTGGTGGTGATGGTGGGGATGGTGGTGGTGGTGGTGGTGGTGGTGGTGGTGGTGGTGGTGGTGGTGCTGGTGGTGATGATGATGATGATGATGGTGGTGGTGGTGGTGGTGGTGGTGGTGATGGTGGTGGTGGTGAATAGTTAGGTTGTGTAGAAGATAGAAGCAGACCTTGCTTCTCTAGCAGGCTCATTGGATCTGGTACATTTCTTGCTTTTAAGGGATTACCAGCAGTTGTACTAAGATTTACTGTGAAGGTATCATTGACGACCATCTGTACAAAAAAAGTGCATCATGCCATCAGCTTTGTTAGTTTGGTAGATTGTGTTCAAATAAGAAGGCTGATATGGGATAGAATTCATACCTGAACAATATCTTCATCCAGAACACGAAATTTGAAATTTTGCAAAGGCACCTTTCGAGGTATCACTCGAGGTTTATTACAACATTTTCTCGTGGTTGATGAACTGCAGGGGCGTTGCATAGTTGTTGGAAGGGTTGAAGCACAAGTGGAACTGAAAACAATAAGTCACTCAATCAATTTTTCAAGGCAGAATAAATAATATTTAATGATTTTAGCAATTATATGAAAGTCACAATGTCAATAATTATACATCACTATCCGTTGACACTCTGAATATTAATACATGTATGAAGCAAAAACTAGTTATGAATTTATTTGAACGACAAATGTCCTCTGACTAAAGAGTACTAATAGGATCAATTTTATTTTATACTCACCAAATCAAAGAATGCCGTATCGCATAGCGTGAAAAACAATAATTACTATTCAAATAATTTGAAATAAACTTTAGTAAAATAGTAAATTTGAAGTATTATGAAGTCATGATGAAATTATTGAATTATTGAATTATTTGTCTCGGATTAAACAAATTGCCATCAATAATAAACTTTACTGCTAAAAGTCGTTAGATGGGATTGATACAACTCTGTTTTATAGGAAACACTTACATGCTGGAATTATGATTGACTCTTTCTGCTGAATCTGATATTGCACTGGGCTTTTGCTTAAAGGCGATTGCTTCTGGTTTTGTATGGTCTGCGGTCCTCGAGCTCGAATAAAGAGCAAATCCGGCCTCAGCAGCAGGACTGGAGCCTGCATCCCCGTCACACTGTTAGAATCGCAAGAGATACACTGGAGAGGAGGTACGGGGATAATTTGCATACACACATTCCCCGCACCTAGTATCTCACCAGACACGTTCTTGATTTGCTGACTTTTGACTCATGATAGTAAGAATAACTTTTTACAACTTCGCAATAATACTGAAGAGCCACACTTTTGTAGGCCAATTGGATGTATTTTTATTCTAAATTTCCAAAGCTTCTGTAAAACTCGAGTGACATTATGGATGTCTTAGACTTGGTTACTATGGTCCAGAAAAAACAACCATAACACACACGAAAAAGAACTTTATATTTATGTCAACGTTCGGGTGACTTCAAATTGTAATGACATACTCTGCGTTAATATTTGTAGCAAATTCTCCTTAGTTTGTTCTTCAAATGTTCATAAGTACTAACAAATGTTTCACTATAAATACACTTATACATATGTTAATGACCTGATGGCAGCCAATTCACTTTCAACACAAGTATTAATTCTTAGTTTACAGATTTGAACTGAGTACATGAATCAATTCTAATCAAAACACATATCATTGGTGTCTGTTTACTGAAGATTTCATGGCGTTTTTATGGTTTTGAAGTCATTAAATTCCACTTAGCCATGCTAAGTTAGGTCAATTTGGACCGCCCCTGTGAGTTAACTCTATTTCAACCCAATCTATCGACGTCTTCTTTCGAATGGAACATTTATAAATAAACATACTGAATCGAGAAATATCTGCAGAAATAATCCAGTGAGAGTGTCGCCGTTTTTGTAAGAAGAAAAAACTGAACAAATAAGCAGTTCTTATTTACTCAAAAAATTAAAACAAGGCATTATTATTGCTTGTTATTGGAGGCAAATAAATTTAAATTCAGTTCTAGTTCAAAACCGTAACATATAAGCATTTGAGAGAAAAACTATGAGGCATGCTTTCTAGTTTTGATGATGCTACATTCACACTATCCGAACAGCAAAAGAAAACTTTGATACCATTTAAGTCTACATCATGGTGGAGGATAATAAAGTGATACCACTGCTGGACTTGCTTGTATACTGAATTATGAACCTGACTCGATGTATGATCATTCATGAAAAGAAACTTTTGTGTCATATGTGCATGGAAATGAGATGGTATTGCATGAAAATTACCTAAGAATTTGGTATTTGTGTAATGTAATGTGTTTTTACAAAGCTTTTGTCATGAGCAATATTGAAAGATTTATCATTGAACTCCAGTACTTCAATTACGAAATCCGAAGCTTGTCATTATACTTAGACTACTTACACATAGATCGAACCATAGGATTTACATATAATTTTTGGACGCATTTATAATTACTGCAGCTTTATTATGTTTACTACGTTTATTTGCGCAAGAGAAGGTCTCACTATCCGGATGTGATGTCGATTACTTAGGAGAGAAGGTTGTACCTAATTTTTTAACGGTACACTGGCTGTACCACCGACTATTATTCCTTCATTTGACTGAGAATTTCATGTTTTCATTTACTGCAATAATGAAATAAACTAACAGTTAGTTACCAGCTACTACCGCGTATTGACAAGGCCACAATGCATGTTATTATCCTCCGCCATGATTCACTTACACACATCTAAAAACAATTACACTTATAATAAAAATTACTTACACCGCTAGTCACCAGACTTCCATTTCCCAGCTGCGTTACTGGATTGCATATTTTCATCATGGTATTCGCAATTGACTGATTTTCATTACTGTTGGTAAGACCCTCAGAGTTATTTCTTGGTAGACTATTGTAACATGTGCGATCAGGTGTAGACGGATTAGTTTGTTCATTGAACATAATTGGATTTTGTTGTGTTTGAACTTGCCTAATCTTTTCATGGGATTGATGAACTGTGTGTGGCTTTGGAGCAACGATATCCTCCGAATTAGGAAGGTGTGCAAAAAGTTGCGGGTTGATTGAAGTAGATGGCCTTTCTGGCGAATTTTGTAACTCATTTACTGGAGATTTAAAATTGTGGCATGTAGTGTTTTGAATACTGTCACTACATTCTGTAATATTGCTGACAGAGTGTTGTACAACTAACTCAGGTTGGGTGGAATTGCTGACTTTCATTACTTCGGATGTAGACATAGAATTTAGTTGTATTCGAATTGGAGTATTCACATTATTTGGTATAATGATATGGTTGATATTTACGTGACTCTGATTTTGTACCGAACTGCTACCAACAGTTCCAGAATTGTAATTGCAAAATCCATTTTTTTGTTCTAGATCCACCCTTCTGATCAATCTAATACAACTTTTGTTAGCTTGTGTTCCATTCATATTCACTTGCAACGCTGTTGTACTTTGTTGGGAACTGTAACTACTAGTTGACTGACTCATTGGTATTGAGGTTGCAGTTACTGGAACTGCACGACTTATGTCATTCGAATTAATATTCCAAGAAATGTTTCTCGTCTGGGGTTTGGGTGTAGAATCGTTAGAATCATCAATCCGAACTTTTTTACATGATATTTCCGGATCTTCTGTGATAGGTAGGATAGATGCAGGGCTATCCATTGTGTATTCGTCACTTTTCCGTTTTAAATTAGACCCACTAACTGAAGAGGTATTAAGTTGGATGAATTTCAACTGTGGTTTTGGAATTTCCATCATTTGATTTTGCACTACTTGCAACTGCTGGTTACCACTCAGTAATGGAATATCACCTTGAACACTTCCTGCAAAAGTGACAGAAGAGTCAGGGGTAATATTTTCCACGTTCACAGTTGTAGATGGGTTTTCATAATATTCGGGCCGTAATGAGGTAACATTTGTGATTTTAAGATTGAGCACAGGATTTTTCTGCAAAACTTTATCGTCTACTAGCAAATCTGCCTCTTCTTTGCTTCCATTTGAATTGTTTCTGACGATACTAGTAGTATTCATACTATCGATCGGAGGTTTCATTACATTTGCTCTATTAATATTTGGTATTGTTGTCGCAGTAGAAGTTGTATTAGTAGTATTTGAGACACTCGATAGATGTAGTGTAATTAAACCGTTCACCCTAGGATTTACTTTGGGTGGACTATTTAATACTTCCGAAGGTTCTGAACGCCTCATTTTGGTAACCTTAGAATTCTTTTTGATCTTTTGAATATTAGTTGTTACTTCACTCAAATTGCGAGACTCAATTTGGATTCGTTTCGTAGTCACCGAACTATTGTGTTTAGGTGTTATATCAATTATCTGCAAAAGAAGGGTAAAAATCACTTTTCTGATTAAAGTTCACAATAATTGTGTATAAAATTTGTGGCAACTTTCATATGAACTACAGTACTACAGTATAAAAGTGTATATCATACCTCCACCTCGTCGTCACTATCAATTACAATAACATCAGCAGTATGAAAATTGGCATTTTCTGGTTTTACATTGATTGCTTTTGACGAGTCGCTGGTTCTTTGAGAGTTAACATCATTTAATTTACTGGATTCATGATCAGTCAATTCCAAGACTTCTTTAGAGGGACACGTTTTTGAGTGTAATGTGTCACTGTTAGATTTTGTGTCAGGAATCGTAATAGTACCAGTGTCCGATGCACAAGATAAGGAAATATCATGTTTCAAAGGCAAGAATGTTGTGGAAGTAGCTGCTGTCATCAACTGCAAGCTATAACATATTTGGCCGTTGTAAATATGAGTTCAGTTAAATCAAAAAAATCGAAGTTTTTTCCACTTTTCGTCAGTTTGATGAAAATATCAGTTTTGGATACAAAATCAATTCTGCAAATTTTGAAATATCTTTAGGCTATATGACCCCCAGAAACCAAAAAAACGGGGTTTTAGCAAAATGTCATTTTGTCGTACGATCCGGCAGCTGGACTCGATTATCTCTGAAAGCGTTAACGATGGATCAGATTTATGTAGTATATAAATTCAGTTGCTACATAAAACGGAAATTTGAAATTTTTTCCCTATTACGACTGACCCTTACTTATTTTTTGATAGAGAAATTTTAGCAACCAAGTCAGAAAATGTCTCAGAGAAAGGTATTTACCATCTAATTTTAGTCTGCACTCGTCAAATATATTAGAATTGGTCATTGGACGAATTAACTGGTGCATTATTCAATGATTCTAGATGGAACTTAGATTTAGCGAGGTTTAATATTTGTCTACTGTGCAGAGAAACTGTTCAGAAAAAAATAATACAGACTCGTTTCAGGATCCTATTACATACATGGGAATTCAAACTCTGTTTGAGAATATATCAAAATTAGTAACAGTTACAACTTCAAGGACAGACCTTCTCATGTTTCGTGATGCTTGTTGCAATTTGAACGATTTAGGTCCAGGACGTAATCTCCAAGTTGGTGGTGTGGGTGATGGTGAGTTGTCATGTTTTGATATTGGTGGAGGCGTCATATTACCACCAACAGAAATTTCACTGTCACTGCTACTCTGATTCGAATAATGATGTATTGTTCTGCAACATAATTGTTAATTAAATTAACTTTTAACTGTTTTCAACAGTGATTATCACTGACGCACAATCTTGATTTCACGGAATTATATTGCTGTATTAGTAACTCACTTTTTGGGTTCATTTCCACCAGGAGGTGTAGGATCATCAGATTTTTCTGTAAATCAAAAACGACATGACAACAAACAGATAATGAGATACAAAAACCAAATAATGGCGCTCTTTAAATTGAGGATATAAATTCCATACACTGAATACTGGATATAATATTGTTACATTAATCTTCGCGTTGAAACAATATTCCCACAAATTCTGTGTCACATATATTTATATACGTACTTAACATCCCAGTACATTCTGTACATTCCCAAACAGAACTGCCCCATTTTAATTGTCCGCATGACTTGTGAACTCCTTGGGATCCACACAATCTGCACAAAACAAGCTCCCATTTCCTGTTGGGAATTCGTTCAATTTAAATTACTGTAATTAAGTGTAAGACTTATGACTAGTTCACTTACGCATTGACACTGGTATGACTTCTTCCTTTTGGACACAGACATTCGGCAGCGTCACACTGATTATGCCTGTGCAGTAATTCTTGAAAAGCATTTGGCACAAGCTCCCATGAAGCATCTCTGGATAAATACAAGAATATGATTTCTGTTATCCAAGAAATGGCAAGTTTGATTTTTTGTTACAGTAATTATTTAAAATAAACTTACTTTCTCAAGTGCATTGAGAAAGTAAAGAGATTCGTTTTCGTAAATTTACAAGTTTTAATAAATATTGCTGAATCACCATTTTGGTAACCCTAATATGACGTTTTAATGGTTGGGTTTTATTTGAGTGTTTAATCATGTGCATTTATTTGTTTATTTTTTTTTCAGTTATGTCAATGAGAATCCCTTTTCCACGTGAGTACATCGCATTTACAGACACTAGGGCCGTCATTATTTAGAGGCTAAACAAATTTTTATTGAGCTACTCCTAAATTTTAAAATTTCTTACATTTGAAATTTGTATAGGTTATCCCATACCAATGTAATATTATATTTTTTATTTTTATTGACACTTCTTTTTAAATGCTGCAACATCCGATATTTAAAGAAAATTAAAAAAAAAAATATTAGTATGGCATAAGCCATACAAATTTTAAAATTGAGAGAGTGGATAATGTTTACCCATATAGCAACATTCTCGTACACTAATTACTGAAAGTTAGAAAAATTTTGGCCAAAATTTAGTCTTGCGATGAACCATAAACTGCGAAGACCACGGAACCTCATGTAATTTAAATGCAAAAATTCATCTCCTGTGGTAACCAGTTGCACATTGAAATAAAAAACGAAAATAGTAACAGGATTCGATTTTACTTATTTAGATCTAATTTGGGGGGCAGTTCAATAAAATTCCGTTTAGATCCCAATAAACGACCCCACTGATAGATATCCATACTCACTGATTTGGGATGAAAATTCCATGCTCGAGCATAGCCTTTTGAAATTCTGATTTATTATTGCACAGAGGACATTTGAAGAAGTAGCCAGCACTCAATGCCAGGCGCTATAACAGTGAAAAACTTATGTTAGAAATATTACGACTGCAAAGGGTTCCATAAATGCTTTTTTTCATTGAGCAAACACATGTTTTGTGTATGTTTTGTGGTACGTACTTGAACACATTTCCGATGAAACCATGCATTTTTCCGGCAACATGGAGCCCATAATGTTCGTATAGGATTCTGGGGATTTACCTCCTCGTAACAAATGTAACAAGTTACATCACCTGCTGCCGCAGCTTCTTCTATTATGAATTCATCTATTTTTTGTTTTATTCTGTGTCGTATACAATATGACCTGCGAAATGCACATGATGAAAAATAACATTTAAGAAATTATTTTAGTATATGTTACAACTATATTATTATTTTACCTAAATTCACCAAAGAACTGATGAAGTGAACCTGCCTGCAGTCCACATGGTAAGTGAAATACCTGTTTACACCTGGAGTTACAACACCCTAAAGTTGCTCCATTTCGCTTACAGTATGAACAAGACTGCAATCACACATGATCAACATAAGCGCTCTGCTAATGGTTAGAATTCACTACAAGAATTAAAAGATTGGGATAAAAAGCTCTTTTCTTGGCCCAAGAATGGGTTCCTTTATTTTAGGAAAAACAGATATGATTTTTGAAATCTGAAATTCTAACATATTTATTACTCGCAATACTGGGTTGAGAAAAATTACTGAACATGAAGCAATTATAACTCCCATGAAAAATCTCGATTTTGAAGCTTATGAAGTTGAATAAGAAGAACAACATTTTAATTTCAAGCTGCTATGAGCTCTTTGAGGTGTGAAAATGATTTAATTCATTGCGATTTCGTTTAAATGAGACCTCGAACGATTAAAACTGCAAGTTTCCTTGTGGATGAATACTTCTACTTACAAGCCTTTTTCCTCGGCGTAATTCTTTTTGTATGTCTGAGGTTAAAAAACCCAAGATTCCTTCATTATCATTGCCATTTTGTTCCATGTTGGATGACAAAAGCTGTAAGAAAATATAGATCAAGTCAACATATCGCAAGATTAGGTGAGTTCACCAATCATAAGTATGAAATATTGAGAAATATATAATAACGCAATACTAGTGTAATTTCACTAATAAATAATTGAATAGTAATGACATATCAATCATCGGACTTTGTTCGCTTTACAATTTACCAATGATTTAACATGTTTTACGAGTTTTAACTTTATTTGTTATAGGAATCGTACATTAATTTATGATTAACTTCGGTGCAGACACAGGATGTTCAATATTATTGCCTAGAAAAAAAACTTTTAATCCGAATGTTAAATATGCCATACATATCGCAAATCAATGACTGTAAGTTTATCTGACATAATTGACCGCATATTTACCAGACAATAGTAGTGCGTAACAATGCCATCATGGTTCCAAAGTTTTCCATATTCAACTTCGTCGTCTTCAGAAAATCCACAGAAGCAGCAGGTCAGAGTACCTGGAGCTTCGGGCGGGCGTTTTGACCGTCGCCGCGACATTTTCACCAGCTGTGGAAGAGTGAAATAGAAAATTGTGCTTTGAACGGTGCACTCAGCATCACGTTTAGTTAACATGATAAAATATATTTAAAAATGTTTGTTACACTCACTAATACCTTACATAGTGCATATTCTTTTCTTGGATGCTGCCAACACTACTTTAAAATCATGAAATGTCAATATTCGACAGCCATTCAGTTATTCCTACATTTGGTGGTGTTCAGTTTGTACAAATGACAGATACAAGCAAGGATTTTTAAATTTTCGCGAAGAATTAGAGTAAACCTGGATAGTGGTACATTCACCCACGTACATGAATACCCACTGAGATATGAAGATTTTAGCCGGAACGTGAAAAACTGACCAAAGTTATTCCATATGAACTTAAGATCAAGGAGTAAGCGTATTTTGATCAAGAAAATAGAATGTTTTGTCAACACTTGTTTGCAGGTGCGGATTGATTTTCACGACTTTCACGTACGTATGTACTGATCAGTACGAGGCGCCCGTTCATTTACGCCACCTCGGACAACCGCTTTGATACGCTGAAAAACCTAACCTCTACCTTGGAACAAATATGTGGAGAATACTAACTGTGACTTGTGATCAAGCAAGAATATTTTACTGCAAATAAAGGCAGAAAAAATATGAACCTGCGTATAATGCTCTTCGAGTAATTGGCTCGATCAAATTAGGCGCAATGCTAAAAGATACATGATTTCGTGATAAGGGCGGGAAATTGTAAACACAATTGTTATACTACCAAGTTCAAATTGAAGCTTAATCCCCCCCCCGCCTTTGGCGAAGGTTGGGTCCGTTACGAATAAAGTTAGATGGAATTATTGTAGAGAATTATGGTTACATAATTAAGTGATGTACTGACTAGCCGATCGTAAGTGACAATGATTATTATATTATGGAGACTACGCAAGGAGCACGAACTCGCGTGGGTGAATTGAAAAAACTTGTCACAATAATCGTTCACATTAGGTTTATTTTTTGTAGCACTAGCGTCACTAGTGTTTCATTTGTGCCGAAGTGTCATTCGTTGCATGGATTTTGAAGATAGTCAACGTCGCATGTTACGGCAATCCTTCAAACATTTGATCGCGTTGCGCGTAGCTTACGTGGTGTTTTCACCCGGCCATTGAAACCACGGATAGAGCTACCAGAGAGAAACATGAAATAGAACGTGAGCTACGGCGTAAGCGGCTGTTGAAAGAATTTGAATCGGTTCTCTAACCGACAGAAGATAATAATTTATCTGCCCTCTGTGTCGCGCTACCCATGGGATGGGGGCACGGAGAGGGGAAGAACAGCTAGGCAGGCGCGTGCGGCTACCCCTACTCCATGAGAAGAGCGACAGAGAGGGAGGGAGAATTATTATCTTCCGTCCTTCAGAGATCTTATTTAAATCTTTTCTGCGCTTGATGCGGCATCAGTCGTTCCCGAGGAATCGGAGCGTAATTACGCTTAGTATCGTTCAGACCGCGTTCACGTTGTGTCGCGTTGTTCGATCAGTGTATTTCCACCACACTCATCTGCGAATAATACACGAGGAGCATTGCGTAGCCTGAATAAAAACTGAGTTACTGAAAAAAAACATCCTACGAACGTTGAAGGTGAATTTCGTGTCTCGAGTTTCCATCGTTTTGTGTGATCTCAAATTTCAGTGATGTCTATTTTTGTCTCTGTGCGTCATGTGTCAATTTTATGATATGTATTGATGATAAAAAGGTGAGTGTAGAATCGAGTGTTATTACGGTGCGGACTTTTGAGTTATAAGAGATTAGTGAAGATCTGAATTATGTTAAAAGTGCGTCGCTTCACCGATAAACCTGAGATGCTGCAAGAGCTACTACATGTAAAAGTGTGAAGCAGCCCAGAGTCGAGGTAACAATACTTGTATAAATTAAATCTTTTCTATCTGTTGCTACTTCTTTTTTATTTGTTCAGAACTTTTTTATTGGATAGAGATTAATTGATAATTCAAGGTCGTGCATTTAAAGCCGAAGTTTTGTACTTGCATAACATGCAATGCATAAATATAAAACTAGATAACAGTAATAATTACATTGAAAACTGAAAAGCCAATTTGATATTAAATTAATCCAAGTGTTCTACTTTGTTTTTCACAGATTTAAGCAGAGACTTCCGAGTAATTTTTCCGTTTCTCGGCAACGTTGGTGAGTTTGCATGTTTTAGGTTATGGGTATTTCCCTGGGATTTCTCTGTCACGTGGCGTGGCGGTAACAATTGTTACACAAATCTTCGATTTCTTAGCTGCATGGATAGGCTCATTCACGATCACAACGTGCTTCACTTGCAGTCCAATAATTTTTTTTCGCACTTTAATGTACCGTAGCTTACTCGAAGTTAGAAATTTTGCACGTTGCTAAAAGTGGAATGAGCATCGCGACAGGTAACCATCGCTTACTCGGCACTCGCGAGATCGAATTGTGTTTCGCAAATGATGTAATAATCTACGTTTGAATTTACCGATGATGTCGTTTAAGTGATGGGTTCACCTGAGGTTTGAACGTATTCAATTATTCACAATATTGTTAAATTGATAAAATTTCAAAGTCTGGCATAACGTAACGTAATGAAATTGCATCTTATATTATTATATATCATTTTCAATCCTTTAAAAGTCAACAAATATTGATCAACTGCAGACTTAGCTCGGTTAGAAAAATGCTAATTGGCATACAGGATGTTTTTAATCAATTTTACAAAAGGTTAATGTACCGATAGTCTGCCAATATTTATTAAAATAATACATGCAATATTAAGGTTGGCGGGATACAACTGCGATACTGTATACTGATTGTGAGTAGGCAGACTATGATACAAAAACATTTTGCTCAAAACAGGTAACCAACGAAAATGTAAGTCAATGACCACGGCGCAAACGATGAAGAATGTTGTGTGTTGGAAAAAATGGAGAATCGTTTAGATCGAATCTAGGTAACCGGGTAGGTAGGTGGACGTTTTGGGATCCGTCGCGGGGTTTATGCATGTGTGTGTGAGTCTCTATTTTCCGTTGGGTGGTTCCGTTGGGAAACAAGCAAGGGTAGGAAGGTCGCGATGTACCGTGATGTTACTAACTTTTGTAATCTACAGCGTCAAACGATCACAGAATTTTTTTTCTGAAAACACTACGTATTCGAGTATCTCGACCATTTGTAAACATTTGAATATTAACGAGATTGAATTTCCTGTTTCTTGTGACTGTACAACCATTTTTCAATCGTTATTCAATTCAATTATTTAGTCATTACCGATCATTATTTCATTCAATTGATCTCTGTGATCGTCTGAATGGGCAAAACGCATCTCTGGACCATCTATCGCGTTCCGTGGTACGCTAGATGGGGAGAGATGCTGAGCTCGAAGACTTCGCGTCGAAGAGGACCGCCGACCGTCACGCCACACAATAATGCATGCTCTCCAACCTCCCTCCCGATTTAGATTCGATGTATAATCTGAGAACAACAATCCACATAGCAATGTATCTAATTCAAAAAGATGCAGATGTGGATTGGATTTCTACAGAATTTTTGGGACTAGTCCCAGGTAATAAAAATTTTGTGACAGTTTAATCTGTCGCACCTTATTGCGCGTGAATTAATCACGAGAATTGGACGCAGCCTTTTGCGCGTAAATTAATAACGGGAATCGGACACGTCTTTTTACGTGTCGATTTTTCAAACAGTATATAAAAAGTCCCAGATCATACAAGTTTTTTGACAGTTTAATCTGTCGTGTCTTATTACGCGTAGATTAATCACGAGAATTGGACGCAGCCTTTTGCGCGTAAATCAATAACGGGGATCTGACACGTTTTTTTACGCGTCGATTGTGCAAACAGTATATATATAAAAGAGTTACGCACGCTCGATGTGCTGATTTTTCAGCTCTTCGGTCAACTTTTTTACGAATAATAAATTTTTCAAGTCCCACTGCGCCTTTTGCGCGTGGACTTGATACTTTTCGGTTATGAGAAAGCGCGGCATATGAAACCCGGCGCTCAACGTGCGGATACCAAAATCTCGGTTAGTGTACAGTGATAGTGGAGAATCTTGACGTAAGTAGTTATGAAATATATCTGAAATTTACAGAAACACTCGTTTAATGGATCGTATTATTTTCTGATTCAGGGCAACAAAACCAATTTTTTAACAGATGTACTGAGAACTGTAGAATGTTCTGTCGAAAAAGATATCCATTTTACTAACTCGAAGCACAAATAGATGTCGATTCAAAAAATTTTGAATATTTTTTTATTTACCAATACGATTAATAATCGAAGCAACGAATATTAAAGCGAATATCATGTTGGACTCGACGCATTTTTTTGTCAGAGTATGGACTTATGTGATTGTGCTGACCATACCTTCGTCTGTTTCAGGTAATAAAGCTTTCGCTTGTTTCAAATAATCAATTCTTTGTCTGATTCAGCTAATCGAACCTTTGTCTCTTTCAGCTAACAAAACCTTTGTCTGTTTCAGCTAACTAAACTTTTTATCTGTTTCAGCTAAGCTTTTTATCTGTTTCAGCTCGTAAAACTTTTAGTCTGTTTTCAGTTAATAAAACTTTTTGACTGTTTCAGCTAATCAAACTTTTTGTCCGTTTCAGCTAATCAAACCTTTTGTCTATTGCAGCTAATCAAACCTTTTGTCCATTTAAGCTAATCAAACCTTTTGTCTATTTCAGTTAATCAAAATTTTTGCCCGTTTCAGCTAATTAAACGTTTTGTCTGTTTCAGCCAATCAAACCTTTTGTCTGTTTCAGCTAATCAAACTTTTTATCTGCTTCAGTTAATCAAACGTTTTGTCTGTTTCAGCTAATCAAACCTTTTTTCTGTTTCAGCTAATCAAACTTTCTGTCTCTTTTAGCTAATCAAACTTTTTGTCCGTTTCAGCTAATCAAATATTTTGTCTGTTTCAGCCAATTAAACCCTTTGTCTGTTTCAGCTAATCAAACTTTTTGTCCGTTTCAGCCAATCAAACCTTTTATCTGTTTCAGCTAATCAAACTTTCTGTCTCTTTTAGCTAATCAAATTTTCTGTCCCTTGAGAACCATCCTTCATCCATAATTAAAACAGTCGTCTTTCATGGATGATAAATAGTCGGAGGGTTATATGAACTGAGAAATTCTAACAAACTGCGAATATACGTGAGTACAAATTGATTGAGAAAATCAATTTTCCCCAATTAACATGTGAAAAGAAGTCATTTAAAATTTTTCGAAGAACGTAAGATCGATCTTGCTACTATTCTCCGTGGAATAGGCCTACTGGGGATACCACGTAAAAAAAAACGCACCGGGTGCTCTACCACTTGCGGTGGTGTGGAAACGAGCATAAGTTGACTTATCGCCATTTGTCAAATACTAACATATTGTGGTATTTCAAATGACATTTTTATTATTGCGTAAATTTAACTTATTGTCAATAAAACTCGTGCTTCGATAATGTGTAACGTATGTGGAATCGTAATACCTTCAGATTTCTCTAGTTTAGTCGGAGTGAATTCCACGTAAATACATTTTTCTTTTTGATAAACTTCGTTTCTTAAATGAAGTCAACCAGGTGCATATACCTTTGGCAATTTAGAGTTTGGAAATTCTAACATCTGTCTCCCCCGCTTGACCTTTCTAAAGACTGACCAAAGAATCTAAAAATCCATCTTTAGGTGACGTCAGTCTTTAGATTCCCACGTATAATATTATTACACAATTGTATCCTCTGGGTAATATTATTATTAGGGGTTACTGGAAAAGTGCTGAAATTCCGAATAAAATAGTATCTACTTTGTCGGGAATACATATTCTCAAAATCGAAATTCCGAACAATCAACACGGGCACTGCCTTAAATGTATAATAAAGTGGAATGATATGAGTAATTATAATCTGGGTGACTTTGTAATAAATTACTAAACAATCTTGTATTTGGGGGTCAGCGGATAGAGTCGCAATCTAAACAGGTAATATGAGTAGAAGTTGAAAAAAGCAACCTTGATCATCTTTAAATTTTCTTCAAATTACTTTTGTGATAATGATTGCCTGAGTTTCATCGGGGTTTGTTACAGCATGGACTCAAATATTAGTAACAATCGAGTCTTACCCAATTTCCAAAAATTATCTACAAGTAGTATTTTTGTGTAAAAAGGTCTGGGTTTTCCGCTGCAAATAAACTGCATTTTTTAAGAACCACGGAAATATAACGTCAGTCAAGAAATTAATGTTATATGTCAGCTGCATCTTCTTTCGGAGTGACAATATGAGCGTCGACTGAAGATACATATTATTATCTTTAATTAATGGTACGAATTAAGTATTAAACATACTTACAGATATTACTTACGGCACATATAGGAACAACTATATCTCCATCCTTTGATTAACTTCTTCCACTATGTCTCCCATCCTTTGCATTAAGAAATGAATTCCAACTTTGATAATAGTGAACCAGGTTCATGTTTATTGTGCATATAGGTATTTAGATGACATTATTTTTGTCGTTCCAATGGAGTTAGTTAGATTGACATTGCTGAATTTGGCTCAAATGAATTTGCGTAGTTGAAAAGTATACGGCTTCCATTCGAGGTTATAGGAAAATTTCGGTCGATTCCCGTTTTTCATTCTGCAGGCATAATATTCGACTCTGCATTATCCAGGTATACGCGTTGAGGGATGATAACATGATAAATTTATGTCGGCCATTTTCCATTACGAAAAGCCCCATCACGAAGTAATATAAATCTAACTTTATGTATCTTCAGTCAACGCTCAAGGTTGACTCAGGTTCGGATTTCATCGGCAGCAAAAAGTAGCAACAGCAGCAGCTATTCACTGAAAGTTACCATAAGGCTGCTGCTGCGTTAAATCAGTAGTAAACCGATGTTAATAATATCTAGTAAGTTGCTAAACTGCTGCTACTTTTTGCTTCTCATGAAGTCCCACCTTAATGCATGTCTTGCAATGTGATTCGACCATGGATTCGACGGAACACCTGTGTCATCTTATTTCGGGCAGCTATTGTTTACATGGAGTTCGTACTCCTTGTGTACTCTCCATGTACTACAAGATGATTCTGATGCCGGCGTCCCATGGTCCGGAATCAATCCGGAACGGAAGGTCCGGTAGCCAACGGGTAACGATTTTCCGTTCGATCCGACGACGGACTTAACGGAAAATCGTTGATCATTGGCTACCGTACGTTCCGTTCCGAATTGATTCCGGACCATGGGACGCGGGCCTAACTCAATTATTTTTATATCTTTCAAGGTTATAAATCTGTTTGACTTCCAACTCGAACAGACTGATAACCTTGAAAGAAATCATTGATAAATACGATGTCCACAGCGTACACATATATTTACAGGAATTTGCTTCATCACCCGTGAGTTACGTCAGCTATCAGCACCGGCACGATGACTTCGGCAAAGGTGTGTATGCAAATGGATTCATGTCGTACGTCATTTAAACGATTTGAACGATTTAGAAAAATAATTATTAATGATAATTCGGGGGGTCAGTCATTGACAATAAACCGCCTGATGTCAGAAATCAATTTAAATGTAGCCGAAAGGTTAAACAATATATCACGTTGCTACTGTCATTTAAAAATTCGGAAGCATATACATGTGATTTTTTTACACAGTTTTGTACTGATTATGTTACCCGAAAAATTAACTTGTAAATCGAGAAGGAAAAACAACGTAAATATTTTCTATATTAGATATAGAAAATTGCCGTAATCATACGCATGTGACAATGTTGAATTATCGTAATGTATCATATTATGCAACGAAAGTTCTCGTATATTCGCTCCACGGTAAATAAAGTAAAGGACTTTTGGAAATATTTGCGACATCGTGGCTGTAATTAGTTTGAACATTTTGCTATGCCAAGTCATTGTCAAATCTTATCATTTGGTTACAACGGTCTTCCATTTATAATTAAAATCCAATTTTCATATTCACAGGTCGAGTTTTCTGTGCAAATGACATGCGAGAAATGTGTTCAAGCAGTGAGGAATAGCTTGTCCAATGTTGAGGGAATTCAAAACGTTCAGATATCCCTTGAAGATGGAACTGTTGTTGTAGACAGCACCGTTCCCTATTCCGTGGTTCAAGAAAAAATTGAAAACTCAGGCAGACGAGCTGTTCTTAAAGGATATGGGGGTATAGAAATAATTCTACTCACCTCCTGTAGCTTTGATTGAGTGAAATTCAAATTTCTGTTCAATTACTTAATACTAAAAAACCACTTGGAATCTTACCTCGCCCCTGACAATAGTATCTCTTGATTTTTCATGATATGTAACTTTAAAAACATCCAATTGCTGTGTATCTATGTGATGAAAGATTTCATTCGTACATAATTTCAGGTACAGGAGCAAGTGCAGTAGCAATGCTCGGTGGGGACTCAGGATACAGTGCAGGTGATCAAATAAGAGGAGTAATTAGATTTGTGCAAGCAGGTGAAGACTGTATTATAGATGGTACCATAGATGGCTTGAATCCAGGGCCACACGGTGTTCATGTTCATGAATGTGGAGATATCTCAAAGGGATGTGAGAGGTATTACCTTTGGAAAAATTTTCAGATACTTCACTCCCAAGTAATCATAAATGTCCTCTATTCACAAGAGTTACATCTTACACAGCGTCGGCGAACATTTTAATCCACATAATACACCACACGGTGGACCTGGCGATGATCTAACGAAGAGGGTATGCTTTAGATCTTGAATTTACAGTTCTCTGAATTTTTAATGTCAATAGTTATTTAAAGATCGGCAAAAAAACTTCCTCTCTTACCACTTTTTGCAATTTTATTGTAAGTTGTGTACATCTTAAATCAAGGACTAAAACGAAGTATTTAGAAGTTTCAGTTATTCATATAGTAAAAGAGAAGTTTATTTAACCAACGAAATGATCTCTTGCAGCATTATGGAGACTTGGGAAATATTATGGCTGATGAAAGTGGTAGAGCCACATTTCGAATAGTTGATAATGTGCTTAAAGTCTGGGATATCATCGGGCGCTCACTGGTTGTCACCGACGGTCCCGACGATTTAGGAAAAGGTGAAAGTCCTCGATCAAAAGTTGATGGCAACAGCGGAAACAGGTGATGAGAAACTCAATTTAAAAGTTTGAACAATTTTCTGAATAGTTTTCACCAAAAAAGTAATATTTTTAATGGTTCGCACCAATTTTGACTTTTAGATTGACATGTGGCATAATAGCCCGAGCTTCCGGTTTATTCCAAAATACAAAAAAGATATGTGCATGTGATGGTATAACTCTTTGGGACGAAAGAGATCGATCTGTCACAGGATGGAAACATTCAAAGAATGGTGTAGCTACTAGTAAAACAGTATGCCTAATATTTTGATATCTTAAAATTTTGTATAACTAACATTATGATACAAATATGATGATTTCATAAGATAAACCATATTAATTGTCAAACTTTTAATTCTACGTTGACTGAATGTAATTTCCTTTTATCCTTTGCTCAAATTTACGTTTTATACTTACACGATTTATTTCTTTTCTTATTCGATTCTTTTCATTTAAAGAGATAAACTTTTTGATTGATGAATCAAAAATAGATCTGAAACGTTTTGTAAATTAGCTATTAATTTCAGTAGCATTCAATATTCAACTCTTTATTTCTTTTTTCAGTGAGCTGAAACATTATAGCCTTGTCGTACCAAGGATTCTGGGATATTCCTTACTTTGTCCCATTACACAATGTATTTACCTATACAGGTGCAGGATATACATTAAATTTTTACATTTCAAGTAACTTATTGAATGAGGGAACAAGTTTTCGTCTGTATCGTTCTTTCAGATGCAGGCATATATTTTGTAAATGATGAAGGAAATTGTGATTTTAGTCTTTATATTGCTATTCAAATTGGATTTTTTTTTGTAAATATAAGAAATCCTTCACTATTCATTACCATATTTTAGATCTGAAATCACTTGAACACCCGAACATTGAATATGTTATTCGGAGCAAACGTCTGTAAAATATCAATGATGTGGAATATAGGTATGTTTATTAAAAATAGTTGAATGCTTTTTTGCTTAACAATTGTGATTTTATTAAGTTTTTTTGTTACAAAAGTCATATAAAGCAACATACAATCAATCTGTAAATAAGCTCGAAGTGTATTGAATACTTAATTAGCAATATTATGAATAAAATAATATAATTTGTCTTTCAATTTGATACATTTATGGAACAAATAGACTTGTGCTCTTAGAAAACGTTACACAAATCTTGGAATACAATGATCGAGGCAAATCAACAGTACTGTGAAATGTCAGGGATGAAATTACTACACATGCGTCGTAAGTGTAAAACAAATATTTTCAAAACGATCGAGTATTTCGTATGTACAATTTTGAAAAACCTATTTTTTTCACCAAATTATACAAGGTGCGTGTTATTGTGATACTGATAATTTGACTATTTAACATTTATTCCAACTCCCCACGAAAGCACGGTATTGTACAGTCAACATGCATTCTCAAAATTGAATTTTATGCATTGAATGTTCAAGAAGTTAATAAATGTAAAAGCCTTAGTTAAACAGAGGACATATTAGACAAATTGTATCTATTGCTATCTTGCAGTCTTCGAACATAACTTACGTATTTATCTGAACAAAATGGTATGGAAAAAAATTTGTTCAAAGCTGAATGTGTGCTCATAAAAAACATGCCATCAATTAAAGCATGTAAAAAGTGTTGCAAACAATTATCGCTATCGCTAATCCCAATCATCATCAGACCCATCATCCTCTCGACCCCTGATAGTCTTGGGCTTGCCACCAAGCAGGGATTTAGTTTTCTTCCCTTTCTCTGGGGGGTTCATCAGATCTCCATTATATGCGATAGCACCAGACTGGGCAATGCGCCACTCCATCATTTCTGTTGAAAAATCATCGCAGTTTCCTAAATCCGTAAAACCAACAATATAATCCTTCGTCTTGCTGTCAGAGATCAAAGCAATCGTTGGAATGATTTTGATTCGAAGTCGTTCTGAAATCATGAAATGACAAAATCGTAAATATAGTGTTAGAGTAAAATAAATTTTATTAAGTTTATTTGAAACCAACTGACGAGTTCTTAAATAGACTACTGATATTCACTGATATATACCTGTTAAAAACGGGCATCGTTCAACATTAAGTTTACAGAATCTTGCTTCAACATGTTTTTTGGCCAAGATCTTGAGATGTTCGTCAGCAATTTTACATCTCGGAGAACCATCTTTGAAAAAGAGACAAACGATGTCTTTAGATTTCTTAGATACCTCAAAGAATTCCTTTTCGTCAGGAATTTCTGTGTATTCTCCATGGCCCTATAAAAAAGTGAAGAAATGAAAAAATTTTGCAGTTGAATCTGTTTTTAGATATCGTTGATGTGTGTTTATTCTAAAAATTCTGCTGCAATTTTTTAAGTATGTTCCAAAAATTTAGAAATTATACATTCGTGAATATAATGGTGCAAGGATACTGTAAATTTAGCAAATGTACCATTGCAAGCCAAGTCTGCCTTTGATTTTGATTTTTCTTCATTTCTTTGAGCCGCTTCTCTCTTAAACTTTCAAGATCATCAGCATCCATATTATCTAGTCGGTCTAATTCAGCATCAAGCTGCTGCTCGACATGCTGTGCAACTTGCATTACTTGATTCTGTATTATGCTCTCCATTTTTTATCACTTTAAGCTGAAAAGATACGCACGTGTTTTATTATAATTTTCATCCATTTTATGTGTACAAGAGAGTTCTTGAAAAAGTTTTGGGGAATATATTTTAATTCATGAATATTTTATGTGACTTAAGCATTGCAACGTAAATTATTAATGCATTGACGTCTAAGATCAATTAACTAATCAGGCTGAAAATATTCATCGTTACCAAGGAAATGATAAAGCTTGTTAAGCTGACTGATTTTTGGAGCTAGTCTAATTATTTGTTAGGATATTTTATTGCTAACATACGCAATGGTATTTTGTACGAATAAATTCGTAACATTGGAATACATACCGCTGCAAAATGTGTTTAAATTGATTACTTTGGAAATGTGAGGACTAATGTTTCTCCTTATATGGAGTCTTTGCTCGCTTCGCCACAGAACGAATTCACTGTCATACACGCAGTTGAACGCAGTTGACAGGACAGCCCACACACATTCATGTACTATTCACGGAATCACAGTTTGTCATGTCCCTCGTCCAGTAGCGTCCTCGGAGTAGAAATGCGTTCATGGAACTAATTTTCGAAGTGCTTGGACGGTAAATACATGTCGGTAACCGACTGATACTCTGCCACATCTGTCGACCAGCAACGTCTGCCATATTTGGCTGGATTTTCACGGGCGTCAATTCGACGCGGCAACGCTACGTCGTTGGCGGCAAAAAAACGCTCACGAAAATAATTCGAATGCATGTTACCATGATTTGATGTCCTTTTACAAACGCAAATAATATAATTTTTTCGATTCTTAAAGTGATTTAAATGCGTCAATCGCGCTTACTGCCGCGTGCATAATTCACGATCCTATAGCTATACCGACAACAGCGCGATCTACCGGTGAGGCTCTGAGTTATTTGCACTGGACGAGGTTCAGAACCAAGCGCGGTAGCGCAGCTGGCCCACCATATACATTGCTTCTTGCATGTACTGTTGTCGAATAGTATTTCTTAAACCCAGGGAGACGAAATTTTGTATTTCTTTAGCTTCCCCGACTTGCATAAATCCAACGTTGTGACAAGTTATTCGGTACAAGATGCATAGACACGTGACATCCGATTATAAAGGCCGCGACGATCCACCGGCCGAATTAGAAAGCCAATTCGTTCTACGAATGCCATCGGTAGTTTTTACGTACAATTGTTCCACATAGGTTACAATGTTCATACACAACTTATAACGAGATGTCAATACGTACTGATTTAGGAACCAGCAAAAATTTTACGAGAGACGCTGCGTAGTGGATTACCATTAAAAGACCGCCTGAGCATCAAGCTAGAAAATGACATGCGATATGGAGAAGTTAGATTTGATCACTGGCTGCTTCACGCGAAAGTATGTTTCTCATTTAATAAGGTTTCAATCAATTGTACAATGAAATGTAAAATACCTATTGTGTGAAAAAAATATCTCGAAAATTTTTTTCTTAGGTCGTAGATTTACCAACGGTTGTTGAATCCTTGAAAACTATAGACAACAAAAGTTTTTACAAAACTGCTGATATATGCCAGGTAAGTTAAGGAATTTACTGTATTGAAATTCATTTAACATTTCTTTATTAACTAAAATTCTTTGAAGATGTTAATATGCAAGGAAGAGGATGACCAAATGACAACCGATGAAGAATCTCCGGTAAGGCAGAAGAAGAAAGACCCGAACAAAGTAGATAAGAAATTTTTATGGCCTCACGGAATCACACCTCCAGCTAAAAACGTCAGGCGCAGACGGTTTAGGAAAACCTTGAAAAAAAAGTATGTCGAAGCCCCAGAAATTGAGAAGGAGGTAAAAAGATTACTTCGAGTCGACAACGACGCAGTTAATGTAAAGTGGGAAGTAATCTGTGAAGATGAAGATCAGTCTAAACCCAACAAAGTTTCGTCGTCTGGTACTGTTAAAACTAAACGAGAAAACATCGATGGCAGTACTTCGCAGAGTGTTGACGTTGGTTAGTTCTACTTATGATTTTACAAAAAGTGCCGTTTTGACATTCTTTTTATTTGGTATACTTTATTCATGATATTTGCGTTGTAATTAACAATTTTATTATGTAACAATCCTAATAATAATAATCACTACCAACACCTGCCATACTCGATAGGGTATATCTCCATGAGCCGTTGGGTTTGTGCGGGGCAAAAAAAGGGATGGATTAGTGATCGTCAATATGTGTTTGCAGCCATCTTACAATGTTCAATAGAAATACCTGCATTCGCACAATATATGTATATGCATATATCTTGAAATATCTTATCTGAATTTCAGCTGAACACGATATATTCGGAGAAGCTGTGAGTGACAGTGAGGATGATGAGGAGGAAGCAAATATTAACATAATGGAGCTGGATGAGAACAGCAGGTTATCTGCAGATAGTCGAGTATCTGACTCAAATTCTATGCAGGTATTTCCAATTTCTATAAGGTTTGACACGCTTATTTAGAAATTAATCAGGTGCTTATTAAAAGTAATTTCAATAATTGTTGCTGCAGGTGAGATATTCTGAAAGGTCTGGAAATCACGCATCAGGTAGCAGCGGACTAGTCACACAATTTAGTAAAGAGATGTTCCCTGATAATGACGATGGCGAAAAACCACTGGTTGATTTATCTAAAGTACCCAAGGAAGAGACTTTCCATTCAGAATACATGATCCCAGACGATTTCTCTCAATCCCAACCAATGGCTCTTACTAATGGTAGAACCTTTTTTCGATATATGTAGAATCAATTGTAAAACTAATTTCATGTTTCTTAAATTTGTATTCGTTCTGAAAATATTTGGTTTTCAGACACAATTCAAGCTCGGATAGATACACTTTACTCGGAACTGACAGAATTAAAGCAACGGAGACATCAACAAGAAATGGAAATAGCTAACATTGAAAATTACACATTGAGGCAAAGGTTCCAAGATATCTTGGATAACCTTCTTACTCAACAAATTGAAAAAGAACAAGAGGTATGCACAATGACGCATTTAATCAAATACTCGAATAGCAACATAGTTCAAACAAGTGTAATTCTTATTGCTGTTAGAACAATCAAAGACATAATCAATGTATGGTTAATAATGAGTGACAAAATGTATATCTTCTTTTTAGTTGCAAGACTTGCAGAGCATGCTACAACAGTGAAACCCCGGCGAACTATGTACAACTTTGATCATTATTTCATGATGGGAGAAGAAGTCTACGTTGCAACGGGGAATCTTATAATATTATATTACAATCAATAAATCAGTGGTATTTCATGGACTTTATTCAATACAAATTATTCTCATTCACATCAGGCATATGTATCTCATCTATATAACTTGTTTCTTAAACTCATCAGGTTAAATTCGGAAACCTATACTTGTAACCGATTATAAATGTAAGATTTAACCTTTCCATAGGTAAATTGGAGATTATAGCATCAACACATTATGACGATAAATATTTTCGTCCATAAAGTTGAGCCTTTTTCTCAAATCCTACAGATCTGATCGGTGTATTCAGTTTGTAGAATGGATTCATGGAATACTATAATATGAAATAACAATAAATGGTTTATATCATTACTTTGTTCTAATCTAGTTAAATGCAAATAAATCGTCCATGCCGTTGGAATAACAGATTACTTACTTTGATGTACGTTTCGTACATCTCGTTAAAAAAGTTCTTAATGCCATCTTCATTTTTGCTATCGTGAACCATGACGAATCTAATTTGAGTCGCTGTAACAAATGCACTAACAAACCACTGATTGAATTTATCAACCATTTTCAGGTGCATGTTGGTAGTTTTCCATGTGTGCTCGTCGACCAGATCCAAGGCCGCATGAGCAATAAACTGGCTCAGATGTCTGTGATCTTCTTTCTGCGATACAGAAAATATGTAATGTTTGATAATCAAAATCGACTCTAATATAATCTGAAAGGAGCGACAAACCTTAGCATCTTTATTAGAATTATTGAATTCTATCTCGAAGAGCGGATTGTCCGCATGTCCGATTATTGCAAAGTAGTAGTTCCCTGACATTGTACCACATGCGAGATCGCGACGTCGATCAGTTGCTCAAAGTGTTTACAACGCTTTGACAACTCGCCATTTGGTTACACCGATCAGCTGTTTTGCGGTTCGGTTCCGGCGTTCCGTTTAGGTGACAGACTCAACTGTAGCTTGAAATCGCGATTGCGTTGGATTGGATGAAAACGCCGGGGTCCGAATCCGCCTGTGAAGTCGGCTTTATAATTGATCCAATTGTTTGTGTATGATATCTGCTATAACCTAGTCACGTGGTCCGTAGTGCCGTATGAATATTGTGTGATAAGAATTCGCATCGTTGCTATGCTGAGGCTAATGAGTTGTTATTTATATTGTTGTAAATAAACAAAGCTCGCCCGCCAGGGTCATTGTTACAGCTACAGCTGCGGGCTTTTCGTGACCTTTCGGATTGTCTAGAGGTCAAAACCAACGTTGAACTACCGCGACTTGTCAACCGTATCCGATAAACAATGCTACAAGTTGACGACAAAAAGGTGAGCTTCAATCCGGATAATTCATTTAATCCCTGCCTAACAATAAACTACCGCCAATGGGCTAAAAAAATTAATCCAATTTAATCGGTAAATAACCAAGGAATAAAAATTCTCGAGTCTTTAAATTTTAACCGTGCTTCTATAGCGACGTGTACATTTTATTTTATCGGTTTTATTTATGTTGTCGGTGAGGAAAACTGCGGTCGTAATATTCGTGCTGTTACATTGTTTTTATACGCATACAGGTAGCTATTCCCATCAGGTATTTTAGCTATTATTAAACGTATGATTTCTTATCTAGCAATAAAATTTTCACAAGACCACGTTTTGAAATAAATTGTCGCATTTTTTACTCCTCAGGTTGTGTTAATACTGGCATATATAACTTTAATCCTCAGCTTGATCTCATTGTCAGATGTGTTTATAATATTTGGTCAATTATGTAACGTTTAAATTTTGCAAGATACGAATAGTTTGCTTCGTTGACGACGCTAGTCAGATGTGCAGGGCCAGTTTTAAATTTTTCCAAAATTCCACGAACCATGCCAGCTCACGAATTTTCCCATTATATATTAATTACGACGTGCTAATTATGAATTGAAAAACATCACGCTAAGAGAAGAAGAATTTACGTATATAACACACTCGATTCGTTTCTATATGGCAGAGATTAACAAAAATATGGTATCAAATGTCTGCAGCCTGTAGGTCATTATTGGTGGGTTGTTTTCCAGGAAATGATTGCGCACAAACGCGCTTACGAAATTAAGTGACAACCTTTCCCTGCTTTACAATTTCAATAGAAATATTTAAAATGAAAAGCACTATGCGGTTGTTTAAACTTAAACGCATATACTCTACACTAAGTGTGTTCTAAATTCCATTTCTTCGTCATCGTTTGTATTTTTATCGTACATTTCCGTTGTTTTTGAAATGTGGGATTGGATTAGGTACGAGCGGGCAAATTATTTACACATGACTTTGTGCAGAAATATAATTACAAATTTGCTTATTCTATAACTGCGAACAAATAACAGAAACCTTTGCTATTACGTATTACGGCCGCAGGCTAGTAAAACGGATGCAAACGGCTGAAAACAAATTCATCGTGTACGACTACTTAGTTTCGTTGGTTTTGTGTGTATTCAACAATTCATTCTACCTGTACGAAAAGATAAAGATCCCAGAGCGTCTTAGTTTATGTCAGGAATTTGTTTGACATCTTTTAGGCACGCTTATGCCTTAATATACGTATGTATATATATATGTGTGTATATGTATATATATATATATATATATGAGGCACTGTGCAGCGGTCTCGTATGGTATTATATTCAATACCATTATAAACGTGGGCCAGACATTGCGGTATGTTTTGCGGCGGTGTCGGTCCATTGCGACTTGGTAATTCTACACCCACGCAACAAGTGATCGAAGAAAGACGAGAAAAATCTTACTCGTATCGCATCGTGTGTTGTCACGCTAGTTGGAGGCAGTCGGAAAGTTTGCAAACAATTTTTAGAGATCATTTTTCGCAATATTTCACCGAATATTACCTATTTCTTCGTTTATCGAATACTTGTTCACAGGCTTCTGCGTGGGAGGATATTTGCTTTGATGTTAATTGTATGGAGAATTTTGTATTTCTTACAACTGTATCTTGTGTGATAAATTTTCGACAAAGCGTTTGCTGAACAGATTTAAATTATGTCGTGCGATAAGTGACACCACGATATTAAGTACGATGTACAATATCTGCGGAGAATATAAAGTCGCGGATTTCTAATTCTTCAAATTTTTTAACGGCACAATACTTATCACAATGAAGGCATGATTTTATATTCTACTCGATATTTCACCAAAGGACCCCGCAGAATCCTTATGGGAGTTGGCTGAAATTTTAATATGTTGCAGTACATACCGCCCTCCCGATCAAAAGTTGTCTTGGGCATAAGTAGCAAAAATTAGTAGCTTCCGAGATACAGGCATCGGAAGGGGGTCGTTCGCATTTTTCTGTTATCTCTGGATTATGGGATTTTCACGGATTACAAAATTTCAAGGGGACTTGAAATCACATATATCACTCACAAAGTACTCAACTAATTTACAGAGAATCCCCATGCGTGTGCAAAACAAGATAAGTCGATTATTGCAAAAGTCAGAGGGTCTCGTCCTTCACGCGAAATCTGACGTTGCACCGCCTTTCAGTAAGCCAGCGAGTTCATGAATGGAATCAATCGCAGCAACCTACCTATCTTTGAGAATCGACCGTGCAGTTTTCTGGACGATTGCCTTGATTTCAAGTCCCCTTGGAGCTTTGTAATTCGTAAAAATCGCGTAATCCAGAGATACCAAAAAATCCGCGCGTCCCCCCTTCCGAGGCCTGTATTTTCAAAACTACTAATTTTTGACACTTGTGCCCGTAAGAGCTTTGGATCGGGAGGGTATGTACTATACCATACTAAAATTTCAGCCAATTCGACCGAGAGCCAGTTCCCATAAGAATTCTACGGGGTCCTTTGAATGAAAATTTTAATTCACACATCGAATAGAGATTAAAAGATGCCGATAACCTTGCTGAGTGAACTAGCAGTGTACATGGTTTGAGCAACTTACAATTAGCTAAACAATGTGGCCTCATTGGAAGATTTACATCGTCAAAAGTGCATGTCATGCATCCGTATGAGTTAAATAACTGCACTTTAGACTCACGCCTCTGGGTCTTTAAGTTATTCACGATTTGTACACACATGTCAATCATGCAATGATACGATTTATCTTATACGGTTCACTGTTAGTTTTCCAGAACGCGCGTCGCATTGGACCATATTGTGTAATAAAAATTTTCGTCATGATCATCATCATCTCACTGCCATGATACTGTCGATAATAAATTGAGCGATCAGTGATAATAATTATAACCTAATACTTTGAAAATGATAAGATAAAAGATAAGGCGAATGGCCTGGGCTTCAAACGAAACTATACTAGATGCTCGTTCTTGAATACACAGAACGCTGTTATAACCGCGACAGATTCACTCCGTCAGTCAGTCAGCCGCTGGTTCCCTTGTACCCGAGTGCTTAACATCACATGGAGTACTTACTCAAAGTGAGTATAAACTGAACGAATAGACACTGATTCATCATCAATTCCCAGCCTTCGCTGATGTATAGGTCATTTGAAAAAAAAAAACCGCAATGCAATAGATCGGAACAAAAAACCACAGCTCCACGAGTCTATTTCTTTTTTGACCATCAATATCTCTTTTCTCATGCAATCCTGTACATGTAACAATTGTGTAAAGTATTTTAATATGAATATTGTAAATTCCTGTTCTCCAACTATTACATTACGTATCTATCGGTAAAATGATGTGTCTTTTGTTATATTGGATCTGATAATTGTGGCGCTAGGAAATTTTTCAACGAGTAAAATTCATTTCTTTTTCAACGATTTTATTAATGTTACAATGCTTGATATATACATGGTAAATTCACTGCGATAGCCAATCATGAATAACTTAACCCCTTGACCTTCGTCTCGCTGGCAGACGTCGCAGAAGTCGTACAGCCTTTTCGTTGAACGACTAACATTTCTGTACATTTTGATTATACACAGCGTAATCATGTAAGAATAATATAATGCGATAGTCATTTCATGAAAAGGTTGAATATTCCATTTTTTTGTGAACACTTTTTCACGACATTATGCTTCGATATTCTAAGAAGCCCAACAATTAGACGCTGACTCGAAAATAGTCTCTGTGTAAGAAAAATGTCAAAAAAATTTATGCCAATATAACGTTCGCGTTAATTATTCTCGTTTTCTCGTGTGACGGTATACGACGCCTCTCAAGGACTGTAAAGTGCAATAAGCAGTGTTCGAAGATTCTTTGCGTCGCTGCATTTGCAATTCAAAAACATACACAGCAAATACAATAATTTTTTTTTATAAGGACTCAAGTCGTTGCAGTCACTTTTAGAAATTACCGTTTATAATACGCACGTCATATTGCATATCATTCATTTTTTATACATTACATTACACATTTTTTTTTTTGTATTTAGACTTACGATTACTTAGTTATGTTGTGTAATTCAAGGGATCGGTTTTTCGACGATAATTAGGATCTTGTTTTTACCCGGGGAAACTAATTATCTACAGTGTAGCGTTTATATCTCGCAAACATCATCACATATACCATACACTCACAAGTCTGTTTAGATTTGATTACTGTGATAGTTTCTTTGCTTACTCATGCTGAGTGTGCATTTTTCTTGAGAATTGAGTTCGTTCTTCACTTGAAACGCAGTCGTCGATTTCCGATAACTCTGTAACCGATAATATATCTTTTGCGATTTCTATATCTCCATTATTGTACGAATAATTCCAGTACTTGCATAACAATAGGCAAAGATAAACCGGTACTGATGATGTAAGGGTAAAAGGATAACGCAAACGTAAGCTATAATCGTACAAAAATGTAGTTTTTTTTTTTTAATCTGCAGAGTCGTCAGACCTTCCACCTGCACCAATGAGTAATTAGCTGTCAAGGGCATTCCACTTATATTATTTATACTAAGTCTATTGTCAGTCTTGGCGAGTTCATGTGACGTATATAATTATTAGTAAATTTCAGCTAAATTGTGGATATATAGATTATTATACATAAATTTGCCGGAGATTCGCTATATACAAGAAAATCGAAATCTTGTCGGACCAATTTTATTGTTTCTTCGCAGTAGCATTATACATTATAATTAGTAACTATGAGATTTCATTTCAAAGTCAAATGACGTTTATATAGGTACGTTGTTGCGGTGACTGCATAAGGATAACGTATTTTCGTATTGCAAATACCTCATAAGTTATAGTACATGCAAATTGAATTATTTTACACATGCTGATGCATTGTAATGCGTTGTTATTCCATGCGCTATTAAACACCGGATGGAGTCTGGCTGGTCAGATGTGCACAGTTGAATTAATAAAGTTTTATGACACGATTCACTGGATGTCCTGATTGTGCTTTTATAAGTTTATACCCGACTCAACCATAATGTTCACGTTTTTTATCTAAAAAGCGGGACGAAAGTGGCACATTATTCTCTCCTTAGGTTTTTCCCTCATATGTGGGAAAAAAGAAGTAGCAATCTTCTTCCACATTTACGGGAAATATGATCCGAAGATTAGGTTTTCAGTTTTTCTGGGTTTGTCTTTCTCTTCCATTTTGAACTACATCTCTCTGTATTATTATGAACTTTCAATAATATTATAGTTTGCAGACTGGTAGATCACACTTACACATAAAAGTAAAACACTTCTAACTCAAGTTTTACACAAGTGTCTTAATGCTGTGCTTAAACTTGATAACACAAGTGAACCAAAAATTTTATTTTTATATTTTAGTATACATTTAAATGACTAAATTTTGATTCTATACATCAAATGATAACAAAAATCTTCATTTATTACTTATAATGTTTGCTTGTGCCTTTTTACGTTGACAAATAAGTCTTGAAGTTTTTGGTTGATAGTATAAGCATCTGGTAGCAGCACGTTGAAATAAAAAGCAAACTTTCTCTAATAAAAATAATTCCTCTTTTATTAGTTACGTTTACGAAATCAAAGTTTGACATCTGGAAGCCAGACTCAAAATTCGTGTTGACCGGTGTAATTTACAAAACTTTTACATAATCAAATTTCAATACATGATACAAATCATTTGAACACGTATAAGTATACATGCAAATATTCGATGTATTGAAATATCGTAGATATGTATTAATACATGTACCTAGTAATAGTCTTGACCTTCGATGCATGGATATTATTTTTTTAATTATATATTGCTTCGCGACTACCTAACTAGAATATTTAAACATTTCTTATCTGGAGTAACGTTCATGCCGTATATATATATATATATATATATATATATATATGTATGTATAAACTTGTAGATTGTATGTAACCTATACTTACACGACATGAGTGCTAAAGCGTTGAAGTGAAGAATTACGTACTTAATATTTGGTAAAACGAAAGAACCTGTCCGTGATATTAGTATAAATAAATATCCCTCGTATCTCCCAGAAATGGACGATGGATTTTCACACGAATTACTTTGACAGAAGGAAAGGACTTGCATTAAATGATGTTATGAATAATTCATCCTCTACGCATCTCGCGCTATAAATGCCTAAGTATTTACATGTACATACCTATTCATGGTATTACTGTGTACATAATGAGCCGGCTATAATCAGTAGCGATACAACACGCGTAGCACTAACATCGGGCGAGATTTCAGTCAGAAAATACGTGCATGGTTATAAAATTAATAACAATAACTCGAAGAACCGTATATTGGGCTTATAAATTTTTCGACAGTAATCCCGATCGGCAATAATTCATTTCGTAACATTATAATCTAACGATTCATTTATAGAGAAAAGTCGTTCATTTCGAAACTTTAGGTTTGTCTGAAAATCAGCAAAATTGCATACTCGTATTTTATAAATTGAACTCTTTCAGACCAAAGCTTAATGTTACAGAGTTGTAAAACAACGCATTGTTCAATGTCTTCATACTTTAGTATATCAAAATAAGTGTGACTTCTCATGATCTGCATTCTTCGCCTAAACGGTCACCTTACACAATATGTGTATTATGTTTTTCAAAATTGTATAATAATGAAGATACGTAATATTACAGTGCTTATACAGTTTGCTAAATTAGATAATACGTTGATTTTGATCTGAATAAAAATATACGGGTGAAGTATATTCGTGAGCGTCCAGATGTGCAAATATTTACTCGTAATATCGTACACTCGTTTACCGATAAAACAAGAAAAACTTGAATAATAATGAATCCTTTTATTTTAATCGCGGTGTAATTTAAGCTGCGTTCCTATTGGTACGTTACCACCAAGTTGACCAATCAGTGTGTCGATGTTATCGCTTGCACAATCGCTTGTCAGTTTCATCAGTTATCGGGAAGAAGCGGGGCCATACATTAAGCTTAGGAAAAAGTTTGTCACGCGATTTTATCATCAACGTTGATGTTAATATTCACCCCTGGTATAAGTTACGTTTGTGCAGCGCGTGTTCCAAGTTATTATCATGTCGTCAGGAATTATCAATGATTTTGAGTGCAAAAAGTACGGATTGGGAACAACGGAAGAATCCGATTATGGGGTAAAAATTGTTTTTTTTTTTTTTTTTAAACCATGCTATATCAAAATATGTAGTAATAATAATTTGATACCGATTGACCTTTCTAACAATTTTGACAGTCGGTCAATTGATAAGAACGCAAAAGTTTCCACAAGATTAAAGTATCGCCAAGTCATGAATCCTCAAAACAATTACACCTACATGTGTGTATGTATCATAGTGACGACTGTTATATCCTTCTATCTCTTGTCAAATATTACCATTCCCGAATATAATATTAACACGTGTCACCGGGCGATTGAAATTTTAAATGTAAATACATTAAAATTGTCGTTGTTGTTCAATTGTTTTTTTTTTTTTCTACCCCTTTACAACAATCAGAGTGAATAAAAAAATTAATTTGATGCTCGGAAACAACGGTTCAGTTACATACTTTCAGCTACAAGTAAGAAAAAAAAAAAAAATACACTGAATCTTGAAACTCTCTTATATTTCACAAAATCCTATTTTTTACGGCTTCTTAAATTTTTTTGTTATTAAGTTTAGTTGCAAGTATAAATTGATATTTATTATGCAGTTCAATTGACGAATTCATAAAAAAAACATTGAAAATTTCAATGTATTTTACATTTCAAAGTTCAATTACGTGTTAATATTGTCCGGGTATGTTTACATTTGGTAGGAAATTATTTTTAATTAATATAAACATATTTCTGGGTAGGGCTTGAAAAAATTCCAAAATGATCAAAATGACGGACACCCTACTGTATACTGAGCAATTTAAAAAACCATATTTAATCTTGACCTTTCGTTATGTTTTCTCAATTTTTTGTATCGGAGTTGTAAATCTGCATATTATTATGTAGTTACACCTTGGTATTTAAGAACTTAATGCCGAATTTCTACTTTTCTTGCATATTTATTTCTCGTCGGGGCTTAGTAATATTATTTTTATTGGTATCATCGTTATATGATGTGATTTCTATCTGTGCGCCTGAACACTTATCTCTTATATGTATGCTGTGTGTGCCATTGGTTGACTCTGATGAGACTTTATAGTTCTAAGAGTCGAATAAATATTTCATCTATCTGTTTTAGCTAATTATGGGACAAGTGAATAATCGGCTTTCCTTAACAATTGCGTGAAATAGACCATTTTTCTTTCATGTAAAGTGGGTGGAACATTGCTTATTTCGAGCGTGGACTCCATTATCTTCCTAGGAAATAACAGATGTCGCATCGATGCTGAAAGAGTGTCTCCGAGCCAGTTAGAGAGGGACGTGGTGGTAACACTGCATGCTCTCTCTTTGTAAGGCAGGAGCGTACCTATCGTAATTGATTGTGATTGCCTGGATCATTGGCGTTGATATAATGCGGATAATATGAATACAGATTATACCCTAGTGCCTAGTGGGTCGGGTCATTGAAACAAACTGTTAATTATTCAATGCTTAGCATATTTTTAAACAAATAATATAATTTATAAATTTAAAACGGGAATTTTTGCCGAAAAGTCTAATAAACACATAAAATGTTGAAACGTTTGATAAGTTTCTATATAAGAAAAAGTATACCAGGCTTAATCCATATCTGTATGCACTAAGGATATGACCCACTATATTACCTCCCTAGGGAAATAATGGATATTACCTAAGGACATTACCGATTATATTACCTTGCTAGAGAAATAATGGATATCATCCCCGTAATACAAACCAGGCTCAAAATGCGCCACGTCCCATCGACCCTTTATGCACAAAAACGTGGCTATACATGATGGTGCATTCATTCTCGTCTTGGTAATACTATTATTCCCATGTTGCATATAGGACTTTTATTACCGACTCAACTGTGGCCACTTTATTGACTTGAGAAGTGGCGTTGACTGAAGTATATTCTTCAGTCAACAGAAGTGGGTCCCACGTACAGAAACGGAGCATTTTAAATTTGCCGCGTCGCGGGTGGTGGTGCTGTTTTCTTCATTCGCACATTGTGCATGCGTCTCGTGTAACAGATCTCGATGGATCTCGAACTCGAACCCGAGAACTCGACCGTGAAACCGAACTTTATTTATGATAGTAGAATCGGTGGCCGGTAGGTACAATTAGGTTCCGTAGTGTATTATCGCTGCATTCGCGATCGAAAAATATAATCAAACTTGTGTAGACAATGTCATCGAGTGAAGACGAAAAGCAAGATTTCACATGTGAATCACCGGATCTACTTGACGAGAAGCAAGATTTCACATGCGAATCACCAGAGTTCTTTGACGAAAAGCAAGATTTCACATGCACATCACCGGAGCTGCTTGAAGCCGCAGATAATGTTAGAGTTGAATTGCTTCCCCAACAATCTCGAGAGCTGTATTGGTCTACATATAATGCTTTTATAGAATGGAAAGATGCGAACAGAGTAAAGACCATTTCAGAAAGTGTAATGTTGACCTATTTTGGTGTGCTAGCCAATAAATATAAACCTTCAACACTTTGGACTAAGTACTCGATGTTGAGAAGTACAATAAAAATCAAACACAACATCAAAGTTAAAAAGTTTACACGGTTATTGGCATTTTTAAAACAAAAGAGCAATGGTTACGAGGCCAAAAAGTCAAAGGCATTAACTCTAGACAACGTGAAAAAGTTCTTGAGTGATGCTCCGGATAAAACGTACATGGTTACAAAGGTAATTCTAACCTATAAAGTATTTATATATTGTTTTGCTTGTAAATTATCATTATAATACACAAATATTTATTTTGTCTGTATACTGATTTCAATAAGTTGTTTATTATTATAATATTTTAGGTCGCATTAATTTTTGGTTTATTTGGAGCTTGTCGAAATGGTGAATTATGTTCCCTCACTACTAATGATGTCATAGATCATGGCAAAATTATAGAAGTTACATTAAAACATACAAAGAACAAGAATACAAGAAGTTTTTGCATTGAGGGAGAACCGCTTGGACTGATTAAAACTTATCGATCATTGCGCCCGGAAAATGCAACTGTGGATAGGTTCTTTTTGACATATAGAAATGGTAAATGCACCAATCAACCTCTTGGAAAAAATAAATTTGGATCGATGCCAAAAGAAATAGCTAAATTTCTTCAGTTGGCGGATCCAGAGCAGTATACTGGCCATGCTTTTCGAAGATCATCAGCAACATTGTGTGCTGATCGAGGTAAAATAGTTTTATAAGTATTAGGATTGTTTCACATTTGCTAGTATGAATTTCATATTGGTTTGTATTTTTGGTATAGGCTTTACAATAACAGATTTTACAAGTCTTGGTGGATGGACATCTTCAACAATAGCCGAAAGCTATATCAAAGATTCAATAAATCATAAGAGGAAGAGAAGCAGAGAAATTACTGATGTTATTGAGGGAACATCTCGTGAGGATGTAACGTCTCAACCAGAACCGAAAAAAACAAAATTACAAGTATCTGCACAGTCAACTGCAAATATACAAAATATATCTGATTTGTTATCAAATAGAGATAATGTGTCATTGAATATTGCACATCCAAGTAACATCAACATCCATTTTCATATTTATAATTTTTTCTATGTTTAAGTGTGATTATTTGATAAGTTTGGAAACTAGAATTTATTGAAAATCTGTAATTAATATAGAATGAAGTAGTTCAAAATTGAAAAACACAGAGAAAAGCTAAAAACTGAAAACCGCACGTGTGGAAGACAAGTGCTACTTTTTTCTCCCCAAGGAAAAGAAAAATTGTAAATGTGCAGAAAATTAGTATAAGAGGGAATTAAATGTTAATTGTGTCCCTCATTTCAGGTCATGAAAGTGGCCATTACAGTTCAGTCGGGAATAAAATCTATGACACAACAATCTGAGTGATCAAAAATGTAAAGCATCCGAGTTTTAAAACTAAATCATGTCCAGTGGACTACATTTTACAATTATGCAAAACCGTGATTGTTATTTTATTTCTATTTATTTGGTAGCATTAAGAAGTAATTACAAAAACATAAAAAGAAGTGTAGATATTGATTATTAATACTTTTTTAATGTAATCATGCGTATGTGATACCCTTGAAATACTATAAGTTTTTAAAAACCATCATCAATGTTGCCGTGCACTTTTAGATAAAAATAAAGAAAGAGAAAATTGTATCTAATATTCAAGTTGGTGGCGGAAAATATACCGATGCAAGAAAGATTTGATTAAGTACTAAAATCGCTTTTATCGTATCTTATTTCCTGTAAATAAACTAGATTTTGTGAAACAATAGCCTGGACGGTTTATATGGAGTTCCTTCATGTTTACTCTTTTTGAGATTTCCGCACCTGGACTTGGATAAGGATGCAAAAACGGTATTGCAATGTAAAAATTTAACGGAACTTATCGAAATTTTGCTGTACGGTATTATAAATTTTATTGCGGGTTTTTGGTTTGAATAACCCAAGTCTGCACGTAATTTTAATGCTAGGAGGCTTAAATATGAATAATTTGTATATAAAACGAGCAACGATTATGGTTTCGGGATTGGTGAAATCGGAAATAGTTGGCTCTAGTTACACACTCTTTTTCATCTTATGTATCGTATGTTTGATAACATAATAATCAAAGATTTCGTGCATTATTTGATTTCAGTCACGGGGCCATCAAAGGTCGCCGTCAGATACTCGTGATTTCAAGGAAAGAACGAAAAGAGATGCCTTGATTCAGCTTCAGCATGAAGTTGATAGACTTCTGGCAACAGCCCCTCCAAGTGAACAAGATCGATTGAGTCGCGAATTCAAAGGCTTCACTCGCCTGTTCGATAGATTCCTTCAGGAAGAAGGACCTTCTCTAGAATGGAATCGCATACAGAAATTACCAGAAGCTGCTGTAAGTTTCAAATTAATACTTCTGTCGCCTGATTTTTCATCCTTGACTCTTTAATTTTTCTGTAAAGGTACGCGACTACACAACACTTCCAACCCCAGCAGAGGAGGTCATCAAAAGTATGCTAGAGAAGTTGGTAGTCGTAAAACTGAACGGTGGTCTTGGAACAAGTATGGGTTGCCATGGTCCTAAGTCTGTCATTGCTGTTCGAAATGATTTAACCTTCCTCGATCTCACTGTACAGCAAATTGAGGTGAGTTATGAGTGAGAGATGTCTGCAGGCTGGTTTAAATCCCCCGTTTCCACAGATCCATTTATGTATGTTAAGTTGTTACAAACGTCATATGTTTTGAAGTATATATTTGCTCAAAAGCCATGTCGAATTGGTATCCAATAATCTTGGTTCTGGTTGATAGTAAGTTGCACAAGTTGTAATGGAACAAACTTTTTCCAGGATCTGAACAAAACCTACAATGCTAATGTCCCTCTCATACTGATGAATTCGTTTAACACAGACGAGGATACACAGAAAATAATCAGAAAGTATAAGGGCTTAAACGTTGATATTTACACCTTCAACCAAAGCTGCTATCCACGCATTAATCGAGATTCACTGCTACCTATTGGAAAGAACTGCAATATCGATCAAGACATTGAATCGTAAGTTTTTCATTTGATATGCAAATAATTCACACCCGCAGACATCAAATTTGTACCGGCGGTTTGATTGTTATTGAATTTTAATTCGAGGTAACATATTCATTTGGCACGTGTCTATAAAGCCAATGAAGTATATCCTGTTAGGTGTAGAAATTCTCAGTTTCAAAGGTCAGTAAGTCAAAAACACATTTTTCACAGTTAGGCTTTGAGAGCGGGGCCCTCCTCAGAAAGACTAAAATATTTATTCAACACATTATCATAATACTTATATATAAACATTCAACCACAATTTATAAAAAATATTATAATAATGCGTTGAAGAAATATTTTAGCTTTTCTGAGGAGGGTCCCCTTCAGAGCCGAAATGTGAAAAATGTTTTTTTGACTTACTGACCTTTGATACCGAGAATCTCTGCACAGCAATTCACGATAAGGTCGAGAAATCAATAAACATTATATTCTGTTAATCTGCTGTAGGGCTCTGCAATAATTTCCATTTGATTTACATGTTTGCTGATCACTTACTTCAATTTGCAATTTATAGATGGTATCCACCTGGTCACGGTGATTTCTATGAAAGTTTCCAAAACTCTGGACTGCTAAATAAGTTCATTCAACAGGTAATGTAATATTGTTACAATGATAATTCGTATGATATTTATTTTATGCTCAAAACTTTTGAATTCCACATGTCGCAGTATATGTAATAGTTCCATCTCTATTTTAGGGTCGCAAATATTGTTTCATTTCTAACATCGATAACTTGGGTGCCACTGTAGATCTCAATATTTTAAATCTGCTGCTTAATTCCAAAGATGTAATTTCACCAGAATTCGTGATGGAGGTCACCAATAAAACTAGAGCTGACGTTAAGGTAATGTCTACGGAATGATTAAAAAACATCGTGAAAAAAGGTTGATACTTCCACAAACCTTACTTATATTTTGCGGTCTAAATGAAGTCAAAATGTATCGAATGATAACTTCAATATGTGTTATTTATTTAGGGTGGTACCTTAATCCAATACGAGGACAAGCTACGACTGCTTGAAATAGCTCAAGTACCAAAAGAGCATGTTGATGATTTTAAATCTGTGAAGACTTTCAAATTTTTCAATACCAACAACTTATGGGTCAGCCTCACTGGTAAGCACGGAACACGCTATTCAGAAT
Source organism: Neodiprion lecontei (assembly GCF_021901455.1). Taxonomy (NCBI): domain Eukaryota; kingdom Metazoa; phylum Arthropoda; class Insecta; order Hymenoptera; family Diprionidae; genus Neodiprion; species Neodiprion lecontei. The sequence continues at coordinate 26,786,802 of NC_060263.1, forward strand.
TTATGAAATTGTTCATTAGCTAGTTTCAATTGCGAACATTATTTCTTGCAGCTATTGAGAGAGTCTTAGAAGAAAAAACACTCAACATGGAAATTATTGTGAATAACAAAAGCTTGAGTAATGGTTTGAACGTTATTCAACTAGAAACAGCTGTAGGTGCAGCTATGAAATCCTTTGATGGAGGTCTTGGTGAGTTCACCCAATACTTGCAGTCAAATAAAATTATGCTAAACTATTTCTTAACTGTACATTAACTCTGTAATAAATACTCTATCCAAGCAAAAAATGCCAACCATTTGAAAGTTTCAAACAAATTCCTTAACTGTTTCGAAAAATCTTTATAGAAATTTAGACTACTTTCATATAATGCTAATTTTTTAATTTTTTTTTTTCTCTGATCTATAGGCATCAACGTACCACGTAGCAGATTCTTACCTGTGAAAAAGACCTCTGATCTCATGTTGGTGATGAGTAACTTATACAGTTTACGCAAAGGAGCTCTCCTCATGAGTCCCCAGCGGATGTTTCCAACTACTCCACTCATCAAACTTGGCGATAATCACTTTTCAAAGGTGCTATTATTATCTCATAAGATAGCTGTCTATGTGAGCTATATTTTAAATTTAACAGTTCTCTAAAAGTGAGGAACAAATTACAAGTCTATTAAAACCAGGAATCAATACGTAATTGATTCACAAATACCAACGTTTATGACGTTTGTGCCCAGATTATTGTTAGCTAATTAGAATAATACTTGAAGCATTGAAATACCATAATCGACGCAAGGTTGTGATGCTCGCGGAAAATTGTATTTTTTTCATTTGTTCCGCACGTGTTGCAAGCTTTGTTACTTTAGGAATTCTATAAGAGATAAACCAATAATCCTGATTACACTTCACGTATTCTAATTATTATTAATTTTTTCAGGTAAAAGAGTATCTACGTAGGTTTGCCTCAATCCCAGATCTCTTAGAACTGGATCATCTAACTGTATCCGGCGATGTTACATTTGGAAAAGGAGTTTCTCTCAAAGGCACAGTTATTATTATAGCAAATCATGGAGACCGTATCGACATACCTTCGGGAACTATTTTAGAAAATAAAATTGTATCCGGAAATCTACGTATTTTGGATCATTAGTTTATGGTATATCAAGTTTGTTCATCACATGCACAAAGTCTTGTGTGTGGGTGTATATATATATATACATATACACTAGGCCTAAGATTAGCAAAAAAATGTGTACAAAATGTGTAATGATAATTAATTATACCCTCGCTGAATAAGTTTTAGTGGTCTAATTTTATTCGTTACTTATTGTTGCAATTTGTAAGTTTAGCTTTATCTTATTATATGTATATGTATAGTATTTATGTACATATACAAAATTTAAGAATGAAAATATTAACTCAGAGATCATCGGAAGCACTAATTCTGAACACTTGAATGGACATTAAAAATACCACATACAGGCAAGATATTACTTATAATGAAAAAACAAAATCGGAATAATATTTACTGTAAATTCCTTGTATTCCAATTTCTTACGTGCTTTGGAACATACAAATGTTATTTCAACGAAAAATTGCCGTCATGAATATCCAGGTGCAAACTTCAGGGCCCAAGTCGTTCCGATTCACTGGATGTTTCATCGGGTTGTTAGCATGAACACTTAGCATGTGTATGTTTGTAACTGCAGTGGCGTATTCATCTAGAAATATGTTCTTCGTGAGTAATAGACAGAAATTTCTAGTATTTTTAATATTTGTTTGTTGTACATACATACATACGTAAAATTCAACTTCGCTCTATTTCTCTGCTATCCGTATATTGGCTTATAAACTCCCCCGATTTTGATTCCTTTTTTCTGTGGATAACTACAACGTCTGACCAGGTTTTAAGACATATTTTGTTACAACCAGATCGATCGTTTTGAAGATATAACAATATTTGTAAGCTAAGTCTGAACGGGATCATACACTTGTGAAAGCTCTGATTAAACTCTTATATGGAGGAAAGTTAGGCTCAAGAGTTTTCAAAAATCTCTATGAGCTTCACAATGGTTATGTCTTATAATCTCGCCACAAAAAGCATTTAAAAATATTAGCGGGCGGAGCCGTAACGGGAAGAGGGATATTATTTAAAAATTGTGCACACATATAGCGCGTTCAAATTTCCCATGCAACAGACGAAACCAGCGCTGCGCGGCGTTATCGGTACTACGAATTTCCAACCAAATGTGTCTCACGTTTGCCGTCGAAAAGAGTACGGAGTTATGTCTCCTTTCCTTTTCCTACTTGTTGAAAATGCTCACGCAGAAAATCAGGACAGTGAGTTATGTATGTAGGTTATGTTGCATGACGAGAATTCCGTTCATGAATTTAAATCTCAAGACTCATTATTATTTGTAATTCATAATTTAGTAGTGGAGGCCGTGATAAATTTATTCACCAAAACATGGATTTAAGGGAGATAAGAAATGTTTGTATTTTCTGTTATAATTTGTCATCAATTGAATGCTGCTTCTATTTACTTCATAAGCAATTCTTATCGCGCTCTACCATAACACAGAATTGACATTATTTGAATAATTTTTATTGCAGTTCAAGGATTTCCTTACGCTCTACAATCAAATATCTGACACATGCTTCAAACGATGTACAAATACATACAATTCCAGAGACATGGATGTGGATGAGGTGAGATGATCGATCGGTGAATGTTTTCTGAATTTTGGATAAGATTCAGATTTCAGTTCTTTTTACACCATATAAAAATACTTGCAGCTTTCCAATATTATGTATATTCATTACACATACATATCTTTGCAGCATGTATTGAGAATAACTATTTATTTGTAATGCCATAGGAAGCTTGTGTAAATAACTGTGCCCAGAAGCATGTAAAAGCGAATACCAAAATGATGAAAGTCTATATGGAGGTACTACCTGTTTTAATGAATAAAAGGACAGAAGAAATGAATGCTGCTCAAGCTGCAGCTATGGCACAGCAGCAACAACTGCAGCAAGACACCCAAGACACAGAAACTAGTCAAAATTTACGACAAAGTCAGCCACTGGTCTGACCCACAATTTAGCCTTTCGTTTTATGTTATTTAATATTTTATATTACATTATTTTATAATATGATATATTTATTTTACTTTATGCTGTTCACCTTTTCAATATTGTCAGGGTGTGTTATGTTGCTCAGCTGTTCCTTGTTTGGCAATAGGGTCAAAATAAGATTGCTTTGAGCCTCTTTGTCATACTGATTGTTGGTACAGGTCTTTTATGATTCAAGGATTCCTTAAGGACCAGCATTTTTCAATTCATGGCTCTCCTTATTATGCGCTTCGTAATGGCAGTCATTTGAAACAGATATCCTCTCAGGAACGTCTTTCTTACAGCAAGCTGGTAGCAGCAAGATTGTTTTGCAAGCAATATGTAATACGTCTTCCTCCTGTTGTATGCAGCGGTTGGGAGTGTAATCATAGTTAACTACTCTGTAAATATTTTCAACGTATAAAAACTGAATTTGTTCATTCAACCTTTGCATTGTGTAATTGTATGTACATATTTTTCTTACCATATTCTCTGGTTCTTTGCATTTCAGATTTTGAGAATGAGTGAATGGCAAAAGTACAAGTATTCAGTTTATTAGATTTTCTACATAAGTTGTGATATATCATCTTGCTAAGATTGGAAATCAAAATGTAAACAAAGCAAAGACCAGTTTCGTCTTAATTAATACATATTTGCAAGGAACATTGAATATTATAACATTACTTTTCAAGTGATTCTAGGTAAGTAATTAGTTGAAATTTTTCAGTCTGACCATCCTACTGTTAAAAAATAATAAGCCAATTAGTTTAAATAATAATACAGGGCCGTACATATTACATAAGCATTGATTTATTATTGAAAATGTGTGTATATACAGAATACGGTATGTATGTATATGTATATATACGAATAATATTATTACAGTTTTGTTATAATATCAGAACACGACTACAATATATTGCCTCAATACACTGTTTTAAAGTTTAACGGTTCTCTGTCGTCAATTTGCTAAAAATTATAGCATGAACCAAGCAAAATGATATTGTTGCATTTGAAAGTAATAGTGTTTTAAAATTTTAAAATGCTCACACAAGCTTGTAGTAAATATCATTTTGATTGTTCAATTCAAACGTCAAAATATCTCTAAGATCTGACGTAATAACATACTGCTTTCTGAAACTACTACTTTCCCCCATTTTTTTTTTTTTTTTTTCGACATTGTCACAGATTCACATCTAAAGCTGTCACAAATACTGGTGTGGAACACTAACAGTTTTAAAACCCATGTGACAGCAGACGTGGTTACACAAATTACTATATGTGCAATGGTCTACATAATGTACCTGTGATGTGTATGAGATCAGCGACATTTCAGTCTGTACATCAAGTAATCGTAATTAGGAATGCAACTTTACATTTTTTCTTAGCAAAGCAAATTCAATTGAAATCGCGTAAATTACAGATAGGAATCTATTGCATGTAACAAAAGGGGACCGATTAAAAAACCAGGTATATCGAGTGCTTCAATGATTTAGAAACATTATTCTTTTGACGTACTTGTAATTTCCATCACTCAAGCATTTATTTCTCGTATTTCATGAATAATTGCGTTGCCATGTTAAAGGAATGAATTTAATGTGTATGGCATTGATATACAAATTGGTTTCACGATATTAGAATCACTTCTTTACCTGCCAAAATGTGAATGAATAAATTAACTTCACATGCCTATGAAAATAATAAATAATTATTATTTGCCTGCAAATCTATAAGTACTCGAAATTACTTAAAATATTTTTTATAAGCTCGCCCATTTGCATTCACATACCTGTAATGCAGTGTTAAAATTAAACTTAATAAGCGTTTGATTTTTTATATAAATATCCTATACAGCACTCCTACTGGTAATGGAAAGTATATAAATAAAAATTAACAATCATTAAAAATATAAAAAATCACAGGAGTTAGCAGACTAATTTTTGACAACACATACTCATCAGCAATATTAGCATTTTTACCCAAAATATATGAGTATATTTTGTATTTGTATTGTCTACTTATATTGTCAAGTGACAAGTTATTCAAATACACTTATGTATATATAACAGGCCTAATCACAAGTTTCGTACTCCAGTAAACAATATTGTGTACTTTTTTAATAGATTTTGTTCTCTTTTTCTGATTATAAGTAAATATAAACGATTTTTTTCTAAACGAAATTTCAGTTCTGATTATGTACAAATACAGACGTATTTGCATTCTTGTCTACAAAGTTGATATCCGCAATTTTATCGTGTCAACCATTGCCATATGAGTGCTGTAGTATATTTTTATTCATTAAATAGTAAAGCTGGGTGAAAAATTAAAGCAGGATAATCAACGTTGCAAAACTTCTGTACTCAAATTCATTTTTCCCATCTATATTACTCTTGTATAAGTATGTCATTGTCTCAGCCGAATTTTATTTTCTATTTTTCAGTAAATATCCTAATATTTAATGACTAGGCCCTATTTTAACATGTACTTTCGAATCTACCAACGATTCTATCTAATCTTATCGACGTAAGTTTCTCAATTTTTTTTTTTCGTAAATAAAATGTACCACATTCAACTACTTAACTAATTAAAGGTGAATACCGTGTGGAATACATATGAAGCTCTCGGGTCTTCATTTAATAGTCCGGTCAATTTAGACATTTCGAATCACAATAATTCCGACAGAGCTGAACTTTGGTAGAGACCTTGGGTTTACCATTATAAAGAAAGATAAAAAATTCCCCATCGATACCATGTGTGCTAAAAAAGTTATTCAAGGTCAAAGGTCAAAATTTTTGGTTTTTTCGATTTTTCTCGTTAACGGTTAATTTTATCAAAAAAATAGCTTAAACCAAAATTGTAGATCATAAAATTATCCACAAAAATGGTCTCTATACTTTTTTTTCCTAAGAATCATCATTTCTGAGATATCGCGATTCTGAAAGTCGAACGAGTTACATTCTATATAATATGCACGCATATTATATATGTCACGGATATACATAGTATATGTATAGTATATACAGTGTATATATAGTATATATTATAATATATATGTATAGTATATACACTGATATAGTTAGAATATATACAGTATATATTAGACTGCCTAAGAAAGAAAAAACAATTTTTTTTTTCGATCTCCGGCTTCATGAAATCGTAGTTTATAACATAATATTGAACCTCGTGAAAGGAAATCGCCGTGCGATTTTTTTAAGAGGTGCGACATCGAGATTTTGTAATTCCCATTTGATTAATACGTAAGAAATTCAATTCTGACGGTTGGAGGGAGATAATAATTTTTCTATGCAATGAACAGAACTCTATATAGTAGTGCTTGACAGTTTATATGTTTTCTTCGAATGTATTTGACGGATATTATTCAACATTGTAATGTGATCCAGTTGAGGAAGCTGGGAGTTTATCCTAGGTACCCATTTTTCGAAAAGGCGAAAAACCACGTTTTACGCAATGTTGAATCACTCGAAGATCGTGCGATCAAAAAATTTCTCCGACACGGCAATTCGAAGAAAACATATAAACTGTCGAGCGCTACTATATAGCGTTCCGTTCGTTGCATAGAAAAATTATTATCTCTCTCCAACCGTCAGAATTGGATTTCTTACGTATTAATCAAATGGGAATTACAAAATCTCGATGTCGCACCTCTTAAAAAAATGGCACGGCGATTTCCTTTCACGAGGTTCAACATTATGTTATAAACTATGATTTCATGAAGCTGGAGATCGAAAAAAAAAATAGTTTTTGTTTTTTGAGGCAGTCTAATATATACTGTATATATACTAAGTATATCAGTATATATACTATATATATATATATATTATAATATATACTATATATACACTATGTATATACACTGTATATACTATACATATACTGTGTATATCCGTGACATATATAATATGCGTGCATATTATATAGAATGTAACTCGTTCGACTTTCAGAATCGCGATATCTCAGAAATGATGATTCTTAGGAAAAAAAGTATAGAGACCATTTTTGTGGATAATTTTATGATCTACAATTTTGGTTTAAGCTATTTTTTTGATAAAATTAACCGTTAACGAGAAAAATCGAAAAAACCAAAAATTTTGACCTTTGACCTTGAATAACTTTTTTAGCCACATGGTATCGATGGGGACTTTTTTGTTTTTCTTTATAATGGTAAACCCAAGGTCTCTACCAAAGTTCAGCTTTGTCGGAATTATTGTGGTTCGATCACTATTTTTATGTCTAAATTGACCGGACTATAAGTAAATGGTCTGATTATTTTATCACTCATGATCGCAACAGATTAGAAGAAAATGGCCAGGCAAGATCTAAAAAAAATTCAGTAATATAATATCATTACTAATGCATCCAAAATAATATAATCAATGTTTCATGCGCTATTTTTTTTATCACAATAGAAATGTAGAGCAAGAACAAATACACCAAGTTGCAACAGACACAAAATAAAAAAGATTACAGAGATATAGATCATTATTATCACGTCATTAAGCATTACTATTGTCATTTATTAAAATATATCGTACCCGAGGTATATTGAATGTCATGATTTTTAAGACATCAGATTTTAGAATTGTCGATTATTCAGGTTTAAATATTTAATCCTTTTTACAATGTGTCTTGCTGATAGTTCTAGTCACTTGAAAAAATTTAATTTTAAAGTTGGAAATTGTACACTATTTTCTGTTGTAAATCCTTGCATACCTAGCAAAGTATCCTCATCATATTTCACCACTTCAAAAGTTACAGGTTCAGTTACCAACCTGAAATACTAGTTCAAGATATGAGCATAGCATGTTATGGCTTGGAACGGTGAATTCAAGATTATTGATAATTGTGACATGAATAATTTCATGTCAAATTAAAATAGAATTCACTTGTGTTCCAGATATTATTTTAAGTTTTATATTTTTTAACCTATATGTATCATTGGACCTTACTGCATGGTATATGGCACAGCTTTCCCTTCAACTAAAAGGGTCTGGCAAACGAGAATATATCTCATTGTCTGGCACGAGGAATGCTGATGTAGATATCTCATCATAGGCATAACAATCGGACGTTTCCAACCCTGGAAATTATATGAAACATGTGATTATAACTTGGGGTACGCATAAATATTATATCAGTTCTCAGTTTCCATTTATAAAATTGTGACATCACTATATTAATAGAAATTTAGATATAAACTGTTCGAAAGCAGGTTGATATCATTTACAATCAGTAGTTGGAATAAAGTACAACGTGATTTTTATTATTCAATGTCATAAATAATAATGTGATGTTGGCTACATAAATGTTCAAAGTATACAACCGTACATGGACTGTAATACCACCACTACAAAGAACGTCATGCTGGGGAAACATTTGTATTTTATTAAGGATAAAAATTTAGTAACATACAATTCCTTGCCTTGGATTCGTATTGAATTAACAGAAACTTGTAATGTTACTTTCATAGTATATACGCATACATTATCGGTTACTAAATTTTCTACATGTTAAATTTCTTAAAGAATATACTTCCCAAAGAATTTCATGCATAGAAGTTACGTGCATTAATGATGATGAATACGTGTATCACATAACGCATAAAATATCTAATTATTTGGCAATAATATTGACGAGCTTTGAAAGTTATTTCGACAATTATGTTGTAAAATATGTTATATCATGCGTAATGATTATTATTTCTTATTGATAAAATATTCAATACCTTGATAGCTTTCATAACAATAATTATACATACTGTACATCTACTGCTCTAGCCAGGACGGTAGCGAAGAATTAGGAGATTTAACTTTGATGTTAAACTGCTTTAATGTGGCCTCCAATGCTGTTTGGTTCCCAGAAAAATAAGCCGACACGGCATTGTGAAACAGCAGCAACTGCTTGTGCATTACTTTGATCTGAAAAAGAATTAAAAGTAGAAACTGGGCAAATATTTTCGGTTTAGCCAGTATGCTAAATGCTAGCAAATTAAAATATGACGCTTTATCACATCTTCAATAATGAAGATAGCCATACCCTGTTTTCATCTAAAAACTTTAGTTTGATAGAGACGTCAGCTCGAAGCTTTTCAAAGTTCTGTTTATGCTGTTCATAATTTGCTTGTGCTTCTTCCATCTTAGCTGCACTGCTTGCATCTGTCTTTGCTGCGTGTGCCAGTGCTTCTAGATCCGTTCTATATGCGTCGTATTCTATCCTGTTAATTTTACATATCAATGACATTTTTCTGTTACTCAGATTCTCAGTCGCTGACACGAGATAAGTTGATATAATAATAATTACCTTGCTGTTTCATACTGACGAACAGTTAGCAGTGTGTCCTCAATTGTTTTGTTACAGAGAGTGTTAACGGACGAGACAAAAAAATTTAAGGCCCCTAGAAGTGTTTCTCCATTTTTAGTAAGGTTTCTTTGCGTTTCTGAATTGTAAAGAAACTCTTCTTGCAGTTCAGGCGATTTCTGTGCTAACTCTGAAAATGCTTCACCTAGCGCATGCTGGGTCTGTACAACATGATGAAAGTGAGATGCCAAGGCTCTTGATAATCGTAATACGTTACAGTACTTTTTCTGCGTGTCCCTCAAGACTTCAATCTGGGCTTCGAGCTCTGTAGAATACGAAAATAGAATCACTTCAGTATAAAATGTTTATGAATTTGTATAACTTTTTTAAATGTATCCCGTTTACTCTGTATGTTGAAAATATTGTTATAGTTTAACATTGGACAATAGACATGAAATATATTGCAAAAAAATTCAAATATGTTTTACCAGAATCGACTGTGCGCGATGTTTTACCAAGTTTCTCGTACATCAATTGCTTGGTGCACTTATAAGTGGAGATACTCCAGTTTCTAATACTTTCAATCTTGCTTTGAGCAGGGCGCAGTGTATGAGCATCACCATTCTGAAGCGGTGAACTAGGAGTAGTTACCGTCACTGCTGACAAGTGGTAACAGTTCATCATTTTTATTTTATAGACCGTACTAAGCAACTATAAAATTTGGTTTATAGAAATTCGTCCTTGCAGAGGAATTTATTGTCTTACAGTTTTGTGACGTTGGACTGCCTACGGGTAAATTAATGGTGGCAGGTCGCGGTGGGCCACTGGTATGATTGTTTGGGACATGAGGTGGTGGTGTTCCCGTGTGTACAGCATTTTCACTCTCGTTGAGGGATGGAGCATCCTTGAGCATTTCGTGAATGCTGCGTTCCATTCCACCTGGTGGTAAGGCCGTCTGTGACATTTTACCTTAAAATAATAAGATATATTTAATTGAAGTTCAGCATAAATATAATGTTACAAGCTACGTTATCACATTAAATAATCAGCTCAGTACTTTTCTGTATCTTTTTTAGTCTTAGGAGTGATCGAAATTAGAGTATTTGACATAAATTTCGTTTTAAGAGCCATAGATTTACCTGTTTACAGAATACGAACGATATATATAATTTCTACGAGCTAGATACAAGTGCGTTCCTATTATTGAATACAGAAATTGTTAGATTAAATATATAGATTCAGGGATGAGCATTTATTATTTCTCACTTTTTTTCATCTTTTTTCTTAGATGAAGTCTAAAAATATAAACAGCACCTTTTAAGTATCCATTCGCGTGAACTTAGAGCTGGTTAAAATATACGTGATTCGCAATTTTAGAGAGTTGATAGCTCAGATTATTAAAATTACTAATAGAACTGGTGCATGCATGTCAGTGATCACGTCACATCTGCAGCCTCCACAGGAACATTAAGCACTCTCTATGGTTTACACACATTAATGACACATTATAATCCTCAATTAATGATTACAGCAAGATTTGTAGTATTTAAACAGATATGGAGTAGAAAAGTATGCAATAAAAAAAATACATTCTTAAGCTCAATCCGCATGGCTGGTTAAATTGAATTACTCCCTAGTCTCAGAGGTGCATGGCTTGATATTGGAAAGATTTGCGTTTGTATCGCAATAATGCAGAATACGTCCGTACAAAAAAGGCAACGAAATTTCTTGTAACATTGCAACTACAGATATGTTCTACACATGAGAAATAACTTCGTCAAATGTAAAGTGTTTAGGATATGAAAAGTTACCTTTAAATCGTACGTTCGTTTTATTCGAAAGGGTAGTGGTGTCGATATCTCTGTCATACGCATCCGATTGTGGTTAAGAATTCGGTTAAACAATGTTATGACGTCATTATAAAAATCAAAAGGGGCGTAAATGCACCTGTCACTTCACACCTTGAGAATTCAAAACTAGTAATTAAATTAACTTTAGTAGTGTCTATTTATAAATGTATCGCGTTGTGTAAATTATACATCATTTACTGGATAAATATGCCTTGTCGGATCGTTATAAATTATTTATAAATTTATTGGATTTTAGCGCAGGTAGGTACCCACTGTACTCACGTACTCACTATACTTAACTATCCCTTGAAGTTTACCTTGGTTTGCCTCACGCTTGCACTGTGGCTACGTTCAAAATTGAGTCATATTTCTAGACTATAGGTTTTACATTTGTCCGGTTGGCAACGCGAAACATTTTCACATGTCATGACAACAATGTTTGTGCAATAATCAAAGAGAAACATTTTGAATTTACGGAATGAATAACCAGCGGAAAAAGAAAATTATGTTATGGAATACGAAGTTTTAGAATTAGCAACTGAGGAAGAATGTGATTCGTCAACTGTCTCAAAACGAAGTAGAAATTCTCCTCCTTCGCGAACGGCGAATGATCAGCTGCTTTTTGGTACTATGTGTGTCTTAAATCACAATACAGTTTTTGAACTACATTCGGTTGCAATTAAATGTACAATAACAAAATCTTAGTCTTCATTTTCACTTCATTTATTTATTATATTTTGCATTATGTCTGATAAGTGCTGCTTGTAATTTTTCAAAATCATGGGTATTGTATTTTTTAGGTAAAACAGTAAAATGCTTAGCAAGCGAGGAAAAATTTCTTTCTTTGGGATGCCCACACTTGGATTCAGTACTAAGGGGCGGTTTTGTCAACAGAGGCATTACACAAATTTATGGAGCAGCTGGTACTGGGAAAACTCAAATAGCCCTACAACTCTGTTTGACCGTTCAGCTTCCAATTGTGCACGGTGGTTATGAAGCTGGTAATCCAATTAATTTGTACCCAAGTGATATTTTCAACAATTAGATTCCATGTGAAGACTTATTTGTTCGAAACAGCCGTCCTGTATCCCGTGTGTTCATGGTGGTCTATTCATAACCTTGAATTACCAATTAAAATATAATAATATTAATAATAATGTTCACTGCGACATTGGAACAAATCCTTTTATATATGTATAAGCTTGGCCAAAAGGAATCCTTTCTGTGTACATTGCCTGATTTGTATCTCAATAGTAACGTCTACCAAATTTTAGTGTGCTGATAATGACATAGATGTATTTGAGATCTAATATAAAATTAAATATTATGTTAATAAATTTGTATTGTTTCAGGGGCAGTCTATATTTCTACAGAGGGAGCTTTCCCTTCGAGGCGTCTTCAGGAATTACTTCGTGAATCAAACCTCACGAAAAAGTTCAATGTCACTGCTGATATAATTTTTGTTACAAAGATACATGGCGAAAACACAATTGTAAACCTGAATAGAAAATTGCGTACTTATGAACACTAATTAAGTTTAGATATACTACTTAAACTGTCACTGAAATTTTTCAGCAAGAACTTGAGAACTGTATTGTTCAAAAAATCCCACATTTGATGGCTACCAGAAAAATCGGTCTGCTGATACTGGACTCTATTGCTGCACCTTACAGAGCGGGATATTCACTCAACACATTCGGAGATAGAGCAAAGAGTCTATGGAATATTGCCAATCAATTACACAATTTAGCCAGTCAATATAAGCTTACGGTTATTTGTATTAATCAGGTCAGTTTTCAATGATTTTACTAACTCGGAAATATAAATTAGCTTACAAACAAGTGGAAAAATTTGTTTACAAGTTTTTATTCTTGTGCTAAATAAAAAAAAATGCAATATTCTAGGGCTTTCAATACTTTTTACTTATAACAAATAATCTCTTTGTCAGAATTAAAAACAAAAACTTGAGTGCCGCTATGTGTTCGATAACTTATTGTTTTCATATACAGGTATCTGCAGCAATTTCATTCAACAATTCTGAAGCAATTCATCCTACAGAACAGCCAACACTAGGTATAACATGGGCTAATATGATAACAAACAATTTTTATCTATGTAGAATAGGTGACTGCCGTTACCTCTATACTATGCAGTCATCTTACCTTCCTCGCACCCATATTGAATACAGAATCACAGGTTCAGGAGTATCAGGTGTGTGTAAAAATAAATAATCTATATTATTTGTAGTTTTATTATATTATTTATTCTATTTCACCTTCAACAAACACGAAAAGTATTCAGTTCATTACTTGTTCGTCAATATGCTGCTCAATTACAGAAGTTCTGGATTGAAATAATAAAATTCGTACATTTCTATGTAACAAACATAAATTGTATTGATATGCTGTTTGAAGTCCAACGTTGAGTTTCATACGTTAGGACATGTCTGATGTGAGCTCGTCAATAGTTGCAAAAACGCTACTATCTAAAACTTGTAATGAATTTATTGGAATCCACCTATTCATTGCCTCTGAACTTGAGAATGGATCTGCTGTACTGACATCCAGATTTTCAACCTCGTTTTGTAGTATAAGTCTGGGATAGTTAAAAATAGGCATTCATAAGTACAAAAAAAATGTAATATTATTTTTTTATTTTTTTGGAATGCAAGGACATTTCATTACTTTTGTAAAAATAAAATGTAAATACGTCACCTAAACGAATGGAGAAATGTTCTATGCGGTTCTGTGTCTTGTCTTTCACTGTATGTATAATCCCCTATAATCGTGTGACCAATATGCGAACAGTGAACTCGCAACTGATGGCGGCGACCAGTCTTAGGGCAGAGCAATACTTTAGTTGCTGGTTTGCCGTTCCTAGTCCCTGTCTCAAGTACTAGTAACACTGTGCGCGAATCCCGAGGTCTTTCACAGAAGGCACTACCTCCTGTACACATTCTATGATTTCCATTCTTTTCGCGAATATCTTCTCCTGTAGATGTATAACTTAATTATTTGGTGCATTTTTTACCTATAGTTCATTAGTTAAATAGATTACATATATTTTAAATTTATAGTAAGTTTGATATACTTGCAGAAAAAGATGCAATCTTTATTCTATACTTTTTAATTGCTGCTTACTATTTAAAAAACAAATTGGTGCTGATTTTAGGTCAAATTAATATAGCTAGTCGTTTTTTAAATAAAATTTCATGGAGATAGTTTGTAAGTTCAAAAGTAAGCACGTTTTTAATATGTAGGATTCTACGTGTTTGCATTTTTTTTTTTTTTATTTTGTTTAACAGCAGTTTCAAACAGTTTGCAGGTAATTATTGAGGAAGCTAACCAATTGTTTCCGAAATGATAACATGACTTTTGTTTATATGTCCATGGACTAGAGCTAAATAGTATTTCTTTGCTTTTCTACTTTCAAAGGCAGTGGTGGCTGCTTTGGCAGCCTGCTTATTGAGAGCCAAGCAAATAACTCCGCTTGTAGCATAATCAAGTCGATGAACGAAATGAAATTCGTGCCGTAGCTCTGGATTGACCAGTTCAGGGAACATCATTTGTATTTCCGTTTGTAAGGTGGACTAAAAATTGTACAAATCTGTGAATAGACCGTAACCACGTTATATTTATTATCTGAATGTTATCCATTATATTTAATAATTAAATGAATTACTTTATAATTCCGGTTATTGCTGTTTATAACCAAATCATATGGCTTATTTACTACTAAGAAATTATTACTGCGATATAAAACGTCTAAGGTATTATTTTCGTTCCCTTCCATTCTACCTATATGAATGTACAAGTTTCTCAAAAATTTCCGTTACCACACTACAAGTTAAGGCTTCGTATTTTTAATTTTAAAGCGCTGTTTTAACAATTCTTTGCTTTGGTTATAACCACAAGTTTCTCTAACCGTCCTAGCCTCAACTGGAAACTGTCACAAACGAAAGATTGGGTCAATTTTGTGCAACTGAAATTTTAACCGATTAAATAATCGTTGGTCAAGTTTATTGCAGAAAACACAGAACATAAAAATACATTCGTTTCAAATATAGAATGATCCGTTTGATCAGAACATTTATAAAATCGACACTCGATTCAGTTTGTAGAATAAGCTGCCGTTACTAACCAGAAACGGTTGCCTCCTAGGTATGAATGCTCTATGCCTGGGTCTGGCGGAGCACAATAATAAATTAAAAACTATAGATCTAAATCTAATAACACAATAGATTTTGCTTCATTTACTTTTATTACATTTATTGTCGTACATGTAGTAGATCTAGAAACCTAAGTGACGGTACGGAACGTATATCACGAGGGTCACGATTAGAAATTATCTTCATTGTAATATGTCAGACGACTTCAGTCATAATAAATACACTACGTATGAAAAATTTCAAGGTTTAAATGATCTCTCAAATGAAAAATAGATTTGCAAATGCCAGTTGAACACTTTTGGCCTTCAGTTTAGGCTTATGTTCAGACCAACACGTTAAAAATACTTCCATCATGCGTGAAAATTTGGGGTTAGTAAGTTGTGCAAAAAAAAAATAAAAAAATTATCGAATAAGAAATTGAATGCACATTACGTGACTTTATGCCGACTGGATACCTTCGCCACACCACGCTTTACGCAGTCGTACAAAGAATCGCGTGTGCATGTGTCGTAAGGCAATTTGAGGGATTTTTTTTATCCGGAACCGGCAGGAATCGGTCACTGAGCACTCGACAAAGTATGCGGGAATTGCGCACAAATTTGAGCAGGATAACCACCACTGATCTCTATATGACACTATAGAGATCAGTGATAGCCACCGTTCGAGCATAGTGAACAAGGCGTTCGAGTAAATTCGAGCGTGGTCGAGCAGCTAAACTGCAACCTTTGAAGCAGAGGACCCAATAATCTCTGGACGACCACACAGCGACGTAAACAAACGACGGTAGTGCGGCGTTGCCACGTCTTGCGTGACTTTAAAACCAGAATGAAATCAATATTTAATACTTATTTTTAATAATCGAAACAACCAAAAAAATTAGTGCAAAATGTAATTCTAAATTGATTGTACATCTTATCATTATTTGTGATCTATATAAGGATGGTTTTGAATATGTTTTTTATGCCTGTTTCTCGCTTGACCTACTCTACGCCGTTGTCTATGCTATAGCCGACGGAAACCTGGTTACTGTGTTTCCTGTGCTGTAAGCACGGACTCGGCTGTAAGCTTGATTTTAGAGTTGGTTGGTACAACTGTCGTAAAGAAGTTCGTTTGAATAGTGATGTCCACGGTGAGGCGGCGGTGGTTCGTCTTAACGATATTTTTCATCCTTTAACTGTGCGGCAAGAACAGCAAAAGGAATTCGAAATATTGTGGAATCATGTTCCACGATAAGAAGAGCGTTGATCGCCACGTGCAAGATATTTTACGAAAGCTGAAGACGGAAAATGAGGTAGGAGGTTATTCTCGTATGAAAACGTTACGCGGTGTATGATGAGTACCACCGAGTCACCGTACATGCACATGCAAATGTCGATCGTCCCGCCAGAAGTGATCCCTGCATTTCGATCTAATTCCTGTATCAATTCTACCGAACCACATCATCTTCTCATGCCAGCTTATGATCTAGCTATTTTCAATTTATTTTTAGTCATCGACTTGCACAATGTCGCATATTTATATATTATTATTCATTCCAAGGCCTTAAGTACTGGCTCGGAAGCTCTGTAGATATAACACGCACTCACACTTATCTACACATAACCTGTTATCCACACATAATATGATTTGCATCTCTCATGCCATTCCAGAACCGGGCTAACCAATGTTTTGCGGTTTCCTGATTATTCTTGGACAATCCATCGCACGCTGGATTGTTATTACTTCATTATCTCTTTGTTCATCATTGACTTTTTTATCCAATAAGAGACAATTGCCAATGTACTCTTCAAAAAGCTTCTACCTTCAAATATATATAATACATGTATCTTAAATTACCTTATCGTTCGGAGTCTAAGCCCACCCCGCATATAAGACGACCCCCAATTCCGAGACAGTATTTCAGGGTGTTTGCCTTGCTTACCCGCATATGAGACGAGTCCGCGTAGAAGACGAATGATTTCGGTTGGGGCTGTCAACGACAAAAAAACCTTGGTCTATATTTCCCTTGGATAAAATTAAAAAAAAAAACAGTTTGGGTGTAAATTCATACCCGTAACTAATAAATAATATTAAATTGCCATAAGAAAAAAGTTAACGGTGCAAATTTACACTCAAGTGGAAGGTTTTTTCCTAGAGGGTTGTAAAGACATCATATTTTCTGCTGGCCTTCTTAACCTTTTACTCAACTTGAGGTATTAGTAGTGTTAACTTGTATATAAAATTTAAAAATGAAGAGCTTTATTAAAATGAATTATCATACTTATGGCTATCTAAAACCACAACACAGTCTTTAAACCTAGGAATTAAGTTGTTTGAAATGGCTGCTAAGGTGGTTAGGATACAATTTTTGATCAGGAAAATTCTTTTACACTTTTTAAGCTTATAATTCCAGATAATTTATCGTCGTTTTTATTTAACTCAAACATATCTTTAAAGTCGTATTTTTTACTTTATTTAAAATAAAAGTTAGAGCATCATTATAAAAACTTGCTGACCACCCCTAGGTTTCCTTCACCCAACTCTTACGAGTTTAGGTTTTAGAGTTCATTATCTCCAAGGTAAAAATTTAATATAAATTACAGAGGAACCTGAGATGTTACAATATTGCTAAACTTTATTACCAAGTTGGTGATTACGAATCCGCAAGGAGATACGTGTCATGTTACCTAGAAGTGCGAGAAGATTCAGCTAACGCACATAAACTACTAGGTCAAACCCTCGAGGCTCTTGGTCAGAAAGAAGCTGCGTTAGCAAAATACAAGTGCTCCCTTGAAATTGATGGCAAACAAGACGATCTAGTCTTGAAAGGTGGGTTAATCTGTTTCACTCACCAAAAAAGAATAGCTGTAGTTTTAGGACTAGAAATTTTTCTGCTCGAAATTAATTTAACTATAGGTTTATTGCTATAAATAATATTTCTGACATCATTTGTATTTAGCTTAATGTACATGTTCGTTTTATGAAACAGTTTGTGAGATTCTGGCAGACACAGACGTAGGGATGGATGTCAGCAGAGCCAGATATTGGTTGGAAAGAGCAGACAAACAGTTCCCGCATCATCCTGTCGTATTTCAGCTGAAAGAAAAACTACTAACTGTAGATAGACCAAATGATAATGCCGAAGATCTTGAAGCACTTATAGCATGTAAGTTTATTGTATAAATTGTAATTATGTGAATCCTACTACTAAGATTCCATTTAATTCATTTTTCTTTGCTGTAGGAATGTCTTAAAATTTCGAAAATTGCGTACTTCTTACTAAGTCTGTCCTATAAATTTTCACACAAACTAGTTGTATGTGCTATTACAAGTATTTGAAATTAAGGTTTTTGCATTGAATCATTTTTTTACAATGAATCAAGTCACTAGTATAGTTTTAATTGAAATGTCTGCAATGGAAAGTTATTATGATTCACAATAACAATTCCAGTTCACTGCTTAAAAGCCTGTTTTTCGCAATTCTCAACATTGTGAATTATTTTTCCAGCTGAATTGTCAGCCAGACCAAAAGATGTAACATTGCGTGTCAAATTATTGCACCATTACATGGTGAAAAATAGACTCGAGGATGGATACAAACATGCCATGGGTGTGGAATCAACCTTTACCTTTAGGGATAATATCTCATGGTATCAAACAATTTGTGAATTGTTTGGAAAGTGCAAAGACAGCAAGTCTTCTGATTGGACTTTCTGGATGCTATACATTTCAGCTCTTGAAAGATTTGCCGCTCTGTCTCTTAAAGAGCAGGGTGATGGACCAAAAAAATCTATCCCCGAAGTTGCACAGGCAATATTGAAGTGAGTAAAGTGAGAAAGTGGTAACTAAAGAATTAGCAAATAGTAATTAAAAGACCTTACTATGTAATTAAACTCTTTAGTATCTTAATATTAGTTATAAAGTACACAAAATCGAGAACTTCAAGTGCGTCTGAAATTTTTAGGTTTTATCAGCAGTTCAATGCATTCAAGTATTCAGAAGTTATCCATTTTCAGTTTACACACATCTATAAGATACTTTTGTGTATAATTTTAGTTTCGACCAAAACCTGACAGAAGCAGAGCATCATAAGAAACTTTCAAACGATCCCACTTTTGCTGAACATATGTTTGCGCACATGTGGGGCCAATTACACTTGCATTTAGCATGTCTCATGCTCCGAAAAACTAAGCGTGAGCATCAGAGTTGGAGTGAAGCAGGTCGGTTGTGCTCTCCACTTCTATTATGTGCGCTACATACCAATCCACCTGACCCTACTGCGCTTTGGGCAACAAAACTGAAGGATCTGCGCAGAGCTCAAGTTAACCTATGGTATCGAGAAGGATCTTACAGATGCAGTCAAGCTGGTAAGTTATAATCCTCATCAAATCGCCTCAGTAATTTGGTACATAGATAGGATACGAGTGTAATACTTTTTGTCTACTTGCTTTTGTAATGGTATAGTTACTTCTAGCAAACAAAATATTTTCTAGGACATGTACTTCAAGACTATGCAAGAAATGATACAAAAAGATTCTTAGACAAAATTGACAAATTTTGTACTGGTGCTTGGAGGGAACGAGTTTATCAGGTAAAAGATAGTTTTTTCACCTGATAGATGTGTATTTATTAATTACAGAATATTTCTGACAATCTGAGACAAGACTTGTATCAAATGCATTGAGTTTAATTAAAAAATTTTTCTGCAGAGAATATTTGTAAGTCGGGTGCAACAGCAATTGATGAAGAGCTCATACTTTGCCAATCATTCTTCTCCAAATCCTTCACTTAGGCTTTGCACATATAATGAGCTGAAACATCATGACGAAGGTTTGTTATACTAAGCTATGCCTTTACTGCCGAGCAATGTTTATTCACAGATGAAATTTGAAATTCCTAGCCACTGACAGTTGTCTGTTAATATTATGCAAGCCAAATCATGAGACCTTACGCCAAGAAGTCCATTGGCATGAATTATTAAATACATTTGTAATTCTGTTCCAGTCTCAGAAGAGGTTTGGCCAAGCTCATTACACCATCAAGTTTGGTTGGGCATCAAACATCGGCCACATCATAATAATCACAACAACTTTATTGGCCCTCAACCTCATCAATATTGCCACATATTCCCCGAATTGCAGTTTTCTGTCTACAATCTGAGCCATGGAGGAGCAGACAGTTTGAGTCGGCTAGATATCGATGCATTTTTGAATGCTGCAGGTTAGTATTTTAGTCAGTAAGAATTCTGAGGAGATGGGATGAAAATGTGACGAACTGCTGTAGAATGTGTGCCATGTATATATAGATTCCTCACACTTGTTTCTACCTTACTATTGACACTACAGAAAGTTTTCAAGTTAGCGATAGGTCAGTCGAAATGAATATAGACAAATACAAATCGGTATTGATTTGAACTGGGTGTGAATCGCTTTTTATTTGTTCTACTATATTTTGAGATTAGAGTAGTGTTTTATTTCAGTCGGCCACCGAATCTACAGTGCATTTCTTGATCAATAGTAAATAAAACAATTCTGCTATATAAAAGTATGTATAAGATTATTTTTTAGAAGGTTTAATCGCGATTTGCTGGTGGCTCTTGATATATTTGGATTTGATATTCTTTTTCGTTGACAAGTAATCAGATGCACACGTTCAAAATATTAAACACATTTGATTTTTTAATTATATATTCTCTTTGTGCGAACGCATGGATGTATGTGTATGTACGTGTATGATTGTGTGACAGTTTTGTGCGCCTCTGTCATTGTGGAGGATCAACAACGGAGTGGGTTCTGGAGTCCCGACAGGCTGCCAACTCTACCAGCTGACATCACCAACTCACTTTGTAGCAGTACTCAAGAGAAGTGGTGGGTATCATAAATGATTGTACTCGAAAAGAATCACCTTGTGACTTTCGAGGATTCAAAGAACCATCCATACTTACAGTTACTGATATGATAGGTGGAAAAAATTATCTTATAATTATTCCAGTATTTCAAATATTCGAGTTATAACTATTTTTGAATAGATTTTTATTCGTGTCTTAATAATTCATGATAAGATTTTTTTAACCCATTATCAACTTATATATGCAAGTATTTCAATTAAATGAGTCGATGGTGCGCTTCCATAAATATTTAACAGCTTTATGTTCTCTTTTCACCTGATATTCGAATTCCATAATATATGTTCTTATATGCTATACACTTACATTGCAGATGCCTTAGAATGAATGATGAAATTTTAGCATAAAAAATCAATTTTCCGAGAAGGATACTGATTTTCTTAGCTGGTAAAAATAATATTTTTAAAATTTCATCTTACAACAAAACTACTAAAGCAGTATAAATAGTATTTGTAGTTGGAGAAATTGACGAACATAGTGTAATATCAAATTTCGGCTAATAGACAGATCCTTCTCCTTTACAATGCTTTTAATACATAAATATTTGGGACATGTTTTAAGTTACAGTTAACGCAATCTGAACTTAATAATATGTGATATAACACTGTATTGACTAAGCCTCAATATCATCTTTAACAATAGGTGGACAGCAGCATACAGGATGTATCGAGACCAGGAAGGAGTTGGAAGTGAGATTGGAGAAATAAGACAAATATTACAACACGGTCTTGAGGTAGTTCGTTGCATAGACAATCATGGATTACATCCGTGTCTCTTGGTCCATTTGGCACGTATCTTCCATCACAGAGTACGTTTTTATCAGGATTATAGATCTTTTTGGAAAATGACTAATATTGATCATTAATACTACGATGTTTCTTTAATCATCTTAGGTTAAAGTGATGAAAGAAAAAAATGAAGAACACAGTGATATTCCAGCACTGGAGGCTCGCTGTGAACTTTATTGGTCTGCAGCTGTTCCTCTGTTAGAGAGACTTCAAAATAATCAGACTATACGTACTATAGCTACGAAATTGTTTGATTATCAAGGGTCAGTATGTGATTTGTAATTCTTCACATTGTGATTGAATCTAAGAATATGAAGTCTACTTAGGATGTCTACCAATAGTTGTGTTTGTATTATTCTTTCATAATTTTTCAATGTCGTTTAATTAATGAGATTTATTTTGTTTACAACAGGAAAGATATGAACAACGTGGAATTAACAAACGCTTTGGAAGAAGGTAGATTGCTATTAGCTCAAAAATATCAACGAAATAAACAATATGAACAAGCAATTGAAGCATTAAGAGCATTGAAATGCCCAGAGGCCTCTTTCCAGCAAGCTCAGGTTGGTTTGATAATAATGCCAATAACTTCGTTAGGCACTTTTGTGGTTTGTAAACTCATGAAGTTTATAATGCTTTCAGATCTATAAAACACTTGCCGATGAACTCGTTAGTTCATTACCCAGGGAAAGCTTGACATCAGAAATGCGTTCACAGCATATTATCATGTTGTCAAAAGCTCGAGATTGCTTTTATTTAACTCTCGATCGTTTACGCAGTCCAGGTACCAATCCGAAACACCCACTGGATTCAGAGCTTTGCCAGCATATTTCTGGAATTGAAAATGAACTGAAACGCATTGATCCTGATTTATGGAGGAATGATCGTAAGTTTGCTTCTATTTTATCGTGAAATTTAATTTTTTCATAGTAAATATATGTGTTTTGAAGCACGGCATGTAAAATTAATTTCACAAGCAGAGAACCTTACTCATCCACAAATCTTGAAATGTAATGAAAGAGTATTTTTTATGGTGGCCACTGGTCATGGTAAAATCAGAGAATCCGAAACATGGTCAGGGAATTTTATGGTGATATGGAGAGTGGAAGAATCAAATTTTCCTTGCTAAAAAGCAAAATTTTAAAAATGACAATTCTCCATGTGCTCGGTTCCATAGCCATTACATAGATTGCAAACGTGTTTTTGAATACCGATCGATTCAGAGCTGTATTTCCTGGATATTCGAATTTAGACTGTTAGTTGGAGAAAAATTATAATTCGGGTGATCAGGAAAGTCAGGAAAAGGTCAAGGAATTCACTTGACTATTTTCAGTGGTCGACATGTTTGTGATTATTAATTTTTCCAACCAATTGCTTCACTTCATCTATGATACATTTATAATATCAGTACGTTCTAATATGTTTTCAATTATTCGCGTGTACAGTCAACAGGAACGAGTGCGATGAATTGTCTGATGAGAGCTACTCATCTGCCCATAGTGGAGATCACGCTGTTATAAATACTTCCTATGGTCCAAGCAGTAATGTTCACAAATCTAATACACCTCAGAGGGCTACGCACCGGACACCAAATCAGTCTAGCACACCTTGCAAGCCCCAACACCAAGACATCTTGGAATTATCACGCAATCGAACTGTGAGTTATGATTTCTTAAAAGATTCTAAATGTACAAATTACTTTCGATCACAATACGAATAAGTTACTATTCCTTTTTCGTCTCTGATTTGACGATATGTAATTAAATGGTGTTAGGAAGAAAATTTATTTTTACAAATTATTTGTATCCTGGATTTACGCTTCCTCATTTTAGTCAATTTCTTGACCATTCAGGAAGCAAGACCGAGTCCCGAACGCCTAGATGCTCAAATTCGTCAACTGATACACTCTAGGGACAATGGTATACAAACGATAATGGATCAAATGAAAGCTCTTTCAGAGACAGATAAGGTAGTGGTAGAACAATTGAAGGAATTGAAAAAAGATGTAGGGGAACAATTGAAAGAATTGAAGAAAGAAGTAGCTGACTTACGAAGAGAAACTCAAAAGCAACGCCCGGTCAATAATCCAAGCCTTGCATCTCTAATTCCAAACCCTGAAGAAGATTTGTGTGTATTAGGTGAGGAAGACTATGGAGATTTGAGTTATGGTCCGGCTGTAGCCCCCCAACCATCAGGACCAGTTCCATCATTTCCTGCAAATATGTTTTCACCTACACCAAGACACCCAGCTTATTCTACGCTCGTGTATCCTCCCGCAGCACTGCAAGGATATTATCAAGGCACATTACCATTCAGTGATCCTTCTGCACATATTCCAACGCTGTATCCACCTAGTGTGTACCCAATGCCTGCTTTGTATCCTCGGCCGCCAGTTGATCAGAAGATTGGTACAATGCCGAAAATAATGGACAATATAATTCAGCAAGGAATTTTCACTCCTAGACTACCGAGTCAGGTGCCTGATTCAATTTCTATGCCTGATCAATCGCTACCAATTCAAGGACAGAGACTGGATACTGCAAAGAATGATAACACTATAGTCAATGATATTGCTCCTACCAAGGCTCCACCAGTTAACGTTGTAATAACTACTTCAGATACTCTACCGACAACAGTACCATCTGTTCAACCAATGTTGAGTGTTACTGTTCCTGCTCACCATAGACTGGGCGGAGGCCAGCCAGTATCAAATGTGCCACACAATTATCAGATATCGATGCCTTTGCAAGCAACTATTCCAACTACTGTAAACTTACCACCATTATCTACTACCTTGACGACAACCATTCCAACGAATTTGGCTGTTACCGAAAAGTCCAGTGGAAATGCAAGCATCTTGTCAACTAGCGTAACCAAAAGTTCAAACGAGTCGTATTCAGAAACTGGTCATAAATCAATTCGTGACTTTGCTCCAATTGTGTCATTACCTGCTGATATTGAAGTAACTACTACAGCATCCATTAGTGCCAATGTTGCACAAAAGTCTACCCATTCAAAACCTACTGGATTCACATTCATCAAAACTATGCAACCTGATCCAACTCCTGCATTTTCATTCGGGAGACCAACTTTGCCAGCTGCTGCTGCTGTAAATGTGCCTAATGTGATCAATATTCCCAATCAAGCTACGACGTCAACTGTTCTGTCTCTGAAGAAATCAATTGAAACAGAAACTCCTATAACTGGTATGCATAATTATGTTTTATCTTTTTTTTTTTTTTTTATATCTTAAGTGCTAAGTGTTTTCTTTTGCATTTCTCTTCTATGTAAGGATCCCCACGCAATCGTCGGAACTTTACCTTTTACTTTCTGAACATTGAAACCGTAGAATAGAGAACAAAATTTCAAATCTGTAAAAGGTGCAAACATCTGTTTATATTTTGTAGGTAGTACGTCACCAATTACATTATTTCCCCCCCGGACGCCACTCAGGCGCCCTCATGCTCCTGCACCAGCTACTTTGGTAGCAGCAGTCGCTACTGGTATGCGAAAACGTTCACACAGTAGTTGCAGTTGAATGTAGTGATACTAGTAGTTAGGGTAGTGGTTGTGGCTGTGGTGATATCTGTAGTCATAAGTAGATTTGCATGTTGTGTTAGTTTCTCGTTTTTTTTTTCCTTGCAATTTAAAAAAAAATATCTACCTGTAAAGAATTTTTTTGGGTATAATCAAAGGAAATTTCGGACATTGTTATCAATATTTTCTAAATACGTCTATACCAACTAATTTCAATAGTTGAAAGTTATTTTAAAAATTCTATAAAATTTTTAAATTCTATTTATAACTAAATACAATAAATAACTTGGGATCCAGTTGAAGAAGCTATCATATCATAAGGTTACATAATATAGCAAATTCAACTTACTTCATATTTACACAATGTTAAATTTGTCAGTAATGTATTTCGACGCATCGCAACTTCAAAGCTATTTTCCTGTATCTCCAAAAAAACTGTATGCTATAATCATCTAGTGTGAATTTATGGAAAATTTCGATGATTTCTTTCAAAACCAGTTAGTTAATTATTAGTATCAAAAGCATTAACATGATTTTGGTCATTAAAAAATATTTGAACCTTTATAGAAGACAACTTTTAATATCATCATGAATTGAATACTCAGTTTCAATATATTTAGTTACGTGAACATGAATATTGTTGTATAGGGATGAACTCCTTTAAATAAATGTGTATTCCATGAATAGAGCTGAATAGAGTTTATATGGTTTGAGTCAGATGAAAAATCAACTAGCATTTGGAAGCCAGTAATTTTGGAAGAGTTTATTTTTTCTTCGTAGTAAAAAACTTATAAATCATTGTAAACTATTAAAATATAAAGTAGATCTATTATAGAAAAATTTTCCAAAAATGCTATTCAACAATTCCAACGTTATTTTGTGCCAATCGTTTACCAGTAGTGAAGGCTGGTTATTTAATCTTTCAAATAAAACTTACTTAGGGATAAACTTTTTAACCGAAATTAATATACTCAGTCAAGTATTTGACTATATGGTAAGTTTTACTTGAATGATGCAATGACCATCTATAACTAACAGCTGCTATAATGAAAACCTCCACTACCCCATTCAAATTGGTAGTAATATTACGCTTATTTTGTACGTAGTTACCACTTAATACGTTTGTTTTTTTTTTTTTTTTTTTTTCCATACCGTTATCAAAACTGGGTTACATAGGTAAAATAATACGGTAAAATATTCTTTTATCAGGTAAATCACCTGAGAAATCTCATCAAAGTCTTGACCAGAATGTAATTAAAGATCCAGAAGATAAAGTGGACGAATTTGTCCCAACTGCTGAATTTTCTCCTGTCATTGCTCTACCAGACATTGTTGAGGTAGTTACTGGTGAAGAAGGGGAAACTGTTCTATTTCAAGAACGTGCAAAATTGTTACGGTTTGACAGTGATTCCAAACAATGGAAGGAAAGAGGAATTGGTCAAATGAAAGTAAGATTAAAGAACCAACACATACAATCGTAAATTTCGAAACGTTATTAAATTAATGCTGTAAATTATTTACGAAATATAATACTTAGTACTTTTACAATCAACACTCCTTAAATTATTTTCAGATCTTACTCGACCCAGCTACAGGAAAAGTTCGCTTGCTAATGCGTAGGGAACAGGTTCTCAAAGTTTGTTGTAATCATTTGCTGCTGTCTGAAATAAAATTTTCATTTATGACTGGAAACAATAAAGCTGTTAATTGGTGTGCTCAAGATTATAGCGAAGGAGAAGTTGTTCCAGTAATGTTCGCAATTCGTTTTAAAACAGCTGATCAGGTTAGTTTTACTCATTAATGACTATAATACATTGCGCCTTGTAAAATTGGAGAAATCAAGGACTTTTAGCTTACATCTGTAATGAAAATACTACAATGAAGTAAATTCTCCAACATTGAACTGATATTTGTCCCTATTTAGGGAATAACTTTCTCAAGTGCAGGTCACAGTTATACCTTATAACAATTTTTAGCTGCATGAAAATTATTAGTGATATCAAATTATAGTATATAATACAAATAATAATTTCTCTTTCAGGCATCTGAATTCTACAATGTGTTGACGATTCAACAAAAGAAAATGGTAAATGATCGTATTCCTACAGAGGCAGCACCACAAAAAATGACAAACAAAAATGTAAAAGAACAATCTAAAGAGGACAAAGCTGACAGTAAACAGAATAAGTCATTGGCAGAAATGTTTAAACCTGCGGCTGGTTCTTGGGAATGTGGAGCATGTTACACTAGAAATGATGCAACGAAAAGTAAATGTTTGGCATGTGAATCACCTGCTCCAAACACCACTAAGACGACTCTTGTAAAATCACCTGTAACTCCTGAACAACCCATCCCAAGCAGTGCATCATCAGAAGTCAAATCCTTATCGATTGGTCAAAGTACTACTTCATCTGATAAAGTTCCGCTTTCACAGCTTTTCAAGCCTAGCGCTGGATCCTGGGATTGCAAGGACTGTTACCTTGTTAATAGTGCAACAAATAATTATTGTGTTGCTTGCGATTCACCCAAGAATCCATCCATGCCAGCTAAACCAAAAACTAGTGGCTTCAATATCACAAGCTCCTCTGCATCGGCGCCATCGTTTTCATTTGGTATTTCACAGACTGCACCAAAAGATCCTGCTCTTTGTTTTACCTTTGGTACACCTAAATCTGATGCTAAAGCTGCTGGTGATACGGCAAAGATCCATATTGGATATTCGTTTGGGTCTTCAAATCTGAATGATAGTGCTACTTTTACTTTTGGGACTCCTCAAAATTTGGGAGTAGCACAAAATCAGGAAAAACCGTTTCAATTTGGATCACCAGGAAAATTATTTGATTTCCAGTTTCAACCTAAATCTCCTGTGAAGTCACCAGGTGGCGATGAAACGAGTGAAGAAGAAGTTGTTGAGAGTGAGGACGTTTATTTCCCTCCAGTTATTCCGCTACCTGATAAAGTTGACGTAAAAACTGGTGAAGAAAACGAGGCTGTACTGTACAGTCACAGAGCTAAACTATTTAGATATGAGTCTGCTACTAAAGAGTGGAAAGAGCGTGGACTGGGTGACATAAAACTTCTGAAGCACAGAGAGACCGGAAAACTCCGCTTATTAATGAGAAGAGATCAAGTTCTGAAATTATGCTTAAACCACGTCATTACTTCAGACATGGAATTTACTTCTAAAGATGATAAAACCTGGTTATGGTACGCTGCTGATTACAGTGAGGGTGATATTTCTCACGAAAATTTCGCGTGCCGATTCAAGACTGCTGAAATAGCACAAGAGTTTAAGACTGCTATCAATAATGCCAAAGGATCTGTTGAGACGCCTGCTAACAAAGCTGAACCAAAGACAAGTACAAAATCACCAGAAACCATTAGGAAAAATTTGTTTGGTTGTTCCAGTTCTTCTTCAGACATTGAAATTGTTTATGAAAAAACAGTTACAGAGGAAGAAAAGGCTGCTGCATTGAAACTCAAGTTGCCAGAAAACTTTTATGCCTACAAAAACATGCCTGATTGTCCTGGGTGCATAGGCTGCAGAGATCCAGACTCATCTGCAATTGGTGAAAATCCTGAGACATCAAAGCCAGTTATCAGTCCACCCAAATTTGAGGTTAAGAAATGGCCTGTTGGCACCGTCGTAATGCCTTCTAAATCTACTTTGTTTGTTACTCCTAATCCGACCACAGCGTCACCTCATGACGCAACATCAGCGACTAGTCTTCCTGGTCTTGAAGAATTGAAGACAACATCTTCAAAATTGACTGGTAGCAGTACATCAACATCGACCAGCTCTGCAAGCACACTTACTTTGTTTGGCAAGCCAGTAGGAAATGTGATCGGAGGTATTAGCTCCACTACAAGTTCACCAAGCGTGACACCATCTGCACTTGGAAATATTTTTTCACCCAAAGTTACTATATCTTTTGGAACACCTGCAACAAGTAATCCTATTTTTGAAGGAGGTAATTCAATGATGACAACAACGTCTCAGGCTTCCGAACTAGGTGGTTTTACACTTCAGCCCTCATCTAATCAAACTAATTCTATTGTTACCTCTACTGTGCCAATCTTGGGGTCCGGCACAGGTAGTGCTAATGTTTTTTCTTTTGGTGGTTCAACTGAAAAGACGGCAAGTTCTGGGACTGATGCCAAACCATTCGATGACTTGAAAATTTGTAGCCCTGCCAGCTTTGTAACACCAACAACGTTACCAACATCTAATATTTTTTCTGGGTCAGGAAATCCTGTATTTGGCAATAATATTGCTCCTACACCATCTATATTTGATGGGGCTAAGTCAGCAACACCAGGTTTTGGTGCCGCCACAGTATTCAGCAATACTCAGAATCCTACAAATAACACGTTCATCAATTTTGGCATGGGTGCTCCGAAATCTAATACTGTACTAACAGGTACAACAGCATCTTCCAAATCGGACAAAACTCAAATACTCAAAGGACTGTCTAATGAGTCGACAACAAATTTACCTGTTTTTGGATCTATTGCGAACAACCAATCCACTTTGAATAGTAATAGCGAAATGCCTTCGACAGCTGGTACAAATTCAATATTTGGTCCTAAGAATAACACTACTTCGATGTTTGGCAGTACAATAAGCAAAGAATTAGGATCAAGTGGATTTGGGTTAAAATTAGATACTTTGGACAATAAGAAAACCGATGCATTTTCTTTTCTGCCAACGGATAATGTTACAACTTTTTCAACACTTGCTGCCAACGCACCACAACAACCAGCTTTTCAAAAAGGTATGTCTACTTCAACAGTTGTTGTCCTTGATATTGTAGCAAGGAAAAAAGTTTATTCATATATTTTAAATAAACTTTTTTTAAGAAACGAAGCAAATTTCAGATCCAAACTTTTCATTTGTCGGAGCGGGCACCTCAGTATTTGGCGCTAAAAAGCCAGTGAATACTAATGCACCTCAACCTCATCCACCAAAGGAAGATACAACAGGAAAGAGTAAAGATGATGACGAAGAGGTGGAGGAAAATGACAACGGTGAAGAACACGATCCACACTTTGAGCCAATAGTACCTCTACCAGATGCCATTGAAGTGCGCACTGGAGAAGAAGATGAGGAAAGAGGTTAGAAATTTACTAACGTTTACCGGCCATCCTTAGTGGAATACTAAATAATAATTTAACTTCACTTAAAGTTTTAGAACCCTCTGAGTGAAAAAAGTATCAATTCAGTATATTTGGTATAGAAAAACCTCAATAGAATGTTACGCTGGTCTATAGAATATGTACTTCATGCTATCGCTGACATAACTGTGAAATTTCACTAAGTCAGTAATATTGGACAAAGTGCCTTTGATGATTGACTTAAGATGACTGAAAATTCCTGCATCTCTTAGAAAATTTTGCAAAGTAGAAATTCAACCTTCTCTGAAATTTTTGTTATATTTTTCGTAGCGTACAAATCCTACAACCTTAAATCCTGTTCCACATGACTATGGCATTCGTCACACAGAGATATAATACATTATTACTTCCAACCAATATTCACTTGAATAACCCATTAATTTGAATAGCAGGTTCACTTCATTATATATAATTTCAGAATTTTGCCAACGAGCTAAACTCTACAGATTTGTTAATTCGACTAAAGAATGGAAAGAAAGAGGTGTCGGTGAAATGAAACTATTGCATCATGTTGCTCATGGGACTTATCGTCTCTTGTTGCGTAGAGAACAAGTTCACAAGGTGGTCTGTAACTTGTTATTGACAGCAGATCAAGAATTTCACACACTGAACAGCTCTGATAGAGCTTGGTGCTGGGCTGGG
The DNA here is from genome assembly GCF_021901455.1 of Neodiprion lecontei. Taxonomy (NCBI): domain Eukaryota; kingdom Metazoa; phylum Arthropoda; class Insecta; order Hymenoptera; family Diprionidae; genus Neodiprion; species Neodiprion lecontei. The sequence continues at coordinate 26,818,265 of NC_060263.1, forward strand.
ATGAATTATGCAGAGGAAGAACCTGCGGTTGAGGAACTTGCCGTTAAATTTAAAAATTCACAACTTGCAGCTGAGTTCAAGGAAGCCATTGACAAGGCGCAGCTTGAATTGCGAGACAGACAAAACATCAGCCAAGGTAGCTAATCTATCAGAACCAATAACGTAATGTATGATATTTTATCATTTATTGATTTTATCTTCATGGTACTCGCAATTCTGAAGACAAGGTTTATGTATATTTCCATGCTTTGTTATTGACATTCTGAATTTGTGATTATTTTTTTTTTTTTTTTATAATTTTTTTTATACAGATGTCTGAACGGTTGATAGTATGCAATATGGTGGTGAAAAATACAATCTCCTTGTGTTAATTTGCAGTCTAGAATGTATTGGTTTTCTAATTGGTTAATTCTTTTGTACTATCAGTTTACACCAGTACAACTGCTAAAACTGTTTTGCTTGGAAATGTACCTGGCTTTGTGATAAAAATTGTTATACTAATGTAAGAAATAATTCTGTATCGAACAAAATCGTCTGCAGTTTAAATTGTGTGTATAGTATAAATACAATGTAACGCTTGGTCGATTTCACTACAGCAGCATACATCCGTCAGGGCACTGGTATTTTGTGTCGAAATAAAATAATACTAACACAATTGCTGATCAAATTTAATTTGGTTTGGCTTGGCTTAATACACGATTGCAACATACTTTTTTGGATTATTTCTCATAGTATACGAATTTCTTGATTGAACGAATATATTTTTACCGCTGCTTAAATTTATGAATTTCAATTTAATAATTCAATTGACTTAAAAAACAAGTAACTTGTTTTTTCAATAATTCCAAATTCAATTATCAAACTTCTTTACATGTGAAGAATTCGTTTCTAAATTAGCAGTAAATTTATTGTTAGTTTTTGATCATTGACTTAAATTTATTGTTGGAGCACAGGTAAATGGTCGATATTATTATGCAGGTACGGTCATGAAAGAATCTTGTGTTCTTCACCTCCATGAATAATTTTAATTGTCCCTACTGCTCTACCCGTTTTTACCATTATTACATACTATGTTTACATCTAGTACCACGTAATTTAACACTACTATTCGGTATATTTGCTTAATAAAATATTAAATATCTGTTTATGTCTATAAATGCTGCATATTTATTCGCTTATTATCCAATTATTACAATCCAAGATTAATAAAGTTCTGCTGCTCATATTTTGACCTATGCGAGCATTCATGTTAAATTTCTATCAAAACTAACTTATAAGAAATATTGGATGAAGACAGAACGAAGACTAGTCAGATTGATAGGTGAGTATCTGCTACAAGTAATTACCTATTTATTCTTCATAACAATGTGTAGCATACGGAAAATTTTCAAATTTTTCCAATCAAACAATTGGGATAACGTATAATTGGTTATTGGTGTATCCAAAGGTTATTAATTTTTTTTTTGTGATCTACATTGGGAACTTATATCGAGCGGAATTTATTCGATGAAATAAAGTCTATGAATAGCAACTTTTTAAGAATGCCGATTGCCACACTTCACTTGAAATAGCACATATGACTATGATATTGTCCTTTTTTGTTAACAGAAAATAAGTACCAAGAGTCAGTAGAACCACCAGAAGATGAAAATGAAGACGACGATGAAAATGAAGATGATATTGATGAAGAAGACGACGAAGCGTCATATTCAATAATGTTTGAAAAAAGGGCGACGTTATTGGCACAACAAAATGACGATTCAATATGGCAAAATGTTGCCATGGGTGATTTGAAAGTTCTTTTTGATTCCGATATTTTTGGTGCGAGGATTGTTCTTGAAGCTGATACCACAGGAGAGATAGTCAGTAATACAGTAATCAGTATTCAAACTGAAATGCAGGTAATTGATGAAAATATATATTTTATTTTTTAATCTTGTAACTATACATTCTCAACTATTAGTTGCAACTATACTTGTGGACGTATAATATAATAGGGTTGTATACTGTCTAAAAATGACAGTGGTTGTGCGTATTGACGTATTCATGGCAAATCACCTTTTTTCGGAGATATTCAGAGAATAGTTGGTATAAGCGGTTGCACAAATCAGTCAAAGTGACTTCATGTCCTGCATTACCGCTGTAGGACGATTCTGTCTCTAAGTATCTGGTTACTTTCTGAATACCAAATACTCTCGATGTATCATATATATAAGTATACCAAAGAATGTATATATCGTATTGTATTTTGATTTGTAGGTAAACGAAAAGGAATGCACATGGTCGGCAATAGATTATGCTTTAGAAATACCTGTGAAACGGAACTTGAAAGCAATCTTTTCATCATTACCGGTTGCCCGAGAAATGTTTGCAGTTTTCGAAGAGGTAAGAATTCCTAAAAAATGTTATGGCGAATTATTTCGAGATTTCCTTTCCCTTGCCATCAAAAAACATCTAGAATTTTAGGGATTGCTTATGTGTGTCTACTTGCCTCTCTATGCTCGTAAGAACATTTGTATAAAAAATGAACATCCATAAGTAGTCAAACTATAGTTACTGTTATTATACCGACATTCATATTGAATATAATTAATATTATAAACTGTATATTTTTTTTTAGGGACTAGGTTTTGCCAGAGAGTCTGAAATCCTAGAACCGGAGTACTATATCCCTGAGGAAGAATAAAAACTTTTAACAATAAAATTTGGGCATTTTATAATAATGCTATAGTCAATCGTGAACTGAAAAGACTTTCTTAATTTACATTAAGTTTTTGAAGTTTGTAGATTTATTTGTATGATATAATTATTTCTTATATTCTTTGAGTATTACATTGATAAATAATTTAAGGTTGTATGAACCGTTTGTGCATGGAAATTGTTTTAAAAATTAACACGGCTGGTTATTAAATCTGAAACTTATTTCTAATAAACGACTAAATATTATAGTCTCACGGTCAAGATCAGCCGCCTAAATATCTTCGTATCTGAAGAAACAGCGTATAATCGCACATTTCTTTATTAGAAAGTAAACTCTTCACAAATGTAAATATATACATTCAAAACTGATAAATTTTTTGTTTCCAGTACTCGACAGTTAGTTCTGTGTTTAATGCACAATAATGGGACAAACTTATGGTTATAGTATCTAGAGGTAGTAATTTTTATGTGTTTCAATAAGTTTTCGAACGTTTTCTAAGTTAACCTGGTATTTTACTGGTATATATGTGGTAAAAATACTTTGAAAATTTAACTGATATTGACATAGAAGCTTGTTCATATTTCGCAAATGATGCACCATTTGTATATTTAGGCGTGTAAAATCAATCGTCAAACAGTTTTGTATAATTCGGTTTTTTTATAGTTACATTTTTTTATTATTTCCACGTAAACTTATTTGTTTACTTTACTTAGGTTAGTATCGGCTAGCATACAACTTACATTTACTAGTCATATTTGAACTGGCATTCGTTATGGTATTGGATTAAACGATTTTTGATATTTTACAAGAAAATTTCACAAGTTCAACATCTGTATCTGTCTATAGAAGTGATGAATAAAGTTGTAGAGTTTAAATAAGTTCAGGTAACCAATAAACCAAAATATTGATATTCTAATTATATGCGATTTTTGGCGATTGTGTGGTCTAGGTACCCAAATATACAATGATACAGTTCACGTAACATACACAGGTTTTGGTATGCCTCTGTACATATACCAGATGCTTGCCAAATAACGCCCTTGAGAAATATTATTGATGTTTACAGAACCATTTGAAACTTTCAGATACATTGTTGAAAGTTGAATTTGCGAAATTGTGCCAATATTTTGTTATTCATCGATGAACTGTATTTGCAGTAAGAGATTAACGTATCATCAGTTGTAGTAGTATTGGCATTAATATGATCGAAATACCATACCAAGGCCAGTAAAAAAATGTACTAAACCTGAATTTCGTAGCAATACCAGCAAATATTAGCATCTATGTGAAAAATATATCCAGTTTCTCAAGAATATTTCTCAATTTTTATCACAAAACATATCTGATTACTGACATAGCTTGTAAAACTAATTATACTATGTAGTTCAGTCCACAATCTTCATGCCTTGTTGAGAATTAAGAAACGTAATTACAGTCATAGCTACAGTTGTAGCCACAGAAGGATTTTGAGCAACATTTATTGCAAACTGAACTGCATCTTGTATATTAACAGGGCTAAGACATTTACGGATTGCATCAGCAAGATCACATTGCTGTTGTGGTGTAAGTTCGTACAAAATTACATCTGTAATTGATATAAATTTATTCCTCGCCATGAAAGCTGCGGAACATCCTCCGACTGTACCTCCTGAAACATGATAAACAAATGGAAATGATGGTAAATTTCAAGGTGATACAAAAGACTAGCAATGTACTGTAGGTATGGTAAAAGTATTAATCAAGTCGAATATGATTTTAACAAAATTGTAATATTGGTAGCCTATCTATTATTACAGTGTGTGTGCAACTGTATACCAATAGCTAATCCTATAGGACCCAAGAAGAAACCACCAGCCAGTGTTGAAATTCCAGTTATCATTGCTCCCTTAAAGCTCTCTTTTAAACTGACGTGAACACTTTGAAGTTCAGTGATTCTGGATACCTCCCATAGCAGTTCTTTTGCCGCCATTTCCATGATTTGTTTGTGACCTGAGACATATTATACGTAATAAACAAAAAAATGTGAAATATAACCAGGAGATAAATTTAGTAAAAGTCAGTAGATAAGAATATTTTACGAAGCTTGGAATAATTGAGCTGAATTTGATGGTAACTAGTGCTGTAAACTAGGTATGCCAGAATCAGATCTAGAGTACGCCCTGCTCGACAGAGACCCCGTGGATTTAATGAAGGTGAAATTAAAGATGAAATCGCTACAAATCGGGGGGATTTAAGGACAGAGGGGGTTCCCCATGGAATTCACAGACGATAGAATCGATATGGTTCAAAGTGCGACTGGGAGAGAGAGATGAACTCGTATGGTAAATGTAAACAATTAAAATTACCTGATTTACCAATGTGGTGTGACGTGATCACTTCTTCAACGTAATGACAGCTGCAACGATGAGTGATGATCGCGTTTACGGTGATGACCACTGAACTTTCTATAGATAACTCCTTTAGTTTTTCGGGACTGGAAAGAACAAAGGGTCGAATTAAACCAAAATGTAACAGAACGCATAGCTGGTAAAGTAAAGCATTAGATATCTCACGAAGTATGTTGTTGCGTGCTGTTTTGGCCTTGTCACCCGATCCTTACCAGCAGAGCGCATCAGGCTAACAGAAGCATCACTCTCCCTAGGTAAGACTTATCCATATATTAAATTTCCTTAAAACACAGTTGCGATAGAACGGTTGCATCGGGTTTTGAACGTAGAATAGGTACTACCCTAATGTCACAGGAGTACAGCACAGCATAACGTATTACAAAATCACATCATGTCCAGTGTGCAATAACGTCACCGAAACCAAAATTTATTTTACTGTACTTACCACTAGAGTGGACCACCAGCTGTACCTGTGAGCGCGCACGCAGCGCACGTTGCTTGTTTTTCCGTTTCCGGAGCGCCTATTTTGAACGGTCCAAGTCTAATTTGAAAAGTCTATTCTCAACTTCAACAAATATTGGTATCTGGAAGTTTGTATATTTATTTGTAAGACAGTTATTTTATTTGAGGATACTAAGATTTTTTTTGGATCGAAAGTATATGAAAAAAATCAACACTTTGCTGAATGGTAAAAAATTGAAATTTGTTTCCAATAAATGAGTAAGTATTACAATCAGCTTATGGTTAGACACTCTTTTTCACGACTAAATATTGTTGATTAAGTTACTACGGTAGATTATTATATATATCGTATAAAATTCTGACCTTTACAATTATCATACAGGTATAGATATGATGGATATACATACTCTTATTTTCTAGTATACATGTAAAATGTGATAAAATACTTTTTAGTGGTATGTGATGTATATTTTATACATATACCTGGTAAAAATTGTATTGAGATGAGAGAAACTAACTACTCAATATCCTATTCGTGATTGAAATGATTCAGTCAATTCTAACAATGGAAATTTTTGTTCAATTTTATAGCACGCGGCTATAAAAGCTATATAACACGTGTGAAATTACAGGGCCATAAAAATATATAACATTCTCCTACTATTTTACACTTGCACTAAAACTCATGTATACTGTACAAATGGTGCATATCATAATATTCATGTTGTATATGTATAATACATGTAAAGCAAGTTACGTGATTAATAGTATTTACAACTAAAGTGACTCATTAGCTAGTACAAAACTTAAAACTAATAAAATCAGTGCTATTCGTCTGTTCGATTTAGATCTTACAGCATATGTTGAAGGTTTAGATAGAATATGATGCATATTTCCATTAAATTCACTCGGAAATGAAAAATTCAGACAATTCATTGTGTGCGTCTCCGAAAACGATTTCACTTTTATAAATATCTATTAACTTAGTATACCTTCTGATTTTTCAGTTAAGGTAGTACCGTGATAAATCACTTTGCTTACAATATCTTTCAATTTTTGAATACACATAATTTGAAGTGTCCTTTATACGTAGGAATTTTTTTTAATAGTCCTTGCGGTACTAAATTTTGCAATATTAGCGATCAAAAGTCGTACAATTTACATGTATTCCCTATCCCGACCGTAGTTAGAGTGAGCATTTTATTTAATAACAGCCATACTTTTCTTAGAATTTTTTTTAAAAACTGAGAATTATTAATTGAGGATATAACAAGTAATTTTTTTCAAAAAAAACATAAACAAGCAGTATTCATTTTTTTGTAAATAATTCTTAAAGTTTGTTGCTTTTAATGATTTTCAAACTTTCTCTCATAACCTGACCCGTGAGAAATAGTGACTTGGCAACGTTGCCCTACGCGGGAAGTTTAAAATGCCATAAAGGCCCAACGAATTGAAATAAATGTCAGAACTTTGCGGATATAGGTTACGGTACAGAAAAAATTAAAATTGTTAATATTAATTATAACTAACCTCAAATTGATTAGATAACAATACATTTCTCTACAACACATGCTTGAGGGGCAAGAGATACTGAGTTAGAATGCAACGTTGCCAAGTCAGACAAAAGACGCAATGGGAAAATTTTTATACTTCTGCGCATGTGAGAGGAGGCGCAAAGGTGTACTGTATCTCAACTACTTTTTACTTTAGTTATAATGTTTTATACAAGGGATATTTCTCTGGAAATTGAGGACTACTGCTATCACGGTACTACCTTAAATTGTCCCATGGGTGTAGTTATCAGACTTGTGTCATACTGAAATTCATAACTTTCATATTTTGGGATTCTATGTAATGAGTTACAGTCTCAGCTACAACTTTGGAGAGACCTGGGTTTTGAGCGACCAAGAATTCAAAATCATCGCTAGTTAGTAATTTAATCGATTGTAGGCTTCCACGGATTCGTATAGCAAGCTCACATTTTTGATTTTCTGTGAATTTCATCATAATTAAGTCAGGAATTGATTCAGATTTTTTTTTCGTAAAGTAAGCTGCTGAACCTCCTCCAATTATGGCTCCTGGAAAATGAAACAAGTGGAATGAAAGCAGTAAATTTGAAAGTAATTTGAGGTAAAAGAAACGCAATATAATTATTAAATAAGCTTTCGTCTTAGTTGAAATATAATTGATGATAAATGACAATCTTATACCAATTACTAGTCCAATAGGGTTGATTGCAGCACCAATCATTCCAGTAATCACCGCGAATGTTCCAATATTTAGGATTCTTGAGAACTTTCTAGATAAGCCAACGCGAACATGTGTAAGCTGAGGTAGTTTTGATACTTTCCACAAAAGTTCCGTTGTCGTAATCTCCATGATCTTATAACATGATAAATTAACGTTAAGTCAACAAAGACATTACAAAGATGAGTGAGGGGGAACGCATATGCATTCAAATGAGTGAGAACAGTTTTCAATGTGAATCTATTGATCAGATATAGTTATATTGTCAGAAATAGTTCATAAGTTTTGGAACTAGAAAATTGCCAACATTGACTGAAGATATGTATAATATATTAATAGGACAAATTGACAATGAAACACAGATAATTTAAAAAATGTATGACACCAAAGACTTGAGAGTGAACCATAAGCTATGTTTTTTTTTTTTTTATTTGCTCTTTTTTTTGACAAAACATGTCCGACACCAAAGTGGCTTTTTGTGACCTGATTCTCAAAGCCAATCAGGTATTTTTTTGGATCACTAGTTAAAGAATGATCCTTAAAATGGAAGAATTGCGGCGAAATAATACTGGACAATGTCAGGACTGCCACAAATTGAGAAAACAATGTATTCAAGATATTTGGCAGCTGGTACATCGAAAAAGTTAAAATAAAACTTCACAATCAACTAAATCCTAGAATCTAAATTCTTATACAAAATTAAAAATTCGCCTGTAGGCATGAGTATGTGTGTACATGTGCTTATTCAGTTTAGTCACACGCTTGTTAGGTTTTGTTATTGAATCTTGGTGATCGGTCAATTATGTATAAATTCGGACACTAATACCTACAGAATTGCTAAATACGACCTTTGCAACTCCCTACAAACTAGGGTGAACAAACTCACGTTCAATTGGTTCAACTCCAAATTAATAAGCAAAAACTTACACAGAAGCATTTCTACCTGCAATAGTGTCCCCCCAGGTGCATATGGGCTACCTAAAATCCACAAAGAAGAAGTCCCATTAAGAATTATAGTCTCCTTTGTCAATAGACCGACTTATTCCTTATCCAAGTTAATTAATTCATGGCTCACCACAAATATCACCCCTCCCACCTCCAGAGTTAAAGACAGCTTTACTTTAGTTGAAACAATAAAAACATTGATTATTTCAGACAACTACACTTTAATATCGCTAGATCTCTTTTCACTAACGTTCCGACAGACCTTGCTATGCACGCAGTAAACAACCGTTGGGCCTCTCTAGAAAAAAAGATCCCAATTCCACTTCGTGAACTAGATAAAGCTTTAAAAATTTGTTTTGATTCGGCAATCTTCAAATTTAACAATGACACATATGCACAACAATTCGGGTTGCCCATGGGATCCCCTCTCTCTCCAATCCTGTCAGATCTTGTCATGGAAGACTTAGAAACGTCATGCATTAGCAATCTAGATTTTCATTTACCCTTCTATTTCCGATATGTTGACGATATTCTAACTGCAGTCCCTAAAGAAAAAATAGATTATACAACGAATATTTTCAACCAGTATCATCCACGACTACAATTCACTATTGAAATAGAAGATAATAACGTTATCAATTTCCTAGATTTATTGCTGATACACAACAACAATAAAATCAAAACAGATTGGTTCCACAAAAAAACCTGGTCTCAAAGATATTTGAATTTTAATTCCCACCACCCGATGTCCTACAAGATAGGCACCATCTTTAACCTAGTTGACCGAGCCATCAAACTTTCAAGTACAGAATTCCACGAAAAAAGTCTGTCACTCATATATAATATACTAAGATGGAACGATTATCCTCATGGCCTATTACACAAACATATAAATAAGAGAGCTCCCATATCAACAACTTACTTGACAATAATATTGACTCTGCTCCCGCAGACGACAACAATAGACTTGCCACTACATTTATTCCCATCCCATATGTATCTGGTCTCTTTGAGTCATTGAACCGTCTATTTACCAAACATAATGTCAAGTTTGTGGGAAAAAATTCAAAAGACTTACAAATAGTCTTTGACACAGGAAAAGATAGGATCCCCAAGGGCAAACGATCCAATGTTGTGTATAAAATACCTTGCAATGATTGCAACCAAGTTTATATCGGACAAACTGGCCGCCATCTAAACACCAAAATCAAAGAACATCAACGCAATGTACATGAGATTGAAGAACGTCACACTGCTCTAACAAAACATATGACCAATAAACAACATACTTTTAGCTACGACAATACAAACATCCTTTGTGAAGAACCTAATTATTATAAAAGGCTATTACTAGAAATGTGCAATATTGTAGGACACACTAATTCCGTTAATCTTAGACAAGATGTTGAACATTTAAGTAATATTTACAAACCGCTAATCTCCGCCCACACACCACATATTGTTTAATCTTAACCAGACACATAAAATTAGTGTCTCCATAGCACAGTTGTTTTACATAATTTTTTCACATAATAATTCTTTTGTTTTTTCTGTATATTTGTTTATATTTGGTTCACCTTCACTCTGGATCATAATTGTTTCTCCCATCAGTCGTTATTCACCAGTTGACCCAATCGGTTCAACCAAAAATAATTTTTGTTAGACATGGAGAACATAGTCATAAAGATCCCAGATCCACTTCTTGGACATTGTGCAAACTAATTTTACTGCTAAAAAGACCTTCTTGAAAACCTTTTAATACAATGACATATAGACTGTGAAGATACATAGTTTTTTAATCTTTTTAATTATTGACTTCCAACTTGTAACTCCTACATGTTAAACAACCAGAGGAGGTGACAATGACTACCGTTACTCAAAGAACATTGTCTCCGCAAACTGTAAATTATGAATTCGACTGTATCTTAGTCCGCTTACTATAAAAAGGTAAATAACACTCTAAGTCTATCTTTTTTTGAACTAATCAAAATGTACTCACTAACCAATAATATATAATAGCCCTAAGAGTATTAAATCTACAGTATTTATTGTCTGATTGCACTTTTCTTATAAAAAATTTATGTTGTTCTTGACAGTTAAATAAATAAATCGTTCTGAGGAGGGCCCATATCCGGGCCGAAACGTTAACAAAAAATACGTTTACATAATTGACCGATCACCAAGATTCAATAACAGATTATATACGAGGTCGAGAATTCCTATCCTTCTTGTTAGGTTTTCCCATGAGGCTGAAGTCAGCAGCTAGAATTAGCAGCGAAACATTTTTATATTTATTCGAATGAGGTAGTGAAGTCCAAAAATCAAAATTTTGTGAAATACATTTGACCCCTAAAACTTTTATAGAATTGTGAGCATAAAAGTAAACTGAATTTTTCTATTCTCAAAAAGTTAAACGTGTTTTGCTACTAACCGTGGCTGCTAGTTTCAGTTTTATGGTTTTCTTGGTTGGATCAGACTTTGGATATGACTTCATATTCTACAAACAAGAGTGGGCTAAATAATTGTCAGACGTGATCAGAACTTCGTCAGTTGCAATATCGCATATACTTATAACTTACACGCACCAAAACTAGCTATATAATGAATTTAATTTGTAGTGCAAAGGATCGAATGATCTTAAGAGTAATTTACCTCGGCTTGAATAGTGATAAAATGTACTTCACAAAGATCTTTCACAAATTACGACGTGGCGATCGCACTGACTGCACCGGTTTACCGTCCGCCTTCTTAAATCTAACAAAAAGGGTATTCACCACTGAATGTATATATATATCTATGTCGTAGTCCCCATGCCCACGGTCTTATATACAGGTCTGAAAACTCCTATGGAAGCCACGATTATTCGTGTCGCTTAGCGAGTGCAAATTTCGATTCTAGCGGCACCACCAGTTGTCGCTGCGGTTTAGTTACCAGTTGACACTCAGGCCCGTATTCATAGTCAGTTCTTAAATTTAAGCACGGTCTTCAGACCCTGAAGTCCTATCTCAAGTCATGGTAAACGAGGACTTAAGACCGTGCTTAAATTTAAGAACTGACTATGAATACGGGCCTCACCACTGCTCGTATACTAAAAAATTGTACGCGTCTTGTCCCCGTTATTTAGTTCCTCTACCTGGCGCTAGTAGACGTCTGACACGCTCGCTGCCCTCGCTGACCGCGCGCAAGCTCGTCAGGTAACTACTAGCGCCACTAGTGGTAGAAATTGGTGGCAGAATCGAGGGACATTTTGCGAACCACTTTTAGTAGCGCGTGTCAGGGGTGGTTACCAGGATAACAATAACCTCAATAAGTACGATGAGTGAACGTAGTGAGCGAATACCCATATACATATATGCGAATACCACGGCTTGTTGGACCCCCCCCTCGGCCCCGCTGCCGCTATTGATAAGATCGCAACGAACCTAGTGGCGACTAGTGACACAAAAACTGCTTCAATAAGCGACATACCTCCTCCAATGGTATTTCCAAACCTGTATATAAGACTGTGCCCATGCCCAATACCTTTGAACCCTGCCTTTGAATATCCCCCTCTCTAGGTACGGACATTTTATAGGTCCACGTCAGTGCGCTGTGCGATAGGATGGAGCGACTAAAGAGTGAAGTACCTATGACGAATGTTCTGTACTACGTACCGCACAACATAACATAACCACAATCATAAATTTGCAACGTGTTGTGTGTGCAACAACTTAACAGATACCTTATAAGATTCACGCATCTAGGAAATATTTAGGAACAAATTATAACATAAAAAAGGTAGGTACACATTCCACATACATTATCCTGCACGTTGACGATGTAACAACATTTAGAAAGCTGTGAACAATTAGGCCGAATATTCTTCACCAGTTCGTATCAATGTACCAGCTGTTAGTCAGATAACTTCTGACGGGCCCTCTCCTTGTATGGGAAATTAACTCTGCTATTTCTTCCCCAGATAAGTGCTCAAAAATGAACTCGTTAGTGTGGATATGTGTTATACTATTGGGACAATGTTATATGGGAATTAATGCACAGGGTCAAAGAGTTGCACCGGGAGTTCCACCCCAACATTATCAACAGGTTTGTAAGAGACACTTGACTTGTATCCATTTAATTTTTTTGACACATTTCTGTTCAGGATAATGTACTTAAATCTTCTTTGTAGCCACCACAGCCGCATCAGGTTCATCAGCAGCAACAAATCCATCAGCAACAACAAATCCACCAACAACAAGTTCATCAACAGCAACAGGTGATATACCACATAGAACTTTTCATTGTTTGGTTGCTCAAAATTATTTACTGTAAAATATGTGACCAGAAATTGAACCAGGCTGAAAATAAGAGGTTTCAATCTTTGGTAATGATTAAGTATACCTTCGAAATTTGGGTCTTTATCTGTAACTGTTTCGGAGGAAATGTAATGTAAAGACATCTCAAAATGATCAAAAGTCATATTTTGATTTAAAATCCATGCTTTTATTTTCACCTAAGGCGATGAAGAGTAAAAAAACTTGCATATTTATATCAGTTGTTATAAAGTATTCTCCACCGTTTGTTTTGTATGATTTATTTCATATTCTTATAGTTATGCATATGTGGGGTTATCTACTTGAAGAAATATTTAGGTGATTGATCTATGCTCACGCTCTTACGCGTCATGTGTTGTTATAAGCAAGTGATGCTAATGAAGTCACATAAGTTTGATTAAATATAACGTAGCATAATTTGACAAGGATTTGTCATTATTTTTGGGTTCCAGTCACAATGCTTACTTTTAACATATAGGTACTAATTCCTTTCTTACTCTGATCTACTTTTAACCCTAGATCAGTAACGTAATTTTTTTTTTACCCATTCCAGTAACGGGGGGTGAAAAAACGCCTCAATCTTGTAAATCCCACCTTCCGGGTTCATCATATCGTTAAGAGTCTTATAGAGTCTCATTTTCTTGGTTTTTTAATAAAGAATCACGTGGGCCAAAAAACTTTTTGCATAATATCCAAAAAAGTGGTTAAAAATTAGTTTGGGTAGAGTCAAAAATGCAAGCTGTTCTCTTGTGGTAGGAAATTTCAGTTCGCATGGGGTGTTTTTCACCAACCATTACCATTCTAGAATTAAAAAACTTACTCGCTATAGTTTGCTTGGGATCATAGATTTCTAGGTATATGTGACTTACGAAATTTTTGGACAGATATAATTTTCAAATACCCCGAGAGAAACTTGTGTAAATTATTATTATACTAGATTTGTGTGATTGTACCATCAGAATCTCATGAAGGAGTGAATTGTCAGTTTCTCTACAAAATGTACTCCATTTTATAGTTTCAGCAAGTACCAGTACAACAAGTTCCTGTACAACCAGTTCCTCTCCAGCAGCAACCTCAAGTTCAACATGTGCCGGTACCACAGCAGCAGCAGCAGCAGCCGCAACAACAACAACAACAACAACAACAGCAGCAACAAGTGCCACATGGTCATAACCATGGGGTACCGCAGCCAGGACAAATTCTCAATGCTGCAAATATTGAGCACGAAAAGGCGTAAGTCTAGATGCAAATTTTACATAAGGTTGATAGTAGAAGTGTGAGTCATATAACTTCGCCATTTTCTCTCCAATATCAGAATATTATTGTAACGGTATTTATTTATTCTTAGAAAAAATAATATCAAAGTATAATAGCCTTTAAACGTGTTATTTTCAATTTTTCAGTACTTATTTCGAGTATACTCGGTACTGTCGTAGTTAATCAAAGAAATAGCTATTGCCAATTCTTGAATTATTTTCAACAATTTCTATCCAGAAGTTGAAAGAGAATGAATAATGTATATTACCTTAATTTGGTATCTCTTTTTTGCAATCAGACACATAGCAGAGCACATGGAAATACCTATGGACACAAATAAAATGACGGATCAGGAGTTACAGTTCCATTATTTCAAAATGCATGATGCAGACAATAATAACAAATTGGATGGTTGTGAGCTTATAAAATCTCTCATCCATTGGCATGGTATGTACTTCAATTAGTTTTGTTCGTCATTTTCTAACTTTGGTGAAGGGGATATAGTGTTTTTATTTGCATATTTGAAAATAAAAATTTGCTATAGTACTTGATCCAACTGTGGATCGTTCGAATACACGATGTAATTATGCATCTTATGGAAGATGCGTCCGGTCTCAGTGTGGCTGAAATTATTTAATTCCATTATTTGATGAATCCTTTCTTTCTCAATAATACTCCATATTAGAATCAATTATTGATTCCAGATTAATCAAAACTGTGCTAATAAATCAATTAATCTGTTGGAATGTTGAAAAAGACTCTACCAATGCTTATACAATAGAATGTCGATTATTTGAACATCAATTATCCATATGGTGATTTAGTTCTATTGAATCGTCAATCATCTGAATGATGATTCGGTTGAATCAACTGTCAGTTATGCAACAGATTATTCAGTTTAAATTTATGTTTTTTCGAATAACAGACTGTTATATACATTATTGCGTGACGTCGTGTGGTCAAACTTGCACGGCGTACCTCTCCGCTGCCTGCCTGATATGAGCTGGAACGCATTCGGTTTTCCAGTCAGAGTCCTTATTCGCCTGCAGAGCTGTAAAAAAGCGAGCCCTGATATTGAATCTGATGTTTTATGTACAATAATGCTCATTAATGCCTTGGGCTTCCGATTAACTTCTTTTTGGTCTGAAACAAAATGCGAGTTTGATTCTATACAAATTATGTGAAAATAACTGCCAATCTCTCGTGCCAGGTCCATCGCCAGTCATTGTCACATAATTCGTATGGAATCAAGCTCGCATTTTGTATTGGACCGAAAACAAGTTAGCTGGAAGCCTAAGGCACTAATGAAAATTACTGTACGTATTCTGTCACGCTCAACGAATTACCTTTTTTTCCACACTGTTCGGTTATCCGAATGATGCCCGCTTCCAATCATTTCGCATAATAGATGCTCTGCCATATCAGTCTTTTCTAGTTCACAGCTTAATTCCTAATACGCTGCACTTTGTGAACAATTTTTATAGGCCGTATTATTAATCAAGTTGTGTTCTAAAGATTACTTTCAAGGTATTACCTCTAAGCTCTTGAGATAGAAATAAGGTGATTTTGGTCAAACCTCGTCTGAAGATACGATTATTAATATGATCCTAATAGGTGGTTCAATAAACTTATTCATTTACGGTTTGAGCAGCCTTTGTTTAGTACTGCTCTTGTCACAGAAGTTTGTAACGAAAAATTGTGAAGAAATTTGAAAAACTTGAGCTCAGGTTATAAAAGCAACAAATTTTATGTGAATATTTTATGCAGCATCCATATACTGGATTTATGATGTGATGATGTATAAAATTGTTCTTTAATGTTATGTGATGGTTCTTGTCTTTGGCTTTTGAGTGACGTCTGGCATTGCTTTGTGTTTTTGTTGGTTTCTGGTACACAGAGCAAGGGAGTAAGGAGCCTGGGACACCTCATGCTGAGGAAAAAATATTTAAGGATGATGAGCTGGTTGCTTTAATTGACCCAATTTTGGGTATGGATGATACGAACAAAGATGGTTTTATCGATTACCCTGAATTTATTCAGGCACAGCAAAAAGCTGCAGCCACTGGACGACCATAAACTCGTTCAGGTAAGGTCATAGTTGGTTGTGATTCAGGTACACGATACCTTCGTAATAATGTGTATAATGATTTTGTACTGTACCCTTAGCTTTAAGCATACATGCCGTATTTTACGTTTGTTATTCTATGTCGCTTAGTAGAAAGAATTCAGCACTGCCATTAGACCAAATGTCATACAAAGTAATAACAAGTAAGATATATTGTAATTTTATTATTGACGAATGTGTTTAGAGACAGAAGAAGAAGGCATGCAGGCAGAAAACTATACGGACGCGCAGTTGTTGAACGTGGTTGAAGCAGTTATGAGTTCGACTGATGTTGATGATGACGGGTACATTACATGGTCTGAGTTTATCGCCAGAAACAGTTGAACTAGGTCACATTCCGTATAAAATGATATAGGTTTATTCTTGAAAATTATGAACAAAAGATGAAACAAAAAAAATTTGATGACGAATTTAATAAATTGAGATTTAGTTTTAGTTTTAATTATAATTTATTCACTCGGAATATCGGAGTTTGCAGTTGCCCTTCACTGCTGGTTAAGTTTTCATGTCGTTTGCTGGAAATAAAATAATTTTTCATCGAATAAACAATTAACAAATCAAAAACGGTTAACCAATATTATCGCGGAACACAAGAGAAATCGGAACTTTGCCCAAAAAACATTGAAATAATGAAAAATGTAATTGAAGACTGTACTAGTTGAGAAAAACAAAGACAGCACGTTTACTGCACCGATACTAGACATTTTATAGGCGGTTCAAAACATTACGGTATACATAGCAACGTCCAATCTGTATATATGATCATGGTTCTTGTTATAATCTACATCTTGTATCCATTACGTAATTACTTACAATTACATTAAAAGATGTTAAATATTTTGAAAACAAATATCGCTCAATGAAAAATCAGTAATCACTGATCCCAACTGGGCTCGCTCACTCGGATGGTTTGTGTAACTTTCTCTTAAAATAGTCAAATATCTTCCTTACTTCTCTATACAGTTCTATTTTTTTTGAATGTATAGTGCCAATGAGGTACAAATTGTTTATGCTTTTCAGAGTTTATTAACTGAATCATAATCAACGATCATAATTCCTTAACAGGTACAACGGCAAACCATTTTGGGTAGCAAATATTGTCACTTTGATCTGTCGTAATATTACACCGCCGTAAATTACAATACTTTGAACTTTTGTACATCGAGTTACCATCTGAGTGTATAACTTAAGTGAATATATTATAGTCAAATATTTATATAATTTTCTCTTTAAACTTATATTTACCCTAGATCGAACGCGAAAAAAAATGTAAATAATGATATGCATACAGACCAGGTATTTTATAACAATTACTGTATGCAAAGAAATTTGGGTTGTGCAAATGTTTCAAGTGATATGATTATTTCAAGTTAAACATTTTATAATGAGTGGGTGAATTGTTTTTGTGCGTTTTATATATCGAAGAAAATGAAGATAAGAAGTAAGACAAAAGTAAAGACTAAAATAATTATCATATTGCACTGTCTATGTAGCGCTTGATCCGTGTTAATAAACACTTACAAATCGACCCACTTGTTATCGCTCACTAGCAATGACAATTACTAGTTCGAACGTATCAAGTGAACATTTTATATTTTATATACAAATAAATCGTTATTATTTTAAAAGTTGAGCCTTCTTGTACTTTATCCATAACCTCTATTAGTGGATTTGCATTTTTAGTTACATTATGAATCAATTCTGTTTTATTAATAAAAATAAATACTATATATAGCAATCAAAACTAGTAATATGCATAAACTAAACATTTGTAATTGTTATCTTATAATGACCCTAATTTATCTAATCATTTATTTTTACTTGAATCTTGTAATTCTATCATCTAGAAATATAATGTACCTACATTTAAAAACTCTAAAACGGAAGTGATGGTTAGGAATGAAGATTTGTGTTACAAGTGTCATTCAAATCCGATGATTGATACTGCTATACTTTCCCACACTCTGCATTAATTAACCTTGACATCGTGTTATTTTTTTTTTTGTAACGTTACATTATTCATTTGAGGACTGAAAACACTGTAAGGCTATATCAAGATCTTTCTTAACCTATGCCTACTACGAAAAACATACTTTTCCCGAGAAATCAATTGGATTGAATTTCTGAAAAGCGCTATGCAGAAAGTTTTGACCCAATCACAAAAAGTTGTTATTCTTCTATTGGAACGCAGCGGAATTTACATCATATCCAAGTCAGAAATATTGCTACATCAGGCTGACCTCCGAGTTCACCGAAGATAAATTAGATTAGGTTTAAAACTTTTATAGATATAGATCTTCGTAATCTACGAGTCGTTTCTTAGGATACAAATGCAGTCATTTTTTAAAATTCGTATGGTCTACTTACGTTCAGTTCGTATTTTATTGCATTAGGCAGTAGTAAAAATGTTCTAGAGAATGCATTGTTATATTTATATTACGAGTAAGCCAATTAATTATGTTTATGTTGTATCAGAACCAACAGTTTTTCATTTAAACGTTTAGTCCGTTTGAAAGAAATTCGTCGTAGCTTCCGAGTACTTTCGACCGTCTCCAAACTGGTTGCAATCTGACTTAATTTCACTCCTGAAAAGATTTTCCGTTCATAACTGCCTTCTGATTGGTCTAGATGGCGTTCATCACCGCTTCCACGAGTGAAAAATAAGTTAGAATCAGGGTCCGACAATTCTCGTTACTGTCGTCAGTCGTGGATGGAAAGCGGACAAGCTAGAACGCGCTCGACATAGTTCACGCATCATGTTTGATTCTACGATGTGTATATCTTCAATCAACGTACGATGTGTCTAAAATTTGACAATTTTCCATACATTCCGAAATAGTCAATTCAGCATAGGCGAAATTTTGAGCATAAGAGACTAAAATCGCATCATCCTGCCTTAATACTACCTACAAAATTTAACTCGAAATCGAACCCTTCGTATGATATAATTGATAAATAATTTGATGCGGCCGTGAATATCGTGAAACGAAGTGAACCGATACTTTACAGGTGTTAGGTGACGGGTGCACCTTGCACGTATTCATTCCTTGAGACTTCTCTGTTAACTTTGGCACTTTATGTTCATATATCTAGCTTGATTAGGAATAAAATACATTGCACTGCTTTCAACTGCCTATTGTAGGAAGTTTTGAAAATGTTAATAAGAAATTATAAATTGAAAATTCAGCTGTATTTGCAACAGAGGTAATAACTGATATCCCTTGCTAGAAATATAACATAGCTAAAATAATATAATCTATTTATTCAATGATATTAAATACGAATAGTTGTAAGGGTTTTGATATCTTACACGTTATCCATACTATTACGGTGTTGATTCAAATTGTTCGAACGTATTTGGAAATTCTTTTTCTCGTCAACTTTTCCGCAAGTGAATGATCGGTTTTTACTTTCACCGTGTCATTTCCGCGTGGACTTGACACTTCGCAGTTCTGCAGACCATCATTTTGACCAATCCAGATGTCATCATAACTTCCACGTGGCCAATTAAATCATACCTTCGTCCTCCATTTTTGGAACACTGACAAAACTGTCGATTATATATAACATAATGGATACGTTTTATGTTGGATGCGCGGTCTCTACAAATAACTGACAGTTCGGACGGCACTCGTGAAACGAAAATTGAGCTTCAAGTTATGTCAGCATAGATATGAATTCGGCAAAAGATGACGAAATTTACTGGAATACTAGTGATAAACTGGTATTTAATTTCGAAGATAACGAGGTGTGTTTTCCAACGTCTGTAAAACTTGATTCTGTTTATAACCTATAATAGCTTCGTAATGAATGAAATGTTCGGTATATTTCTCTCCAGGAATGCCAAATATTCGGTGTATCGCAAACAACAGCGATCTGCTCCCAAGCAGGAACATTCAGCGTTGATGATGATGCAGATGATTACCTAAAATCCGATATCACCCCCTCTAACCTCAAACCTCTGCTGTCTGTTATTTCTGAAAAAACATTAACCAGCAGTACGTATTTTAGGCTGTCGATTCGTCTTTCCTAGGATTATTCGTACAAAAGCTTAACCTTTGACTTCCAGTTTATATTCAATAAAAACTATTCAAAAAATGCTGTGGGTATTCGCACTACAAAGTGTACTTATGCTTGTGTCATGCTCAGTTACTCTGAACGTTTAAGTGTCCAATATTTTCGACTGAGGTTAGAATAAATTTAGAATCCATTGTACTATACGTAATTTTAATACAGAATTTCCCTATTCTGTTGCCCTCTGAACCCACGAAGGTTTAGAACTGTGTTGCTGATGTCTGTTGCCTTCAGAAATTTATAAAATGCACTTGGAACTTTGTTGGGGCACAAGACATTTTGACTTGATCTGTACACAGCACGTATACTATCACTTTTAGTAATTAATGTGCAGCAATGTGTCTGCACTGATCCATGTAGGTTCACTCTATAGTGCGAGTAGACACAGCTAAATAAAAAACAAACTCACAAAGTAGAGGAGGATTGACTGCATGAATCTTGAAAAATGATGATTTCAGGTATTAATCACTTCATGATACAATGTTTCCTGATCAATTTCAATTGCCTCATTCCATGATATTGTATTATTACAGTTTTGAATGCTGAAAACTTGCATAATGTTCATCAAGAAAAACCACTTGTGCAACCGGACATAACTCTGAGACGAATATTGCTAGGACAGCCGTTTATGTTAGAGCAATATAAATCGCTTGCAAGTAAAACAGAATTACTTGACTCAGCCATTGCCTCTGGCGATGGAAATGCCATTTTGATTGTTCGTACAGTAGACACAAAATTAATTCTTGTTTTATAATGTTTGATACAATGAAACTGAATGTGTAGAGTATGTTTGTCTACAGGTGATAATATTCATTGCCAAAACGCTGAAGCAGTCTCTGATCCAGCGGCTACTTCTGGAGAGACCTGAAGCAGTCAACATATACATTCGTTATCTTGCTACAACCTTGCGCACAAATGAGCTCACCGATCTTTTGACGTAAGTTTTGAATTTCAATTTGTAAGTCCAGATTTTACTTGTAATATAAGTGAGATACTTTTTAAGATGTGCTATATAATATAGTGGTATCTAATTCGAAAGCAGATTACTTGTTATTTTTCAGAATGTTAGGGCGTTCCAAAGATGCTGCCGTGAGTACCAAACAATGAGTAGAAAGTTATTGTTATATAAGACATTGAGAAGTTTTTATAAATTTTGTAGTTTTTTAGATGACAAACTTACAAATTGTTTTAAAAAACACACCCAACGTTGAAAGGCTATTACAAAAGCTACAGAACTGCTGTAGAATGCATTTTACTGCGTTGTCAGATTGTCGGGAAGGGTTTTATGTACAAAATTATATTAAGCTTCTTGGTAAGTAATCGAATCTTGCAATTCTCTGGTAATTACAAGGGACATGGAGGCTTTCATGTTTTAAAAACTCTACTTTCCTCCTGACAGAGTGGCAAGTAGCAGTAAAGGCTACAGAATTCAGCAAACCACTTGACATCCATTCGTCTGTATTGGATTGCCTGCAGAATGCTTGCCAGCATCATTGGAATGCTTCGGAAGGCTCGCTTGTGTCACCTACAAATCTTTCTAAGCAGCATGATGTCTCGCCGAGACAATACCAATGTGTAGCTCTGACCACTAGAGCATCCATGCAAGCATGGGATGACATTGAATCCATAGTTTTAACTAAGGTAATTTTCACTACCAGTTTTTGAAAATTTCATCTGCACTACATGAGTTAGATATTCGGTACCATGCTTGTTATACCAATTGGTTTTTGCTTTAGTATTAAAATTTCTCGTCACATTGTTTGTGAAACACTGATTGCCTTATTTGGAAATCAGAGTTTTATTAAATATATTCTCAGGGATGGCTTGGCAGCAAAAAGTTACAGACGAGTCTAGCGATAGAAGATATTTTGCAAATTCTTCATGAAAATCAAGCTCCTTCTTCTCTGCTTGCCAAATTTCTTAGTTACATAGACGATTTGGACAGAAGACTCAGTTTAGCAAAAAAGCTTCAATGTCATCGAGCTGTTATAGATGTGAGTATGTTCCTGTAAAATCAGTTCAAATGCAGTTTTTTTACACTTAACGGTTTTAATACACAATATGATGATATTATTTCGAACGAAAGCAATCTATTCGGCAGTAATAATGGATAGCCCGTGGTAAATAATAATATCAGTAGTCAAAACTTATGATTGCCTCAGTAACACTTTAATGATAATCTTTGATTAACAATTGTGTACTACTTTACAATATTATTTTATACTCATACATTTAATTTTTCTTAGATATTTGTATTACAAAGAGATCGTGTGGCTTTGAGTGAGTACAAATCTAGCCTTCACTCGCAGTCAGAGCAATACTTTTATGCTGAAAATGCGTTACGTGCCTCGACAGTGAAGTGGAAAAATTAATTTACCATAGCGCTTAACTATATGTATGTATATGCAATTATTATACTAAAGTAAATATTCATCACAAACATAATACTCAATACACGTATGTTTATATCATTAATTCTATTCTATTTTTTCCTTCAACATTCTAAAGCTTTAGATCTGTATTGTTCCTTATGTTACACTAGGATTAATGCTATTGTCATTATCATATGAAACTCAAGTCTAAGTGACCGACATAGATGTACTGTCTGCTCAGTTAATAACTAATGAACACAGATACGTGAATTAGATTGATTATGGGATATGAAATCGTACAATTTGGACTTGCTATTCATGTCACTAAGCAGTTGACATGAATGCAGGCTGCTATTGATGGTTATATTATTTATTTAGGAGCTTCGATCCCCCTACTCATCAGTTTTGATTCTGCTTTTGAACAGTTCATAAGTTCACTAGTGAATAATGTTTGCAGTTTCTTTTAGTTGTATATTATTTTTGCTAATAAGGCTCAGCACAGCAGATCATATGATGCAATTGGTTATCAAAGCGTTTTCCGAATACAATTCAGTCCACTGTCACATTTTACTGTTTTCGAGTGCAGGCATATTCTATGAGCAAAGAGCATTGGTCGATTTTTATAAAGCTACTATACTGAATAATTATGCACCAACAGTCATGGAAAATATAATTGACGAAAGTGGAAAAAGCAATACCTTCGACAGACAAAATCAATGCGTTAGACCTCTCAGATCATTTATTATGGGTAATGTTAGTAACATCGCCAAGTATATGGTAAGACAAATAATATTTTATATAATTTGTAGTCTCTGAAACACTTTGTGCTTGAATTTTTTTTTTAATTTCAAACATTGTTTAATGACGCTAATATGAATTAAAATCTGTAGTATTCATCCATACTTTGAAGGTTTATACGATTAATTGATAAAATTTTGTTAGGTTATAGCAGAAAGGAGTAAAAATACATTAAAAGATACATGGTTGTTGTTTGTAAAAGACAGTTATGAGCAAGAATTGATAATCAGTCAAGTAGAACTTTCTATAAGAAGCGAAGTATACATAGCTAGACGAACAGTTGATGGATATGAATTTTGGGAAATTTATCAAACTGCAAAGCGAGAGTCAATTAGTGTAATCTATTATGGTAATTGGACCATCGATGCAGGTTTAACTGTAACGGAATTGAGCATCTTGGAGCGACGACATAATTTCAGAGGAGCTGTTCTTCGTGCTATTATGTTCGAAATGGTAGTTGCAATGTCAATACTGGCTTCTAGGATTATCTGTTGTGTAACAATATTCACACATTTGCAAATGAATTTCAGGACAGGTATACTGAAATTAAGGAAAGTCTTCAAACGCGATTAATGAAATGTGTTTGGAATTTGCTAGAAAAGAAGTTAAACTTTACGTGGGTAAAATCAGATCTATAGATCTAGCGCAGCTGTAGACAAGTCCACGCTCATATTTCACATGTTTTCTCATGTTTCTATAGGACAAAACCTGTGGTCTTGGCAGATAATTATTGGGAACATCGGGTTCACAATAATAAGTGGAATGACATCATTGTTGGATTATTAGCTGAAAATAAAGCAGATGTATCCATGATAGCCCCCTCGGTGGAGTCCTTCAGCCCACATATTATAGATCAGAGTGGCCTCCTTGACAAAACCGAGTATGTTTATAATCGACGCATGAGCGTGTTATAAACTCTTGTATTTATTAGCTATAGTCACTACTCAAATTTAATACTCATTTAAATAAAGGTATAGAATATTTCTAAAAAAATGGGAAGTTGGTCTGGACTCATGGTTTCATTTTTTTGATCCACTGAGACCAAATGTATGGTATCTCACAGTTTTCATGACTGTTATGTTATCAGTAATGATACTATTGATAAATCGCGTTGCCTGCAAAGTTGGTCTTATGAAATCACGGTATTATTATTCAGATGTGTGTATTGCACTACATCGCATGTTATGCTTACAAGGTACGTATTTTATATAGTTTTGCATGAAATCAATCACCTAGATCCACCTTTTATTACTATACTTTCATTAGGGGGTTGTGCATTCCATTACGACTAGATATTATAATGTTCTGTTTCTTATATCCAGGAGGAGATATACAACAAGAAATGTCTTCCATGAGTCTGCTATTTGTGTTTATAAATTTTTGGGCATACTTAATTCAAATCATGTATTCAGCTGCTTTGGCTTCTAGCATGGCTATCAAACACTATGAAGTTCCATTTCATTCATTCAAAGAACTTTTGGCAGATGGTAATTACGAATTCGGTGTTCATCGATACAGCTTAGAATACGCTCTTTTTTACGTAAGTAAAATTTTCGTTCCATTTTATTAAAAAATAAGTTATTTATTTTTGTAAGTTTTGTAAATTTAGTTTATTCTATTAAAGACTATTAATTACAGAAAACGAACGATACGTTTCTTATGAAATTGAATACAGCTATGATGGAGCAAAATGTGTCGAAGCTACCGACGACATATTTACAAGGATTGCAACGAGTTTGTTCTGAAAACAAATATGCATTTATGGCTAGCAAACTGCAAGTTTTTGAATTACAATCTCAATTACCTTGCGAGCTTCACTATTTAACAGATGAAGAATATACAGTGAATAGTGCCTATGCTATGTCTAAACATAACGAGTATTTGCCCCTCATCAATGGATGGTAAAACAAAACAGTGTATATGAGGCGGTTCCAGCTCAGTTGGATAATTTTTCAGAGTATAAGCCACCAATTTTTTTGCCATTTAAGATTTTGAATCTTTACTCATTCAAACAATTAGTATGCTAAAGTTATCCGCATTTGAAAGAACAACAATTGTTGATATTCATTGTGACTCCTATCCCTTATTATCACCTGGAGATCAACAGCTTTGTTCCTGTATGAAAATTTGTCTTACTTTGGCTTTTGATGTCATGTTTCCATGCATTTTTACATTTTCAACATGATTGTTTTCAAAAATGTTCGAATTCATAGTCTGACAATGAATGGTGAAAAGTTTGCATTCCCAAATTACTTTTGAAAATATCCTTCAGACAACAGGAAGTAAAGATGCAAATTCAAAGATTACTCCACATGCGCAGAAGTGTTGACCTTTTTAAAAATTTTAGCGAGATAAATACCAAATCACCCTACAACTGGGTAAATGATTCTGTAAAATTGCCTTTTTTTAAATTAAGAACCAAAATTTCGTACGTGTTAAAATGACAGTCCCATGTACAGAAAAGTGATTCAGATGAGCTGGACGCCCCGCCTCATATGAAATATGACTATGATTGCATATTAGAGATTCATATTGCTACGAAATCATTAGGAATTTGTTGAATATGCACGATAGTTACACACTAAACAATTTTTTCCACAGGTTGTGCAAATTGAAGGAAACTGGGTTGATAAGCAAAATTAATCGCAATGTGCTAGGGCTTGGACAACATTTCTCGGATGATTCACGGAGTTTTAGAAGCAGAGAACTTCAAGATACAATCATTTTACAACTTCTGTTTATTGTAGGGATTGTATTATCCATTGTAACACTTTTTGCCGAAAGAACATATAACAGGATGAGAAGAAATGGTGTGAAAGCAAGAAGTGGTCACAATTAGGAACAGGACAAGTAGTTTGACTTAATTATACTGGCATATTCATGAACAACAACCGATCTGAAATAATTGAAGGTTTTTACTCTTCAAATTGTACCGTGTACAAGAAAAAAAATTCAGTATTTCGTTTAACAAAATTTTGTCGTTGATTTGTGCATTTACTTACAAATTTCGAGCTTAAATGGTATTAAACAATGAAGCTTAAAAAATATTCTACGTGAGCAAATAAAGAAAATACTTGATTCTAAAGCAGATGCTTTTTGTACTTTGTGTGAACACAAATTACTGATTCAACTCCTCCACGATAAACAAACACAAAATCAATATGATTGTGTAACTTCGGCCATGTTTGAGGGCTATACAAATATGATGTGTGTAACAACGTGTATTACAAGTCATGTTGATAATATATGAATGTAAATGACCTTCAATTGGAGCTTCTTATACTAACATAATTTACAGTAAAAAAAAGTATAAGGTTAATAACGACGTTTAAAAATGTAGTCCCAATTAGAACTTCTTATGGTTCACTAAATCGTTCAGGTGTTTCTTCTGAGTTTTCTGGAAAAGATAATATTCATAAGTGTTATTCAATACAAAGAATTTTTTTCATAATGAGACTATTTTATTCATTGACCAATGGTTAAACTATTTTAAAGTTAATGTTACTTCGGGGAAGTACTTAATTGAGTTGCTAATAACAGCTATAACTTACTTTAGTAAACTTGGCTCTTTTAAATTGACTGGTACTCTTTGTCGTCTGGGCCTGCTCACTTCACTTGTACTGTGTGTACTGCTATTGCTATCAGTAACTGCATCAGAATTTCTACTGTCGAGCATCCCCTGATTTGCTGTGTCGCTAATGAAAGAAATGCCAAATCATATTTTGAGAAACTATTCAATAATTTGAAGTAATTGAAACGAAAAGGTTTGAGTTTAATAAGGAGTGTTGGATGCGTGGTTAATTTTTCTTAAACATTTATATAATAATATCGAAAGTCTGGAACAAATTCTGTTCAATACTTGAAACTTTTGCGTAAATGTTACAAATTTTCTGAGGAGTACGTGTACATAACGATCTCATCATGAACATTTTGCAATTAGAAGATTGAGTAAATAGGAATAAAAATATGCTCAACGTTTTTTATTGTTTATTCAAATTTTCAAATTTAAAACAGTCATGGCCATGCAATTTTTTAATTCATCTGATAGTAACCGTTCCAGAACATATTGACGTAGCTATTGCTGTGAGAAAAATCTCAACTGTGAGCAAAGACATTAGATTTCAAATTGAATCTATGTACACATGACAACTCTTGTTTTTATGTGTATTGTAAAATATACTGCAATTATCGAACTCAGTGACCAAAAAGAGATGAGTCAATCCTACATTTAATGATATTGGGATAAATTATTTAGAATAAATTGAAGTTTTATTCAAATATTTTTTTGAAATTTTTGGCACATATTAGGTATCTAGGTATGCAAAACCACCCACGTGTACATACCTAAAATATAGTTTACGTCAAATACATTATACTCCAAGTATACCTTTGCATCAAGGAGTTCTTTCAATGGATTGATAAATGGATTTTATGATATTGGGAATCTAAGTGAAATGAAAGTAAGTATGAGATTAAATTATACATACAAGTCAGTGGTTTTGTCTATAATGCTCTGATCAGGAGTTGTTGACTTTGCTTTCATGCGGCTGTCCTTGAGCTTTTCCAGCAAAACTTTGGCAGTGCTTGGGTCTTTGACAGTTGTGAGCTTTTTTGGCTTGGTCAATTTTCTTTTAAGTACCAACTCAGAGTCTGAATCACTAGATTCATTTTCGTCAAAAGTTACATTTTTGGCGAGTTTCTTTTTTTTGGTTGGACGTTTTGGTTTATGAATTTTGGGGAGGTCATCAATTCTCGGTAGTTGGAGACTGATCTGATTCGAAAATCTGTTCTCGACATTTTCGTCATACAAGTTTGGTGGGCCATTAGATTGTACTATTCGTTGAATTGTAGTTGTAACTTCCGGTTCTGAATCGTTAGATTCCATGGGGGGTGCAACAGGACTATTTAAAACTGGTAACCGAAGATCATTGATATTAAAGCTAGAAAGTTGAGGTCTTTTGGCAATCTGCAACATGATCGTATCTTCTTCAACATCATCATCTTCAACATAACGTCGACGCCGATCTGTTACAAATTCATGCGATCGATTCATTGTAATTAATTCATCTGATTGATTCATAGTTAGATTACAAGACGGTTCATCTCTGTTTTCATAGCTGTTCAGTGAGTGAACTACATTGACTGGATTTAAAGCGACATTTTCAATACTCTCATCCTCAATGTGACGATTTGAAATATCTGCATTAATATCATTCAGATTAGAGTTTAATTTAGTCGTTGGAACATGCAGGAGTCTTTGGCGAGTATTAATGCACTCCGTAAATTCCATATCATCTTCAGAATCGTTCCCTACTCCTTTTTCGGAGTCTGATGAGTCTATTTTTCTTACAACGTGCTTTCTACTGAAAATTTGCGCAGTATTTTCGACGTCTGTATCTTCAAGTGACGGATCATTGGTAGAACGATTTAGTAACCAGCTGGGTCCTTCCAAAGGGTCTTCCACTTCTGGGTCGATACCTGTATCTTGTATTGTTTTTGAGCTTTTTTCAGTCTGTAATTTTTGAAGATTTGGAGGGGTCTGTAGTGTGTTGTCGAAGCTTTTTCGTGACCCTTTGGTCTTTTGCATACTGATATCAAGATTGGATGAGCCTGCATCAATATTTTGCGAATCATTTTCTCCACTGTTTGATAGCCGCAAGTCTCCGTTTCCCCGAGAGTCTCGCAACTGCAATGAATTAGACAAAATGTTAAATTTATAATTGGTATGTGCTAAAAAATTTAATACCACTGTGCGGTTAGAAAACTACGAGTTTAATGAGCAATTAAATTTTCTACATTCCAGACTTGATTAAAGTAACAAACCATTCTAATGTTAATCGTTTGCGAATTTCTTAGCAGCTTAGAAACATCGCATAATGCAACGCTAGGGCTTTGTATTTGATTAATAAGGGTCTTTCCATGTTTTCTTGTACGTCTATTGGAAAGCTCCCCAGAATGTCGTCCAGATAGCCTCGTCTCCGATCTGTCGAGTGTACCTGCCTCGTCATCTGCAAAAAGATGATCGACCACTTAAAATATTTCGTTCTTATTCAGGACAGTATTAAATTATTAACGTGTATTTTGTGTTCAGGGGGATGCAGGGTTATCAAACTAAAGGCTACTACTGTATCCTTCTTGAAAATTTGCCACTGAAACTTCAGTTGCTAACGGCGAGTTTTTCAGTTTTCAATTTACAGCCGTTTGAAATTAGGATATCTAGAAGCGTCTAATGGCTCAGGACATGGCAGGCGAACTGTGTCATTAAGTAAGAAGTGAAATTGGCCAATTTCAAATGGCTGTAGCTCGCAAATCGTAAAAAAAAATTTCTCATAAGCGTCCGCAGTCGCTGCTGCTGATTTTTACGAAGAATGCATTGAAAGCCTACGATGGAAAAATTTCAGATCATTCTGTAGTTATAAAAGCTTACCGTCAACTCCTACGAATTCTACTGGTATTCTCTCAGGCTGTCTTCGTCTGCGCTCACTTTCCTAGGATCATAAAATGTGTTTGAAAGTATTATCTTTTGTTTCCATTGATTCTAAGTTCATGGGAAAATGGAAGAAACAACGCTAGTACATACATATCCAAGCCTGCTGGAATTTGTGATAGCTGCAGTATGTCTAGACCCGCTCGTATTGATTGTGGAATGATCATGATGCTCTGTAGATGTTTCTTGGATAACACTGAGATCTAGCAAATTGTTCAGCCGTGACATATTAACTCTGCGTAAATTAATTGTAGGTTTAGTAATTGTGTGACCGCTGACCATGGGCTTGACTACTCCTCGTGCTGGAGATTTCGTGGAAAGTCTACGAGTTGATTCTCGTCCTAGAAATAAGGGGTAGTTATACATGGTGTGTCTGAAGTCTGGATGTAGGAATACTTGTATTCCATTAGTGTATTTGTGCTTAGACGAAAATATCATATCATTTTGGGATGTACAATTGATACTTGTTGGATGCAACACAAATTATCTATCTACAAATTTATTCTGCATTTTTACAGCTAAAGAATTAGTGTAATAAACCGTTTTTTTCACAATATAAGAAACTTTGTATGATGATGGATATATAATTGTACAACAAAAAGTAAAAAAATTATTGATCTTCTTACTTGTGGAAAGACTAGTGTTACTTTGCAAACTAGTGTCATTTTTACGTGAAAATTGTTGGCAACACATTATAGTCTGTGTCACATAGTTTGTCATCGTTACTAACATAGACAACATTTCCTTGGCATTGTTTTGTATATCTGTAAGCATCATCTGCAAAATAAATAAAGAAGATTGTTACAAATATATTAATATAGTTCATTTTAATCACGTTGGATTAAAAATACAAAGTGTATTTTTTTTGTAACTGATGATCTCTTTAGGGAGGAAAGAGGATATGAGTTATTTTTACATCACGCTTGTTGCACGCCAGTCTCAGTGTCTGTAACTGACTAGTGAGATCGACTTTTTCGGAGAAGAGTAATTGATTTTCTTGTTTTTGAATTGATAAAGCCTTTGCCAATAACCTGTTGTTGGTCTTCAGTTTTCCGCATACTAAAATTGATCAGAGAACTTATGTGTTATTTGTATTTATTATATATTGTTTGGCAAATAAACCTTTGAATGATTATTTGAACATTTCATAACTTACATGGATTGAAAGGTCTGATTTTAGAGTTTCCTGCAAACTTTTGGCCTCTCTTGGCCAATACTTTACTTCTGTTGACACGGCGTTGTCTTGCAATTGATGGCATTTTGGTTAATTCTGTAACGATAGCACAAAGAAATGATTGATCATTGGGCTCAAATTGCATTTGAAACATTAAACTATGATTGAAGGTATTTATCTTTTAGGTTATGATAAAATATAAGTGTTCACGATACATAAGTTTAGGTCATTTATATTTAAATTCGATGTTACCCGATTACATTTAAGAATTGAAGTTTAGTTGTCGTTAAGTGCTAATGGTATCAGGATTGCAAGGGAGCGTAATTATGATCTACATTAATCACAAACTGGCTGAAATGATTCCAGGAGAATGATCTGACCAGTGTTGGGCAAAATATAATTCAGCGTATCAATCGTGAACACTAGGATTTTAGAGCACAAGTGTAACTACCCAGTGTTTAGATTTTGGAAAGTATTGCATTAACGATTTGATTTTAGCGTGACGACATATTCTTCATGAAGAAATAGTGCTGAATTAAAAGGTGACAGACTACGAAAAATGCGAAATGTTTAGCTCATTTTAACTTTGGTTACAACATCTTTGGAGAAATATCACGATGTTTTCAATTACCGTTAAAGGAATCGTTTTTCTATCTCTTAACCCAGCCACCGGGTTCTCGCGCGAACGATGCGTGAGTTTTTGGCAGAAGACGCTTGATCCACGTCTGTGGTCGGCTTAGCAATTATTGATACAAAAGTCATTGAGGTTATTCTAAATCAACATACTTCAAGCGAAAATATAGGCGGATGTTAGAAAATTCGGAACGCAAAGGCTTGTTCTTGTTGGTGCAAATTCGACAGCACAGCTTCGAAACCGTTGACTGAAGATATTCGAAACTGCACTCATCACTGCTCTTATACTAAAAAATTGTATGGGTTTTGTCCCCGTTTTTTAGTTCCTCTACGTGGCGCTAGTAGACTTCTGACACGCTCGCTGGCCTTGCTGACCGCGCGCAAGCATGTCAGACAACTACTAGCGCCACTAGTGGTGGAGATTGGCGGCAGAATCGAGGGACATTTTGCGAACCACTTTTAGCAGCGTGTGTCAGGGGGCTGATCAAGAGAGAAGCCGAAGAGAACCCACGCTCGCGTTTTTCGTGTTCCTGACGTTCCTGATATAGTGATTTGCAGGGACTCTAATAGCGTTCTCTGACAAATCTGACACAAAATCGGTGTTCGGACTGGTTCGACCGTGATTCGACTATGATAATGGAACGGTGGATACGGACCGCAACATCCGTGACCAGATGCGTCGGACATCTTCTCGTAATTTTGTGGTTTATGCGCCGCAAATTTCCATCAAATTTCTCAGGTGCTTTTGAGCTCTCGGATGAGTTTTTAACTACTTTAAGTGTCCTCACTTAGTGCCTTTGTAATCTGAAATTTCCGGTGATACATAATACAAGACCTTGCACGTGTTTTAATTTGTACTGTTGTATCGAATGCCGATGGCTAACAGAACGATTCATCATACATGTATATTAATCATGTTTACATACCTTACATTTTAAGTTGAAGGGAAATTGGAGGTTATCAGTCAACTAAATGTGATAGTGGTGATTAAAACTTTCAATCAAGATTAGATGACAGCAGACGAAGAGTCGATAGAATGGAGCTGTTACAAAGAGAATCGCTAATCTCGTCGGAACCTGGTACAAAAGGTTTCGATTTGTCCGCCGGCGGGAATTGGATTTATCCGCTCAATTACCAATTCCGAGAGTATCAATATACCATAACAAGAAACGCACTTTTTAGTAACACTCTTGTCTGTCTACCCACTGGTAATATATTAATATATCTTCATGTTTTTTTTCTTCTACGATTCAATGCTTGCGTACAAATACATGAGGTGTAGTTTCAATGCCTATAAGTTACGCAAAGAGAATCGTAATTTATTTTGAACATACGATGATTTTTTGTCTTTGACATGCGTTAAGAAGTAAATCATGTTACGACAGGTCAGTTTTGTCAACACTAAGATTGGCACTCAGTAGTATGTTAGTGCACAGGCAATAAAACAGAAGTGACAGATACCTTGCATTTTCAGGTTTGGGGAAAACTCTAATTGCTGCTGTTGTGATGTATAATTTTTGGAGGTGGTATCCACAAGGAAAAATAGTGTTTTTGGCACCTACAAAACCTCTCGTGGCGCAACAAATATCTGCTTGTCATAACATCATGGGAATTCCTAGCTTTGACACAATCGAACTTACTGGTAATGTCTCATTAACATGATAAATTGATCTATGCTTACTTATTCTTAATATTAAGTAATTAGCAATAATGGTTAACAACGATGCAGTTATTTGCAGACTGGAGCAGGACAAGTTAACATTCATAATTAGAATAATAAAAATTTATTTACATTATAATTATTTTCTGAAGAATTAATGTTTTCAAATTCATGAAGAAGTATTAGCTAATAGAATGGAGCTTCAGGCTTCCTAAAATTCATTTGTGTTTATGGATTATCAACAGCTGATGATAGTTAGTCAGAAACAAATCAAATTACCATATTTCGAAATCTTGTTGTTCCACCTAAGTAGGTCAATGATCATTCTTCTTTATAACTCATTCTTTCTATTTAATATATTTTTACAGGTTCAATGAACCCGAAAAGTCGAAAGATAGCTTGGTTGAAGAAGCGTGTCATATTTGCTACCCCACAAGTATTTCAGAATGACTTGGATAAAAATATCGCACCTGGGGCTTTAGTCAGGTGTGTGGTAATAGACGAGGCTCACAAAGCTTTGGGAAGACATGCGTACTGCGAGGTATGTATAGAATGTAATATGCCAGGTACCGTAGATATTGATGATGTTTACTGGCTAATATAAATATATTTTGTAAATACAGTAACATACTTGACAAAAATGTACTTACTTTTATAGCAGTAGTCATTGTTCCAAAATTGCGTAAAAATGATCATACGTGTTGAAACTACTCTTTACTTATAATGTTTTTCGTTCTACTAGAGCCTCCGATTACTGCGTACTCAGAGTTCTTGCCATCGTATTTTGGCACTTTCTGCCACACCTGGTAGTAGAATAGAAGATGTTTGTCAGGTATGTATCGAGCGGTCAACTTCAATGAATATCTAGTATTTCAATGCGAATTTTGAGATGGCTGGTAAATCAGAGGTGGTGGTGGAATGCTGAGTCTATTGGTTGTTATAATAGAGTTTGTAGGCTTGTAATGAGTGAACATTAATTTGACAGGTGTTCACAATTTTATCCTATAACAGGTAATACAAAATTTGTGCATATCAAATTTGGAATTGCGAGATGAAACATCACCTGACATAGTACCTTATCTCAATAAGCGGCAAATGGACATTATTCTGGTACCGTTAGACGACGACCTATCCAATTTCAAAGAAAAGTACATTTCTATCGTGGATCGTTATGTCCGACTTCTCGTTCAGTACCATATACTGAAAGGAAATGCAAACGCAATTAGCAAAGGAAGGGTTAGTATTTGCAATAATCCTGCACAAATGGTGATATAACTGAAATATAAAATTTCTATTTGTTATTTACTTTTTGGTTCTCTGTACTTATTTAATACTTGTAACTCTATTTTCGTAGATATTCTATTTGTATAAAGAATTTAAATCAAAGACTGTAAGACCTGCTAACTACGGCCAAATCATGAAAACGATGAACAGATGCATGTCTTTGTATCATGCCTACGATTTGATGATTCGACACGGTCTTCGCGCATTCGCTTCTTTTTGTGAGAGTATGTTTCTGCTATTTTTTCTTTAAAATTACTTTTCATTTTATTGAAATTTTGAAATTGTTTAAAAATGAAACTGTGAAAAAAATTCGATTTGATAATTACAGCGTTTCGGAAATCATTGTCTGTTCAATAGCTCACTCCAACGATTTCTGGATGACTGAGGAACCTGACTTACAAAAATTACTTGAAGAAATACTATTATATCTTGGACCATTTCCAAATGTTTCTCCTTTACCAGATGGCAGTGTGAACGAAGTATGTATACCTGTTATTATTGAATGACGTATTTAAAAATGATATGTTTATTCCTGGAAGTCTATGCAATCACCTGAATATTTATCATTTATTTCAAGATTCCAAAAGACGTGGTTTTTGGCCATACTAAGTTTCAAAAGCTTAAGGACCTCTTATTGGATCATTTCCATAAGTTTGCTGCAAGACGCGAGGAGACAAGAGCCATTGTTTTTGTTGAGGTTTGCATTGCATACATAATTGTAATTCAATTAAGCAAGAATTTGGAACTTCTTTGTCATTTAGACTGTAAGAAACTACAACCTTACCTTTAATTATCAAATATTTTGATGCTGAATTTACTTCTTGTTTTGCTACTTTTAGTATCGTGACAGTGTAAATGAGGTGTATGTCGCCTTGCTGCAATTGAAGCCAATACTTCGACCAAAAATGTTTGTTGGTCAAGCAGGGCAAAAGCGTAAACAACAAATGCAAGCGATGGAGGCATTTCGAAGCAACGAAGCTAATGTTCTTATTTCTACATCAGTGGGTTAGTAAATTTGATAGAAGTTCTAGATTTATGATACTTATATTATACGAAGAAATTGATTGTTACAGGCGAGGAAGGTCTTGATGTTGGTGAAGTAGATCTGATCGTGTGTTTTGACATATCACAGAGCTCACCTATTCGTCTTGTACAAAGAATGGGACGTACTGGTCGCCGTCGAGATGGTCGAATTGTAATGCTTGTTACCGACGGCAAGGAACACCAGGTAATGTCATAAATACTGTCATTAAGAATGTTAGTATTTACCATATGTAGATATATATGGCATTATGTGTATGAAAAATTTGCCCTTCCCATAAAAATTTCATTTTTCTTTTTTTCAATCACTCAAAGCATTTTTTGACGTAAAATAAAATCATCTTCGTTCCAGCCAAGATCTGCACGGTGAAATTAAGAGATGCTGCATTTTATTTGGATTTTTTCCATTTGATTGACAGACGAAAAACGAACTATTGATAATAAAATATAAACAACTTTTTCCCCAAGCGATCAATGGCGTTTTTGACATACAAGGTTGTCAAATATAGTAAATCTAGTTTATATGCAAATTTAAACAATAATTCATTGCAGTTGAATGAGCATGTTTCGTATTGTGGCTTCCTCATCAATTTGGAGCATAATTTATTGATTGATAACATGCTACCAATTCATTCAACAGCCTTGGGTGTCAAAAGCACCAATTATCACTTAGGGCAAAGTTGCCCATGTCTAAATAGGAGAAATTGAATTCTTATGTGCTAATCGAACGTGAAATAATCAAACCTGTTGTAGTAGATCTAAATCTCAACATACAGAGCAAACTATGGCTTTGTGGGGTGGAAGCTGAAGAAACTGTTAATTGTAATATGTATATTGTGTATATGTATCCGTTACAGTCGCTCAAGTCAACCATAGCCACAAAAGATTCTTTGAATAAAAAGGTGTTCCATTCAAGCAACGTAGTTTCTGCTTTGTTTGCGGAAAGCCCAAGAATGGTACCTCCAGAGTTTGAACCGGAATGTTCTAAAATGCATATTAAACTTCAGCTCAAGACACCAACTAGCAAAGGTAAAAGAAAACGCGAGAAAATGGAGAATGATGTACCAAAAGAGAATAACAAAAAAGCAGTAGGCGTAAAAAATAATCCAGGTCAGTGTAAAATAGAAATAATGTAGTAAACTATATGCACATTTTTTCGGATGATCGAAGATGGACTCGATATTTTACTGATATAATAGCATAATTATAAGCAATATAAGCAATAATTTTTTTAGTTTCATCAATGCAACATGAAGCTGAGAAGGCCAACTCCAGCCAATCATCAATGTTACAATTTCTTAAAAAATCAAGTTCTATTGAAGATTGTGGTAAAGTTTCAAATCATGTATTGCAATCTAGCCAATCAATTTTACCAGCTGTACCAGTCTTGCAATCTGACTCCATAAAACTACTTACTGATGATACTGCAGCAGTTGAATTCCTAACATTATGTGCAATCAAGGTATCGAAGTTGGAAGGGACATTAAATGAATCTAACCGAATTGACGAAACTTATCTACCCTCATCAAAACATGATGATGTGGCAGATTTCTTCAACTATCCAGTACCTGATTTAAGTATTTTGAGTTGTATTGCATCATTAGAAGAATGCACAGAGTACAGGATACCTGAAGTTACTGAAGACTATGAAATGGACCAAATTGACAATGAAGTGTATGTGATGGAACACAATCAGCCAAATCTCCTAGAATATGTTGATCGTAACAGTGCTCCAGCGGCTGGGGAGTTTAACTATGAAAACCTATTCGATGATTCTAGCCAATCCGATGAAACTGTATTTTTTGATGATAAAGAAATTAAGCAGTCAGATAGGAACTTGAAGGAACAGCTGCAGAATGTAGGGATGCATAATTTTGAAAACGATGATAAGGTAAATGATGGTGAACAAGCATCTTTGCAGGATAAAGGAGATGATTGGTATGCAGATTTACTACAAGATGATTTCTTTGATTGTATCTCTGAAGACCTCGTGAATACAGTCTCAGAGGATCAGAAGCAGGAATGTGAAGAAGATAATGAGCCCCCTAGTAAAGGCTGTTTCGAAAGTATTTTAGATGAATCTTCGGATAGCGAAATTCCTTCCAGTCAAGGTGAGCTAGATACAAAGAGAAACATGAGAAAATCGATAAGGAGTTCTATCAATGACACAATACCTGTAACCCAGAATGAATCAAGCATTGAAAAATATACAGAGAAATCGGTAACGAGTTATCTGAATAAAGCTGTTCTAGGAACTCGGAATGATAATCATCAATCTATTAGCAAGAGTTCCAAGCCTTCAATGCGTCACTTATGTAGAGTTGATTCTGAGAGTATACTGAAACCGCAATTGCTGGTTAATACACGCAACACTAACGAATCTGTGGATAGTAATAAACAATTGCATGGTAATGAAAAGAAAGGATCATGTGCACTAAATGTAACGGATCCTGAGTCACGATTTTCTCAATCAAAACAGAATGAGTTTTCGGTTTCGAGAAGTGATATCCATTCCGGAAGCAACCGTTTCAACCGAGCTGCAGGACTAGCTAATGTAAAAATTGATCAATTGAATAACAGCAATGTAAATGCAAATCCGTATTTGGACGAAGATGACGACGTCGTGTTCATCGAAGAAATAAATATTACTGCAAAACGTGATGAGAGCAGGAGAAATTCTATTAACCAAGCACTAAACGAACATTATAATTATGATGAAGATGACGTAATAATCGATAACGAAGTTACAGTGACAGAAAAAAGAAATGCCAATGAAACAGATGCAGACACAGGTGCATCTTCAATAACGCAGATAATTCAGCTAATTGAAAATAGTAGTTCTAAAGGATTAGATTTGAGTAAAATAAGTAAAAATACTCAAAATATGTCAAATTGTTGCAAATCAAATTTAGTCAAAGCATCGAAAAAGGTATGGCCAAAGAGAGATTTATCACCATTTGAGCAGAAAGTACCGAACCATGACCTAAGCGATAACAATACCACTATTGCCTCGCATTACTTTAATGGGAATGATAATAGTATTAAAAATTCAGATGTCGTTTTAAAAATTGAGGAACCGCCTGAGATTGAATTAGACTTGTCTGATATTAATTGGGATGATGCTTTTGAAGGTGGTGAGCCATTTGCAGATAATAATCAGGTCAGTGATCAGCTAAACGAAACAATAAATGGAGCATACGCGAAGGCTGATTTTAGAAATCGGTTATCTGATAGGCGTGAAGAAAGTCTTTTAGTAAAAAAAGGAGGATCGTCTGAAAATAATTCTGATAGCACGATAATTCTTTCAGAGAATACTGTGGACGACAAAAAATCTTCATCAGAAACAATAGTTGATTTTAATTTAGGTGATTATGAGTGGGATAGCGATTTTGAAACACCTGCAAATCCAGTTGAGAGTTTGAAGCAATTTAATAGGTTAAATAATAGATCTTCGTCGAAAAAGGCTGATGATACCATTGCTTCAAGGACTGCAAGCAATCCATTACTCTCCAAATTAGGAAAATCAAGCGCAGTTTCGAGCTCTGCAACAACCCCAAAAACAGAATTAAATACTAAAAAAAGCGAAGTATTGAAGTCGAATGAAAGTAGGAAATATCAATTTGATGATGCTTTGGATTCCGAAGATGACTTTTTCGAACCTTATAACAAAGGTAAAATGGGTCGAGATATTCATCCAAAAACTAATTACATGTTGACCTTAAATAAAACTCGCACAATATTGAAAGGGTCGAAAATATCGTTGCAGGAAAAAGAAAATATTGTACCAACCAATTCAGGATCTGAACTTACGAGTGCATTTCCATCTAACTCTAAACACAGAAACATTAAAGAAAAGCCTTATTATATAAAAGGTGCTGTTGTCGATCAAAACAAAATTACCGCGCTACATCGTCATTCGCTTAAGAGAAAGAAATGTCGGGATCGAGAACGAAAAAAATCAAAGTTTATAGATTGCGAGGCTGAAGTATCCCCTGGTACTACAAGTGGATCTTCAGGAGAGGATGCCGACTTAGATGGTTTTATAAGTTATACTCAACAACACCCTGAAACAGTTGATATGCATACGCACTATTTGCAATCTATTAAAAGTGTTCACCAAACTGGTACCTTTCACTTTAAAAAACCTAGAGTTTTTGTTCCTGATAATGAAGTATTTTCCCAAGCTGTGCCTGAGGATGAGAATTCTACCTATTTACTCGTAAGTCGGTTTTTATTGACGTTTTATGCTTTCCCTTAATAACCAGAGTTGTAGTATCAGATAAGACAAAAAATAATCCCATGTCATAAAAACTGTATTTCTTCTTTATTTTGACTTATAATTTTAGTGTCAATATAGCTTTTCCAAATATCGAAGTTTACAATGAACTTATTACCCGCAATTTTAATTTTCTAAGTAAACTATTTAATTTCTATTTCTTTACATTTTGTAGAAAATATTTGAACACGATAAAATTATTAACTCAGTTCTTAGCAAAATAGTGATCAAGAATTATTAATACCTGTGATACTTTTATGGAGTAGAATTCACTGTGAAGTATATTGGGTACCTTTGAATAATTAATTGGTTTGCAGGATTCCTTCTGTGTGAGTGGTGGCGAAGACGATCTTCATGCAGAGTCGTATGACGAGTCTTTTCTTGAAGTAACAGAAAAAATATTGGACTGTAAGAAGCGAAAACATTCAAAACATGGTAGAGCGTGTAATTTGAAGAGAAGAAAAGTAGCCGAAAAATTGTATGATAGCAATAGCAGTGAGGATGAGACTGAAAATCTTAGAAAACAGATTCTGGACGAATCGATGCT
Source organism: Neodiprion lecontei (assembly GCF_021901455.1). Lineage (NCBI taxonomy): Eukaryota > Metazoa > Arthropoda > Insecta > Hymenoptera > Diprionidae > Neodiprion > Neodiprion lecontei. Next base: position 26,859,048 of record NC_060263.1, read on the forward strand.
TTATAAGAGAAAACAATGAACAAATTTCATCGGTTCTCTAGTCGTTTTCATAAAATTTTCTATTTATATGTTAACTCTTTGTAAATAACAGTGTAACAAATATATTGCAGTTTCAGCTCCTAGTAGAGTAGAAATATTTTTGTACTTCGTAAAAGAGATCCTGTGTATCTACATTTTTTTTCTGTGATATATACTCATTTTTCCATTGTTACAAGTTCGTAAATATGTACATTATGTTATTCCAATAGGTATCTGACAGGATCAGAAACCTGCTCACGATATACTTGTTGTATTTAAAGCTAACAGTAAACTGAACTGTTCTATCTTCTTCGAAATTCACTGTTATGTACGATGCATATGGATGTATTATACATGTATACACCAACATAGTTGAGCAGGAATTCTTCATGTAAGCTACAATTGACTTATGGTGAAAATAGGATCAATTCATTACGACGGTATTATCCAAGGAAGTATTTCCAAATGCTGCTTATTTTTTATTCTTCTTACCACTTCAAAACAATAGTGCAACGAAATTTTAACATAGGGTTAAACAATGATGTTAATTTTTGTTTAAATCCCATACATCCACACCCTCAATGCTTTATATACGATTTTGAGTTAATAATTATTTATATTATAGAATTTTGTTATAACACATTATGTTGCGTTACATTTGTTGAACGATTGCACAAAGATACATTTAGTAATCGTGTATACATTAATATGAAATACGAATGACGAATTATATATAATAATATTATCGACTAACCACAAAGAGTGAATGGAAATTCCATTGAGCATTTCTACAGCTGTTTGCTCTTTGGTCCTTCTAAGAAAGAGATCGAAAGATTCTACATTAGATACAGAACCGTAATTGACGGAAAAATATTTTTTGCCGGAATGTATTTTTCATGTTTCATTTTGCGATAAGCGAATTTTTATGTTAACTAAAGTGTTTAAGTGGTACAGAATAAATGGTTATCTAATTTCGTTGGAAACTATACATACGTACAAGTATATCAATATAATGAGCGATTCTTGTGAAATACATCGTTGTATTTTAACAAAAGTAAACGTAGCGTCTAATAAGCAGATAAATATGAATACGAATTTTTCCATTCACAGTCATTGCAAAATTCTCCGAAGAATTCAAAAAACACCCTCGTGTGCGTTTGAATGCTACAACAGTAATATACGAAGTATATAATATATATGTATAATAGTGTATAATATGATTCAACTTACACTTCTTATTCTGTAGATAAGAATTTGCCAGTTTCATTTACGTTGTAACCTAAATATTTACTTAATGATCTTTTATGCTGATTTTGGTCGTCTTAAAATTTTCTACTTTTTTTTTCTATATCTAAACTCTATGATGTATAAGCGGTTACCGATTCGGTATAGCGCTCCAACTATCGTATCAATAATGAAGGAACGTGCGTTAAAGCTATAGTAGTGGTAATTGAAAACTGTTTCAATTTATGAAACGCTACTCGATTTATCGCGTGGCCTACATCTTAATTACCTTCCTTTCTGGGGTATTCAAGTGTTAGTTACTCATATGTGAAATTCGCCGAGAATCTTTGGTAACGACGATTTGTAAGGCATATATAATTATTCTTTCATACAACCGTACGGGATATTCTGTGTCAACCCATCATGAGATTGACCGTGACCATTTTTGATTTCATTAATTTTTTCCATTTTTCAACACCCATTCAACCCAGCACCCATGATTTCTTTCAGATTTTCATCTCGAACTAATTTTCGGTCGTAAATTTTTAAAAAATTTTGACTTCAGAAACTTTAAATGCCAATAAATCAGCTGAAAAAGTGATATTGACAAAAATAAGTATATTATTTCCATCGTCTTGAATCGGAATTTTATAAAAAAAAAAAAAATATTTCAGATCAGTAATAAATAGTTTTCGTGATTATATCTTACTTTTACGTAGAAAATATTTTTCTTAAAGAGTTGGCGTGGAATTCCCCATACACTTGCAAGTTAAATGAGAAAAATATCAATATATTGTTATTTGGGACTATGACTGTGCAAAGCGAAGGAAAAGCGGTATGTGAATTTTTATCTCAGTACCTAACTCTGTGTACATGGAAATCTCTGATTGAAATCGCGCATGAAAATTTGGATTTACGTTATGAATATACACTGCAAATAAATATTATAAACCACTGTCTTCCAATCGGATGCAATTAACCCTCGTACTGTCTTTATTGGGGAGGATTAAAAAGATACTTAATATTTATGAATTCCGACAATTTATAAACACTTGAAGGGGGGTCCTGGTCGATTTCAACGTTGATGTATACATCTCCAAGGATTGAAGTTCACGTATCTCAAACGCGAAAAAGGGCTTAACAGCCCCATTCCATGCGCAATTCTGAACGAAAAGACTCGTAACACATTTTCATTTGACGTAAAAATAAAGCAACGACATGAATTCTACGGATTTACTATTGCGATTCAGTAAAATTTATACCATTTCTTAATTTTTTAGACTTCAATCCTTGGAGATATATACGACAACGTCGAAATCGACTAGAGCACCCCCTTAAGACCATTTATTTCTCATTGTCAGTGTAATCCGCTCCATTGCATATTCAGCGTTTTAGACGTGCTTCTTAGCCGTGGTTATTTTGGTGCAGAAAATTCGTATGGTAGGTACGTACAAATATCTTCAACATCCTAAGCAATTATTGCGGATATCGGTACGGACACTTTGCGAAACCCTGCAGTGGCTGGCTCTGCCTGCAAACGTAAAATTGTTCTGCGTTGAGTAACGACAGGTAGGAAGCCCCTCATTGTTAGAATTTCGAATTGGAAAAATACGGCGTAAACTAGTAATGCATGTACCTGTTACGTAGATATATTTATGCAATACCTATCGACCTAGGAAACCGGAGGTGCAGACGCTCGTTACGATGATAAGAAACTTCCGTTCCTAATGGTCACTGAAGGACAGGCCGACGACGATTAGTGGTTAACGTACCACCCGCTGAACCGTTAAGGGTAGCTACTTTCTATATAAGGAGCGAAATTTTAGAAACTAAAGGTCAGTCTAGAGTCTGCCGAAATCCGAAGAGGTTCTAAAGCCGGAAGACAACGCAGTGGAAATAAGTTACGCACAATAGCGTAATTCAAATCGAAACCAGGTAATTGTAAAGCGAATTAGCCTTTATCTAAATTTTCATTTCGAATGTTTATAAGTTCATTTGGTACAGTGACTTGGAACAATGATGTTGCATTTTTTCTTTATTTAACAATTCCTAATATTATGGATGAAAAACGATAGTCACTTTTCTCTTTTTTCGTTGTATTCACCGACTCCGGTTTTATATTAAATTTCTTGTAATGACATCACAACATAGAATATCTGTAATTGCTGAAAACAAAGGTACTCAGACCTTGCTGAATTTATTAATTATTTCCTCAATTAAATTAAGTTTCTAACTAATACGCGTTTGATATACAATTTAACTGTGCGACAAGAATCATCGAAGCCATTTGCAGGTTTAACTAACTAATTTACACATACGTTTTTCTAGTATATGTATTATGGTTTTGGATGATTGATTGCAGAATTTGTTCGTCATTCTAAAACCCGTATTACAATAATGATTCTCTAGCTGCTATAAAACTTCTTTGCTTTAACTAAATATTTCGAAGGGCTTCGAAATTAAAAGTCAAGGAGTATGGAATGATAATTTATCATCGTTAAATTATACGAGATTTGGATGAAAAAATATTCTTCCTACAGTTGACGTTGAAAGTATAGGGAAATGCTAAATCAATTTAAAAATGTCCGAGGAACTGGATTCGAAATTAAATTAACTGACGAAAAGTTGCAATCAACATAAATATGTCGATGGATCTGTATTTAAAAAATTTCCTGATAAAAACAATATGAAAACAATTCGCTATCGTTATCGATGCGAATGAACTTTCCCCCCGTACGATGAAATTCGTATGATAGTAAACAATTGCATTGCAGGGCACGATGGAGACGCTTTGCATGAATATCTGTAAAATAATTATACAATGTGCATTCTTTACAGACACATACAAAAAAAATAAAATAAAAAATGAATCGCATCCTGGTGATATTGTCGATGACTGTGGTCGCCGTTTTTGGCAACGCCATAATGCAGCCTGTGCATGACAGTTCATCGGCCTCGTCACAGCAGCAGACAGCTTCTTCGTCGGGCGCATCTCCCGGCGTTCATCAAACGCCGAGTTATACCGGGGTGGCGATTACGCCTCAGAACAGCTACTCTCCCTACTTCCCAACGTATCCCGAGTACAACGATCAGAGATATTCCGTGCAGACGGGGTACGAAGGATACGTCGTATCCCCCGAGGTTGCCGTCGAGGAACCCCAGGCAACCGGGTATTCCGGATTATGGTCCGTAATGTCGCCGATATCGAGATTCGCCCTGACCTACGGTGCCCGTGCCGGTGTTTATTTCTTAAATTTGTTGCTGCTCTTACTCCTCGGAGGAATCTTTACGACCTCTGTCTGCACCTTCACACCACTCTGCACGATAACCTTATTGGGTTTAGGAAAGGCTCAGGTAAGCGACCTATGAATTATATGGGAATGAAAATGTGGTGCTGTGAGATCTCATGCGATGTGCCAACAAAATTGCATTACTTCAACTGGGGCATATTTAGTTTTGATAGAAATTTTTCATCGTATTTTATTTTTTGCCGTACGGTTAGTGGTCAATTTATGAATGCTCCATAATGGCCACCAGCGAATGAACAACCACGTTAAAATCAAATCATTCTTCGTTTACTGCAAGTAGTCACCGTATATTGATGCCATGTGAGAACACTAAAGCTTGCGTTAACTTAATTGTACTTTTTTATTCACATAATGTTTTCGAAAACACTTGTTATTAGTCCAGTTCTTCGCGCCACATGGCTTACAATTAGTGACGCCCCCACATTCGTTCCTCATTGGTCAGTTATTTCTTTAATGTTATGTAATACATTACTTCTCTACCATGAATCATAGGGCTGTAAGGTCATTAGAAACGTACTACTAACATACTTTGTGCGAGAGGGTATAATTCCCAGCTCGTACTATTTAATCGCCAGTATAGACCATTAGAACAGTCGTGTTGTGACTTTTGTTGATCTTTCTTTCCCGCGAAAATATGCAAAGCTAAGGAATTCCCATTGCGAGGTGGTTTTTACGTTTGGACTGATGCAATTAATTAGGAGAGTAAAGATAAAAGTAAATGTGTATATTACACTCGCGGTTGTTGTATATGAGCCTATGTCATGCTATTATTGTCTGAATTCCAATGCGTACAACGAATCAAACGATTATCCTTACAGTGACATCCCTTCCTAATGATTTCTTTATCGTTGCTACGATTGACCGGGATTGCAATTGTCAGTCCAAAATTCTCGTTTCATTAAAAGCATGTATTATTTGTCTGTTTTTTTAAATCTACACAGGTCAGGGAACAAGTATCCGAATTGGCTCGTACCTATATGACTCCGGAGAGGATTTCCGCTGCTACTGGACTGGTGAAAACAGCGATCGACAAATACGCCGCGATGCAAACGCAGCCCATTAATGAGGAGACCAACGAAACTGACAAGAAATCTTGATCTAAAATCGCTCAGTGCATTTGTGATCACCCATCATATTTATGTCATTACAACTCAGTCATAGGCCATTGTAACTTTCTATTCACATGAAAATAAATTTAATTTGTTATTAAACTTATACTGACATCTCGGTACATCGCGGTGCGCGCAGTTGTGTTCCTTAAATAATTTCTTCTATTACCTATCTGATAATGAATCAGTAAATTAGATCGTTTCTAAGATTTCTTTATTCTTTCACCAATTTATGATCATCATGGTAAAAAGTATAAATCACAAATTTCCCGCAAAATGACTCGTAGGATTTGACTCGACACTAACTAGAAATCTATATCAAACATAATTTATAAAATACAGGAATAATCGTTCAGTTATATTTCTTGTTTTCGCATGACGATCACAGCTTTTTGTCTGATCCGGGTTGGTGATCCTAAGAATTGGAATTGACAGAACGATTGTAACTTACACAAAAGCCGAGTCATTTTCCAGAAAAATCTTATCTCGATGATTTTACCTCAACCACAATGGTTGATAAATGAAACTCTACTACGATAAATATTTCTGATTTCTTTTACACCAATTTAGAAAAAACCCACCGTACAGTTGTAGAACCTGCACGCATGTTTTCTCCACTTGCCAAAGTCATAATAACATATAAAGTGAATTTTCGAAGTAAGTACACCCTGTAAGCGTTTTTCTCCGGAAAAATAAAACTGAATGTGCTATTCGAACGTTATAGAAAGTTGTCTGCTATTTCAGTGCCTGCGATATTTATTGTTAGATCACAAGGCCAAGGCTGACCCAAACCCCGAAGGTAAAGGTCAAGACAATAATTCGTATCCACGAGGTCGTTGAACCCCCCGATTGCACATCTGGGAAACTGGCGGACTCTTTCCGTGCTGTGAGTTGATCGGTAGAAAGTCAAGATAAAGTAATTCCCTGTTTTCGAAGATCACGCGCTGATTCCCTGCAAAGCTGACTCTTGACCTACAGTCCAGATTGCGATATTACATGTTTCGGACGATAACAAGCAATACTGCGCATATGTACGATGATGACGTAAAACGGGAACAGGCCGAAGAAAACAACGCAGAGATTAGAGGTCCAAGAGTTATTACAACCCAGAAGGGGAATCACGCGTCTTTTCGTCTACCACTTTTCGCGATCCCCAAAACACGACACGCCGCCGCAAAACCGAAGTTCAATCTTCGCTCTACGGTCGTACGTACGCATAATTCACGCTAAAATCAAACTGATCGCACAGTCGGCTGATACGGCCCTACAACTCCGCAAAGAGCTGTTCTCTCACACTGCTGAGGAAGCACGAGCAGAGTAGATGTGTCTGTAATACGTGTATAATTAACCAACACGCCGAGGCGAGAGGCACCACGGCCGTTTCTCCCAGTTTTCCACAGTGTTCATATGAACATGCATCCGAGGGTCGTGTATTCGTAGTTAGCGGTGAACCTTGGCGAACTCAGCGCACCGGTTTGACAGCTAGACCTGGACGACCACCATCCGTGAACCTTTAGTGCCTAGAAGATCCTCCCGGTCACAGAAATATCACGGCAGAGCGAATTTCGCAGTTTCGATATTGTGCTTCGTTTTTTAAAACCTCGTGGGACAGGATGAGCGGGACTTACACGGGCTCGGGTGAGTCGGATAATTGATATAATTAACAATTGGTATATTATAATCAGAGGAATTCCGAAACGAATTTAAATCGTACAGAGTGACGTGTGAAGTTTTTTTTTTTTATTTTACAATCTCTCACCTGTTGTAGGAAAAAACTTTTTAACATAGCGAGGCGACGGGGACAATTGTTCGTTGTGAGTATTTCCGGTTGCAAGTAACGTGCTCATTGCATTATAGAAAGAATTTTCGGTATAATTACGACATCGCTATTATAATTACGAAATTATTTCGTGGTCGAGAATAATTTGAATCTTGTTGTTGTAATATACGTTATATTTATATCGTTTTGTTCCTATAGGCGGTAGGAATTTATTACAACCATCTCCACTGCATAAAGCACAGCTTTGGATTCCTGAGTTATAGTTCGTAATAAATTTGAAATATACTGATCAGGTATTAGATGTTATTTCGCGTACACGTGATATCGAAAAACACCGAGTGAGCGTTAACGTTCGCATACGTAATATTCTATAAAAGATCTGCGCGGACGTGTACCCGTGTCAATTTCCAAGCTGGTTATTCGTTGTATATCTATAGTTTGGGATTTCAGTTTACGATGCCCGATACTTCACTTTAAATGTAAACATAGATTAGCCACTGGATTTGAAATTAATGACGTTCAATATTACCCTCGTCCGATTGCACGAATTCCAATATTTAATAATCACCGCCGTTTTGGACGTTTTGTGTTATCTGCAGTCGGTTTTTAATTTGAGAGAATTTTTTATTAATTATATACGCGTGTAACATATATACCTATACAGGTCTATAACAAGTTTTACTACCAAAAAAACTGCAGAACTTATACCGCGAAAATAAAAAAGTTCGCTACCTTGAACGTAGCAAATCATAACTAAAATAAAATTATGTACGCTGGTCGATGTTGCGTTTTATTACCATGAAGAGATAATTTTTTGCTACTCGTGGGTAAAGTTTCTCAACGAAAACAGTCGGTCGGTTTATCGTTGCCATCAATTTCTACTGTTTGTCTTCTTATTTCTAGCCAGATATTTGTCTGTATCCACATTATAGATATATTTACACCAAGAACAGGTTTCTTCATATATTTATTCCGTACCCCCATTTGCTTCTCCGGAATCCTCGGCCTTCTCCATTAATGCGAATTATTTCCTGCAGAATTTTTGCATATCTACTAGCCGGTCTACGACGATTCCACTTTTTACGATTATCCCTCTCACTAGCTTCGATGAAACTGTAGAATGAACTTTTGATATTGATAAGTTTGCACGGGTGTTGATTGTACCCGCACAGAAAATGAATCGACTAGAAATAAGTAGATCAAAGTGAACAGTCATTCCCTCTGTTTGAAATTGCATTAATCGGATGAGAGCGCAGATGTAAGGATTACATGCTATACATGGTCACGTAGTCACCGCATCTGTCGTTTCATGAAGAATGCAAGCGGCGCTATTTATACGGTAATTTCGTGTTATATAGTCGTTAATGAGCATATTTGATTTGACTTCTTTCGACGCGTGCGTAATACCGCTGTCACTAAATTGTGGAAGATTAATTTTCGGCGAACGATTTCCAATAATAAACGTGCCGTAATTAAGATTGAATATCACTCACGTCAGGCATAAAAATTCCTATTCGAATAACGTCAGGGAGGTTTAAAAGTTTCTGAAAATTATTTACCCACGCCAGGTATAGATTTCTTTCATGATTCTTTACCGAATCCAGTACCGTTGGGAGGTGTTTACTTGCTCGACAAAGATGTAGCGTTTGTTTTTCATCGAGAATTCCCCGGCGGAGGTGGTTGCCCGCGGCATCCTGGAGGTTGACGACCACCGGGTTATTCCATGGTCTCCGGATGACGGTTAACATCATTTTGCTCCTTGCCTGATAGTTTGTCATTTAGCTTCTTACCGCACCATCTGATTACATATCTTACTCTCTTCTACGTTATACGAACAATACAGTTTATCGCGAGCCCGCTGACTACTCGGAATGTAAAAAGAAAACAAGCACGATGACGTGATTCGGTGCGAAAGTGATTTGCATTCAACTCATGGCACTTGGCTAAACGGAAACTAAAGTATCTGCGTGAGAGTACAGTGAAAATCAGTTGGATTCCTGATTCCAGCCATGGCGATCCTCATTCTCGGCTTGACCACAATTTTGGTCTCCATGGTCCCCATGGCGGCTGAGGCTGCAGCGGTTGTACAGAGAAACGCTTCGGCTAGGCAACTGGATTTATGGGAGGACGAGGACTACGTTCCTTACCGAGGTGATCGGTTCAACGTCTTCGACTGGGGTCTGTGCAAGGTATGCCAGAAACGCGTGATACGGTGAAAAAGGGAAATGTCATTCTCAAATTAATGGATAAACTTTGCAGAATCTGGCGGCGAAGTACCCCTCCAACATGCTCATCTCGCCGATATCAGTGAAACTCGCCTTGGTTTTGCTCTACGAAGGTGCTCAAGGCCAAACTGCTCACGAGCTTGCCGGTGCCTTGGAGCTTCCCAATGGTCGTGAAGCGACTCGGGATCGTTTCTCGACCATTCTCCGCTCTTTGCAGGTTCGTCAAGACGCGATATATTGATGGTTCTTCGTCTCGGCATTACATGCAGCAAAAATGTTTACTTCGATGGTATTTATTTTCGCGCAGACGTATCAGCAAGAGTACACCTTGGACATATCTACTCGTCTTATTGTCGACACGTCGATTCAGCCTAAACAACGTTACAGTGCGATCGTCAAGACTTTTTACTCCACAGACATTGTGACCACTAATTTATCCAATGCCCGTCCTGCACTCGCAAGCATCAATGCATGGGTCAGCAATGTGACTCATGGTCATATTAAGGAAGTTCTTACGGACGGTGAGTTTTTGGGAAAACGTGAATCGACCAGAGTGTCTGGTCGTACAATTTTTTGACATTCGCAGTCAGTGAATTTATTTCATGAATTGGCAATCAACGTTTTGTCCAGAATTCTAACTACGGACTGTTTAACCGCCTAATTTATACTCGGCATTATGATTGTCGTATTCTCGGTGTACCTACGTAAAATGAGTGAAGTAATAATCGAGGTAATAATAACTGAATTCAATCGACAGAGCAAAAAATCAAGGAATCCGTTTTCTTGGTGATGAATGCCTTGTACTTTGAGGGGACCTGGCGACATCCGTTCTCGAAGAACGCTACTAAGTATGGCGCCTTCCACACAGACATCGAGAAGAGCGTTCAAGTTCCCTACATGAATGCCGTTGGCCGTTTCTATTACGCAGATATTCCAGAGCTGGATGCCCAACTCGTCAGATTGCCTTATCTCGTAGGTTTTACCTCACCGTACACAATGAACTGCCACTCCGAAGTGCCGATACATAACGATAAGAAATCTACTCCAATCCTCACTTTCGAAAAAAGATTAGAAAAACGTATGCATTGTCTTTGAAAATGGCTAGGCTGAACATAAATCGTTGATTTTTTCAGGGTCACAAATACGCGATGTTCATAGTTGTGCCTCGAGCAAGAACCGGGCTTCAGCAGCTAGTGAAAGACATAAACCCGTTCGTTATAAAGAATCATATGATGTTGATGCAGGAGATCCCATTGGAAGTATCTTTGCCTAAATTCAAATTCGACTTCACAACTCATTTGGAATCTACGCTTCGTGAGGTGAGATAGATCGCTCTTCGACTGCCTGATCGTACCATTACATCCGTGTATACTCGCTTATCCGTGAATAATAGCAATTTACTTAAACTTTGCTTTCGTGTAATTGCAGTTGGGCATCCGAGATATTTTCGACAATACAGCTGCTTTTCCTGGCATAGCTAGAGCCAGGGCAAACTCTCAGCGTCTAATCGTTTCTGACTTTGTTCAGAAAGCAGGCATAGAGGTGGACGAGACTGGTACCACAGCGCAAGTCGTTACTGGTGAGGAGTTTCATAAACTTGGCGATATTTCAATGATTTTCCAGTAGCTTGTAAACAATTTATTCTGCGGAAATGAAAATTTACAGTAGGCAACTTATTAAGCTGGCAGTGTCTGCTTTAGCAATTAAATATATAATCCTTTGAACAGTTTTATGGCTGATCATAACGTAATTCGACGTGGTAAATAAAAATAAATTGTGAAGAGTGGGAGAAAAAAAAGAGGATATGCAATGAAAAAATTAACTTGAATCATTTTACTAGTCTCTGTATTATAAATATCAGATTATTTTTTTCACAAGACACTCACGACATCCAAATATAATAAATCCGGTAGTCAACCCGTAAAAATTCTTACGAAAAAAAATGATAGGAAAATATTAATGAGTATCCTTATTTAACTAATGTCGTTCTTAATTCTCATGTATTTTTTCAGTGGTTTCACTCGGCAACAAGAATTCCGACACAGTTGTCAACGTTAGGCATCCGTTCTTCTTCTTCATAGAGGACGAGTTTTCCGGGGCAATAGTCTTCGTTGGGAAAGTAACGAACCCTCTGGAAACGAATGGATTTTTCGAGGAACCGGTGACAAAATCACCAAACCCGTTTGGCTCAACGATCTTCAGCGCAGTTCCAGTCGCTGCACCTGGTAAACACGCAGAAAAGAAAGTGTCTGGGTCATCGAAAAATCCAGTAGATGTTCATCCCTAGAAGTATCACTAACCATAACACTCGTAGTACCAATCCGTTCCTTAATTGTCAAAAGGAGTAATCCGAGAACTTCCAGTGAACAACTTGAGTTTCAGTTGCTTAAATTTCTCGATCTCCGAATTGTGTGTAATTCGTTTCATCTTTCTTTGGAATCCCTGGGGTAGAGTATATATTTTTTTCTTAATAGCAAACAGTATTTAAGTACAACGGCAAGTAACCTTCGTTGGGATGTTTTTCAAAACCATCGTTCCTTTTAACGTAATTCTAAAATTTACCGACAAAGAATTCACAGCCAGCAATAGCGAATGAGCTGTGTACTGTATATACTCACTTAAGTATCCCGTTTGGTAGCGACTTCAGTGTCAAATGGTATGCATACGTCCATCTGTCATCCTCTCTTTCCGAGGACGTTTGGTACATTTTATTATTACTATTGTCTACGGCATATTATAGACAACATTGTTAGTCATTGTAGCTAGTCGAGAGGATGAACTGGGTTCGAAATTAAAAAAAGCATTACGCATTCGAATATCTAAATTATACAAAAATGCATGCTGGTTACATTATCTGTACAGCAACAAAATAAAAATTTTAGACAATTTTCTTATTTTTCAATACAAATTAGGTAAAGATCGGTTTGAGGAGGCCAAGCTTTTTTTTTACTTCTTGAGAGAATAACAATATTATTAGGGAACTACAATAAGAATCTTACCAGCGTGTACTTAATCAATGTTTCAATTTCAAATTCATAATACAGCGTAACCGGTTCTTACTCTACATTACGTGAACGCATGTCGAAAGCATTGGTTGTCATATCATCAGTAATCTCACATACATAGTCACACTCACCAGTCACCAATAAATTCACCTCACCTCATCTCACTACAATACACTTCACTTGTATGTTCCGTATTAGTTGGTATAACTATATCTTTATCTTTTTCTTTTCCTTTTTCTTCTTTTCTCATGCAGCCCTTGTTTCATTTCTCTTCTCTGTAATTTACCTCGTCGTTTCGCTGTTAATAAATACCAATTACCAGTCTCTTAACCATGACGCTTTCTGTTTTTTAATTCTTTTATATTCTTGTAAATGGTGGTTGACCTTTCTTCCAATAAATTTCCCATTCAAACGAATCCAATTTCCCAGAAACAGGAAATTCAATGACCTTAATTACCTTTCGTAGTCAACAAATAACTTTTCAATGCAGGAACAACGGTTCGTTGCCTATACAGAATGAATCCCTTGAAATGTTAATATTTACCTAGAAATCATCCTCCCAGGTTGATCAAGATCAAGCGAATATTACTGCAGAAGATTGAGCTAATCGTGAGTAACGAAATACATCGCTATGTTAAATACAAAATTTAAATTGCAGAGATTCCAGATTTCGTAAACGCTTATTTACGTTATATACGTGAACCGTTTATTAGCAACGACCGAATCTGTTAGTATAAGATTGCATCTGGTAGAGCTAAAACCGGTCACAAGTATGCTGTCGCTGACAAGAAGTTGGCGGAGAAAAAAAAACAGGTAGGGAATTTCGGATCAATCGATGTGCAATATACGTGATAAGGAAGGGAAAAAACATAATTTGCACATCGGTGCACATCATTGATCATCGTATACAACTGTCTCCATTCACCCGGAAAGAATTTCAAGTTTCGTTTGAGAAAAAACCCGGTCTCGCATCACGAGCTTTAATCAAATACCACCTGAAATTTTAAATGCTGGTTTAACCCACCTTCGAATAAAATTACGAATCATCTTACCCAGAATAGAACTCGACGCGATAAAACAAATAAAAACATTGCCGGTGATATTTAATTGAAATTGCGTCATACTCATTTGAATATCAGACTGAAAAACGATACGTCGCAATCAGTAATTCTTTCTACTCTTCTGCGGGTATACAAACTGCATCCCTTACAATTCAATTAGGGTTGTCAAAAGGTACTTAAAAAAATCAACAGTATTTGGAGCTGTTTCTGTTGTTTTTTTTTTTTTTTTTTTCATCACGACATTGACACAACAGATTGAAAGATTGTAGTTATTAACCGAATGACTCGCTCTTTCGTTCGAGGCTTGTGGGTGTAATTTCTGTACAGGTTTATTGGCGTGTATACAAACTGTATTCAGGTTTGACCGTTGCGCGTGAATACCCAAAGGTGTGTACGCACGTAAATTGGTGACGTAGTAACAACATTCGCCTTTTCACGTTCCGCGAAGATAGATTCTGGATATTCCGAACCTCGAATCTGGCGATTGGGAAGGGGAATTGTCGAAAGCCGTCCCCGTGATCATTGGGAGGGGAGGAAGAACACAGAGATCATCCGAAGAGCGACCGTCATCGCGGACGGTCCGAGGGCAATCGGGAATCCCGTAATACAAACGACACCTAAGCGCTTCGATCACTTTGTTGATCGTTCGATCGATCAGTCCTCCGGCGTCCGTCGAGCCTTCAGACCGTGGACGGTGCGGAAAGTGGAAAGATAAAGGAACAGTAAACGGGAAACATGTTGATGTACGCAGTGTTGTTCGTCTTGGGCCTCTGCGTGACTTCAGGTATAAGTTGTTGCATTTCATACCGCGTGAACACGACGGGACCGTCCGTGACCCCAATCGCGTTGCCTCGTCTGTTTGTTTCATTGAATACTTTCCGCGTTGTTACATCCTTATCGCGTTGCACAACTATCTCAATCGAAAATTGCTTTGCACGAGCTTTCCGCTTTGTGTGAACGCGTGCAATTTGACGGAAGTCATTACGGATCCGATATAAATGTGCGATTGTTTAGCCCGGTGCTTTGTTTCCCATTTCGCAACAGCTAGTGATTAGGAAAGGTCCGGGTCTCTCGTTATTTCACAATACTGATCGGGATTTTAAAGCAGCTCACTTGTTGAAAACCGATTCCTAAGATGGTTTCTAGCATCGCGTCTGGCCTCAAAGATTCTTGAAGGACTTTCATATTACTGCCACAGAATAATTTTACAGTAGAGTAACTTTTCTACACAAAATTTACGTCTTACGTTGAGTTATGGGTATCTCGGGCATTCGGTATTTGAACTGTGTCCATATCTCCTTAATACCTAACGTCGGCGAGTCGTTTTGAGCTGATCTGTTGCTCATTCCGTAAAGCGGCGAACAGTGACCTTGTCGTACTTACGAAATTGTCACCGATAGGTAAATAATAACCCAGGAACAGACAGCTTAAGAAAAGCTGTATGAGCTGTGTGAAATCCGGTAAACGTCGAAATAAAACTTTTAATTGCTTAACGCTACGTTGCGTTTGTGTGATCGAACGACGGTGAGAGGAAGGAATACTTGAGGTTATTTTTATAAACGGCTACTAGAATTCTAGTCAATCTCATCTAGGCACCGATTACCAGATAAACTCTTCTTACTGTCAGCCCACTGCACTTGAATACGAATATAATGCGCAGATGGCCGTAAATGACAGAAAAAGATAATTAATCAAATTTTTTATATACTAAACTCCACTCAAGTGCAATAGAGTGCTTGGAGGTCTGTCATGGTCAGCCTTGACTCGACGCTGGTTGCTTCATAAGCTGGGATTTCCCAAGGCGCACAAACACATGACCGGCTGCAGGACCGCGTTCCGTTTAACTCGTTTCTTCCATTTATTATTAATTAACTCCGGTCGAAGAATTTCTCTCTCTCTCTCTCTCTCCCCCCCTCCTCCCTCTCTTTCTCTTTTTTTCTCTATCTCTGCTTTTTTTCCCTCTCACGATCAGATGATATTAATCTCCAAATCGTCCCCGTGCTCTGGGAAATACCTTTTAGTAAGTTTCATATCTCTATGTCTTATTTTTCAGTCACACCTGCGACAGATCCGAATACTGGCGACAGATTCAACTTCTTCGACATTGAACTTCTGCAGGTATAAATATTAGAAAAACGCTTCAATCACCAAACCGATTCCAGGTTATGTGTTGATACAAAGTCGTTCATTTATGTAATCTGTTATTGTAAGGCCCTGACCGCGGAAGGCGAAGATAATATTGTCGTGGCTCCGGCAAGCGTGAAGGCAGCATTGACCGCTCTGGTTGAAGGAACCGGCGGTCGCACTGCCACCGAAATCCTTACCTTGCTCAGGCTACCCTCGGACACAGAGAGCCTGAGGTTGGCTGCGGAACGTTCTTTGGCTCCTTTCAAGGTGAGATACGCGCCTCGAGTCAACTCGGTATATACATATGTATTAAAATTGGATACCTGCGGACGAAAGTGATTTGGAAAATCACCGTTCATCAGCAATCACGAAATGCGTACCGTCGTCACTGTCGCATCGTGTAATTGTGCGACCAAAGTGCGACCGATTGATTTTTGTTCAAGGTACGAAGGGTCGGCGCTGAATTGGATATTGCCACGCGTTTGTGGACCGGAAACGACGTCACGGTTAATCCAAAGTACAGTGAGATTTTGCGACAATACTACAATAGCGACGTTGAGGTTGTTAACTTTGTCGACGCTCCAGGAGCTTCTCATTTAATAAACAACTGGGTACGCGAAACAACTAGGGGACACATTAAATCCATCGTCGATCCTGGTAAGACCTGTTTCTTTAGTCGTCCATTACATCCGATAGGTGACCAAAAATTAAGATGTTGTTAGTTGTAATAAATCTGTATTCATCGACAGTGCTTCAAACACCAAATTCGCATTACATTTCAGGAAATTAATAAATACATGACGAAAAGAAACCGGTTACTCGAGCCAACTCCATAAATATCAAATTTGATGACATAATGTTATTAAATATTGGCACTGAAACTGGCATGCTCTTCGGTGTACCCCAAATGGACATAAAAGTCATATAATTATACTGAACTTTTCTTCTCGACCGATGATCACACTCAGTACCGTGAACTCGTGTGTGATCGTCAAATGTCAAACCGTAGACAACTATTTTAAGCACAGAATTTTTCGCAGAAAAAAAACTGCCGAATAGCAATTTGTACCACACTATAAACATCAGTGAGACGTATGTAATTACAGGCAGTCTTGGTTCCGGAGTGCGGTTGCTATTGACGAATGCGTTGTATATGAAGAGCACGTGGAAGACATCATTCGATCGGAGTTTGACCGCTCCAAGATGTTTCCAGGTGCCAAATTACGGCTGTGAGAATACCTACCTCATGGAGAGTTTGGCATATTATCCGTACGCCTACATTCCGTCCTTGCAGGCCGAAGCTATAGAGCTTCCATACGCGGTGAGTGTATAAAGGGCTTTTCCAAGTATTCAAACTTTGAGGAGGTACTTGAATTCTTATCCTCGTTCGACCTTGAGTGCTGAGAAAGTCGTACGATCATGCGTTTAAACTTTGATATTTCCAGGATGGGAAACTGTCCATGTTGATTCTACTCCCTGAGCGCCTCGAGGACGGAATACACGCGCTCATGAAGGACTTGGCTCACACTCCGCTGCCAAGTATCATTGGTAGCCTACAAGAAACGGAAGTCCTTTTGTCTCTACCGAGGTTCAGCGTCGAAACCAAGATAGATCTGCGATCAGCTTTAGAAGGTGTAAGTTTACCGTGATACTATACCACGAGTGGTAGACGTTCGCATGTCTGTTCAAACTTACGTTAGAAATGAAACGGATGAAGACCTCGGTTTGAATAGGGAAAAAGGTCGAACGAAATGTGATTCAGAGTTTCATTCAGCCTAGACAGATTCTGGTTTTTATTTTATACTTATAACCGTTGTGGGTAATTGCCGGTATTCGAACAAGGCACTCAATGTCAGTGAGTATTATAATCATTTCGAACCGACGATACTTGAAAAATTTCACACGGATGCGTGATGATATTATAGAATGCCGGAAGTATCCTGGTATCGAGTAATTTTTTCGCATTTACATGTGGATTACACAATCGGCACGGCCTTCTGTCGATTCAAAGAAGATAATAGAAGTTCTTGTACAGGAAATTTCATTTCATACAACTTTCTCTTTTGCAGCTTGGAATCAAAGACTTATTTGACTTGAAAGCCAACATTTCCGGAATCGCAAACGGCCCTCTCAAGGTGGGGAATATACTGCACAACGCGAAGATCGAGGTGAACGAGGAAGGAACAATTGCTTCAGCAGTTACAGGTAAGTTACACAAGAATGAACTACTACGCTATACTATTATAGTCAAGAAACACGAGGACAGGAAAATTGTCGAGCTCTTTTTTATCCAGTCGTTTATATTCTTGACGATCTCTCGTTATATCGCCGATGAAACAAAATTTATCTAGGTATATACTATAAAACAAAGTACACGCGTATCGCATAGCGAAAAACTTGCAATTAACGCCAATAGATAGTGTCAAGCCGAAAGGAAATCTCGCGTCTGAAGTTCGCCGATGAAAAGTTGACTTCCGCTCTATATTTCGTCGCGTCAAACTTACCTGGCGCAAAGGTTTACCGTGATCAAGAAGGCTGTTCCTTCGAGGCGAGGCTCTTCCATTGCACATCGGTTGAGTTGACCCTTGCGATTGCCCCAAACGCGGGCACTCGTGCGTACAATTTTTGAGTGTTGGGACTTGCGTTCGCGCGGTCCCTGATATATTTATAGTAAAACTATGAAAATCTCGCCTGTAGCCTTGCAGAGCCGTGTGGAATGGAAATGTCTCGCTTATCCGACATAATTCAGCAAAAGTTCAAGTCTCGAGATACATATCACTTTATCCGTTTTTCATAGATTACAGTACCCAGAAGTAAGTCTTTTCACTTTGTTGCATACATTGAACAATGTTGCTTCTTGATACGATATTATCTATTACATGTATGAACGGATGAATAATTGTCCGTCATAACAAAGATTATATTACATGTATAACCTATGCTGTATGTTTATTATTCGAATTCATTTTCTAATTCGAAACGTTTCGACAGCAAAATATTATTCAAGGCATAACTGCTTGTCATTTTGCATTGCGAACCGATTAAACTTACCAAAATACCTGCTGGTTCATGTTTATAGGCTTAAATGTTGCGAGAGAGGAATACATAGGAAGATAAATTGACGATACGTTACAAAGTGTTCTTTGTTAGCTTTCTTTTTTTGACTCTTCGTATCGCCTAACACACACAATAACAATTTGCTGATCATAGACCGCGTTGATTTATCACTCAAAGGTCGAGTATCGTGGTAATTAATCAACCATTGTCTACTCTCGAAAAGAATTTTTCGTCTTTGCCGGCTGTAATCGGCATTTTTTTTTATTAAATACTGACCGATATACTTTTTCATATATTATGCAAGGCTTATTAATTTTTTTTTTATAGATATTCCCTTTTTATTAAACTGCAGAATAGAGAATATTGATAGAAACATAATTGAATTTGGACCTTTACCTGAACATTTTCATCACTCAAACTTTTTAACGGATGTATCTAATAATTGAATATTCGCTTTTTCGAAGGAATTGCGGTTGTGCCATTGATGGGTTCCACGGTTCAGCGTTTCCGAGCCGATCATCCGTTCGTCTTCATCCTGCGGGACTCGGACTCGGGTTCTGTGCTTTTCGCGGGTCGAGTCACAAGACCAGACTTGATCCCAGTTTCGGGAGCGCAGAATAATATTAACATGTCGCGTCGCTTGCTCCGCAGAAGTGTATAATAAACATTGATATATTGTATAGACTTATGCGCGTACAATTACGGGAAAACTGTTATTATAATTGCAATTTTTACTATCAAATTGAACCTTTTTTCGTTACTGCAGTCCATAGAAATTAATTCAACTGAATTTTAGGCGGCTTTGATTAGTCGAATCTTTTATTTTCATTACACTCTACGTATAACGTCTCATATTCTTTCATTTCCTCGATTTTTCTCACATTAAGCTTTATCTATAGTCAACGTGAAAAACTTGCTGTTATTGACGTCACTTGCCGACGACGCATCGGCAAGAACCGCACTTGTCGGGCGTCGCGACGCCTAACAATACTTATAATTATGTAAGCGCCTTGACGGACGACGCTCGGATTACGTCACGATTAGTGCTAGTTTATAACCAATTGTTTTTACGAGTATCGCGGTTCGATTGCGCCGCGCGCTTACTTTGACTATACTTTGCTTTTTTAATTGTAATTATTGTTATTTTGGTTACTATTATTACGATGATTATCGTCTCTGTGAGCACTATAACAATAAATTCCATTTACCAATGTAGCATTTTTTGGTTTCGTAGTTCTGATTATTTTCTTTTGTTATTGCATTTATTAACGACATAAACTTCTGTTTTACCTCTTTTTTCGTCACGATGATATGTCGTGTGTTCCTAGAGGTCAATAATATTTTTATGTAACAGCACAATTTGACCGTACATTTTTTTAAGATTATATTTAAAAACAGCGGCAAACACTTTTGATTTGCACAGTTGAAAAGCGGTATGAAACTTTGCCTAACATCAATTTAAAGTTCAGAGAGTTTTTAATTGCGGGATTCGAAATGGCAAAAGTATAATTTTAAACTAAATTCGCTGTACATATTGACAACAGTTGACAACTGAAATTCTGATAACAGATAGGAAACCTCATATATATACAGCGATGCGAATACAAACGAAATTTAGAGTTTCCTACCGTTTATATTTCCTTTATTAATTCAGGCCAAGGCCTACACGTTAAGTAACAAGTAATCGGCAATCCCATTGTACCGACCTCTTTATAAACCTGAATCAAAATTTACGCTTATTCTGCGCCTACAAGTTCGATTAACACTAGCTTAATATTTTATCATTGACAGGAGATGATAGACTGTCAGGTAAAAAATGCGATGTGACAGGTGGTTGAATAGACTGGTAAAAAAGTTAAAAAGGATTGTAAACATTCGCTTTAAGCTTACGTTATAATGAATTACGTCCACCTAATAAGATCGGAAAGTTATACATAAATATCTATTCGATTGCCAGATATACGTAGCTGTACGAAACATTAATAATGCCATTCCTTAATTAATTTTTTGCACGGTTATCTAATCAGACCGAAATATTGCCAGACACTGAAAAAAACAGTCTTTCATTCTCAGTCTATATTAATCTATAAACCTATAATTGGATAAAGATAAGAATTCATTTGGCCTGTAATAAAACTGAGCGACAAACCTAGTTATTATAATCGAATATCACCTTGGCGAATTTGCAGACTCTTGAATTGAATGTATTTTAACTATTTCACTGACACCGAAACTTTAAAATGATTTTTGTCACTGTGACGTCTAAGGGTCGAGCAGCAAGTGGAGAAAATCTAGCTAAAACAGAACAAAACTAACCCACGAAATATTCCGATCGATCGACCGTTCGTTAAAAAAATTTTGTAGGTGGCTTATTTAGACACACAAGAACACTAATCGTCAAAGTTTACTCGGACTGGAATTTCTGATAGGTTAAAGATCAGACTTCCTGCTTTAAAGTAACATCGCCGCGATCCTATATTAAATATTTATTAGTGATACAAAATCCCATCCGATGTTTATCTCCGATCCAAGTGCAATGCATGTATCTTTTACTATGGACCGTGTGAATTACAAACGTTTACATATTTTTGTATGTCGAATTGACGAGGACAATGAAAATCGGCTGTAAGTGCAATTTAAAAAAAAAGAATTTCACAGACGACCTCAAACGACAAATAACTATGCGGCAAAGAAAAGACAGTTTTTCTGTGATTTTAAAAATTACAGACTGCAAGCAATTTTCGACAGCCTTTTTTAATTCTCCTCTAAATTAGTTTGCATTTTGACGCTGCCTGTAACGAGACAGTTCAATTATATGACGCGAATTAGTCTACACCGAAAACTAGACCGCAATTAAATTCGTGATTGAAAATGGTGTTGCATTATATAACGTATTATTGTATATGGTGGCGACCCATATTAACACATGCTTGTTACGGGATGGTGTGGTTTGGACGGTCCTTGAGCTACAATAAATCATTAAATTATCCGGAAGTCCATGAAATCTGAAAGTATATATCGGATCAGTGATTCTTACGAATTAAATTAAGTTTTCACTTCGAATTTCACCTCATTTCAATTTTAATTTTTCATATTGAAAATTGTAAAGTGATTTTATCTATATTATAAATTTTTTGTTCCCTCAAATAGACGAGTATAAAAATTGCTGACGAGACGCGTGGTAAAAATTTTTGAGAAATGAGATCAAGATCTAGATTCGACGGAACATAATATTTACAATAATAGAACACGTGTTCTGCTGAGCCTGTAAATAGTCTGCGTATAATACACATAGCTGATTATAGTGAGTAGCGGCAACCGGGTAGCAAAACCAGAGTCATTACAGATTGGAGCGAGGAGGTGATAAAGTTGCGAATGAGATAAAAAAAAAAAAAATATTCAACCTCCGCGAAGATTACGTAGGTATAACGTTCTTTCTCTCTCGCTCTAATCGTTTCGCTGCGTTGCTTTCATGCAGAAAGAAACGACCGCGAATTTGCGATCTCATTCGAGTGCGCGAGGTTGGTGATATTCGCTATTTTATCGAGCGTAAAGTCGCTGTCGGGACTCCTCGATAATTCCTGCACGGTATATTTCGGTGTTAAGCCGTGATCAGGACTCCGATGGTTTCGGTATTTACTTTTATTAGCTTTTACGACACGTCACGAGGCTTCTAAATAGGAATGAATTATTATACTGCTTCTGCTTCAAATTGAAAAGGAGCTTCTAAACCGTAACGTGAAAATTAATTTTTCGATGCAACTCAAAACAAAAACCTCAAATCAGGAAACCCGAATTCTTCGAATTCTAGGAATGCTCTTGCACCTTCTAAATAGTGCATATCACAAAGGACAACAGAAATATGAAAAAATTTCTTTCACACATTTTGTCATAATTATGCCATTCTGCTCATAATTTTTAGTGCTCTTCCAGTACACATAAAAGCAAAAGGCTATTTATTATTGTACAGAGAAATATTGAGATTCTGGAACAAACATCAATTTTGAGAGGTATATTTTTCCCTTAATTTGATATTTTCTATATAAAAAAATGTCTCATCCAAATTGACATAATGGGTTCTTGATTGGAAAAAAATTAACATACACGAGTTTCGTATGTCTAGCAAGGTCATGATTTCAATAAGTGTGAATGTAGTACTAAAACAATTGACAATTAAAGTGCACTAAATCTTTTGTGCTTCTGCAATTTAAAGATAACGATGCAATATGTAGCTGGTTGCGTCAGCAATTATCTAAAATATCAGCTAGTTTCTTAGGAGGTAGAGGTTTAGTTAATGAATTTAAGCATTATTCGAGTAGACCGTGCCGAATTTTTTTTTGAGCATTTTAGCGTATTCACAGTGAAAATGGTGGGATCTACCCCCAATGATCCCTTGGCCTGCAAGCATCTTGTTCTGCGCCAATGACGTAACGAAAGGAGAATATATAATTCTGGAAGGTCGTTGAACAGTCAATTGATTACCTGCAGCTAAATATACACTTACTAAGGTCATATTCACGTATGGTCATAATATATGTAGCTCAGCTCATGACTTTATTTTTTTTTTCTCTTTACAAAAACCGATTAATTTCACCATTTGGAAACACCTATTTTGATGTAAAGTGTTTCAAATTTGCAACAAAATAATTTCAAATTGGCAGAAAATTGGACGGCACGTGATTGAAAAATTACTGTTTGTACTTTAAAGGTGCATTTTTTGTACTTTTCCACAGCTTCTTGACAATAAACATCAAAATTAAGATTTCTCTTAGAATCTTGAGGGTTTTTGTTATGTCAAAATCACTATTTTACATTTTTTTCCACAAACAAGAAAAGCACTAAAAATTCGAAGAAGAATTGTATGATTTCGCTCATTCGCAAAATGAATGCCATGATTCTAATTAAATAAGGAGCCAAAAATATTTTTTTTAAATTGCTTGGGATGAGGGATAAAAGCGTTTGAGGAATTTCGAGAATCATTCGTCCATACATATATGACGACGATTTTGCGTCACGTCTTACGCATAAAATTGCGGCGTCCGCGTCAGAGGAAAACCGCAGACTTCATCTTCGGGTTATCTTAAGCTAATTAACGTTTGGTTGACGGTGCAAGTAACCATAAGAATGGAGACACAGCCAGGTGAAAAAAAAAGATTCATCTTTGTGGTGTACTCTTTACTGAAAAACAACAACTATCACTTTCAAGCTATTTAGAGCTCGTCAAGATAATCCATAAAATATCGATTTCTACAATCTGATATTCTCAATTTATTAACTGAATCCGAAGTCGGATAGTTAAAGTAAATTTTCGAATTCACTAATTAGTCATTCTTTCGCATGAATTTTATTCGCTTCAGTCTTATCCTCCCCAGATGATAAAATTCATAATTTCTTGGTAAGAATTATATATAGGAAATTATAACGTTGGTAATTTTCTTTATAACATTATTACATACGAATCTGATGACTGCAACATCTTTTGGATAATAAAGTGAGCGGCACCACATACGAGCTTCAAGTGTTGAGCATTTTTGATGCAGAATTTTCGCTTAAATAATTAAAGAATTGATGGTATTTCAAATGAGACGTTGTTAATTCCTAACAGTGTATAAAAATATATCGTAAAATTTGTTAAAGTTTGCAGTGGTCGATACAATATGAAATAACTTATATAGATATAGATAGAATAACGCGAGTGCGGTACAATCTTGAAGAGAATAAGAAAGCAGATTCACGGAGAGTACGTGTTCGAGTAGAGGAAATCTTTATAACTAAGAATAAATTTTATTAGTTTGAATTGTTGGAAGTGAATAAGAATAGAAGTGGAGAGGGATTCGAGGAAGTCTAGAAAATATCATTTGTGATGATTGGCTGAGAAAGCGAAGTGGAATTTGTGTTCATCGTTAGGATTCTTCGAAAAGTCGAAGGAGGGGGAATTAGGGGTTGTAGTTAGTTTGTAGCAGGGGTGCGCGGTATTTCGGTATCTCCTTTCTCGGAATGTATCGACACGGGAACCTTCTGCCAATACCGATACCGAATATCGAAATTTCGATAAATACCGAAGTACATACCGAAATTTCTGATAAACTAAATACTATTTAGATTATCTATATTTAGTACAGTTCGATACAAATTATTTTTGGTCTTCTTCCGATGGTATTTGTAGATTAAAGAGTTTACCGAAAATTCGATATTTCGGTCAACTGAAACTACCGAATACGAAACCCGTACCGAAAATCGGTACCTAATTTCCAATACCGCGCACTCCTAGTTTATAGCTGTTAGAATTTTGAAAGCTTACGACGCAACATCAGGACGCCAAGCGATAGGAAATTGCGAAGAGAACGTTTATAATTGATCACTTTAATCTAATCGAAAGAGCAGTGTACGTATATTACGACCGAATATCAAGTAATATATTTTCACGTTTTCCGCTTCAACCACATAATAAGAGCAATTGCAATTGATTGTGAGACGCACGTGGTCGTACTCCCTCAAGATCACAGGCCCTCGAAACGAGGCTATGGATGAGAGACACGGTGCGTCAACCCGCGACGGTTGTTTCATCATCCTTTTCTCCCAACGCACGCGCAGCGCGGCGGCTTTTCGCCGTCTGCTATTCCCACTGACAGTGAAACAGATGTCAGTGAACAGTTCAGCAGCGTGGCTCGCGTGACGCGATTCAGGAATCAAAGACCGTCGTGATCGGACGCCCGACGGGTCCCTAGAAAAGTGCAGCGGCCGACTCGCGACGCGGACGCCTCGTCGACGGACCGAAAACCGAGGACGTAAATACATGTATACACATACGTGCATCACGTCGCTGTGTGAACACGAAGGACGCGTTATATATACCGGCTAAATGCTGCCGTGGTGGTTAATAGAGCAGGGCACGCCGAGCGGAGCGAATATTCCACAGTACTCGAAAAGTACGAGAGAACCGGCGTCGGTAAATCGGCGAAAATACGAACGGGCGTAGAACGATATTTGATCGAACGAACTGACGACGTAGCGGCCGGCTGTCTGTTGTGCAGGACTTGACAGCGTCGATGTCAACACGCGCATAGATGGCTGTCGATCATTCTGTAACCCGACTGATTATACTCTTTGTTGTACACCTGCGGAACTTCCCGGAGATCTTGACCAGACTGCCGACGAGCAGTTGATTGATCATGGGAATCGCGGTGACGAAAAAGGACTAGGAATTTAGATAATTGCACATATTTTCCTCTACCTTAGCCAATTACTGACTCACTGCCCGGTCTGTGATATATATTTTATCGTTGTTACTATTACCGTTATTACACCGTTACATCTGTTATTACTCGCAATTGTTATTGCTGCATCGACATAGACACACAGTGTACCTAATTAATTATCGCTGCTCGGTGTGCAGCTTCGTATTTTTTTTTAACTAAATTCAATAAGAACTTTAATACGCTCCCGCGTTATTTCATCTTTGTCTGTGCAAACAAGTGCAAGCAAACGCGTTGCGGGGAAGAAGAGGATTGCGGAACGATCCGTCGAGTGATTATAAAAAGTAAACAAAATATTTTAAACTTACCGTCGAGAGACTGCTTCGTGCACGATATAGACGTGATCGGATAAATCGCGTGTTTGAGGAAGACTAGAAGAGATCGAGAGAGATTGAGAAGAGAGCAATCGCTTCCGGAGACTTTTTGGAAAGCCGAAAATGAACGCAGTGACTGGACTCTGGGTTTTTGGATACGGATCCCTGTGTTGGCACCCGGGATTCGATTTCGAGAAAAGCCTCGCCGGGTACATCAGGGGCTTCACCAGAAAATTTTGGCAGGGAAATGTCACTCACCGAGGCACCGCTGACAAGGTAAGTTAATGTCTCTTAACATACCCTTGGCTGATTCGCGATTTTACTGACAATGATACGTGTTCAATGTTCCAAGTTGCATTGGGGACTTCGTATAAGTTATTGTTGGATTTTGCAAGCTTTCGCGATTACGAGATGTACTCTTTTTGTTCAGAACTTCTCTTCAGATCAATTCTCACAGATCAATTACGATATAGTACTTTTACTTCGACTTTTACTTGTCGTCTATTTGTGAACTTCGGTCTACGCAGAGAAGATTCGACCTTAGACACGAAATGCTGGACTCAAGCTTGTTCAAGGCTGTGAAGATAAAATAGATGTAACACGGGGCTATAAAAACTTCCGCAAAATCAACATTTCTGACGTTTGTACACTGCACTTATGAAAGTACATTCCCGTCATTTGATCATTTCCGTAGCGCTGATATCTTGTTTAAACGACGAGAACAATCTGCTGTTAATTTCACTTTCCAGAAAAGCTTTAGCCCTTTAGTTGAAAAAGAGATTTGAAACAGCGGGTTGCGTGAACGTAAACACGAGTCGTGACACTTGTATGTGTATCCAGTAACCTAGTATCTGAAATTTAATGGTCAGAGTTAAACAACTTGGTTAAAGATAGACAGAGAGAGAGAAAAACACGACGGCCCGATTTTAAAATATTCCTCAGAGTTTTATTTATATACGTATATAATATACAGTGGCAATATCTTCGCGGGCACGTTTTCGAGGCGTGCTAGAATACATACGCGTGTGTAATACCATTCCTTGGTAGAAAATTTTGTTCTATTAACGAAAGACTGGCCATGCGAACGCGTATTGGCACGAAGAAAATTATTTCGCAGCAGAGATCGCTGCGCGATTCGATCGCTGATTGCCAACTGCCGGATTGCTTTAGCATATACTCGACACGTGTTACATACCTATGTATGTACAGAAATACGCTTTATATTTATCCGAATATTACTACATCGTAAATTCCATCCCGTCACGTTTACATCGCGCTGTGTTCGACGGCAGAGTTTACCAACAATTCGATACAGGTTTTGTATTTAGTTTCCAATTCATTCCCCGAAGTTGGATGTTTCTGTGCCAAGTGGTAGATATGCCGCTGCTGCTTCGCAATGGCGATCCACCTATAATATCGTGGTATTTTATTTCACTTTTTTACATTTATTGTATATGCTTTTCGCGCGATTATTTTGAAGTCTCCTTAATTGGAGTAACCGCAGATTTATCTCGTATATATACATATGTATGTATGTACGTGTAAAGAGGACACTATACTTGATTGCATGTTGATAAACCCAGCGTTTTTGTATTGCAGCAAGTAATGCGAATGTAGGGTCATTGTGTATTATGAGAAAATTTAAAAATTCAGAGCTTTGTTGAATAACATATACTTGAATATAACGTTTAATATGTCATACTCGGAACTAGCAGCTCGGAAAAAGAAATTACAATAATATTGTGGTACTTTATCACCTAGAAAGTTTATTGTTGTTGGAAATATACATGTTAATGCCAAAACTAGCAAACGACGTATAGTAGTCACAGTAGATTTTTACCCCCTGGAATAGTTGAAAAGGGGACTTCCGTGTCGACGTACAATCATTGTAACAATCTCGCTTAATCTTGGTTGTTATGATTCTTGGTTCGAATAAAAGATCAAAATATAATTGCACACACAGCATTTATGTGAAGAAACTGACCTCCCAAATGCTCAGTAAGCCTGACGAAGATCGCAGAATGTTCTTGATAATCGTTAAACACCGTTAAAAAAAAATGATAATGACCTTGTGTGAAATAAGAACATGAATTACTGTCAAGGCTGTAAAGTTTTTCGGCTTCAATAAACCGGACAAAATTAGAAGAACAAAATGTAAGTGGGTCAAGTTGAGCGGAAAATTTCATTTGCAAATTCACCTTCTGCGTGGATACCACAACCTGAATATTATCGGTTTCGATATTCGCTATTACAGCGTAGCGCTTTACATTCAGTTTTTGCAATTTCATTTGTGAATTATAATCATCGCTTCCGCTGATGCTGATGGGTAACATTGGTATTCCAGACTTGGAGCCGATTACAGCAGAACGTGAATTGATTTTGTGGTTTAAAGTGTAAATGAATACAAAATAGAGTCCTAGAGTCATTGATAGTTGCTTGTTTCTTCTCTCCTCTCGATTTCAAGCTTGAATGCAAATTGCTGACTATCACGGAAAGTATGCAAACAAAATATTTTTTTTTACTTCATTTTGTATCATGTGCAATTCAAATCAACTCATCACTGCCTCATTCACCGACCGATTTTTTACGCACGCATATCATTCGTAAATTGATTCATAAATCTCGTCATCAAATACTATACGTTAATAATATCCGTTAATATTGTTATATATATACGTAGGGAAATTTCTTTTACATTCTGTGACAATACTTTACAATGTTAGCCTAGTATAGTTTATTGTAGTTTTTTTTGAGCTTCTGAAAAATGGGTTGTACAACTTCTCGCTTAGGTATATTTAATAAAAGCTTTCAAACGAGCAAACTTTCGAAGTAATCAAACGTCGCTCAAATGCTTTCATATACACGTAGTACGTATGCATAGATTCCTAATATATACATTATACATTACTGGCGAGAAAATTCTTGACTCGTTAACTTGGCACGAGAAAAATGTATAATACCTATAGTATATGATCTGAGCAATGTCAATTCTCTAGTGTGACACGTGTAGGTTTATTCTGTCGCGACTTCAGGCTAAACTGTATAACATCTTGTTATTGTAGACTGAACTGTGTAGGCATGCTTATCGGGCGCTCTGCTGCTGCACGTGTAATTCTCTTGGCTCAACAGCAGTACACGGAATGTCTCTTGGATGTTTAAATAATATAAGTACAGATTAGCCTTTCTTCCTGTATCGTCTCTTCATCTTTCATCCACTTTGATTATATCTGTATTAAATATTTTTTCAAACTTTGTTTCACTCTTGGTAAGTACATACATATATAATATATATATATATATATATATATATACATTATACATAATATAATATATATCAAAGAGGCACTTGCAGCAACCCAAAAAAAAACAAAGCGTTGATGTTTTTTTTTCATCATAGGCTGTTTGATTTATAAATACTGCCAGTTTCGTGGATCACAGTCCCTCTCCGTGATCCGTAAATTTTCGTTTCTTCACTTTCTGCGAATATCTTAAAGACTCCCAAGGTCGATTCGACGCTTCTTCTTTTAGTTTCTAATCTTTATGTTTTGATTCTTCGCACGCGTGGTTAAAATTATTCTTGTTATTTTCTTTTTTCAATGTGTCAAACCGTGACGCCTGATCGTCGCCAAATTTTGCGCCAGGAACACGTGCTTGGAGGTATTTACATTACTTACACGTTGACAAAGAACCCTGATGAATTGATCACTGTAATTCACAGCGCTCCGAGCACCCAATTGCCTCGCAATTTCAATTCATTGTCCGGCCAATTTACCAATTCCCAAAGCTCAAAGCTATGGAAAACGATGCGATTGAACCGCGCTTGCAAAACGGCCTCATACCCAATTCATTTCATTTCATTTCATTCAGAGTTCTAACTTATACCTATGTCTTCCGGTGCCCAATTCCAGCGTGAATTTCAGTCACGTTGGCATTATTTTAACTTCAATCTTGGATCGTGTGTCAATATTGGCGTTTTACAGCATAACATACAGGACATCGTGAATTGGATATATCAAGTTTTCCACGGTCGTATAACCCGCGTGCCTGGTACGCTGTGTAATGGTTTCGTTGGCTTGTAACCAATTCAAATTGGTATTTATTCTTCGACCGCGAAAATCATTTCGTTGACCGTTGGCAAACCGACGCGAGGATAATATTTAGCATCAAACTTACGTCACTGAAATGTTAAGGCAAAAAAAAAAAAAAAACGAATTGTAACAAACTTTACGGTATTTTCGACGCTTTTACAATTATCTTATTTTAATTTTTCTGTACAATTTTCGTTGGATATGCACGTATGCTGTTCGCATAGTCATTATTTGAAAAAATCTCTAGTAGGATATGTGTGATCACAGCTCTTTCTCATACAATCCAAATACGTGAAATAATATCATAAGCGGAAAATATTTGTTTTTGGTTTCTTTTTATGTGATTGTATAATAGGGTGTCCATTAGCAGGGGCGTTTCCGAATTTGTATGCTCCCAGGGGCTCAAACGCTTCCAAATCGATAAAAAAAATTACTTTATAAATTTCAGCTCTTAATATTAACTCTAAGATAGTCCGCTTTCCCGCTAAAGTATCTTATGGAAATAACATGTAAAAAATATGTCATGTTCTTTTTAACTGTGTACGTTGGTGACGAATTGACCTACAATAATGAGAAGTACATAATTTTGTAGAAAATTCGACGCTGTATAAAAAAAAGTATCCGATTGTGACTAAATTATTATCTGCAATTTGTAGTCAATTTATTGTTTCGGGGTATCAACTTTTACCAAGCATGCTCGTGATGTTTGATCATAAAACACTCGTGCTCCATAATGTTTTTTCCGAAGTTTCTGTGTCAAAATAAATGTATTTATTTACAAATTTTCCATCCCGCCAAACTCAGACTGTTTACAAATCAATTGTCACAAGAAACGTTCTAGCTGCCGTACAAACACATCGCAAATGCTCAGAAAGCATTTTGGTGAACAGGTGGAGTAAAATAATATTCACTGATTAAATAAAATTTTCCAGTTTCAATCTCTTGTAGTTTGTATCTAATCCACAGTGTCAAATCTCGTGTTTTCTGGGGTTGATTTTTTTTTTTTCGCTGCATCTACAGAAGATGCTACTTTGGAAAAATGTTACGACGAAGAAGTTATCAATACACCTACGAAGATATAGATATTTTTGTATTTTTATTTTTTGCATTATATGGTATATAAAGTTTAAAGAAGAAAATCAGCAGCGTCGTTGAGTATAATTCCCAGACAAGTATCGGTCATCCAATTTCTTACTCCCAAGCTACCAGTGGTAATTGATATCGGTATAGCGTGGTGTGAAAGAAAATTCAGTGACAAGTTGAACCAGACAGGAGTATCGATTTCAACCGAGGTCTTGCAATCCAACCCTGGTCCTGCATCACGAACGTGGTTGGATGTACGAGTATCTTTTGTTGAAAGTTTTGATAAAAATACGAGAAGAAATCTAACTCTAGTTTTCATAACCTTATAAGTACTGCAGGTATTCCGGTATTCGATACGGTCATTGAACGGACTGTTGTGGTCTCGACGAAACGCAACCTTTTCATTTATTTACTGGCGTCAATTTTTAGATATTCGCTTTACTATGCA
Source organism: Neodiprion lecontei (assembly GCF_021901455.1). Taxonomy (NCBI): domain Eukaryota; kingdom Metazoa; phylum Arthropoda; class Insecta; order Hymenoptera; family Diprionidae; genus Neodiprion; species Neodiprion lecontei. Next base: position 26,891,151 of record NC_060263.1, read on the forward strand.
TAGTACTCTCGTTCGTTGACCCAGTTATATTCCTAGTCTTCTTGAAATTTAATCGAGAATTGATAGACGAGGGGCACAGAACTATGAATTGTCATCCTTTCGATAAGGTGTCACGTTTCTGTGGTTTTTTACCCTCGTTCTGCTTCGTAGTAACAACAAATATATATTTCTAATGTAAGAACAGTTATTCGTGAAATCTGTTCCACTTGTTTTCAATTGCATAAGCATATTGTATACATTCCTCTCATGCTATAACAGGATATAATAAGCCAGGGCTTCTTTAGGATTAAATATGTCTGGCCAAGATAAGACTCTTCTAATAACCGTGACCGTAGTCATGATATAGTTGGTTAGTTTAATTATGATGCAATGCTTGTGGCTTATCGATACTTTTCCTCTTGTTTTAGCCTGGCCGTGTTGCAACCCTGATCGAAGACAAAGAGGTAAATAGTTTGACTTGTTATATCAGCTTATTTGTGGAAAATATGTCACGGGTAATTTAAAAGGCGATCGGTAAATTGTACACTTAGTTGCAGAAATGTAGGCGAGTTTTGGTGGAACGTGCAGTGGATTGCATAAATGCAGGCGTATTTACAAATTTTGGATCGACGGCTTACAATTTTGTCGATTCATAGCCTTCGCACTTAAGGTGGATGAAACTTTGTACGTTAACTCGTCTTAATTTCAATTTTAAGGGAATTGCTTGGGGACGTGCCTTCGAGCTGCGTGGTAACGCAGCCCTGCCTTATTTGGAGAAACGAGAGTGTACCTTGGGTGGTTATATGACGAAACTAACAACATTTTACACGAGAGATGGAAACCAGAGTTTTCCAGCTTTGGTGTACATCGCGACTAGCGGAAATCAACACTGGTTAGGGGATGCTCCTGTCAGCACGATAGCGAATCAAATCACCGAATGCTCAGGTCCCAGTGGCCATAACGTCGAATACCTTCTAAGGTACTTTCGAATGAATTCTGTAGAGAAATTTTAGGAATGCCAGGAATGTGATCAGAGCGTGACATGTAATTTTATTCTGCTTTTCAGACTAGCAGACTTTATGCATCAGTATCTGCCCGACGCTCAAGACGAGCATTTGTTCACCCTGGAGATGCTTGTGAGGGCGAGAATTAAGGAGGAGAAACTGTGCCTGAAAACGCTGATGGGCAACAGGGAATTCGACATAAATTTGAACGAGGTCGACGAACCGGAAGGTGTGCTGGACGACAGACTGGAGGATGATAACGTTGCGCATCCTCTAAGACAAGAATCCTTCCAGTTCACGTCGAGAGTACCGTCAAAGACTCTGCGTTGCCTAAATATTTAAAGTGCTCTGCACGTAACTGCACGAAACCGGAAACGACACCCGGGCGTGACCGGCGTAACAAAAGATTTTTAAGAAATTCGTGTTACTTTTGGGGCGCGACGACTGTTCCCGGGATTACAAGTATTCTCTTGTGCCGATGTAACATGACTTATATATAAACTTATATTTTATAGGAATAAGATTTTTGCCTTGCAATTGACAGGGCATTCGGTCCTACACAATTCTTTCCTCCTAGCTTGATAGCAATCAACTAAAAATAAAATGCAGTATCGAATAAGTAGTGGCATTTGATTAGCAGGGTATTTTGTTTATTTTCATTTCTTTGATAACAGTCGCCGGCTCTCTATAAGCTTTAAGATCCTTGGAAAACAATTGCATTAAGGGATTTTGGAAGAATTTTACACAGGTTTGTAGGCAAAATTGCCATTTTAAATATACCGTGTGTATGGATGATTGTAAAATTTCACTCTATGTGATTTGAATTTTCGAAGAGTAGTACTCTGCAGAACTAAACAGGATCTCTTTTTGTTTCAACAAATAGGATTAATGTACAATACTATAACTACGAACATATATATCAGTCACGTTGAACATTTTTCATGGACTGTTTGAAAGACAGAAGTTTCTCTCATTCTATAGTAAAATTGCGTCAATTCATTGATCCTTCCTATTATTAGAACAAGACAAAGAACAATAAACAGATTTCAGAATCGATGTCAAAATAATTATTCTACAGAATTATAATATTTTATATGACAATTAACCTTGCTGATTGATACACTGATCTAAAAGGAATAAATTACTTGCTAGGTTCATCTGTATATAAGGAATATATAATATAATATCCGAATGTTTTTCGTTTAAAATGCAGCACGTATTTATTTAATAGGATGAATTAAGTGGCATGTGAGATACCAATGTTCAGAAACGGGGTGTGAAAATCGCATTAAAATACACGAGTGAAGATTTTTCGTGACACAGGCTATGCCCATGAAGTATAACTATCTTATAATAAGACTTAATATGTACATACTTATGATAGACTGAGACGCAACTTTCGATCACGGGACCAAAATAATTTGTCACAGTAATCGTCTGTTGGTAATTATGATATGAATTGAAGGTATTGATCTGTCCTAAACTAAATATTAATTATGGACAGATATGTGTGTAATTTTACTTGGCCAGCTGTGAGTACTAATTCTTGTCGTTACACTACGTGTGTAATAACTCAGGGCTTTTGTGAACGGCTATTGTATCCATATATGCTACGCGATGATTGGTAAGATATGTCTGTATTTTTTCACTCATTTTGAACTTTATCTTTCTCGTAAGATGACATTAGTGACCAGCATCTACTATCATAATCAATTCCTAACGACAGCTGAATGTACAATAACAGCAGATCGTAGTAAAAATTTATAACATGTATTATACATATTTATTCACAAATTGCACACATATGAGTCTATGCATTCAATACAAGTTCTAGCATTAGCGTGATTAGTCCTTCCTCGATGTGCGCATTACCACGTAATAACTATTGCGGTGAATGATTCGTTATTGATTTACTCCAGTAGGCGATGATATTGAGAGAATCTCTTCCACCCATAGAATTTCTTTTCGTGTTCTTTAACTTTCAAATATATTTCCTGATTCACCTTGTGAGGACCTGCAGTATACACGAATACCTGTCCGTTTATCAATTGCATCGTGTATTCTAGCTGCATAATTAATTCCGTCACTTAAGGTGAAGCAAGGGTTTCCTGCCTTCTGGTAAGAATTATAACCGTACCTATATATTATACCATACATACTGTAACTAGCCAATGGAGGCTGCGGCTGATACATTTAAACAAGTATGTTTTAATTTATTTTTATATTTTAGTGATTACTAATGTGATTGTAAGCATAACTTTTGTGACACGAAGGAAGTATTTGTTTATAAATTGAGCATTTCGTAAATTTTAATACAATTGTTTATTATTCTCTTTCAAAACTATTAAGATAATGTGATACCACAATGATTGTACGTTCAAATGCATAGGAAGCCAATGTAACGGCTTCTACGACCAAACAATTGTTCAACAGAACATAGGTGCAAAGCAACCCGTTTTTTGATCATCGAATCAAATTGCAAACGTCATTGAGTCAGGGACCAAGAATTAGACCGATCGAATTTGAATTTCCGTCCTCTGCCTTCTCCTCCCCCTCGTTATCCTCCTCGTTCTCGTCCTCCTCGACCACCGCCGATCACCTCCAACTACCGCCAAACACTTCCTACCCCCTCCAACCACCGCCAAACACCTCCTGCCACCTCCTACCACCTCCTAGCAGCTCCTACCACGTCCGAACACCCCCTACCACCTCGTACCATTTCTGAACACCTCCAACCATTTCCGAACACCTCCAACCACCTCCGCGATACAAGAAATTAATAATGAGAATAAATTCCTTCCAAAATTCGTAGCAAAACAGTGATTTGATTAAGGTATAGGTACCCGAGAGAAGAATGTATACATAGATCATAAATAATAATAGATCAGATGTAATAATGACGCAGAGACCAAAAAGTATATGTATAGGCATATGCGGTCCATGTACGATATTAATATAGATGATCTATTTACGATTAATACGTAATGCATACTGTAACTTTCATAATTTTCCAGGAGACAAATCATATTATCTACAATAATACGGCTATAATATGAAAATTGAAGAATTATTCATTTCGAAATGGGATTCTATTCGACACGTGCTTGATGTATTCCATAACATTAATATTCATAATTATTACAACTTTTCATTTGCTCTCTCGATGTTGAATTTTCGAAGGCATAGAATCCAAACGCTATTTTAGCTAGTCGCAAGTGAAGTATCTATCTACGTTGGGTAGAGAAGCAGAATTGTTTTTCGGAAAGTGTTCGTATGGAAAAAAATTCGGAGTAACTGTAATACATCCCGGATGAGCTAATTTTGATTGAGATGAAATGGGATGCTCTGTATGTATGAGACAGCACTTAACGCAGTGTTCTGATTTGAAGGCCTAAAAGGGTGACTGTTGGCGATTTTTTTTTGACAGGGACAGAAAAAACGAAGCTTCTTGAAACTTCGAGTTTATTTTAACACACATTTAAAAGGTACGAGCAAAAATTGTTATCGTCCAACTGTCGCAGAACGGCAGCGTTATTAGCTAACCCGTTAACTGAAGAATATCTTGAGTCAACGGCTGACAACCGAAGGGCCTAGCCGCTTGAGTCTGGAATCGGCAGGAATGATAAAGTGCGTATTTCTTGTCTGAAATATAAAGACTAAAGTCATCATACATCATACATAGTATTAAAGTTCGAAACCAAATTTTGGATGTTCGGATGTTCAGAAAGTGACGTCACCCAAAATTTTTTCTGTCTTGATCTATATAGACGAAAATCAATTGGCCGAATTCCTCAGTCTGGAAACAACCACGCAGTAGAGCGGACGTATGAGAATCGCGCTCCGCAAATTTCGAGTACCGGGTTCTCTACCTCCTGGATCCTGCGCTCCGGGTCCGTTTCCTGGTGCAATTCGACTTCCAGGACAAGCGCCCCGTAGTTTCTGCGCTCCAGGTCCGCTACCTGGTGAAACTCAACTTCCAGAACAAGCGCTCCGTGGTTTCTGCGCTCCAGGTTCGCTACCTGGTGAAAATCGACTTCCAGAACAAACGCTTCATAGTTCTGGCTGTCCAGGTCCTTGACCTGGTGACTTTTGATCTGCAGGACTGATTTTCCGTAGTTCTGGCTGTCCAGGTCCTTAACCTGGCGACTTTTGACCAAGCGCTGCGTACTTTCTGCGCTCCAGGTCCGCTACCTGGTGAAACTCGACTTCCAGAACAAGCGCTCCGTAGTTTCTGCGTCTAAGGTCCACTACCTGGTGCAACTCGACTTCAGGGACAAGTGCTCCGTAGTTTCTACGCTCCAGGTCCGCTACCTGGTGAAGCTTGAATTTCAGGAAAAGCGCTCCATGGTTCCAGCGCTCCAGGTCCGCTACCTGATGAAACTCGACTCTCGGAGGACAAGGAAGACGAGGAGAACAAGGTGGACGAAGAGAACGAGGATTTCTGCACGGTGAGTATAAAATTTTTCTACTATTCAATGGCAATTGTGATTTTATTCTATCCAAAATTTTTGAACTTGTTATGTTTACAATAAATTATTTCAATTCATATTTCGCCCAAGTCGTAATTCAGTAGCTATCATCGTGCTAGTAAAATTTCTATAATTTTTTCTAATTTTCTCATAATCTTCTTGGTAAAATCTGTCCATAAAAAAATGATATTATTCGTTACACAATATTTTTGATGTGTTATAATACTGAAAATATTTATTACTATTCCATGTATAACCCGAGGTCGTTATCGGTGGGTGTTGGAGGTGATCTGAGGTGGACAAGAAGAAGGACGAGGAAGACGTGGAGAACAAGGTGGGGGAGGAGGACGAGGATTTGTGCTCGGTGAGTAAAACATTTTTATAATATCTGATGGCAATTGTAATTATATTTCATCTAAAATATTTCAAACTTGTCATGTACACAATGAATTATTTCAATTTATTTTTCCCGAAGCACATATTCAGTAGCTTTGAATGCGCTAATAAAATTTATTATACAATTGATTAGTTCATTAATTACATTAATCCTTACACAATATTTTTGATGTGTTCATATACTGAAAATATTTATTACTATTGAAGGTACAACCGAAGGTGGTTATCGGTGGTCGTCGGTCGTCGTTGGAGGTGGTCGGAGGTAGACGAGGAGGAGGACGAGGAAGACGAGGAGAACAAGGTGGACGAGGAAGACGAGGATTTGTGCTCGGTGAGTAAAACATTTTTATAATATTTGATGGCAATTGTAATTATATTTCATCTAAAATATTTCAAACTTGTCATGTTTACAACAAATTATTTCAATTCATTTTTTGTACAAGCACATATTTAGTAGCTCATGAAATTTATTACGTATTAAGAGATTATTTAATTATATTAATCCTTACATAATACTTTTGATGTGTTCTTGTACTGAAAATATTTATTACTATTCCAGTTATAACCCGAGGTGGTTAGCAGTGGTCGTCGGGGGTGGTTGGCGGTGGTTGGAGGTGGTCGAGCTGGACGAGGTGGAGGACAAGGATTCGTGCTCGGTGAGTTTAACATTTTTACAATATTTGATGAAGTAGAATCAGCATCAGGAGTAGGATCAGGGGAAGATGTAGAAATAGGAGTAGAAGTAAGAGTAGTGGTAGGAATAGGACTCGGAGTAGGAATATGAGTAGAAGTAGGAATAGTAGGAGTTGGAGTGGGATTAGGAGTAGGAGTAGTCGGAGTAGGAATAGGAGTAGTCGTCGTAGTAGGAGTAGGAGTAGGAGTAGGAGCAGAAGTAGGTAGGGCGGGGTGGGTCGTGTGAGGGGAGGGGAGGGGTGGGAAGGGGATATTATCATATCAAGTTATCAGTAATAAGCAATTGCGGGTAAAATATTAGCTTACTTTTGTAAGTATTTATGAACATAGCCCCTACGAATATTCATTGTTGATATATAAGGTCTGGCAACGTACCTACTTTCTGTAAGAAATGTTGAAGATTTTTAACATAATTATTTTTCAGTTCTGTGCCCCACCTAGTGATCCACTAGTACATATCCTCCGACGTGACATCGCTGTGCTACGTATAAAGAAGAAAAGATTGATTAAGATGCAAATTGCTCCTCTCTTCTTGCCATTGTGCTTTCAGCCATTGTTGTGCCGTGTGTTTAAAATTTAGGACAGTATATAATATAGAATAACAGGTACAGCTACGAATATAACACTACAATAAATCTTATAGAAATGAGCTCTCATTGAGATTTCTCTGTATTTATAACTCGACGGGAGAAGGCAAAAATCAATGTAATGCCATCTGTAAGGTAATTTGACTCGTGTTTGCACAACGAGAACTCGTTGGGCATTTTGCGGTGAAATTTGAAAAATTGTTGTACAAGAAATTAAATAACTGTAAAAATGGAGAAACAATATTATCTCTAATAGTGAATGTAGCTAATACAGCTTTAACCGTATATTGATTATGTTAATGATCTATTGTGACAAGATCGGAATTAGATAAGCTCTCTAAATACTCTTTTCTGGACTATTAATTTATATCATGTATATGTAAATGTATACTTCTTCAGTTTATACAATCACTGCACTAGGATTACCCTTGCCACGTTTTACGTTGCGCTTGTGTAATTTATATATTATTAACCTTACGTTTTACTCTATTTGCGACAAGTTGTGAGTGTTTCTAATTTCTTGGCAATTATTTATGTACATGTATGTGTATATATGTATATGTATACTTATGCATGTGTATATACATATGTACACATATTTAAAACTAGATTTTTACAATAAACACAGAGGTTTTAGTATATTCACATACGGATTTCTGTGTATAGGTATGCTTGAACTAAAATATCCTTATCTCTAATACGGAGTTCTTCGTAATTTGCATTTGTTCTTGTAACCCAATGTCCTACATACGATGGCAAAAATCGAGATCCAACTTAACTGAGTCTCAAAGCCCTGTTGACATAAAAGCAGCTATTCGATAGAAATTATAGTTTATAGTTTACACAGCCGATTGCATGATATTTCATTACAAATACATATGTTTCAATGTATTTAGGAATAATTTATCAAATATACGATAAAATTGATGCACCGGATCATCGTCGACTTTAACTTTTGAAATGTCCTATCATTTTCGAACACCTCCTACCTCCCCCTGCCACCTCCGACCATCAATGGCCACTTTCGACCACCCCCTATCACCTTCTGCCAGCGCCGACCACCTCCTAACATTTCCGAACACCTCCAACCATCCTATTTAGCTATATTAGCAGATTAGCTATGATATGAAAAGAGAAGAATTATTCATTTCGAAATGGGATTCTATTCGACGCGCGCTCGATGTATTCCATAACATTAGTATTCATAATTATTTCAACAATTTTTCATTTGCTCTCTCGATCTTGAATTTTCATGGGCATAGAATCGAAACGTTGTTTCAGCTGGTCGCAAGTGAAGTATCTGCGTTGGGTAGAGGAGCAGAATTGTTTTTCGAAAAGTATTCGGATGGAAAAAAATTCAGAGTAACTGTAATACATCACGGATGCGCTAATTTTGAACGAGATGAAATGGATGCTTCGTATATGAGACGGTATTTAACGCTGCGTAGTGGTTTGAAGACCTAGAAAGGTGATAGGGAGAGAAAGAACGACGCTTCTTAACACTTCGAGTGTATTTTAACACACATTTGAAAGATACGAGCGAAATTTTTCATCATCCAACTGTCGCAGAACGGCAGCGTTATTAGCCGACCCGTTCGCTGAAGAATATATCTTCAGTCAACGGCTGACCATCGAAGGGCCTGGCCGCTTGAGTCTGGAATCGGCAGGAGAGATAAAGTGCGTATTTCTTGTATGAAATGTGAAAGCTAAAATCATTATACATCATATCATATCATCATACCTCATACATCATACCTCATACATCATACATCATACATCGTACATCATACATCATCATACATAGTATCAAAGTTCGAAACCATAGTTTGGATGTCGGACGTTCAGAAAGTGACGTCACCAATTCAAAATCAGCTAGCCGAATTCCTCAGTCTGGAAACAACCGCGCAGTAGAGCGGACGGATGAGAGGCGCGCTCCGCAAATTTCGAGTACCGGGTTCTCAACCTCCCGGATCCCGCGCTTCGGGTCCGCTACGTATTTCGAGTCCCGGGTTCTCAACCTCCCGGATCTCGCGCTTCGGGTCCGCTACGCGGTGAAACTCGACTTCCAGGATAAGCGCTCCGTGGTTCCTGGTTCATGTTTACAATAAATTATTTCAATTCGTTTTTCGCGCAACCCCAAATTCGGTAGCTGTCAGTCCGCTAATAAAATTTCTCGACTTCCAGGATAAGCGCTCCGTGGTTCCTGGTTCATGTTCACAATAAATTATTTCAATTCGTTTTTCGCGCAAGCCGAAATTCAGTAGCTGTCGGTCCGCTAATAAAATTTCTCGACTTCCAGGATAAGCGCTCCGTGGTTCCTGGTTCATGTTTACAATAAATTATTTCAATTCGTTTTTCGCGCAATCCCATATTCGGTAGCTGTCAGTCCGCTAATAAAATTTCTCGACTTCCAGGATAAGCGCTCCGTGGTTCCTGGTTCATGTTTACAATAAATTATTTCAATTCGTTTTTCGCGCAACCCCAAATTCGGTAGCTGTCAGTCCGCTAATAAAATTTCTCGACTTCCAGGATAAGCGCTCCGTGGTTCCTGGTTCATGTTCACAATAAATTATTTCAATTCGTTTTTCGCGCAACCCCAAATTCGGTAGCAGTCAGTCCGCTAATAAAATTTCTCGACTTCCAGGA